>NC_063274.1:4985060-5608193 GCF_910591885.1 Bombus terrestris
GATCGAATTGCATAGATATTGAACACGTCTATTTGCCGGTGCGATTAAAGTAGCCCGCGTGACGCTCGTTGCGCGACTAAACGTACGCAAACACGTTTATCGTGGAATAATTTAGTAGCTGGTAACGTAACGTGCACACACGTGCGATACGTGGCTAGACTAACGCCATGGTCCTACTGGGATTCACGTTGAGTATCACATGCACGCGTGCACATTCTCAGTCAGAAGTGAACGTTAGCCTCGTCTGCTCATGTTTATTTGACCATTTGCGTGTACATACTGCCGAAATCTCGAACTAAGACTATTAAGATACTAAGTAATTAATTAACCTAGTCTTCGAGCAATGGAAAGTTTCTCATATTCTTGTTTTATCAAGGGTAACGTGATTCGGTGTCTTGAAATTTTGACGTTTCTACATATTTTAAATACCAATACTTTCCCGCGTTTCGCTTCGTGAAATTTTTAAATCGTGTCGTAAGACTTATAAATTGGTAATTGGATAGTATAGTTTGTTTCGACGATAAATTTGATACTTGTTAATCCATAGATAAAATGTAAATTTTGATATATTCGTGGTTTGTTTATTATGGATTTTTCGGCTTTCGTTCGTGTTATTAATATGTTGCGTCCTGTTTCTACGTTTCTTGAACGCTCATCGTTTACAGTTCACTTGCTTCAGACAATTTTCAAGTAACTGAAAATGTACAATAAACGTCGAGGCGACGAACGAGGTTCAAATGGTAGCTTTATAACGGAGGAGAAGAAAGAAGAAGATTAATCAACGATTAACGAGTAATTCTTTTGAAGATACAAGGAACTCTCTTTGTTCGTTAAATTTACCGTTAAGAAGGACAATGTTCATAAAATAGGATCAAGTGTCGCTTTTGCAATTTTTATCTTATAATCTTAAAAATAATAACAGAAATATCTGGCAACGAGCTTTCAACTTAATTCCTCTTTGATTTCAAGCAACTTTCGATCTTTCAAGAATTACGTAATAAAATGTAAACTATGAACGTGCTAACAATTACGAGACTTATTATAGAACAAATTTCGAATTTTAGATATAACACGCAAATTTGCTTTTAATTATTGCTGTACACGTCAAAAGTAAACGATGTTTTTATGATCGCTACCGAAAATCTTGAAAGTTTCGAAGCGTGATTCTTGGAAATTTAATCAACGCTTCGTTTTCGCGTTATACGGGACTCTCCCTCGTCGCCATCACCGGAAGAGACGTAATGTCGGAAGGCGCGATGCAATTTGCACGGCTCAGAGTCACCAATTGGCCATACACTCGGGACACTTTTGTCGCTGATACGTGTCGTTGATTCAATGACCCATAGCGATTTTATCGAGGACATAAGTAGTTTGCAAGAGGAGGATCGATCGGTTTTGTATTCATTATTTTCATTCCTACTCGCGTGTTCTCCTCTTGTGTTCTCTGCTTCAATTCAATATTGTATTGATTCCGATATCGTATTTTTTTCTGTCGATGACTCAAGCAATGTGAGCGATTATATAAACAAATTTAAAAAGTTAAAAGATTCTTTTGAAACTGTTATTAAGCATTATTTGTAACGCCATTTACCGAAACGTTTTATCATTCTCTAGTGGATCTTTTTACTAATTCTATATTTTTATTCATCACTTGTGCCAATACGCGTGCCAATTTCTTGTCTCGTAGCATCAACTCTCATTTGTGGCAAACAGTGCTTACGACATAAACAAGAATTTTCTTTCAATTTTAATGTTCATATATTAGATGCATCTAATGTAATTTACACGTGTCAGGACTATTGCACTCGATTATTGTCATTTAAAATTCAATCACTCAAGCTCTCGTACCAAACACTTATTCCCACGGGATATACAAGAAAAAAAAAGAAAAAAAACCCCTGGAGAAGAAAAAGGAATAAGAATTTCGATGAAATATCTCATACACCGTCGCTTGTAATTAATCAAACGGATTTAAAGTCCATATATATTAATTTCTTTTTTCATTGTTCCAACAAAGAATCATATAGATATATTAGCAATAGCGAGAACTCTCTTACTCAGCCCTTGTAACAGAAGCAAAGTAAAAGACTGCTTAAATTAAAAGTAAAGCATGGTTTAAATAATCGGAAGCTATGCTGTACAATTTTTCAATTAACCTATCATTCACGCGAACTTAACCTAATCCCTACCTACATAAATAATACCGTCTCTTGTTGCCATAAACATCGGGTAGGAAAGCGACACGAGACTCGCGTTTGGTGCAATTTCCTTCCTCGAAGAGAGTCGCGGGCAGCCGAACTCTGCTTCTCAAAGGTTTGACCCGGTTGATACGATTACGGATCGCCGTTTAAATTATGTTTTAGTGTCCCGGAGCTGGTAAAGTGGCAGGAATAATGAGCTCATTACCGTGCAAATTAGCTGTGCGATTCGTTGGCTCAGTCAAGGACGACGATATTACACGATGGTCGACGATACAAGTTCGAGAACGTTGCCAAGGAGCTCCATTGAAAAACGAGAGCCCGTGGTGAAGTACCCCCACGCGTGTCACGGGGGTGCAGTTCGTGTGTACTTGCACCCGCCTGTGTATATCCTCTTTTTCCGTAACAGGAGAAAGAGAGAAAGAAGCTTTTGTCGTGTTCACCGAGCGTCGATGAAAAGCAATCCCGGCGAATGAAAATAAACGGGTCCGGCCGACCACTCGACGAACCAACTGGCGTGCGTGTTACGGTTGAGAGTTTAAAGAGGGTTGGATCGGGGGTTGAATCGGGGGGAGACGAAGGAGCACGTTCCAAGGCGGCGCAACACGAGGGCGGCAGCGCCAGCCAAGCTTCGATGTTTCACCCATGGTCGATCAGGAAATTGGCTCTCCTTTCGTCGTTTTATCGCGCGTAAAACTGTGACGCCTCTAACCCTGGTGACGACTTAATTTACCGGCACAATGCTTAGACCCAGCGAGAATTTCAACTCTCTTCTCCCTTTCTTTGTTTCTTTTACCTTCTTTCATTCTTGTATCTTTGCTACTGTCGCAAAGTTGCTGATTAATGGGTTCGAAGATCATTGGATCTTACCAATCCCCTTTTGGGGTTTATTCCGACAGTTTCGGTCATCTCATAAAGATTGGTTATATCTTCCTTTCTTGTTTTTTTTTTAATTAGTATCTTTCATTAATTTTTGTTGTATTTTTACGGTTGAACTAACCGGTTGGCATCGCCTGCAATCATATTAGTTACACCGACGTTGGGACGTATACACATTAGATTAAGTTAAATAACTTAACGCGTTTCAAAGAGTTAAAGACGCCTGAACATGCCTCGAGATTTATAGCCACCTATCTTTGTTTTATTGTTCGTTTTATTTTTGCAAGTTTATGACGTTTGTTGTTTCATTGGCGAGGCTCTTGCGGGCTTTAATAATGATTCCAGTGAAGGAGACTGAGTATTCGCAATCTTAATCGCTTCAAACGAAAGTTTAATCTTTTACGGCTATCTACCGGTGTGAAACTTTCCCCGGGCAGCTACTCGTGTAGGAAAAATTGCGAGGAAGCTCTTTTGGAAGTTAGAGAAGAGGATTCTTACTGTAAAGAATCTTCGTCCAAAGTTCTGAATCGTAGATACCTGTGTAGCGCGATCCAGGAGCCTTAAATACACAACGAGGATAATTTACTGAAGTAGACTATTAGGAAAATATGGAGAGCAAACTGAAAAGAAGACCTCTTAACCTAATGTCCAAGTAGAAACCAGTATTGTGCAGTATTAAAAAATTATTGAAGTAAACGTCGTCTACTCTTATCAGTTTATTATTTTTTTGTTTAATCTTTACAGCAGGTATTTCGATCAAAAGTACTGTAGACGACACAGAAAATCTGTGGTATAAAAGTCTAATGTTCGATAGAAGAGATTTAAAAATATTCCCCTTTCATAATTAAAGAGGTATCTTATTTGAGCTTCAAATTCCTTCAACGTTTTACCACATTTCTGAAATCTTTTTCTTTAAATACTTAAGCTTAATAAAAAGTGCGGTAATATGAAGTAGGAATAGGCAGCGTTGGAATTTGGGTTAACCTTGACGCCTTTGCTCACATTTTTACACTACGTAACAGAAAGGCAAGAAAAAAGAATACAAAGAAAATACGGCAAGAAGAAAAGGAAAAATCAAACTTGTTATATTCGCGAAGAAAGGGAAGAATTTCATGTTGACGTGATATGACGCGACGTGACCCCAGGGTGTAGCATTTCCCGGCAACCAGCCGGAACCTTCAAGAACACGGGAAAAGAACAGCGCGGATATCCGTGGGCAGACTTTAAAGTAATAATCCAGAGACGAGGAGCGAAGTAATTTCAATTGTAAATGCCCGGGCGCGGTTAACTTTGTTCGCTAAGGAAAATAGCCAAGACGCGGACCTTTCTTCCCATGATCAACCAGGGTCAGAGGTGACAGTCATAGATTCAGTTCTAACGTGTTTAAATCGCTTTCCATTCTTGTAACGTGAAAAACACCAAAATGGGGAGGAATAAAACTAGTCTTCGAACTTGATTTATGGCTTTACATTTTCGCGATCGCCAACGATAAATTTGTATTAGCCTATAGTAATTATTATACAATAGGCTGACCGCTATTAACACGGGAATATTAATTATTTCAATATCTGAAAAATTTTGTTGACAGAAAAGCTGGGTTACATCGGTGATTACGGTAATCCTTTAAAAGAGTCTAATTTTGATCGATTGTTCTTGATCAATATACGCATGATTTTCCCAGATCTTTCTCGCAACACTGTGAGTATTGTAGGAATAAATATATTTTATCGTAGCGGAGAATAGTTGCATTATGATGTTAGTTAGTAGTTCATTTACATGTTTGATTATCGATTATTAAAGGTAGTTGAATTTGATTTGCATAAATACAATGAACGAGTGAATGCAAATTGGCACGTTGGTATGATTACGAAAGTACGATGACCGAAGATGAAAAAGCCACGTGTATCATTCCAAATGCAATTTTTTTTATTTAATTAACTTTTTAGTTTTATCGAAATAAAGCGCACATGAGTTTATGGAATATTTGATTTGCCATTTATCAATAAATAATTTAAACACGTTATTCACTGAATAAGCGTTTCAAAACTTATATCCTTAGAGATCGAAGAATTCTCTGGCCCATATGTTTAACATACTTCGTAACAAGTACTTTAAAACAGTACTTTAGTACTAATTGGTATCAATGTCTGTTACACGTGTAATTCGGGTCAGAACCTCATTGCGTGTACGTATGATAGCTCTTGAATTACGTTGTTTTCTGCTTCATAAAATTTATCTTATTAGTAGAATAAATGTAAGCAAATACATGGACCAATAGTGAAATTTCTTTTCACGTGTATTTATAATTATCGAATATTACGTTTTACGTAAAAATATAACGTCGAAAACAAACAGTAACTTGAGCAACGCGTGATCATCAAGCGACACTTCGTAAAAAAGCGAATATTATTATTCCTCGCTGAGATGAACTTCTTTAAAATGGAAAATATTTGCCAACAAAAATTGTCGCGGAATCATCGCGGACACAAATTGTCATGGACTGTAAATATTTACGCAAATACATGTTTTTATGAAAACAGTTAAAAAAAAAGTAATCAGAAATTTGCTTCGCCTATTATATATTATAATAAAAACTGTACGTTAGATACTTCGTAGAATTAAATTCCACGCAACGTATACATTACCTTCGATATAATGTAACATCCAATAAATGAGGAGAGATATGTACATTGACAAAAAAATACGAACCGAAAATACTAAGAGAATAAAAGATATAATGGGGACAGAAGGTTATATAATTTCTACAAATGTGCAATGTTTGCGAACATGTAAAAGAGGGGAGATTGTTTAGTGGCGTTCGAAGCGAAAGCAATGAAAACGAAAAAGAGGAATTCACCGATGGCATAAGAATAAAAACATCTGTCGTGGTTGAGTTTCGTATGTGGCGATGCGTTTGAAAATCTCATTTGCCTCGACGATGTTTTTCTTCTACCTTACTGCGACCATGGACAAACAGTTATGCATATTCGTTCTATATTTTTTCAACGATGCGAGCAAAATTGAAACGCGCTTTGCGAGATTGAAAGAAACGAATGACGTGGAAGGAATAAAATTAGACACGGAAAGGGGCAGCGAAAGAAGATATTATGACTCGCAATGGCGAACGTAAAAGTTTCTCGTTCGCGACGATATCGGAAACGGGGAGAAGGAAATTCAAGAAACAACCGTTGGAATGAACGATGGAAAAAAGGACGATACTCAACCTGGATGAATATTGTGCTCGATAGGGAAAGTAGATACTTATGTATTTCAATTGAAAATTCCTTTATCCGGTTAATAGAAAAGAAGAGATGAATTAAAAAAATAAAAGAAGAAAGAGAACTGCGTAGTAGAAAGTAATAAAGAATTCCGTACGACGAAGAGAGTGATAAAATGATAAGAAACAAAAAGTCTTAAGGAAATTTTAGGAGAAATGCAAATGAAGTAGCGTAGTAAGAGAAGTGCAAGTACAATAAAGTGGGATTTATATGCATATGTATATGCTAAACTGATACTTGGAAATCAAGAAAGTTTTTGATACTGACAAGCTTCTTAACAAGTTCCAAAGAATATTTGCAACGTGCTGTATCCTAATACATATTTAATCAGCCAAAGTTAAATGTTCTAGTGGTAGTTATAGACGTCATGTTATTTTGTCAAGGTACGGTCATATAGCTTGTAACTTGGCCATTAACGACCAAACGATAAAACAATTCGAAAAATGTATTTCCTGGGTTTCTTACCAGTATCTCTTTTTTTCTAATAATGGAATAAATAAACAACAGAAAGATAGATGAAATTGCCAATTCAACTCTTCAACGAGACACTTGAAACTTAACAAGATTTAGATACCATCGAGCATTTTTACATAATTCATAAGAAAGAACATTTCGGTTTAGTAGATGATTTAAGATCCTTCTACAGTACCTTACAATTCATTTCGTTTCATGCTTATTGAAATTGAATAGAAAAAAAATGCCATAAGATTACCAGTGTATCTTTAACTTCTTAACGCGATAGAAGGAAATGGCGAGGAAGTATTATCGAAAATAGCGCGATCAACTAGAAAGGAGTGAAACATTCAGCGAGAATCGAGAAAGAGTTCCGGACGATGATATGGATCGAATTAAATTGAATATGCTCTCGCTAAACAGCAGGGATATGTTGAATTGAATTTGGACGGAAGCACCGGCTGTAATTCGATTCGCGAACGTCTAACTGAAAAGCACGCTACTAGCACTCTATTTTTGCTATTCGACAAAGGAATACGATGATTGCATGGCTTCTAGGATAGAAAGGGAAGAAAATATAAATAACATCGTACAATGGTACCTATGTTTCCGTGCGAGGGCGCAATAACGTTTGCAACTTCTACTTTGTATTCTCATTACGTGTTTCCTGCACGATTAATATTGAAACAAAAATGTCGGGCGGTTGGCCAGGAAACGGAATTAATAAAGCGTTGCGTTTATTTCTTGTTGTTACGGAATACAGGCATGACCGTATGCCAAAAGACAGAATATATCAGCTTTGTAAAAGTTTTGAATAATTTCGTAGAATCGATAGAGGAGATACTTTTCTTGTAAGTAATATCAGAGGATAGTTCTGATGTTGCTTATAAAACATTCGTTCAAATTACGATAATAAACGATAGTCCTCTTTTAATGATATTTTTCAACTCGCAAATTACAAATTATCGATAGATTCTCTTGCGTAATTGGAACAAGCTTGATAACGAAACGAATGAAATTTTACAAGCGTACTTTCATTCGCATAAAATTCTAATATTACAAGAAGAAACCCAATCGTCGCTCGTTATTCGCAACTACTGTAATCGTTGTACAAGGAGATTCAAGTTTAGGAGAAAAGAAACGCAACAGATACAGAGTCGTTCTTATAAAGAAAGTCAATGAATTTAAAGTATGATTTGTTATTTCATCCACCGTATTGACCAGACGAGACTTAGTTATACCTGACATTCGTCCATTACCACGAGTAAACAACATTTCCTTACTGCGAATAAATTCTCAGTTTCCCTCTCCGATTGTTCTCTGCCAACAACCTTCTGCATGATAAACGACAAAAACCTTCCCATGTCAACTGTCTGCGGCTAAAAAAAATTTCAGCGGTGCAAGAATACGAAAAACGTCAGGAACGGCCACGAAACGTGGGTACGATAAGCGCGAAAGTTAGCAACACGATTGCAGCGTGAGATGTCCCTTCCGTCCGGTGACGAGGGTGCTCGCAAGCGTAAGTGGTAGTTTAGAGTGTAAACGCGGTGGTACGAATCAGTTTCCTGGAGTCTATATTCATAACGAATAAGTTATTCAACCAGCCCAGGGTGTGCCTATCTGGTTGTATGTATAGGCCCGTCACGTTGTCTCGTATTATCCACATAATCGGAGAACGTGGAATGTAACCAGAGAGGAAGAGAAGGATTAAGCATAGATGAGAGAGTAAGAGAAGGAGAGAAGGTAAGAGGAGGAGAGATAGATAGATAGAGATAGAGATAGAGATAGATAGAGAGAGAGAGAGAGAGAGGGAGAGAGAGAGAGAGAGAGAGAAGGAAAGTGACAGAGCATATACCTTATCCGTATGTCTCGTACTCGTCGTTGGCTCCGCCATCTCTGCGAGAGCGCAACCCTTCAGACTGTCTAGGGATCCGTGTACAAACCGCCGGTATACTTGAGCGATAATTTTCACAGTGACTGACAGCACTCGCAGAGCCGCGTCCTGCTGTTTCCCCGTTTTTATTTTCGAGACAGAGTATTAAGCTATTTGCGTTCACCGGATCCGGTCGCTTTGTTTTTCGACAACAACCTTCCCGCTTGACGTCTCGCGATAAAGTTCGATCGATACTTCTCGTTCGTTCGTTCGTACGTTCGTTCATTCGTTCGTTCGTTCGTTCGTTCTTTTTACCGTGGAGTTATTCCGCTGGAAAAATAAACCGAGCCGACGAGAATAGAATAGAGACAGGAATAGAGGAAGAGAGGTGGCGCACGCTTCGAAACTTTAATTACGCGATTTCGTTATAATTATATCATATTTGGAAACGAGCATTTTTGTGTTTTCGGCTGCTACTGCTGGCATAGACAGCCATAGGGAGAACAGTTTCAGAGTTTCGTTCCGAATCGGTAACTTCTCGCGCTTTCCAGAAGTAACTTTTACCCAGCGTTGTCGATGAACATTTCGAATTTAGTTTCGCATCGATTCGCGCGTCAGGTCGGCTTCTGACCTGCCATTTTGCCATTTCCGAGGAAACGTTGCCTTTCGCGTGACGCCCACTTACTTTCGTTCATTTCGATGCTTACGTGTTTTAAGTACGTGTACTCGTCCTACCTCTCCACGATACATACGCGTAATCGCGATAAAGATCGCATTTGACCTATCGCTTAATTCAAGTAAGACGTATCTTACTCAACGATGCGGGAATTTAGAAGAAGATACAAATTACGGATAATACACGATTACGTTAAGACTAAGTGATGTATAAAAATATCGAAGAGATTAAAATGAGAGATACACGGAAGAGCGTATAATGTAAGGGAGGAAGTAAATCCATGTACCACAATAAAAAATCGCTTTTTCCTAAAAATAAGCATATCGTCGTCGTAAACTTGCAAAATTTCTATGAAAAGTTACGAACCGGTCGATTAAATCAGTCTGGTAATCATAGTATCGAAGCTAAGTATTCTGATTTCTAAAAAATCAACGTTCTTCTACATCATCGACTTTCTCCGTTATTATAATTCGACAAAATTAATTAGAAAATTTTATATTGTATTTATATTAAAAATTCTCATCCGAATGTCGATGGTCTCTTGACGTATCATAAGAAGATGAAACGTGTGTAAAACGAATGAAACTATCACTTTGATAGTTCTAGATATATCGATATACGAAGGATTATTTATTAGAAGTACTAGCCGATACAGCCAGTTTTTGCTATCGATTTTATATTTTTTATATGTTTTAATAACATGGCTGACGATTTTGTGAATTTCTATTGGATCGGTAAACGTAGCCCCATAGTCCGTGAAACAACATCGATTGTTACACAGCGAAGTCGTGAAGTTGCTTTTGACGTGCCGCATTCCGGAAAGAGAAAGACACTGTTCGGAGAGGAAATCATATTGCTTCGCTACATTATGCTAGCGATTCTAAAGAAAATACGATCGCAGCGAAGAAGGTTGCTGTTGCGTTGCGAATATCCGCGAAACTGTCTCTTTATATTTCCTGCTGTCTCGTGGTTTCTTCTGTCATAGGTTAATGTTTCACGCGCTTAAATCCTACTCGAGATGTGCTGCTTAAAATGGTGAAAATCGCATGGAAATCTATTCAGTGGAACTCGAGATTAGCTCGAACATGCTATAGACGCTTGCTGGGAACTTTATTTTACGCCATGGATATACAGAAGATATAGATTTTCAACTTTGACGTAGATTTACTAGATTCCCTCGATCTGATCAAAGTTGCGTTAAAAGTTTGAAACGAGTAGAGGAACTCGAAAATGTTGCGAATAAGGGAATGGTTAGCTGTACGATGTTTCTATTGTAATTCCGGCGAAAAGCTGTGGACAAAGCTGGCAAATTGTTAAATAAGCATCGTTGAAAATCCGAACAACAACTTTGAAAAATCGTTCAAAACTACACGAGGATCTTTAAAAACAGATTTTATAAATTTGTCGAACGATTGCTGGAAGTGTGTAAAGAAATCGTTCAGAAACGTGGAAGTTACTTCAAATAATACGGCTTCTTATCAGTGGAATCCTTCGCCGTTTTCCTTTTCTTATTTGTACGAACGTTAATGATCATATAACCGCAGGGAAGATCAAATTTATTGAAATCAGATGCCTAGTTTTCGCGTAGAAACGCAGATATCTCTTTCCCTCATAATCATGCTATTTTTGCGTTTATTAATCATGTATCGCGATAATGATATGGTATAATATTCGAAACGAGTCATTCATTGAGTTACAAGGCATTTTCTTTGCAACTATCGCGATTGTCACGACTTTTTCGAATTAAACGTTACACAAAGACCAATCGTTTGATGCAATACGTTTTTCGAAGGTTCCATCTCTCCAAATTCCAAAATTTCCCACGCTCAAACGCAGTGACATATTTTCATACGAAGATGACGAAGCTCTTCATAGCGCAAACATATTTTTCTCCACGACATCTCTATTTTATTTACTACATCGTGTGATTTGAATGTTACACGCAAATGTATCTTACGAATGTTATCTCGCTGGTTACTGTACCATTCGATACTATTGCGTCCAATTGTTATACCATTATCGCTTTATACACAGCAATTACGTACGTATTATTGGTTGAAGTCGTAACGCCAAGAATATCCTTAAAGCAGCCTAGTCACTGACTAGGATCATATCCATACTCCACCATCGTCTGGCGCCCTCCATAAGACACCGCTAACACCTTATCTGCTTATCCCTAATTTCGCACAATGCACTACCGGTGAACAAAGGTTGATTAAAGGTTTGCTTAGCCATTAAAATATTCCATTAACGTTCTCGCCTGTGTGCTATCGGGCGCACGGTGTAGGTGAGGTCAGGTGAACGACGAAGAAAGAGGAATTACAGAGCGTATGAGAAAGTGAGACGGAGATGGACAGCTAGACAGAGGGAGACATATATATCGTGGAGAGTGAAAGAGAGGAGAAGGCTAGTAGGCAGAGGAAGGACGAGACGATGGAGGAACCTTATTAAGGGTGTCTGTTCCGCCTCTTCGAGCGCTTAAATTTCAAACTGTCGCTCTACGAAACACGGCGACGTCGTTAAGGCTCGGCCGTCGAGATTAAAGGCTTTCGAGATTCGAGAGATTTAAAGTCTGGAATTGTCCGCAATTAGTGCGAAACGGATAAGAAGAGGACAGCGACTGGTAGGGTGGTAACGAGGGATGGGACGATGGTAGAGAGTTGACCGGGTGGCGAGCTCCTTCAGGAAGAGTACAGAGAGCTTCCTGCAAGAAACGAAAGAGCCAGTAGAACGTTAACGAGAGAGGTCTTAAGATGCGTCGTGATCATTATCGACATTCTTCATTGTCTGAGCGATGTCGTCTCATCCTCGTCCGGACAAACGTATTGTTCTTACGAACGCAAATAAGACGATGTAGCTCTTTGTGGACGTCGTCGCGAAAGCCAATCGTCCGTATCAGTCGCGTCGACTGTTTGTTTCCCTTCGATTCCCGCGTTTTTTCCTGATTTTTCTTTCTTCTTCTCTCCCTTTTTTTCTTTTTCTTTTTGCTTTTCCTGGTTCGCTTGTTACCCAGCGTAATAATGGATATCGTTGAGAGACAGAATGAAAGTTACGGTAGAATAGATTTTCACCTACGCAGCATTTTCCATGACGATGGCTATTCAATTTTGATATCCTCCGTTTTTCGTCGTTTTGTAAAATAATCGTTGTTTCTCGGTTCGACCATACGTACACACGCGTATTACTGGGGGGAAAAAATTATTAAACGCGGAAGCTAAGGATTTGGAAAAATGTTGGTACAGAATTTTGACCGGTTAGAGAATTCGTTTTTCGATAATCGTTCCAAGCAATGGAAATAATTGACGATATTTGAAGCATTCATTTAATCACCGATAATTATTAACATCTGATTTCGTTAGTAATAGTTATTAACCACTCGACTGTTTAGCGATTGAAAGTAGGTTAGTGAATTTTTTCATTACGATCGAGTTAATTGCGATTAAATTTTAAAGGTTTCTAATAAAACATCGTTTACGCGTACTTCCTATTGTTAGAAAGAAAACGAATGGAGGATTTGCTAAATCTATGCTAAATAGAAGGCAACGTTCTTCCTTTCGAATAGTATAATTTCTCTAGAGAAGTATATCACTCGCATCCGAAAAATATGTGTTAGATCCTCTTTCGCGTTTTTCACTGGCAAATTTTGAAATGAAAACATGGGCCTGGTAGCGTGGCGCACGTTCTTCGGAATGAAATTACAGTTTTTCCTTTTTGCTGGCGACGAGAGATTCTCTCTAACGAGACTTTTTCACGGGGAAATTTCCACGAGATATATTCCACGAACGAACGAACACGGCACCGGTTGATCGAGAATTTTTATATCTAAAAGAAAAAGCCGGGAAGACGCAGTTCGTTAACCGGGCCACGATTATGCCCGTGATTTTTCGATTCGAATTTAAATAGAGCCTCGTTCGAGTCCGCCGTACGATTATTGTTCCTTTAACGCGGTCATAATATATGTACTCGAACATCGGTTTTCTCTCGAACGGACGCGACCGCCGTCCAACAAAATTTAACGAGCGAGTGAAAGTCGTTCATTTCTATAGTTGATGATATTCGTATTCGACCAGCGGTGTATTTTGCTATTTGATACGTTTTACGATTACGAAGATTATTCAACGCGAATCAAAGGCTAAATAGAGAAATAAAAGTTTATAGCGGCATGAAAGTTCTAATGTAAAAATAAAATGAAATATTTTATTCGTGAAGCGAAAAATAGAGACATTCGGTTGTGAGATAAAGGTAGAATATTTTACGTTTAGAAATGAGACAAGAAAATATTTCGTGGGAAGCTAGAAGAGAAAGTTAAATTTGGTAGCCGTGCTGATCCCAACTTGCTCTGTAGATTCGGAGGGTACTCGAGGAATAATATCGTGATTCCACTAGTTTGGATATGATAATTTTATAATGGGTCACGTTTTTGTTAGAAATCCCTATTTCAGCTTAAGCAAACTTCGAATGAGAAAAACGGGGAAAATTGAGGAAGTATTTCTTTAGAAGGTTACGTGCTAGGATGATTCGAACGATAAATAAATTTAGATATGTAGCGCGATAGCACTCCGTAAAGTAGGCACTTGTTAGAATCGCGGTTAGAGCAAACGGTATTTCTTTTATCACTTCGATTCAATTCGAATTATTTCCACGCCAAATGTTTTTAATTATACGAACAATTTATCTTTCAAGTACTGTAGGCACGTATACGTGTCATATTATATCGGTGAATGTCGCCAATATGAATTACAAACGTATATATGTGTTCAACGAGATTTTCCTACTACGAACCATCGAGATACTCGAAATACAAAAACGCGTTTCAGTATTTTCATACGGTTAGGTAACATATAGAAGATGATCTAGACGTTGTCTAGAGAATATGTTACGAAGAAACATTCAACTCCGGATTTAGTTCATCCAACGCTTAATCTTGAAACAGTTCAGAAGTTTCTTCGAGTATGCGTTAAATTTTCTATCACCTGTGGGAAATTTCTTACTGTAATAGGAAATGCAGAATCTAACCAAAGATATTTCTCGTATTCGTTGCATGTATTTTCACGTTTTTAAATCCTCAATTGTATTCGAGAATCCGCGCACATACTTATCAATTGGATCAAACTCGAAGCTTTTAAACGAAAAGACTTTTTTTTATTGGAAAAGTATGCGTACACAGAAAATCGTAAAAAATGAAAAATCATTGGTCGAAGACCGATTTTTCAGAATTCACGTACGCGATAGTTGGAATAAAGGAACACGTCCCTAACAGACATACCGTACGAGACGTTTTCACACATGACTCACTCACTGATGTCCGAGATGCATTCATGCACACAAGTTACGCCGCATAGAACGTGGTCCTTTGATTCGACGGCTCGATAGGATGCGCAGATTCGCCGCCTCTATTTCACAAATTAGATTTACACGGATGTCACGTGCTCGGTCGTTATCTCGTTTCCAATACGCGTTGCCGAGCGAAACTTTTAGAAAGAGGGTAGACGCACTCGCGTCCGTACACGACGAACGTGCGATTGTTTCCTGGACGGTGGAAGCAGCTGGTTTTTCCCGAAATAGCACTGCGAAAACCCCGGAACTATCGTCGATGCTTCCGCGCCTCTTTTTTTCGCGGTAATTTTACGCGCCGGCGAATTCCGTCAGAGATACCCGTGAAATCAGTTCGTCCTTTCATCCCTCGTATCAGCACATCCACGTTGAAAAAGGAAGGTAGAAAAAAAAATTTGGGGAAAAATGGAAACGGCGTTTTGTGAAAATTTCTGAAAGCACCTGGCAGACTTCTATCGATCATCGTCTGACACGTAACGAAACGATGTATCCGAATGTATAACGTGCACGAGTATATCTGTGACTGTCGAACACGGCTCTATCGCGCCTTTTTCACGAATCGGATCCATGCGAGACCTATGAAACTTCACTCAACGACCGACAAGATCAACTCGCAAAGTTAACGGACAGCGTGACACACGCGAAAGCAGACTCGTAATCGCAGGACACTTACCAACAAAAATTAGGCAGCTGGCCAGCATCGTTCGGATCCTGACCCGTTCTCGGACCTCTTGGTCAACCCTGTCGAAGGCAACTTAAACGAGGAGCACTTAGCCGGTGGTCCTCGAACGTCACACCGGTGCCGGCGCTCGGTCGTGGTGGAACGTGGTCGTGGTCGCGGTCGCGTCGATCGACCGGTAGTTAGTCAGAGGTCGCGTTCGTTCCTCCGATCCTCTGTCCGTGGCCGCGACGTACGCGCGAAGTAACACGCGACGACGAGGCTGCGAGGATCAGCGACGATGGTAAGTCACGGATGGTTAGGGACTTCTCTGTTACACGACGATCGGTGTCGTGATCGACGTTGATGGTGGTGCAGCCGACCGCGAAAGTGCACGCGGTGGCGGTGCAGGGTCATACGTGCGCGGCCAGACTAGTCGCGGCGTAAATCGGCGCCGAGGAGAGGAGAGGAGGGGACAGATAGGTGTAGATAGAGCGAAAGAGGTCCGGCAGAAAACGCGGCGCGTCCACCCTCGCGAAAGTCTTTGGCCTCCGGCACCGCCGGCCACGACTGATCGTACCGGAGAACCCCCGCGAGTCGTCGCGCGCATGCGTTCAACCCTCTCCCTCGTGAACTATAGCGATCCTTCTCGCGCCGACTTCAGCTTTCCACTGCCTCGCTTCTACTCCGCTCGGCCGTGTCGTAGGGGTTGGAAAGGGTAGCTGCAGGTGCCACAAAGAATGAAAGGGAGGACGTACGGTGCGCGGCCGTTGCACGCATCCAGCATTCGTAGATGCTTGCGATGCGTTACGCTTTTGTCCGTTTTTCTCTCTGTCTCTCTCGCTTCTTTCATTCTTCTCCTTCTTTGTCTTTCTTTTCTATCGTTCCTCGATATTGTCTTACTATGGAGAAAGAAAGTTCTTTCCAGAATATACGGTTGCGTCTTCAGGTACGCTCTGGATGTTCGACGTGAAACGCGAACAGGTAGGTAGATGATCAGGATGGGTTAGTTTGTGATTTCTGGCTCGGCAAGTATCTTCTTCTTTTCTCTTGTGCGTTTTTCACGAAGTAGAATGCTACGTAAAGTAGGATGTTGATCCGACCGCTGTTTTCGTCGAGTTTCTGTTGTATATACTTGCTGTTGTAGTTCCTTTAGAGCGTCGTAAAGAGTAACTCTAGCGTAATTTTTATTCAGCTTTGTCGCGGATGTTTTCTCGTAGCTTTTGCCACGATCGACGGGGATGGCGTGTGCATGGGTGCTTGGAATGAAAGGCCGCGAGTATTATGCTTGGTGATTGTTCCACGCACGGTGGAACTTTCGAAGACTCGGCCGGCCCGTATTTTGTATTTTGTGTACGACGCGCGCGCGCGCGCGCCCGTGTTTTCGCTTGGAAATTGTCGCGCTCGCTTTCCACGACACGCTATTAATCTAAACGACGGCGCACGAAAGTTTGTAATATATTCGATGTCATTTCGCTTTTAATTTATTCGGTTTTACGTTAATTAAAAGAAAACACAGGCTTTTTTCTATTAAAATATTTGGGACATGCAGCGTTATTAATTTATGTAGAGTTTTTAATTTTACTTCACTGCCTGCGTCTTCGCTCCTCTGTTATACGCGACCAGATTCGCTATTGAATTTTAACGCCTAACAAAAATTGCGTTCGGAGCAGGTTTCTAGTGGAAAACTACGTGCAAGCTTTTCAACGGTGGCAGCAAGTCTATTGAGGTCGAATAGGTTTGCTCCTATCAATTTTTCGTAAGAGTCTGTCGTCGTTTTCGTTTTAATTCTTTGGTCACACAGTCGACGCTAAATGTCTTGGTACTAGATCAACGTCACATGTGCGTAATATTGAGTTGGCAACTAAGTGATTGCGGATTTTGTCAATACTACCTAATGCCAAAATCCGCAATCACTTAGTTGCCAATCCAATACATTGTATCGTGCGTTCAATTAGACTGGTTACGTATGTGTTAAATTTTGGCAAATTAGAAAATTCATTTCAGCATCTTTAAAAGTAAAAATATGGCATCCAAAATAGTTTGGTACCGGTCGATATTTTATACATCATCTGATGACAAACGCGTAAAACAATACCTGGATCATAGCTTGGATATACCGAAATATTTGGAATGCATACGCTAGTAACCTTAAGTTGTTGAAACCGATACACCGAGATCCCAATATCTATTCGTTTAATATGCTATTATCCCTGTCATTGTGTACAGCAGTTGATATTTTTACGTTACGTATAGGTATTCCCGATCCGAAGATGTTGTGAACCAAAAATCGCATGAACTAATAAGAATCAAAGACGTTAAGAATCATAGAATGCATAGCCTGAACTTCTAAGATCATTGGGACTCACGTATTAGGCTTTTGAAGACGTAGGAATTTGCATTTCGGATCTCCGAGATCATCGAAACCAATATATCGGACCTCATAAGTCGTGGAAACCCATACGCTAGGACTTCAGCACTGCCACGACGTCGTTCGAATCCATACACTAGGATCCTGACATCCTTGGAGCCTACACGCTAAAACCCGAAGGCTTTGAAACCAATACACTATGACCATGAAACTATATACACACCTAGAGTCTACTGGCTAGGTTTCAGCAAGTTCTTAGCGTATCAGCTTCAACAGCCTCGAAGTCCAAACGTATGGATTTCGACAATCCCAAAGGTCTAGTATGTGGGTTCCAACGACTTTAGAGGTCCTGTGTATCGAATCCGATGACCTTAGAAACCTAGGACGTAGATTCTAACAATCAGAGGCGTAGTGCGCGAGTTCTAACGTTAGGGGACGCCTAGTTTATGGGTTCAAACGAGCCAGGAGACCTAATATATGAGTTCCATTGATCATAGAGGAACAGTGTGTGAGTTGCAACAATCTCCTAGTTTAGATGTTTGGATTTTAACGACATTGATGTAGCAGAATACGCGTTTCATTAATCTTGGTGTCTTACGATCCTGGTTTCGGCGATTTCACAGACCTGCTGTATGAGTTTCAGCGACATCGTCGTAGTACTGGTATATGGGTTCCAACGATCTTGGAGTTCCAGTGCATGGATTCCAATGACCCGGGATGTTTAGTCCATGAATTCCAATAACGTGAAAGTCGTACTATATGAACTTACACGTCTAAATACACGGATACATACACGAATCTTTGCAGATTCCATTTTGAATATTATCCAACTTCGATTCTCCGTAATTCCTCGTTGAACGTATCAAACAAAGTTCAAACGCAATGCTTATGATACTGTTTGCTATGAAGTATCGATGAGTCATCAGCGCGTTTAAACTATTAAGAGTCTCGCGTATAATTTAAACGGGCCAGCGAATAATTCATGATTTCGCATACGATAGAGATTAAAGTTTCAGCATCCTTGCCGCATATAATCCCTTCCGAACCGCACACGCGATTTGCGAGCTCCAATGATCGTTTATTGTGTTGAAATATGTAGATGCCGTGTAGAGCCAGGAAGAATAAAGCAAAAGCCGGATATTGTGTAACGATCGTACGATGCGATACACGTCGTGTTTGAAGCCACGATGCGGTGACGACTCAAAATGTTTCCTCGTTACGTAGTAACAGCTTCGTAGAATTATAAATCGCTTAATTCTTTTCTTTCTTTTTTCTTTTCTTTTTTTTTGTCTATTCATTTTACGTGTCTGACGTTCATAGAATTCTCCGAATGGCGAAAGGGAATATTTTTGTCAATTTGGCATTGCAATTTAGTCGTTCGTGTTTTCGAAATATACGGGAATTTGCTCGTATCCGAGTTTCAGGTTCTTTATTTTATTATGCGCGTCTGCCAGTTTCTACGTGAACGTCAGAATAAAATAGTGGAAATTGTATTACTGTGCAAAAGTTGCAGACTTTTCGAGAAAAATTTCATAAGTGAAGCAAAGGGTGTGTCCGTACGATATTATTTGTATTCTGTTGTTACTTTTCAAGCATTCGATTCTGGAATTTAGTAATTGCCGCAAAGTATCTCAAATCGAAATATTCGATATTTTAAGAAGAAGAATATCTTAGAAAAAAAAAGGAAAGAAGAGGAACATGTATAAATGTTTAATTTCCATTCGCGAAACGTTTTTACAATATTTCCAAAAGAATTTTGATATGATCTCGTGTAACGTATCACAATTTAAATGTAATGGATGCTTAAAAAAATATTTTTATACGTTCCAGTAGTATTACATCACGGAATCCATAGGTTCCGTTGATTTTATAAAACTTTATAAAGTGACGCTAAAGAGAACGTATTAGAGTCAACCCCTACACACAGTAAGGAACAAATCGTAATCGTTATCGTTACAAAATCGTCGAATGATCATAATCTATTACTATACTGTGTATATTTCAGTAGCGCGTATATATGAAATCTCAGACGTTCAGCGACTTACGGGAATATTCGATCACTGGGGATAAAGTTAAATTTTGATAGAAAATGGTCTGTACATTCTCAAACTTTAAAACCTACGTATGCAATCGTAAAGGCGTGCAAAAATTCATAGCAAGATCCTCCAGAGAAATACGGATTTTACGTATCTCGTCTGACTTGAAAAAGGAAAAAAATACACCGATACGAGCTCGATATTTGTCTTCCAGTACATTCTATTTATTTGTCCCCCGGCTAATCTAATGTAAGAGCGGCAAAGGCAATTCGAGCGAAACTGAAGACACGCGTTTGTATCAGAGCTTAACGCCCCATCGCGAAATTCGCTGCTTGTTTCTTTGAGCGTTCGACGAGCACGCTCGTTACCCGTTCCCCGACGATTCCTTTGTAACAGTTTGCTGAAAATTTATCGCGCTTTATGACGCGTATATTGCGTCCCGGCGTCTTTCTCGTTACCGGTTGTCATGTCGAGATTTCTCGAACGAGCTGCCGACGCGTCGTAAAGGGTGGTTGGCGAAGATGGAGAGCGTCGCGTGAGTATCAGCGCGTATGAAAAAAAAAAAAGGGTGAACATTTTGCAGTCGTTGCATCTTTGAGGAACTTTGCAACTTACGTGCACGCAGTCTCTCGTCCAAGCAGCACCGAGCTACCTCGGAATGTATAATTTATTCTTTTAGAGTTCCTCCTTATGTTCGTCCATCTTCTTTTCCTCTCCTCTCTCTCTCTCTCTCTCTCTCTTTTTCTCTTATCTTCCTGGTTCCTCTACATTTTTTATCCTTACTCAAACAAGGCTCGTCGTTTTCCATATCGAGCTTTCTTCTCGCAGCGTGCGTTGTCTCTGTGCTTAAAAAGCAAGAAACGAAAGGGAGAAAATGCCGTAAAAAGAGAAAATAAGTAAGAAAATACAAGTCGGAAAAATACGCATTCGATTCTTCAATTTTTACGCAGTTATTTGCCAGAGATTCCAGCGTCCGAGTTTTAACGACTTTATTAAAATATACTCGCCTCCAGTTTGGTTTTCATTCTCTCCTCTCCCTTCCCTCAATTTCTCTCTCTCTCTCTTTCTCTCTCTTTCTCAGGTTTTCTCGGTGCTTTCCGAAACGAGCTCCTGGAAGTTGTAAGAAACTGGATGGCTG
Source organism: Bombus terrestris (assembly GCF_910591885.1). Classification (NCBI taxonomy): domain Eukaryota; kingdom Metazoa; phylum Arthropoda; class Insecta; order Hymenoptera; family Apidae; genus Bombus; species Bombus terrestris. The sequence continues at coordinate 5,005,955 of NC_063274.1, forward strand.
CAGTTTCTTCCTCGGAACAGAGGATGCCGGCTATATCATATTCATACAGTTTTTACAAAGTTCTAGGGCTTCGTTGTTTATGCATACGCAGTAGCGAAATTTCTATACCAGAGGCAACGATCCAGCTCGCGATGTAAATTCCAGCGAACGAAATTTTCTGGTTTACTAGGCTCGAACGATCCTTGATCCTTGACTGAGAACGACGAGCCGACTTGGCGAATCAATTTACATTTTATTTTGCTACAATATATTTTAGACTTTGTAATTTAATTAGACGAGCACCGGTTCGTTTTTTAACGCACGGGTAGATTATACGAAAGGTACAAGGTATTTTGTTTGCACTGGCGAACATTAAATTCGGCTTAATTAATTCTCCTTTATCAAGAGTTTAATGCGGTATTTGAAGAATTTTCTAACTCTGGAACAATCCAGTAATCGGGTTAAGGGGCTGTTCGGTTTAGCGCGCTGAAAATTATGCGTTTCTCGTAAATGTTTTGCAGAAAAATCGTTGAACATAATTGCGATTTTTGCGTCTTTCCAAATTATTGTAAAACGGAGGAAAATATTTTATTCAGTTGTACGCGTTATACTAGCGAAGAGAAACAGAACCAACGCTAAAAGCATTGCCTTTTTATTTTTATTTTTATGTTTTTTTAGTGTATTTTATCGTGGTGCGAAAAAATGGCAGTCTGCAAATTGACTTAAAGCAAAAAGCGTTCGTTGTAATCAGCAAACAATCTTTATTGTAATGGTATTTGAATTCTTCGGGCTAGAAAATTGGAAAATATGGTCTCCAGAAAAACGTGTGATATATAAAGAACTACTCGTGATAAAATAGCGTGACAAGGTCTTCAATTTTCTGATTGCGATCTATTGGACTTGTTTCATCAATTTCGGAAAAAATCTTTGAGATGCTTGTTTTAGAAATTCCAAGTTATCCATTAGAGAAAGGAGAAAACATTCAGCCCGTGATCCCTCGGAATCGAGTAACCTTCCCAACTTATTAGCCGCGTCATAAATCAGAAACTCTTTTGAAAATAGAGTTAAGCTTAATAAAGACAAATTACTTGGGCTTGAACCTTTTCCAATACAGACACGGTATAATGTGTATTTGATACATTATAATAGATCAGAACGATTCATTAATATCAAAGCTAGTGACGACTAAAAAGTTTAAAATTTATATTTAAAAAAAAAATGCGCTATCGTAAATCTAGAAATTTTCGAAAAATTTCATTTCGACTATTCTGACAATACTGTTTTTTTAAGAAACGAATCATTAGACGTGCAAACTATCGGAAATCCACTGAATATTAAATAAACAATACTAAACTAGTCTATAATTATAATTCTCGTATTTTAAATATTATCATAGGTATACAATTATTAATAATTTATCTCCTATAGAAAGTTGGAACTTGTTACGTATCAGAAACAATGTAAGATTTTAAACAATCTTAAGAATAAAATAAGAACTCCTTCTGAATTTTTGTTACACCTTCAAAGCGTTGCCAGTCTGGAAACTTAACCCTGACCATCTCTCCGCGTGCGTCTTCGAAATGATCACCATGGAACAAACAGGGAAAGAGGAAGCAGCAGGACGGGTTGTTTTCGCGAAGGATGGAATCGCTGGTAATAAGGCTGGACACCCAGTGTACAGGCGGAAGGATGTGTTCATTGGCTGAGAGAACGGGGCGGCGACGAGGGACACGAAAGTTTTGACGTTAAGCGACGAGGGAGCTTGCAGGCAAGCTTGAGCCGTATGAAAGGAACGACGGAGACATACGGAGCCGAGGTAACTGTTGTCGTGGTTAGACAGGGACGAAAGGAGCAGGAGACGGGGGAGGAAGTGGCGCAAGAGAGAAACGAGGAGTTTGAGGTTGGCGAGTGAGATTGGCGATGAGAAAGAACAGAGAGAGAAAACCGAAGGTGGAACGAAGGTAGCACGGCGTGCAGGACGGAAAGAGACGCGAATAGCCCGAGAGTGGAGAGTGAGAATGAAGGAAGAGAGTGGAAGCACTCGACAGGGGCAAAGGAGCAACAGGAACGAAGACAAAGAAACAGAGAGGAAGAGAGAAGGAAGGGAAGAAGGAGAGAAATAGGAGAGCGTGTCAGCATGTGTGTATGCGTACGTGCAGAGAACGAAGGCAGAGCTTGGTGCGTCCCGGGGTTGCAGCATGCACGAAAACGAAACGAAGCGAAGGCTGGAGCGCGAGAGACGGATGGAGCTAGGCCAAGTAGAATGAACGAGGAGAGAGGGTAAACGTGGTAGTGAAATGGGCGAAAGGAAGAGAAAAAGAGAAAGAGAGAAGGACAGGGTTACCGTGGAAGAGAGCGCGTGCATCGGAGGCAGAGGGATGCAACGACTGTGTCCGAGCACGTCGTTAAAACCCGACCCGGGGCTACGGATTCCGAGTCGTCTACCGGTGGTAGCAGCCCCTCTTCGGCATCCTCGACACCCTCGACACCCTCCAGCAGCGCCGGTCTATCGCCCGCGCTCTACTCGTTCGACTATTGTTTCGTCAAGTGCGACGTAAAAGACTCGAAGATCCGCCCATTGTACTGGCTATTAAGGCTGTTGTCTTGACGCTCTTTTTCTCTATCTGTCACATTAGTCGCCTGTATCTCTGTCTCGTTCTCTCTATTTCTTCCTATTGCCTTCTATCCCCGTTTCTTTCTTGCTTTTGCTCTTTCTCTATCGTTTTCGGCGGGAGAAGCCACGTAAGGTAACTCGTAAAAAGCTAGCCGGAATGATTTGCACGAATTCAAATTTGTCCCCGGCTCACGTTCTCCGCAGAGAAGCGAATTAAGGGACCAGGGAAAAGGGTACCGCGGGAACGCGTGCTTTCTAGGTGAATGCCTCGGGCACCGGATACGCGAACGTTCCTCTGTTGTTGCCAGTCAGTGATGCGCGCGTGTTCTGACCTTAACAGAGTGCCTACACCGAAATATCGGATGCATTTTCGGGTCTTGAAAACGTTGGCTCTGGTTACGCGGCTTCGGGTACTTCTGTGGCGCGCTCGTTCGTATGTGTGTACGTATGTGTGACCCAGGTATATAGAACACGGAATGTTGGGCTCGCAAGGTTCGTACAAAAGGGGCTCTGGAGCTTCCGTTATTTTTTGAAAACTCTCTATTACGTTCATTTTATTCCCATGATTCTATTAATATTTCTTTATCAGTTTCTATTACGCAAGTCGATGTAAACGATAGATGAAAGATGATCTATTTTCAATTTTATTAACGAACATTGGTAGTTATAAATGCTGTTAGAATTTTAATAACCGCTTCACTTTCGACCCGCGATTGCGCGAAATGTAGTGTAACATAAGTAGAGACAATTATCTGTTTATATAACACGTTCACTATATTACTGAAATTTGGGTATATTACGTGTTACTTTGCGTAAAATCCATTTCTTTGCCGTAAAGATGCACACCCTTTACTCAAATTATTGTAATTTGTATATGGAAAGCATTCTTCGAAGTTTTGCGATTTTTAATCGAAGCGCTTAACAATCGTATTGATCAAATGAGAAGAACGAAGATGATCCAAATATTTACTCATAAAAATTTACCTTTTGAAATTTGTTTACAATTACCTATACCATTGTTTATGACAAATAATCTTATGATTAATTAGTTTGGCACTTGAAAAGTTGAATACTAATTATACATATATCCGGATAATAAACCTGAAAATTTATAAAAACTGAAGTTAGGTTTATCAGTTTCGTTTATAAAAATACGTGGAGGTATCGAGCGAGGATAAAGCATAAAATCACATTCGATCATGCGCGAAAAGATCGATAGATAATTCACGACCAAGAATCCTATAAATACTAACAATACGTAGAAGTAGTCGAAAAATGATTGCTTAATGATACACCCGATCTATTAAGAGCTTCATACTATATTAAAATTAAAGATTCGGCAAAGAATTTCGTCGCATGTAATTGTCGGAGAATACCGATTCTCTAATTAGAGCAGAATTTTAACGAGACAATTTCTTGAAAAATTGATGAGTTTTATAATTGCCGTTATTTCTTGGAATAGCTTGGAGGGAAGTATTTCCGCATCTTCGAATTATCTTTTCGCAATAAAACTGTAGGTAGTCGCACTTCATAGCGTTGACCTAGTTAGGTAAATAACGAGCATCTTTTCTCGGAAGAAACTTCTATTACAAGTTGCCGCACGCTTTCAAAACAGATTGTCCTACTTAATCAATTTAATTCGTTCTTAAAGTGGTTCCCGATCCGACTCCGACACGATTACATCGATATTATCGTTCAGAAATTTTACAGCAAATATCGTATTCACGTAACGCGGACTAATATTAATGAAACGTAATTATCGATTCGTTACGTATCGCGCGAGGAAATCACATATCAAAAACATTACCATAAACGTATAATCCTTTAAACGATCATTTTTTAAACCGATTTCTTATTCCGAGTTTACCATCGAACAAAAAGCTCTCGAACGTAATACGTTCGTTACGCTGAATTTATCTCTTTAATACGCGTACTGGCAGCCCTTTCCCGCGCTTTAGGAAAAAAATCTGTGTTTCTCCGAGCGCAGAAAAAAACGCTCGTAATTTAAGTTTATTTCCATGCTTGATTTACCGGCAGTCCAATAATCGAATTCTAAAAGCGCAGCGAAAGCGGCCGCGACGGAACACACACGCTCCGCAAACCCTACCTCTACAGCGTAATATATCAATGCAGCCAGTGTGGAATGGTACGTCGTTTGTTTTGTACTAGTTACCTCTTTCCTCCGCATTCTTCCGACCATTTTGTCCCTCCCCATTAGTCCTCTTTTCTGTCTGTCCTCTCGCTTTCGCCGTTTCTTTCCCGCCCTCCCTCCTCCACAACCCTCTCTACCTTTTTATAATATCTAGGCGCAAATTGCACTTGGCGACGTTGCAATTGTTCCCTTTTATTTCCTTTGTGATGCGCCGTAGGTACGAAATTGACATAAACAGTGGTTCCGAGCTTCTGTCTCCCTTGCCACCCATTCCCTCCTCTCCACCATCCTCCTCGCCTTCTTTTATTCGTTGGCTTTTCCCTCACTAGCCCCTGGTAACACGCCGCTGTTCGAGGCTTGTGTGACGACAAATGAACTATTAAGGCAACGACGGAGGAACATGGCTGAAATTTTCACCGACGACCGTTTTAAGGCTTGGCGACCACTTAACTTCGCCATCGCGTGAATTGCATCAGACCAACATCGACGAGTTTCACCGTGGTATACGTAGTTTAACGCATGTACGTACGGCGTTGCGAATTTGACGGTGATGTAATTTAACACGTTTGCACTTATATTGAAAATGGGAGTTTGCCAACTGTATATTGTATAACTGGGTTTTGTTTCGTTTTGTACATTCATTTAATTGTTCGTTTAATCGTGACGTGACTGATCGAGTATCCGAGTACCCATTTCTATATCTATCATTTTCGATAATTTTTACATTTTCTAGCGAAACCGTTCTATCGCCATTCTTTGGATATTTCAATGTTTGAATTTATCCAAAAGTTATAGCTATGAAAGATTTGAAGTTACCTGCAGACTTGTTGAATGGTCACAACGTTGTGGCTGACTATGTAAGAGCTAATCTACTGAAGTCGCGTGTGAAAGCGTAGCATTTCGTTGAGACTCTCCCGTTCCAGTTGCAGATTTCTTCGATGAGAACTGATGATACGTTTGCATCGTGTTACATATTTTTATTGACAGTTAATTTTCATTAATTATTATCGCAAAATAATTGTCCATATTAAGTATGAAATCCATTTTTAATTTTTCCTGATCGTAGATTCATATCTTCCTTTTCCATCATGTTTATCGATATGTTAATAAGCATTAACAAAGCCTATATAAACTCATACCTAATCATTGTTCCTAAAAAATGCTATTTTATCTGTTACGAATTTTATTGTGTTTTTAATATTTAGATTCTCGGGCTTATTAGCACACAAGTAAGCAGTAGCATTTTACAATTTGATTTTCAAGCGTTAAGTGACAAGTTACTTTAACGTATTAGCGCGAAACCTATTCCAGCGCGTACAGCAAAGCGTAGAAATGAAGTTAATGACGAGAGAAAGTCGATTCGTTTTATTAATAGACGCGCACGAACCGACACGCTATTGATCAGGCTATTAATCATATTACACATCCCTTTACGAAATGTTTCGTAAACACTCATCTTCCAGCTACGATACATACATACATTGACGTACACGTATAAGCAAAAACTGTATCGAGTTTCGGAATTAACTTCCGCGACGCCTTTCACGACGTAGTTCGTAAATTCATGGCATATCCGCGGAAGAAACTGCTCGAAACAGATTCGAAGAACCGAAGACCGAGAGCAGAGAGAAGGTGGCTGCCACGAGAGGGTGAGAGAGAGTGGCTGGTCGCAAATTGGCTGGGTAATCGATGCCGATCTTGGAATTCCATCCCGAGATCAGGCTTGTTGTGCCGTTTAATTAGAATACGGCTGCACCGCTGTGTCAAATACCGGAGTACCGCTGCCAGAATGGGTTCAACTTCTGCAGATTTTCATAGTTTCGTCAGATTGATCGAGCCTGTTATCGTACCCCATTGGCGTTTCGTGCTTTGCCGTCGTCTATCGCACTCGGCCGATCCGTATCTTCCGAAACGACCAGTCCTTAGAAAGAGATTTAAGAAGAAGAAGGAGATGTTGAAGTAATTACTTCAAGAAAAACTCTACATCTTTACTTTTTGTATATCCGTGACCTGGAGCCCGCTGTTACGAAGAGAATAGAATTTAGTGAAACAAAAAATTCGAAATAAGGAGAGGTCCATATTATTGTGCCTTTGGATGTAAATTATGTTTTGGGTTACGAGGTCTAGAAACAAAGAGCTATGAGTAGATTTCTATTGCTGTTTCTTGTAGCCTTCAGACAGAACTACAAGATTAACTTTTTGGGTAATGTCCTTTGCAAGAATTTAGTGAAACAACAAAATTATAAATAAGGAGAGGTCCATATTATTGTGCCCTTGGATGTAAATTATGTTTTGGGTTACGAGGTCTAGAAACAAAAGAGTTATGAGTAGATTTCTATTGCTGTTTCTTGTAGCCTTCAGCTAAAGCTACAAGGTTAACTTTTTGGTAATGTCCTTTGCTACAATTTAGTGAAACAAACATTTCGATATAAGGAAAGATCCATATTATTGTGCCCTTGAATATATAAATTATGTTTTGGGTTACGAGGTCTAGAAACAAAGAGCAATGAGTAGATTTTTATTGCTGTTTCTTGTAGCCTTCAGACAGAACTACAAGATTAACTTTTTGGTAATGTCCTTTGCAAGAATTTAGTGAAACAACAAAATTATAAATAAGGAGAGGTCCATATTATTGTGCCCTTGGATGTAAATTATGTTTTGGGTTACGAGGTCTAGAAACAAACCGCTACGAGTAGATTTTTATTGCTGTTTTCTGTACCCTTCAATTAGAGCTACAAGGTTAACTTTTTGGTAATGCCCTTTGCTACAATTTAGTGAAACAAACATTTCGATATAAGGAAAGATCCATATTATTGTGCCCTTGAATATATAAATTATGTTTTGGGTTACGAGGTCTAGAAACAATGAGTAGATTTTTATTGCTGTTTCTTGTAGCCTTCAGCTAAAGCTACAAGGTTAACTTTTTGGTAATGTCCTTTGCTAGAATTTAGTAAAACAAAAAAATTCTAAATAAGGAGAGGTCCATATTATTGTGCCCTTGGATGTAAATTATGTTTTGGGTTACGAGGTCTAGAAACAAAAGAGCTATCTGTAGATTTCTGTTGCTGTTTCTTGTAGTCTTCAGCTAGAGCTACAACTTTTTGGTAATGTCCTTTGCTATAAATATATGAACGTGTTCCCTATCATAGCTCCTATTCTATTATATTGTAACACTATAAGAGTGAGGATCTGGATCAGCATACACTTATACTTATACCTATACTTATTTCAATATATTTTTCTATTACAAATTCATCTATTCGTTCTTTTATCAGTCAACCTCAACAGAATGGATATGCAGGTCTGTCTCTTCTTCTATCATTAAAACAACGTTCTCGGCCTAAAACATACTAAATACAACATCACGTGCATGAGGACACGCCGGTATCGGTAAGAGACATGACGAGAATGAGAATTCGGAGATCGTTCAGAACATTTTGAAGCTCGTTCTACAGCTTAATCCTTGTATGCGTGTAATCTTGCAAACATTGTACATCAAATAGGATCAAACGTATATCCAATCACGATAGATCGATCAAAATATCTACCCGTGTCTTTATAAGGTGGTTCTTGTTCTAAAGTTTGACCAGCTATCCATAAGACATAACAAGAATTCTAATTCCTATCGAATGGTATCTATACGATATCGAAACTGATGGAAGCTAACGAGAATCGTAAGCGTCGCACAACGCGTAATCCACGTTCAACGTCGACCAATCACCAGCACGATGTTGCAAAACTTGTAGAAATCGATTTGAATTGATTTGACAGGGACATAAACCATTAATTAACGATTGTCGGTTTGTTTAATTGGCATTAGTTTAATTGCCGTTACTATCCACAGCACCTCGAACGGAATCAATGGCGAAGTAATGAGAATACCGGAACCTCGAATAAATGCGAAAAAAAAAACGAAGGAGGGTATGGCCGAGGATTGGCAGAGAAGTAGAGAATGAATCGATCGGAAGAAAGGCTCGTCGATGCGAATGTTTTCTAAAGGATAATCGAGACGGGGAATAAGATAGCGAAACGAAGGAGGAGCGGCCAATGGAAAAAGAGAATTAATGAAGATTGAAGCCCAGTAGACGACCAATTCTGAATACGTTATTACATCTTTTCATAATGTACCCCGTCATTATTTCTGTATAAGAATATTTATTCAACGATCAATCGATAATACGCGCCATGGTCGTGTGTATGCTACAACCGTTGCATAGCTGGCTAACCAAGCTCATGACAATCGAAACGATTCAAATTGGACGAACATTGCAACGCCAATTACAGGAAAATAGAACCGTCTTCGACTATAATAGCATTAACGGAAAGAACTTTCTGATTATTGTCTACTTATTATTCTCTACGTTCCTGTCGAGTTCTTAGCGATATTCTTTGTACTACGATGCTCCGAATGTAATTCTTTGTTACGAATTGTATACCTTTGTTAATATCGTGAGCAAATGTGAAGTTTGTAGCGTGTATGTTGAAAGCGTATTAAGAGAAAAAGCAAAGGAATTAATATACATTCGTTGTTTCATTATTTTATGGTCTCAGATTTTGTCTTCTGTTAAGGTAATTTCTTTTGTTTCCTCCGATTGAATTCATTTCTTGGAAGACTGACTTTCATCATTTTCAGACGCTTCATTTTTATCCAATAGCATCTGTATTGCATATCGTAGGATTCTACTACGGAGAAATGAATTGGAAAGGTGAAGATGGAAAATCTTGACGCAAAGTTAGGTGTACTTAGGTGCACTTAAATTTCGATTACGTGGAGCTCTGAATAGACGAAGATTTTTGTTCCTATTTGCACTCGTTAGCATTACAAAGATAGTTTATTATCATTTCCGTTATTGATGAATAATTGTTAATAATTGTACGTCTACTGAATACTTCATGAGGTACATCCATGAAAGTTCCAGATTCCATTTTCTCAGAAATAAGACTTCGTCTTTAACAATAACTCGACGAATAACGTAGTCCACGGATTTCTACGCTAATCCATATTTTTATAAAATCTTGAAAAATTTCAATTTCAAAAATTTCAAAAATTTCAATTTCAAAATTTCAATATACAACGCGTAAGAGTATATGGAATACAACACATACAAAAATATACAAATTAGTCGTTAGAATTTTTAACGGCTGAAACACATCTCCGTTTAACTTCCATTTCTCCGTTACTACCTCAGTGAAGCTTCACCTGCACTCGTGAAAATATGATAGTTCATAAAGATTCATAATCGATTTACAGAACGCGATTATAATCGCGAAATACGTTCATAGAACGTTCTATCGATCAAGGTCTTAACGGGATTAAAAAAACGGAAAAAATCGACAAGCAATAGGTGGGTTAAACGCCCTTTAAAATTTAAGGCGTTCCACCCTTGGCGTTTCGCCCTCGTCCACGATCATCTAGCTAGCTCGTGGATAAAGAGAGCCGTCGAACGAAGTAAAGCGGAAGAAAGAGGGAACAGAGAAGAAAGGCGCGTCTTAACGTCCCGAAGGCGGCAGATGCGAGAGCGAGATAGGCCACGAATCATGGTTCGAGGGGCGGAGGAGCAAGGCGGTTACGTGAAGGGTCATAATTAAATTCAGATTTGGCGGGGCAGGTGGTGGGGAAAAAGAAAAGGGGAAGAGGGGTTGGTCGAGAAAAATCGGGGAAGAAAAAGTAACAGGGAGAGAAAAAGAAGATGGAGGGAGACACGGCGGAGACGCGTCGCTGTCGTCGTCCTCGTAATTGAATTAAAATTTGAATCGTTGAAGAGACGAGTGCCTTAAATGACGGAGAGAGGAGAACGACGAAGCCTTGGAAAGTCGGATAGAGCGAATGAAAAAAAGGCTGCAACCGCCATTCAAGGATATATCCCTTCGAAGAGTAATCTCGCGTCGATTTCTTCTTCTCTGGCGAAACTGTAAAAATGCAAAGTGAATTCTTTTCACAAAGAGAGCCGACGGAGCGTATTTCGCCTCGCTTCGAGACAGAATGAAATGGTTCCCCGTGTGTTATATTGTATTATATATTGTATTGTCTGTGTATATATATATATATTCGTATATATGTATATGTATACATTCTACGTACGTACAGGAGACATTTTAAACGGTCGCACCGTACGATCCAAATTGTGACGCGTATTCAGTGCTGAAATTGGTTCCAATTCATGTCGACGAGCAGCCTTTGCTCGAGCCGGTGGTGGCAACCTGGAATTTGTTTACATCGTGCGAACGGTGAAACGTGAAAGTCTCTCGGACAATTTGTAACCTTATATCGAACAGATTGATATTGAAAAATAGCTGCTGGATTGGTTAATTATTTTCCGACAATCGTAAAGGCAATGATTTTTTAGTAATTCTCCGACAACGACGGTGCGATTTCTAAGAAGCTTTTAGAGTTTTCGTATTTGAAAACTCGACGATTCTCAAGTACGAGTGTAGAACGTAATTGTTACGAGTTACAAAATTTATCGTACTTATTAAGGAATTAACGTATTTGTCGTTCCCTAGAAGTATATATTCCTTTCTTTTCTTTAAAAATCGTTAGAGTTTTGATTTCAAATGTTCGGTCACCGTCTCGAGGTTCTCTAACGAGTGAGATCTTGTACGATATTTTGTGACGATCAAAATAATTGAAAATCTACCGCTGCTAAGCCCACGAAACGAATCTTTCATAGAAATTATAGCACTGATTTAAAATCCTGGCGTCGTCATATCCGAGAATTTAGGTTCGTTTAAAACAATTCAACGAACATTTACATCCTCGGGCGAAACGAATTCTATTTCGTACGTCTCATCATATTTAACAAGCTTATTGTCTAGTCGATAACATTTAAAAGCAACTTCTGGCTAACGTACATCATCGTACATATAAGGTAACACGCAACGTGTGTTCCACGAGTACAATGTGTGTTGCGCAATGGAAAATCGAATCAACGTTGCACAGTGGCCGCGTTAGGTCATAAAACGTCACGTACTTACTCGCAACGCATGTATATGGAACAGCCGAGACTCGTGCTTTCCTTTCGCTGTGTACGAGAATGGTTGTACGTATCCGAGAAACGGGTGGCTGAACGGAGATCTTTCTGCCTCTCGTTTAAAGAGCGATGGCCGCTGGAGGACGGAAACTCTAGCCTTTCGAGTCGAACTTGGGACCGAGTTAAGAGTTTCTCCCTTTCTAATCTCTCTCTCTCTCTCTTTCTTTCTCTCTTTCACTTTCTCTTTGCTTTCCGCGTTTATTTCTTTCGTGGTTTCTATTTTCGTCTTGTATTCCCGGGTGAACGGCACGAACGAGCGACATTCCGCCACTTTGACACGTTTCGACCATCCTCCGAAATTATTTAGTTACGAGAGATTCGTGAACCGATCGAATTCACTGATTCCAATTGGTTATTTAAATCACGTCAATGATATCGAGCAGCATGGGAAATTATTGAAACATCGGTGTTTTATGTTGCTGTTTAGTCTTTAATCCCATCTTCCTTTCGTTATTGTTAAAATTGTCACAAAATGAAGAGAGTCCAAAAATCGATTCAAAGGCGTGTTTAATTCGTTGTAATCATAGCTGTGTTTAATTCGCTGCAACTTCGTTAAAGATTCGAATTTATTGAATTTGTTAATGAATCGCTTTGACGCGATATTATATTTAAAGCTTCAAGTTTTCTTTGAACGAAAAAACAACTTCAATCTTTGAACGTTTTATGAAAAACATTTGCACACCGTCGTATTTATCATCTGGTCATCGTGCTAATTAACTATACTAGTACAACCGAGTATATTAAACGCCGAGTATATTATTTAATGCTACCTTTATAGAACGACAAAAATTTGATGCCATGAAAAATGTAACGAGAAAAAATTGCTTAACTGAAAAGTACGAGTATTTTAAAATACCTTTTCTAGCCAGTGTATTGTATCTGAAAAAATAATAAAATAATCCAAGCGATTGCTATTCCACTCAAATCTTGGATATTTCATCGTCAAATTTCCCAATTACCCAGGCACAATGGCTGCTGGTAATATAAAGCAGAGTAGGCGGATAGAACTAAAAAGGAAAACGAGGTGCTTGCATGTAGCGCGTAAAATGCGACCTATTTAATTGATTGTCGCTGCAGGAGAACGTTAGAACGGTAATTATTTTTAATTATCCCTTTACCGGCCGAGCAATTACTCAGCTGTATCGTTGAAGTTTTCGCAAGTCGTCCCCGTTAATCATTTATACGATGCGCAATCATTCTTCCGGGGTAAGAGGGCGGATGTTAGTCAATCCTTGTGACCGAAGATTAATTTCAGGAAAGCCGTTCATTGCCAAATTGGCTTTTACGCATCAGGGGTGATTTAACCGATAAACATGGCCCGCTTTGATCACGCGTATCGAAGTAATCGGCATGCAATTCGCTGTATATTAGGCCTCTGTTTGAAATGAATCAAACTCTGTTATCATGGATCGTAACAACATTCCGCCATGCCGTTATTTGTTGTTAACGTGCACTCATAAAGGTTCGAACAACTGGTCTAATTAGCACTTCGAATCCAGGCAACTTCGAATTCCGCTCTTTGTAGATGATAATCCTCGTAGAGGCAATATGATACGTCGTCGTGCACAGTTTCAAGTTTTTCACTTGGATCGATGTCTTGGACATATTGGATATATTTTGTAATTAAATTTATCAAGTTTCGATGTTGTATCAATGCAACGTTTCATTTGCAGCTTCTTCCTTTCTTTTTTTTTTTTTTTAAGTCAATTTGTACCGTTTAAGTCAATACCGTGGTATTGAAAATAATTCGAAAACGTTTTTTAGTATTTTTTCATGATTATATTTTCTTCCTTATAATTCCTATAAATTTCTGCGTTCCTACGAAGTTTGAGAAAATTGATGTATTCATCGATCGTTCAACTATTTCCCTTCACTTTTTCGCATGTGTACAGTAGCTTTTTCTCAAAGTATCTGTCATTTTAATACACCTTTTTTACCCTGATAAAACGATATATATATTCCATGGTGAGAGATAGTATGTTATTTTGAATGAAGAATTTCATAACTTAGATAATTAATCATTTTCGCGTAGGCTTTAATGTATCAAATAATTACATCTTTCCTCCTTTCGAGTACCTAAATTATGATAGCTCTTGAAGCTATTTCTTCCTCGAATAAAATATTAGGTTGTCCGAAAAGTTCCTTTCGTTTCAAAAGCTGATAATAAATGAACAACAATTTCTGTTTTATATTATTTTATTGAGTTAGGTATGATCCATTTCGTTATATTTCTATTATTATGTTCGTGCATAATTCAATAAACTAATATAAAACAAATTATTATTTATTATTTCCTTATAAAACGAAAGAAATTTTTCGGACAACCTAATAATTTTGAATACGATTCTGTCTATTTTAAAACTGATAACTCGTTAAATTTCTTCTGCAACGTGCAGAATTTCTATCCACGGTAGTAATAAGCGAGAAATGTCTGTGAAAAGTATTTGCTCTCGTATGCATTGGTAAAGTCCCGACAAAAAGATCGTTTAGGAATATTCAGGAAGTCGCGTCTGGCAGACTACACGTATTTCTCAGATATTAGAAATGTATTTTCCGTGATACCATTTCATCACGAGATTTTAACGAGTCGCAGCTCCATTACTATCTGTGGAAGCGTCTGCATATCGACGGATATTCTGTTTCTACTCCCCCTTTTCGGAACATAGTAACACCTGCGACGTCATCAGAATAACGCGCGATTTCTGCACTCTGCGAGAAGCTTTCCGGATAATACATGTAAAATCAAAGTTTTATTCGTTCGCATTACTCAAAAAATTCGACTGTTCGATCATTAAAAAATGTCTTTAGTTTGTTGACGTTATACTCGATTTAATTATTTTATATCTTACTCCTATGTTATATTATCACGCTATATTATTTTATATGACGCTATATTTTATTTTATCTTATTTCATATTTTCCCAGAATCATATTCTTCAAACATAGATATTCAATTTTTTTTATTAAATTTTGTCACGTTGAAAAGGACGATCTAACATGTTTATCCTTTAAACACGTGTGCTAGGTAGGAAACAAACTACACGACGTTCATATCGTATTATATTGCTACCTTTAGCATAGAGCTCGATTTAAAAAAATGTCGACTCAACTTTTTCCAGAAAAATTGCTTATGCGAAGGGAATATCTTTTACATAGGTAGACACTATTTCTCTCTCCATTTCCTTACCTCTCAACCGAAACAGTACTTGGGTCTAAATGTTCGCGTCGAGTCTCAACCAAATTTTCACGGAACTATTTAATCTCATCTATAACTTCAAGATAATTTAACAACATCTTAACGCACGCTCTCGCGATATACACAGGTATAAATTATTTTTGGTCCAGCTGATTATTTTCGATTATTACTCATCTTTATGCTTTATAAGGATACAAAGTTACCCACGTATCTTGTAAAAGCCACGATTTCCATTTTGTTATTTATTTCCCATTGAGGATTAATCGTTCTCAACGATAAACCCAGCGTTAGGTGGTTAAATCGGTTGCTGCAGAAAAAAAACGCTAACGTCCGGTACCTCGAACACGGGATGAACTATTCGCCGCCTGCACAGGGGTCGAAGGTTGTTTAATTCGTCCCTGTCACGGCCTCTCTCGTTTGAGGTAGATTCTAATCCGCAATTTCAATGTCTCTTTCTCCGAGTCCCGAAAGAAGCGCGAGTGCAGGGCAGCCGGGGAACGAGAGAAGCACAGCAGGAAAGGCGTGCGCCAAGTACGAGAAGGGATGCGAGAGAAAGAGAAAGAGAAAGCGAGGTCGCACAAAAACCGAGGGATGCGAACCGTGAATCAACGGACGATTCACAGCGGGACTCATTCCGCTCTGCTTTTATTCCTGAGACTTGTGGATTGATGGTATCGCTCGCAGATGGAAATGCGTGTAATTTTTATAACACCCGCGCCTCGCGATCGTCTGCACCTCTGAAATTCTAAAGGGTTTCCGCCGCGAACGACGCGCCCCTATCCGACGTCAGTTATGCCTCGTCAATTTTCATACGTCGTTCAACGTGCTGACCTTTGGCCGCTTTTGTGTCGGCCAAATGACCATTTCACAATCCGTGCACCTGTGGCGGGTGCACGAGAAATAATAAGCATTGTTTTGAAAATTAAACGCGCGTCTTCTATAGCCGCTAGTTTTCGGGGAAATTCCGAGCGTGGAACGAAAAAATGGATGATTTGGGGAAGGGAAAGTATTGGATGTATCGGTGAAAATATATTTTACGCAACGGTATGACTGACGTAGGTTCGTAAGGAAGAGCTGCGTTGATCGAGTTTGTTGCTGGGACTGTTCTCACTTCAACATCTAATCGCCCATCAACACAGCTTTGATATTAACTAACGTTACTTCGAACAGAGGTTCCATACTAGCAAATAATCTCAGACACGTCTCTTGAAATATGGTTTCCATTCTCAATTTTCGGGACTGTTTTATTGAGATATGTATAATTTTATGTGCTAGACTGAGTTAGCTGTATAGTAGTAATACTTGTATGCGAATATCAGTGTGTGAAAGTATGTGTGTGCTAGGCGTCTCGAAAGCAAAGAAATGTAAGCTGTTCAATCGGTTAACAGTCGGATGTGGAAGAAAGTGCTGAGACGCGTGCAAGTGTGTATCGATGAATATCTTTGAAATCGTTTATCAAATAAATATATAATTATTCTAATATAAATGCTAAGAGTAAATTTAGTGTTCCTATACCATTATTTCGGCTATTAAGATCCAAAATTCTCAACATGTTTACACTCATTCAACGTGAATATCAGCACGTAAAAAGAAATACGCGTGGAATAGTTGTTAAATAGATGGTACATTTATACTGTACATGTGAGAGTGTATGTGAGCGTTGAAGGACTTCCAGGTCTCAGTTGAGACAAAAGCGATTAAAACAAACAAACGACTAGGATGACGAGTCCTTAGTGTAGATAGCGAGTGTAGAGCTGAATAATTTGTAAATAAATTTTAAACTATTTGTTTTTCCAAATCCTCTCTATGCCTTAAAAATAGTTTTTGCCAGAACTATGTCGTACATGAGTTTCATTAAAATCGGCGATTTATGGTCGATGATGTTAGATCTTTCGCAAGTTTTGTCCGAATTGGATTTCAGCTGTATTAATAGAGAAAGCTTATGTTTGTATTTAGAACGAATATAAAGAAGCATCTGGTTTTCATTTACTAAACTACGTTGCTTGTCATATTATGCGTTACAGTGACAGGGACGCAGAAAGTTTTTAAACACGTATGGTCGTCGGAATGTGGTCGTAACGCGAGTAACAATAAACCTGTCATGCGTCGTTTTGAAATTTTTGCCGCAGTGACAAAAAAAGATTGCAACGCAGTGCCGTGATTGCTGCGTCAAAAAATATTTCATTTCGTCGATCAATTTCGTTATTAAAAATTGCTGTTATTGTTACATCGATGTAACCTTTATCTTTATCGAGCAAGTACAAGTTACTACACCCACATTAAATATCTGTCTCCTCTCGAAGATTGCTACCTTATATCATAGAATCTTGCTTAAAATATCTCATCTGGTACATAATACGTATTTGTCGAAACGTGACACGAAAACAAGCCTAACTCGATTACTTAAAACCAAATAGCTCCAACAGAACAAACATACGTGCCTCATCGTCGATCGATCTTCCATCCTCTTTCCCCTCCTGCATACCTGTTGAAGATTTACTACAAATTACCAAACGATAACGCGCGTTCCCCACCCATGAAACACTTTTAATCGAGCAGCACGAATGCCAATTAAACCGAGCCACCCTCGTCCAGGTGGCAAACACCGGCCACCGGAAATACCAGCCACGCCTGTCCGCGTTCCCCGACCGACTCGCGTTAACCCTATACACGTAGCAGCGCCGAACCTATTCCTAGTAGGACTTACCGCGGAAAAATGATTTTCCGTTTCAATCGTGGCACGCGGCAGCGATCGGAACGAGTGGTGAGAAATAAACGCCAGGTAACGAAGTTCCGTATTGATCAGTGGGGGACGGGGTCACTGGCGAACCGGTTAAGCGATTCGTTGATCGTCCGTCTGCGATCTCTTGCAAAATCATTTATAAACACCGGAATCAGCCGATTTTATCGACCACCGGTAGGCGAGTGTCACTTGTGCCATTCCTGTTGGATCTTTCGCTCCCCCTATTCCGCCTTTCAACCCCGTTGCCTGCACCTCTACAACCCCTTTTCTCTCTCTCTTTCTCTCTCTGCCTCTCAGCCCGTCCCACGCTCGGTCAATACGACAAATCCGCCGGCAATAAAACACCGACTCGCGCGTTCTCGTTCCTCTTTTTTGGCATTTTTCTCCTCCCTCGCCCTCTTCCCTTTGTCTCTGTTCCTCTTTTTTAACCTCTCCCCCTCCCTCTGTCCAGCTACGACCAACAGCGCCCAACTGCCACCCAACCTACTCACCCCCATATCCCCTCCCACTCTTTCCACTCTTCGTCCCACTCTCTTTCGTTCCACTCGGTCTCTTTTTCTCCTCTTTCGAAACCTCGGCGTTTGCACGTATCCCAGAGCCACCCCGTATGGATCGAGGCCGGTGGCCCAACAGCGAATAATAAATTATCGTCGCCCGGCAGCGCGTGTGCATCCGAATTTTCCGCAGCCCTCCTCTTCGCCCCATTTTTTCCACCGTTTCTCCCCTTTTCTCCTCTACCTGTATATATTTATATATTTCTCTGTTTCTCTGATTGGCTTCGTAGAAAATACAGCGGCGGTTAATTCGAGCGAAATAAATAAAAAAGGAAAAAAAAGACATTTTGAAATGGTTGAGAAGGGAAGAGGGCCGTGTGTAGGGCAGTGTCGATTGAATCCAGGTCGACGCGAAACGTCCGCGTTTTTTCAGTGAAACGCACCCACGTATTCGTTACCATTTTTTTTGTAATTCGTTTTTTTCATTTTCTACATCTGTATCGCGTTGCAACGCGCTGCGATAAGAATTTCGATGCGGCTGTAGTAATACAGTGATATGTATAGTTATACGTAAGGTGGAATTTTCTTACAAGTAGGAAAGCCACGTGTTTTTCGACGTTTATCGCCTCCGAACCGGTACCGTCGATAAGAATTTCTTTTATTTTTATTCCCGTTGGTCGCGTGTGACAGCCAACGCGTTAACCACACTACTCGAAGAGATTGTTGCAACGTATTAACAAACGCGTGACGGATTGCGTGCCTGGATATAAATATTCTTACTGTTCGATCGTGGATGTTACTGGCTTCGACTATGACAATTTTGAAACTTACGAGTTGGTTATATTACAGTTAGTTTTATATCGTAGTTAGCATTTTTACAGCGTGACATTTTGTACAGCAGTCGTTACACATATTACGTTTTGATTACGCTATTTATTAAAATGTCTATATTTCCTAAGATAATGGAGCCGCAATACCGTATATTATGTTTGAACAAACGTATTACCAAGATATAAAGTACCTATATACAGGCGAATAAATAGCGTTGTTCCAAAGATAAATGACTCTTTGTTTTATTATTTTATCGTCTCTGTAACCTCGTTGTCTTACAATTAGCGTTACTCGTAATTGTTGTTTTCTTGTACGAGTATACAGAGTGGTCCACAATTCACTCAAGAATAACGATATCGCGTAGATTTGTTTTTGAATAAATTGAGTTTGAAAATTTTGCAAAGTATAGATGCAAATTTGCTTAATTCGCAGCCCGACTGGAGCAGATAATCGACAATGGGTGCTTGTTTTGCATGTAAAAGTAAATCGAAAATATAGAACGCAATCTTTTCGTAGCACGTTTCGTTTCGGAGAAGATGAAATTTGAAAATTGGTCCGGTACACGTGCACCGAGCTAATTCTTAACTAACATGGTCAAATTCTATTTCCTCGAAAACGGGAACGACGAAACTTTATTCTCCGTTTGCAACGTAATCTTCTGTCAATTATCTATTCCTGTCTAGTTTCGATTTAGCCAAAAAACCAAGCCTCGTTCTTAAGACATTAATAACTGCGTAATTAACGATTCCACGTAAAGGTACACTTTGCCTGTTCGAAACAAGAACGTTAATCGCGAAACACCTCGTTAAGCTTAATGAAGATTCTTCGAAAGCGCGAATTGGGTAGAGAAACGGCAGACACAAAAGTCTAGATGTCTTGGAAATTAGTTTATCGTCGTTGACAGAACAAGATGGAATTCTTGAATAGTCGTGCAGCTCGTTTATTCGGCTGCGAACAAGGCTACCTAACCTTCTCGACGGTTGTACACTCGCTACCGAAGGAATTCTGTTACGCGATTCTCGTGTTACACACTGTCTTTACAATGCACGTTACTCGCGTTGCTTTCCACGTCAACTATAATTACTACGAGGTTAAGTCGTCGTAAGTGTATAACGTTCCGAGAAAGAATACACCATTTGCGAATTTATCCTGTGATAAATGTTTCTCCAGGGTATTATGGTTTCCCTTTTGAAATAAATGTCACGATTCTTGTTACCGCTTATCGGTCGTGTGTTGCGCCTTCTCGTCTCGCTTAATCTCTTAATTTTACGATTCCGTATCATCGATCGCTCGTGTCACGTCGGGGACGCAAGAAATCACGAAACCGATAGATCGCCGGTGATCTCCTCGAGTCGCAGTTCGAACGTTTCGCGAATAAGGCGAAGAAATTCAACTTTGTATATGATAATAGAATTTATTATGCAAATCCAATAGACTGACGGTTCAAAATGTTACAACAGAATGATTCAAAGTGTTACAAGAAATGTTTTAACAGACTGGGGCGAACGTTTATTTTGGAGAGTTTTTATACTGAGGTTTTAGTCCTTCTGGAGGGGTTGTCTACTGCTATTTGTCTACTATTTGGTTATTGTTTCGATGGCTGTGATCGCCTAGCCTATCTTATTACTCTTTTTGAGCGGGTGATCTTCTTGAGCGTGTAGCATTTGCCAAGCACCGCCAATTGCGCTCAAACTTCTTACGGAGCTCGTACGTGGCAATTCGTATCGACCGATCCCTTTAACGAGCCGATCGTACGACGAAAATATACGAGCGAAAGTCAAAGCAGAACCTTCTTTCTGTACTTCGTGGGGATCTCGAGCCAAACACGCAATGTCCGCTCTGTCGTTTAATGACGTTACCTGCGTCATTAAAGCCGACCGACCGGGAGATCGGTGGGTGATCGGTGATGGCGCCTCCTTCGATACGAAACGGCCGCCAATTCGGATCCGGCGGGCACAGTGTGCGCCTAATTGGTCAGATTTGTAATCGACTACGGTGAGCGTCAGGTCGATTCCAGTTTGGCACTACGAGGCTTCTCGTGATAGGGGCGAAACACGACCGCGAACGTCTGACGAAGATGGAGGTAACGCGCGTTCGACCGGATAAAATAGGACGAATATAGAAACTGTGCGCTTTTTAGACGGTACAGGTAAAACGATGGGGACAGATGGAGAGGGTTGAAATACGAAGGTGGAAGGGAAATGCAAGGTGAGAAAGAAAGAGGGGCAAGTGCATGTAGAAGGCGTTCCAGAAATAGATGGCCAAATGTTGGCCACAGCAACTTGACAAACACGAACGTTAAAATATATCGTGAAACGTATTCGTGAAGTGGATTCGACCGGCAAGGGTTCGTTTAGTCGGGCAGTAATTAAAATTTTTATTGAAATAAATGGAATTTGTGTAAACGAACGTTCTATCGCGTATGGAGCAGCTCACGATGGTGTTTGAACGTTTGCCGCAAAAATATGTTACACGAAACGTTTCGAATTTCATTAGTACTGCAACGGAACTCGATTATCGTGATTACATCGGTAAAATTTTTAAACAAATCTGAAAATATACATAGAAGCTGTGAGATATTTAATGCAGAGATCACTGAAATATCTGAGCAATCAATTGTCCCTTGTATAATAATAAGTTGCATCTTTGATGTTTATCGTACTCGATTATTTAAAACAACTACTCATGCCGTTTACTAATTTTTTATTAGATATATTTGCAGCAAAAATCTCGTAACGTTTACATGAGTATGAAATTATAGCAACACAGTGGTGACAGTCAGTCGTGTCTTATTATAGTGGCAATGAAATCTCAAAATATTGTTCTATAACTGATATGAAATATTTTTACCTACTTTATGGTAGGTGTCCAAATACTTTCGCATATTTCTATTAGCTTGTTTCATTATTCCAGTACAATATTGTATAAAATACTCGAGATCGGTATCAAATTATAGCAACACAGTGGTGACAGTCGTGTCTTATTATGGTGGCAATGAAATTTCAAAATGTTTTTTTATAACTAACATGAAATATTTTTACCTACCTTATGGTAAGTGCTCAAATACTTTCGCATATTTCTATTAGCTTGTTTCATTATTCCAGTACAATATTGTATAAAATACTCGAGTTCGGTATCAAATTATAGCAACACAGCGGTCACAGTCGTGTCTTATTATGGTGGCAATGAAATTTAAAAATATTTTTCTATAACTGACATGAAATATTTTTACCTACCTTATGGTAGGTGCCCAAATACTTTCGCATATTTCTATTACCTTGTTTCATAATTCGAGTAAAATATTGTATAAAATACTGGAGTCTGATCACGTATTTCTGAAACACCCTGTATAAGGGAGTCTCGACGAGAAATAAACGGAGAGAACGAGAGAGAGAGAGGAAGAGAGGAAACATAGGAGGGTTGGAGAGCGAGAGGAGACATGGCCGTGTGGCACAGATGTGTTTGAAACATGCTACCACTACCAGGCCTACCCCAAATTTATACTCGCACCCTCCGACCCCGACCGCCCACACGGTCATCCCCTATTTCACACACACTGGCGCGCAATTCCTAAACCGCGCTAATTTAATTGCTCCTCGTCATCGATGGCCATTAAGCGAAATAGAATTGTCGACGATATCGTTGCCTGTACAAGACGCAATTTCTGTAAATCCAACTCCTTGATGGAAACTTCAACTGCTGGACGTCTAAGGGTTACATCGAACGATCTTGCCATGTGCGTTCGTTTGACAGAATGGATTTGAAACTTTGGATTGGAATAGATGGAAGCAGATAGTTATGGGCGTGAAACACTCATGGAATGTACATAGGTGTTCGTAATGGGAAGCTCCAGGTACTATGAAGACGTCTTACAGACATCTTAAAGACATTTGGTGTTCTGTACGTTGTGTACACTCTGGAAGGATATCCATGAAATCTGAATTACTTAGGCTAATTTGACAAAGAAGCTACCTTCATACAGATCGAATTAGTTTTTAGCTATTAATAGCTTACGATAAATATAAATGTTTAAAATAAAAAAATATTTAATTTTGTCGTGAAGAAGATGTAAGAACTTTTTCTAATTTTCGTTTAATTGTCACACGTTTTAAAAAAACGATGCACTATCTTAATTGTACTAATAATAATATAAATTCCCGTACAAATAAACGAATATATAATCTGCAACAAACGGTGCGTAATAAAAGACGTAGCCGTTTTGATCGATCGAATAAATTCGAACTGAAATTTGCGTTCGATTTCGATGGGTGTCGCGTTTAATGTGAAAATAGAGATAAGTGGAAGCGTTAGAGCGTTACAGGGATGAAACGATACCGTTTCCGGTTTTGCCAGTCGGTCGGTTACCGCGGCGGTGTCATAAATTGGTGTCAGTCGATTGCACGGTTGCGAGGCCATCAGCGTCCAATAAATTTATGCGACAATTGATGCTGCCTGGACGTCTACGGTGAAGAGCCTTCACTTGAAATCTAATTGGTCGCGCGCGGCCGAACGCACATCGAATATGCCGTTAATTGAAACAGAGTAGCGAAAACGTCGTAACGTTCGTGCAAGACAGACTGAAATTCATCGTCTTGCCGTCTACTTCCCTCGTGTTCCTTTTTTGATCAAATTACTACGAAATATTAATATTTATAAAAATGTCGCGTGTCCTGTTGTAAATGTATTATTTTGAATTCTTTGATGATGGATTTCATATTTCGTACGAACTATACGTTTGTCAGCTGTCACAGTGGGACAAAACGAACAGTGACAAAAAAAAAAAAAAAAAAAATGTTTAACTCTGCTTCCGTTTTAAATATTTTTGAAGTATTATATTACACGCATATCAAACAATTTCTCAAAATTACAGATTCGAATTTATAAAACTTTAACAATTCTAGCAAATGTAATTTAATGATATACTGAAATCTGTTTCACGTTCAATAGTATCGCGATAAATAAAATTACGTATGCCATAGTAATAAGATTCGTTTAATCCGGAATTTTTAAAACGATATATTCGTTAAACAAAACATCTGTTACGTATATTATTTCGTAATGTAACGTTTGATCAATGAAATACGCGACGCGAGAATAGTTTCATGAATAAATTGACGTAAATCGAAAGTATGCCGTAATTTACGTATTTTCGCGATTGTTTTTGGGTTTAGCAAAAGCAATATTGCCTCGATATAAGCCATGTTTCTTTCTTTACGGAAGCGTAATGACGAATCGCTACCTTTACTGCGAACTGGCTGAAACGCCATAAATGGGCAGCGAGATGAAAGAGGAATTCCTCGTTCCTGGAAAAAGTTGCCTCTTCGAGCAGGAAGGATTTCTCGAGCGATTCGTTCGCTTATCGATTCAGTACCTAGCAGGATACTTGATCGAAAAGAGATCAATGCGCTTTCTAAAGGCAATTAGGATGTCGAACAGAACGTTCTAACAACAAAGTACACAGATTCTTTTCCTCTTACTTCTCATTCGATATACAAACTCCGTATTTTCTGCAGGAATAATTCGCGGATTCCCGTGCGATTAAAATTGTTTTCCAGTCTTTTGTCAAATTTTATGCGTAGGTGATCGGACAGAAGATAGTTTGGAACTTAAATCAGAAGGAATATGATAATATTACGAAACAAAATTGTAATAAATAATTTACTAATGTTACATAATATATATTACTAATATATTACTAACATGTTAAACGGTGTTGGTACAAAGGATAATTTAGTTTCTACTAGAAACGATATATCGACTCGAAAAGCTATACGTACGCGAGTAACAAGCTTGCAAACGATATGATCTCTGCTCCATAGGATATTCAGTTTACAAAATGTAGACATCGAAAGATTAAAATAATTTTTCGAGCGAGAAATTCTCTTATCCGATGAAACTTCATCGTCGAGAGATTAACTCGAACGCGCGTTTAGCAAGCCGGAAATCGTGTACTACTCTTATGGATCACGATCATTGGAAGCGGTTTAAAAATCTCGCTTCAACGCACCTATACCAAAAAGAAACACCAAGAAGTTACTTACCAATTTGTCGGATTCGAGTCGGATGAAAGAACCGGGCCACCGTTTGAAACGAACCAGAAAAGAAGAATAAAATATCATCTGGCTGGTTAGATAAAAAAAGAAAACGTGGAGGGACGAACCAAGAGAGCAAAAGGGGGTGGCATCCGCGCGAATAATTCGAAGACGGACGCTTGGTAATTATTCAAAGCAGATATCTGAAGGGTCCAATTAGCGTCGGATGCTTTTCGAGGCTTTCTTCGAGGGCACCTGCAAGTTCTGTAAATTGGCTGCATTAAAAACAACGCGGCGATAGAACGCGAACGTGGAAATCCGCGCCGCGAAGTCTCGAGTCTGCAGGTTCGTTTCATCGATCGCAATTATTCTTCGATAACCGAACGCCGTTCAATGAGAACCGTTGTCGACGATTATTATTTGATAATTAGGAGGTTCGTCGATGCATTGTTTTCCAGCAGTTTCGTATTCTCACAGTTTTGATAGATGCAACTGGATTTTATATATTTAGTCTGACGAGGTAGGTAACAGCCGTAAAACCTCGATCCTCTGGAGACTCGCTGTCAAGCTGCGCCAATGTGACCATATATCGCGCGAAGATAAGACATAATCGACAATCACCTGCCTCTCGATGGTCAGTTAATACAAACTTCATCGATCTCCCGATATATACCCGACATCGGTTTAATTCTACAAAAGCAAAACGTACAAAACTAATATATAACGATACCGATCCGTCGCCGTTGCCAACGATATCTCGTGTAGCGTTCCGCGTGAACGTATTTTACGTCATTGTCGATTCGCTGTAAACTCATATTTATTGGCACAGTTACGTGTATGTTTTAAACTTTCACGTTGTATCGCAAACCGAGCGATATCGCGCGTTGCAAAATTGAATATCGATCCACTGGTTCGATAAACATTAGAATCGAGACATAGTTCATGGGAATAGAAGATAAATAGCGGTAGTTGTCGCGATAATAGTAATTAAGCAAGCTGTAATGGCAAGGAGTTAACGGGTAGGATCGTCACGCGAATATCCTGTTTCGAGTTACGCGGTCGTCGATGCTTTTGTAGAACGTTTGCATCGTGTAACTTACACGAACGGATTATTAATGGCAACAATTACGGTCAGCCACGGTACGTTTGGTATAGGAATTTCGTTCTGTATACGTCTTCTGACAGGAAGTTTCCTCAAGTTCGTATCTATCTAAATAGAATCCATTATCAACCATTATCGCGCACTATCATTAAGTTGGTTCATGAAACGGAGATACAGAAAATGAACTGGCAGCAATTCCGTTAGGCAACGCTAACGAAAAATTAAAAACGTTATGTCCTACACAGCTTGTTTCTTAACATTTAATTAAGATGTTCGCCGTAACTGCGCTTTCAGCATTTGTACGTTTCCATCTTCTTCTTGTTTTAATAAATAAACAGATATTTCACGATTTATTACTTTACTATATTTATTGCTTTGCAACTTTAATTAACGACATCGTTAATGATTCTTTCGTATTTTCTTCCGATTTAAGATACTTTTTACCGATAGGCAAACACACGATCGAGTAGAAGATGACTCGAGGTTTTTTGGGATCAGCGTGGTTGTTGCTTGTGAACGCAATAAATAAAATTTAGACGTTAAATAGATCGACGTACTTGCACGTAGTATCTCCGACGTGCGATCGAACTAAGCAACGTAAACTTATCGGTGAATGTGAAATTCTTGAGAGTGTACATAGATTACATCATTTTATGGAAAGAAAATAATATGGAAACTGGATTACGCATTAAATGATCAGGCAGAATAATAAATTATGTTTAGAATAAGCGAAAGTTAAAATAGAAAGTTGATCGTTTAATGAATCTTGTTGTATTTCTTTTACATTTCATATTCATTCGATTTAATTTCCGTTAGAACAATTCATCTACCGTTTATCGTTGGTTTCTTGTTAGTTTTTCCCTCTTTCCTATTTCATCAGTTTGCTTCGTTTCAATTTATTCTGTTCTCCATTCCATTTCTATTGTTTTTACTTCGGATTGTAACCTCGTATCTGCCGCGGCCACGCTGCTTTACGTGTATTTCATCGCTTCGACAAACAGGTCGCTAAATAAATAAACAAATACTGATATCCGGTAATTTCTTGAATATTACATTACAAAATTCTGTATTATGGAAATCACGGCAACTTGTTAACATTATTTATCGCATTATTCATCAGGCCGCGTTATTAATCTTTTATACGGGATATCGGCTTATCGTCAGCGAACTTCAACAAATTCGATCGATCCGTCTACAATATTCTAGAAATATCGAAATTACTCGAAACATTCGTCGCGATTAATGACACAACATTTCATAAATTCATCAAATAAACCTTTAAGCATGTGCTCGGTTTTTTGAAAAACAAAAGGAAAGAACAGAAATCCGTGCGTTTGTTGATTCAATATTTTCATTGCGTTACTTCAAACTATAAAAGACACGTTGTCGTGTCTACGAAGCTGATATTTCAATTTTAAGTACCGTTTTACATTTTCATCGATATGTAACGCAAAAAGTAGCCACGAACACCGTGACAGATGATAAAGCAAATATTTTTAATGATAATGCGTGGACTATATTTCAGTGGTTTTAAGAAATTCAAGACAGACAAACGTTAAGAATAAATTGGCGAATCAAAATAATCGGAATCATCGATATCAACAGAGCGTACGGTAATGCGCAAAGAAAATGTAACTCGCACGTCTGAAATATTTCTTTTTATAAATTTTACCAGATACTCGTTAGATACGTAACATCGAGTTTCGATATATCGAATAATCAATAATATCATAATTATGTGTATTAAAACCCATTTACAAATTAACTATATAGTCGTAAATAATATTTTCCCAGCGATTGTTATTCAAATAATTGTTGAGAAAAAAAGTAGGTACGTTCCATTCGCAGAAGCAGACAAAGTACAAAATTGAAAGCACAGAATCCCTCTTTGCCGTTACTAAATAAGAAACAACAAGTAATTTCAGACAACTGTCTTTCAAATTCTCTCGGAAGAATAAAAGTTTCTTCGCAAGTAAAAGGGACGTGGAAATAAAAGTACGAAAGATATAAAACGAGAAAATCACAAAAACTCTTTCTTTTATTTACATTTCTCGGCGCGTTATACTTTTCTATGTCGAACAAAATTTCCTACCTCGGCATCGAGAATGCTCAGGGCACGTAACCACGTAAGTGCCTTAATTGCCGCGTAACTTGATTACGTAAATTAATTAATGGCAGGATATCGGGCGGACCGCGGCAGTCTTTCGGCTGTCTCTCGTAAAACGTAACGAATTTCGCGAATGCTTGGCAAAACCTGGTCAAATTTTCGCCTGGCTTCGTACGCCTCTTCTTCGAAATTAAACGACAAAACTCGTTCTCTGGAGAAAGCTCGTTGAACAGCTTCGCGAACAAGGTAAGGGAGAAAGGGTGATGGAATCGTGAAAGAATAAAGGCAATTAACGAAACGAGTCTTGGTCTCTTCGTCGACGAAAATATCTTTCCAATCTCTTTTCATATCTTCTTCGTGTCTTTTCTTGAACGATATTCGTCTGGTTCCGCGCGTCGCAACAATGATTTTGGCGAACGTAGGCTTCTTGTTATACGAGCGAGGGATGACGTTGAAAGATACAAAGAGATACAACGAGTTTATCGTGGGCATACATAATTTACATTATTGGACTTTCCATTCAATTTGAAGATCATGGAAGAGGAACGTGATAATTCTGTTTATTTCCTATCTTAATACTTTTTATATTTAATAACTTTTTCCTATTTTAATGCGACGTAATTGGGAAGGAAAATAACACGTTGGTTTGAAAGATGCGACTCTTTTAAAAAAAGTAGCTGAGAAGTTTAAACGAAATTTTGTGGAAGTCAAAGATAATCGTTATTGAAACAAACAATATCCTAATATTACAACGAGTAGTAGTATAGTTACAATTTTTGAGAAATACACGTTTAGTTTCAAAATCAAATAATGAAATAATTGTTCGGCGATTGATGACGCATTGAACTTTTAAACTGCTTCTCTATAGAAAAAAGTAAGAAATGCTTATTATGTTCTTCTTCCGTCTCTCGTATTCTTGCATCTTGCCTAAATTAGTAGCAATGCAAAAAAGAAAAAAAAAAAAGAAAAGAAATGGAAAGTTTCGAGGAGTTACAAATTACCATACTAATTAATTGAGAGTATTTTAATATATAAATATTTATTATATAAATATTTCATATCTTCAATAATTTAGTAGGTTTTGTGTAAACTTATTATTTTTCAAATTATTATTTATGGTAGGTTTCATATTGAGTAGTTTTCTGCAAGAAGATTATTTTTTACATTGCAGAATCACGTGTTCCACCGTGGCCGTAACATTGCGTAATTACCCCGAGGAAATAGAAATGAGCAATTTTTAAAATTGAATTTATTTTCATACACGAGAATGCTATATTCTATAAAATATTATCCTACGTCCATAATTGCGTAGGTAGTTAATTAGACTTCGTGGCCTTACAGTTGGTATTTCTATTGTTATCAAGGAATTACGTTTCTTTGATAAAACATATCGTCACTAATGGACATCGTCGTTTCGTACGATACAAACTTCAACAAATTTGAACAAATTACAAGAAGATTATTTTTTACATTGCAGGATGACGTGTTTCATCGTTGCTGTAACATTGCGTAATTCAGAAGCTGAAGGTCTTATTTCTCGAGGAAACAGAAGTGAGTAATTTTTGAATTTGAATTTATTTTCATGCACGAGAATGCTATATTCTATAAAATATTATCCTACGTCTATAATTACGTAGGCAGCGTAGGTGTAACGTAGGTAGTTACGTGGGTGTTATCGAGGAATTATGTTTCTTTCATGAAACATATTGTCACTAATAGACATCGTCTTGTCCAACACAAACTTTAATAAATTTGATAAACACCTTACCATATAAATAGGTCAATACTCGTTTCAATATCGTCAATAGATGCTATTTTACGATTCTAACGCTACCTACCACTTTTAATACCATTTTGCAATTAATTCAGACTTTGAAATCGTATCATTTCGAAATATCTACTCTCTTCGTTCCCAATACTACCTTACAGTCTAATAAATCAGGATTAAAGATCCTCTCATCCATTCAAGGTCGCTCAGACACTCTCCAATGTATTTTAAAATACATTATGTAATCGAAGAAAACAATAATTTACAGTTACTCGCAAAAGAATATCAATAACCTCGAGAAGCGAAAAAAAGATGGTCCCGTCAACCAACTTCGCAGGCGAAATAACGAACCACTCGCTCGATCGAGTTTCTCCAATTTTTCTTTTTCAATTAATGAACTCTGCTCGCGAACGACGCATTTCGTGCAAAGGGTAGCTTCGAGTGAAACATGAAAGTCGTAATCAAAGATGGATTTCCGACGTTTCCCTGTGACACATAGTTACGAGGTTTGCTGCTCCTGATTATCCAGCGCCCTGTGCACCGTATCTTTTCCGTAGAGCGATATTTGCCGAAAGAAGCCTCGGACCGACCGTGATATGAATTTTCGGAGCCATTGGTGCTTCGCGTAATTTTCCCATTTCATCTCGCTCTACGCCGAATCTATTAGGTTGTCCGGAAAGTGTCTTTCTTTCGCAAGCGTGTTTTTTACAACAATGCACCTTCGCACAAACGTGAAACCAAGTCTGTGAAATGTCGCGGCGTTTATCTCAACAGAACAAAATGAATCGTAGGTAATTGGACAAAATAATATAAAACAAAAAACGTGCGCCTATTATTTCCTGATAAAACGAAAGAAACTTTTCGGACAACCTAATACGAAACAAAAAATTAATTTGAGGTTTGTAGAGGATTTGTAGAGGATTGTAATATAGAATAACGACAACTTTCTGTTGCAACCCGTCAAATATATTTCAAATAATCAAAGAAATTAATAGATATAAATAACGTCGAGAGACGCTCGTACAAACGTATTCGCCAAGACAGTGTATAATTTCTCGCTGATAACTCGTAGATATTGGTCGATAACTTCTGGATACTCGGTATATACTCATTTTCTCGCGATCGCGTGCGTTTGTTTATACCGGTCGGGGGAAAGTCGGAAAATTCAAAGTCGTCTTTGTTCGAGGTTGCACGTAGCGGCAACATTATTTTACCCGAAATTTATTTATCATTACATTATGTAAGTCCTAACGATATTGATACTCCGAGGCAAAACAACAACGCGATTTAATTTCTCTTCTACCTCGTGTGCCGATACAGATTTAGTCTCGTCCGTAAAAGTAAATAAAAATCACGAGCGAAACTGTGCTGGCGTTTCGCGTATCGTAAATTCAAGAGCGCTGTCGCGAAGTCTGGAAAATCGTGGACGACGTTAGCGGCGCTCAGGAATGGTCGCGTTTCGAATTCATAGCAGTCGTCGGTCGCCTGTTCTACGCGCTATCGCTATACTTTCCGAGTGGATCATTCAACCATACCGTGTCCATGATATTTACGTCGTTACAATCTCGTAACCGAGGAAATGTTATTGCCGCGAGCGGCAACGATAGTAAATCCATTGGTTCGGCGATACCGCGGTCTGGCCACGCCCGTTTTGCCGCGATTTTAATTTTCGCGCGCCAGATGACCGTGGATTCATAAATCGAAAGGGGACTCGCCAAATCGGGAATTTACAGCCGTTTGATTCACGCCGCACGCGTGTGTCGTTGCGTGTGTGCAAAAGGATTTGCGCGATTTATTGGTTCGCAGATTCGGAACAGGGGACAAGGGGTTGGAAGAAGGAGAAAGGAGAGTATTTTGCCCGCCAATGAATCTTTATTTGTTCTTGGTGTGGGTAGTTGTGGGAATCTGTATTTACGTGTTGAATAGTCGTAGTGCTCAATTATGCATTTACTCGCGCGTTTTCAATCTTCGCCTATACAGCAACGCGTGACTTATCGCTTTAGAACTTTCTCGCACTTTTTGCAATTTGGAAATTTGCAAATCTGTTTTCGTGTGTTTTCAAAGTGACGTGTACCTGTTCGCGTGTATTGTCGGATGAATATCGTGCGGTGTATTATATCTCAAGGATCGGAGAAGGATCGTGTAAAAGAAATAAAAGCTCGTTTTGTGTGTCAATGAATTTTTAATCGTTGCTGGTCCCACGTGGAAATCCAATATAAAAAGAAGTACAAAATATGCTGTACAATATTCTATCCCCCACGTCGTTACAACTTCTTCATTTTTCAATCCTTTTCCTTCGTGAAACCGAATTATGCGCGGATATACTGTATGAACGACGTGGGATCGAATTTACAATATCTACAATATTATTTGCTAAATATTTTGGTCGAAGAGTAGCCCGTACCCTCTCGTTCGGATATATTCCGTGAATTCAACGAAACGAATAGGGATATCGAATTCCTAATCGAAAGAAAACACGCGTTTAGCTCGGGGATTTTTGTATGCGAATGTCGCAGGTCGACGAAAGAGGTCCGTCCAAGGGTTTGCCGGAAGTGGATTGGCAATCTCGACCAGCTTGTATGTACAACCAAAAGCTCGATCTCGTTGCGTTACGAAGAAAGGGAACCTCGGAAGCGTGATGGTGGCCGCTGCTCTCGCTGTTGTCCTTTTCTTTCTTCTCTCTGTGTCTGCTTATATTCCGGAAGTCGCGGCAGATGGAACCGCGCGTTTCTTGTCGCGACGGTGTCGCTGTCGCGTTCTTCTTTTCATTCCTCCGCGATGGTCGTGTTCGCGTGAAGGAAACAAAGAGAGAGAGAGCGAGAGCGAGAGAGAGAGAGAGGGATAAAGAAGGAGGAATCAAAGATGGATGAACCACACAAGAGGGGTCAGGCTATTTCTTCGTGAACCGACAATCGGTG
Organism: Bombus terrestris; assembly: GCF_910591885.1. Taxonomy (NCBI): domain Eukaryota; kingdom Metazoa; phylum Arthropoda; class Insecta; order Hymenoptera; family Apidae; genus Bombus; species Bombus terrestris. The sequence continues at coordinate 5,038,922 of NC_063274.1, forward strand.
TGATTACAGCCAAGATGTGCACTGGTGGTGATCGGTGAGCAAAATTTCCTTCTAATTATTCGCGGTCCTCGGTTGTCCTTTACCACCAGCCTGAAAAGAATTTTTCGTGCGTTAATCGGGAAGGGACGACGGGACCTCTTCATCGGACGATGGCCCCGGTAACGGAGCTTTTGTTTACAAGCCCTCTTTGTCTCCTAGGACCCAGAGATCGTTGTTTTTTCTCCGCTATTTTGTAACGTGAAGTAACCCCTTTAATCAAAAGCACGGAAGCGACAAGCCACGTGGAATTGTTCGTTACGTGGCGGCGTCGCGTCGTTTCGTCCCAATTACACGGCTTCGAAACTCTGTTTCCACGTTATTTCGTCGAACCGAGCCTCTTCCCGCCGATTAATCGCGATCGGGCCAAATCAAATGTTTATCATCGCACGTTACGCTACGAAATGGACGAATGTTTTTGCGATATATAGAGATGGGGAGGGAGGCAGAAAGCTTTTTATGGGTTCCTATATCGAAGCTGCTGCGTGAACAGCTTAATCGGTATTTAAACTGCGCGCCATAAATTTAGATACATCGGGTCCGTTCATTTTTGATCGGGTATATTGGATTTCTCGGTCGCGGCTAACTAGTTTTGCGTTTCAGCGACGCTTCAACGTTTCCCACGAGCCCGGTTAAAAAATTATTGACGCGCATTAAGGGCTATTTGTATCAACTTCACTGCGAGAATGTGTCGTTCGGATCGATGTCAATGCTGTTAGACTCTCGAGGCAAACCTTTTAGAAAAGTCTTTCGATTGCACGTTAGCGTGAAAATATGTCAGGATGCGTGCGAACGCTATCGTTCGATGATAAATTCTGGTCATATTTCTTTTAGAAATATTTTAAAGATGTTCGTGAAGTTTCGTTATATAGTTTTTAATACTCTCCGGATTGGTTTTAAATTTAGATAGAAAAGAAAAGTTGGTCTTGTAGTAATTCGGACATATGCAGACTCAGTGAAATATATTAGACAAATATTTAGAATATTTATATACTGATAATGTAGAAAATCGGAATAAATGAACAATTAATCGTCATTGATTCGAAAGTATTTGTAGAATAATCGGCATTTTTGAATATACAAGTATTTCGTTCGTTAAATTTTCTAATTATTCTTCCATCTGGGATACTTTTCACGCGAAATCGTTTTTGCAATTCGATATTTCTTCCTTTTTAACACCGGTATTTATTACCACACACACACGCACAGTATTTGCCAGCGGGTCCCAATAAAACCGTATAATTAATCACAACTTTAAAATCTATTATCCACCGATAATTCTCTGCGTCGATTCAATCCAGGATCCATTCCATTTATCTTGCCCAGCCTTGACAAATTAAATCGAGGATCAGTAACAACATTCCCCATAAACAAACAAGCAAATAAATCCCCCTGCCTTCGAATACCAGCTAAATCAGCTAATTAACGCGTTACCCCTTCAACGAACGTGTCAAACAAAGATCCACCCGTCCAAATTAATTTGCACGTGCCAAGAAATTTCGTTACAGCTTCATCCTAATTTCGAGAGTTGGAATTCAAGTTAAAGAGGAAGAAACAAGCTCATGGAAAATTTGTTACAAATTCAAACGCTACTGATCGATGTTTTTAAATTAATATCTCGGAATTGATCAACTCTGCTGGGACAAATATAAAGAAAGAGAAAGAGAAAAACAGAAAAAAGGGAAGCCACGGATAACAGAAAATTCATTGCTTATAGTTTCAAACACTTTCGATCTCTGTTCTTGCTTGGAAATTGATACTAAAACGAAGAAATAATAGAGAAAGAAACGGGATCTTGGAAGATTCTTAGTAACTTCCGAGTACTCTTGATCGCTGTTCTTCCAAAGTGGTACTAAAGTAAGGAATAAGAAAAGAGAAAACAGCGTAGAGGAAACGAGATTATGAGAAATTCATTATACCTTCACCTTCGAACCGATGCTTACTTTATAATGTTATAGGGAAAAGACAGAAGAAATAAACAAAGAACAAGCTTTTAAAACATTCGTAACAAAACGTTCGATATTCTCGCTTCGAAATTGACAAACTTATCGAAACGAGGCAGAAAGAAAGAAAGGGAAGAGAAATGAGATTATAAAAAGATCGAAAACGTTAAAAGATCGATATTCTCGTTCGAAAATCGACGAACGTACTGAGGCAAAGAAGAGAGAAGACGAACGAAGAAAAAAGGAAAGAGGAGACGGTAAAAGATTTGGAAAATTAAATTGTTTTCTTACCACCGCCGCCGCCGCCGCCGCTCCATCCGCCACCACCACCGCCGCCGCTCCATCCTCCTTTCCATCCACCGCCGCCGCCACCACCGTTCCATCCGCCACCGCCGCCGCCGCTAGGCCATCCACCTCCACCGCCGCTCACAGTGATCACTTTGATGATTTTTCCACCGCCGCCACCACCGCCGCCGCCGCTCCATCCGCCACCACCACCGCCGCCGCTCCATCCTCCCTTCCATCCACCGCCGCCACCGCCGCCACTCCATCCGCCACCACCGCCGGACCAGCCGCTGCTTATGTAACCGGCTGCGAGACAAAACGAGAGCGTTCGTCAATTTTCTTGACTCGTTAACGTACACAAATTGCTACGCTGCCAGGCTCCTTCCTATTTATTACACTTTTCTTGATACACAGAGTAGACTGTTAAAAATTATCCTCCCCATGATTATGGTTCACTATAATCGAACGATTCCGGAAAGTATAGAACGATTTTCTGTTGACTTGATATTAATTTTTGAAATTACCGATTGGTTACCTTTCCGAAGGATAACGGAGCAACGCTAAAGTTTAGGTTTTTGATTAGCGTGGATTTAATTTTTACGATTCATCGTTAGTGCGGTTAAATTCGCGCTTTCGATCAAAATTCTTCTCATCTAAGATCGAGTTCCGTCGAGGTAAGTTTCCGTTCGAACTTCGGTTCGAGTTTCGGTGTTTTCTAGAAATAGAAATCGTCGGAGCGACGATACAGTACGGTACTTTTAGCCTCGAGTAGGCAACCCTTGAAGCAACACTGTTGCTTCGTGTTATACGAATTCACAGAAACGTAACTTTCCTACACGCACGAACCTATAATTCTTTCTATTTGTTTAAAAAATTAGACTGCGCTCGAATCGAATGATAGAAATCGTATAGTTAAAATATCGCGTTAGACGAGAATTTGAACCCCCGTACAATTATTTATAACGCAAAATCATTTGAGAATGTTGCTCGCGGCGACGCGACGTCGTTACAAGATACACGGTCAATTTGATTCTTGGTAAGTCGATTAACGATGGAAGGCAAGCGATCGTGAAAATTGAGAGAGCGTGCGCGGCTTTTTGCCCGTCACTCGATTAACGTCTCCTCCCGAGGGTAAGAAAGCTCGTTCCGATCGCGCCGTGTTTTTCGTCCTACGACTCATCCATCGTCCGTGCTCGTAATCGGAAGGAACCACGGTTTGCTAGCCGTGATATATACCGCGATTTCTTAGCTCCGTTAGAATTTCTCAGTCACTTTAAATCCACGTTCACTGGCCTTAGCAGATACTACTCACCATAGGTGGTGGCTACGAGCGCCAAGAGGATCGTAATCGCGAACACCTGTAACGAAAAGATGTCGTGTAAATCGTATCCGAAGATCCGGCGAGAAGAAAGAGAAAGAGAGTACAGAAGAAAGAATAGAAAGAACACCGTGTACGAATGGAAACGCTTGCGAACGCGTCTTAGCACGTACCTTCATGTTGAGGTGTTTGATGCCCATCGTCGTGACCGGTGCCTCTTTTATAGCTCTTGCCTTTCTTCGCCGATCCCCGCCTTTCCGCCTCTCCCCGTTTAAGCAACGAAGTTCGTCTTCTGCTGTTCGTAACACCTAACTTTCGTGACCACCACCATCGCGACAAAAATCCCCTACCTGGCCTGGCGATCAAGCCAGCATACACATCTCGCAAAAGCCCCCTCTTCTTTAGGGTCTCTCCTCGTAACGTCGTAACCAACGTAACGAACCGCGCGCTGGTTAATCTGAACGAGCAATCGTGAATCTTTTCATGAGGCCGACATCGCGTCTGGGTTACAGGGTCGTGCGATCCTTTCTGCTTACTTCTTCATTTTCTACGAATACGTACGGTTGCGTATATTTGGCTCTGCGTCGGCTTCGTCCACGTATCGATATTTCATTGTTGGATGTACGTGCGTGAGAATATTTCTATACGAACGCCTCTATATTCGCTCTCGATGCATACGAATGTCTCTTTGTGTTCGTTTTGTTCGTTTCTATCGTCGCTGCGTAAATGTTTCCACAGTGGCTATAAAACTTCTATAGCATTGTATTTGTCGCAACAATTAGGATTGACGTGCTAATTAACTAGATCCAAGTATATTATATTTCGCCTCGTGTTCATCGATATTTTCATACGATTGATACTCGACACTATGAAAATGAAATTTAGAACCTGACAATGCGCGCTGCATCCAAGGGTAAGCGTATGTGTGTACATATTCTGTGCGTTTGTCGCTGTACGTTTGCTGCGTGTGCGTACGGATGTTTGTGTATCGGTGTATGCGAACACGTGTATCCATCTCTAAGTACATTTCGTGTGAGTATGTGTGACTCGGTATACAAGGTACTGCTTCACTCTCTTCTCTCTTTTTTTCTCTCTCGTGTGTTTGTGTACGCGTATTGTTGTCAAAATCGCAGATCGTGAGGAAATTCGTCGACCTCGTTGCCGCAGGAAATGCGATGATTCATTAGCAAGATAATCCGCGATGCTTATGGAATGTTTACCCGCGAGAGACGCCCGACATGAATTCTTCTTCTACTTCTTGTTCGTCGTTGTCGAACGAGGTCGACGCGGTGAATCTTCTTACAATAGATAGTCGTTAGAGCGAGGAAAAAGCAAAGGGAAGGAATCTTCGGAAGATCTGAGGATGCGAGAATTTGATGCAATTTCGTGGAAAATGTGTCGGTCTGGGAACCAGGAGACCAGGATCGCGAGCGAAATGGCATAACGTTTTTGCACGTTTTATCGTTTTCGTAACGAATATCGCGTTTGCGATCTTGGAAACATGAGAACCGAAGTCGTGTGATCAGCTGCATGTTTTATCAACTCGTTCCTCTGCATTATGATGTAATTGTTATGTCATTTCTATTTAACAATTGTACGATGAACAATCGTACACCGCCGGAGTAAATATTACACAAAGTATTTCTTAAAAAGTAATAAATCTGCTCTTTTTGAGTATTCAGGACGTACATATGTACATACATGAGTCATCCAAAAGTAAGATTGATCGACTGTATTTTCTGAGAATTTCTAAAGAATTAACTTTCCACTTCATGATCAGAGAATCAACGTCGATCGAGCTAAATTGCAAATTTCGTTGCGAGAATAACAAGATGACCGTAATTCTCTTCAAATTGATTTTATATTTTACCAATACGTATCGTATAATCGGTGTGATTGTATCCTATTGCAGTGGTTATAAAATTTCATAGCTTTTCATACAACGCATATGAAGCGTCTATAAAAATCTTCCATAGTATCAAATTGGTCAAATAGTTTCGCGAATCGCTGTACGTATATCCGAAGCTTTTAGAATGGGAAAGCACACATATCATCGACGTGATTTCACGAAACATTTTGCGGTAAGCAGATTATTAACTAGTAACGTATAAAGGCCTCCTTGAACCACTAAACTAATAGGAAAACTCTAAAACTTCCATTTTGCCAATTACAAACGGTCCGTCCTTGAATCCCAGCCAATTCCTCCGATCCGGGCAAGTACCCATCATATTGCCATACTCCGTCCCAAACTCATCTACATTTCAACCCATTACGCAAACTACACTTTTACCAGACCGGCGAAACGCAACAGCCAGTAGCGTCATTGTTACGAGATTCAGCGTTGCTTCTTAATTGAGTAAATTCGCTGCAGCATCGTGATCATGCGAATATCCAGACACCAGCTACCATTTCACCGCTACGTTATTCATTGAATTCTAATCGCACAATCTAATCTAAGTTTGGCCAATTTCAATTGTTCCGCGGCGTTCACTTTCTAATTCTTTGGACAATTTGAAAAAATATTTAATCTCTTATCGTTTGTAATTCTTCGTTCTGGTTTCAATCACGAGATACGTATATTAATAATTTAATATATTTTGGAATTGATCGTTAATTCACAGGTAGCTTTTAATTCTTTTTTTAAATGCATCGTTATCTCTATGTTGGGAATAGATCGTCATATAAATATTTCCAAAAACGAGAATCGATTTTCTATCGAAAAAGATTCCCTGGCATTCGTTTGTTCTTTATTATCTGCGCTTTATCTGCGAGAGTCGTTCGTATCGTTATTCCATATCTGAATACAAATTGATCGGTTGTTCAATTTCATTAATTTTTCTTTTTTAATTTCATTCGATTTATGTCTACATATATATGGAAATATCCAACGTAAAACAGTCGTGTTATGATATTTAGATAATGAAACAAATCTTTATATTTGCGTTATAATTTCAATCGAACTTCCGATATCTCGTTATACTAATTGGTGCGAATATACTCGTAAACGATCAATTTAAAGAAACCCTCGTTCACATTTCGTTTGCCTGTGTTCGTAAAAATATAAAATTGCATGAACGCTCGTAATTTAGTAATTGATATTCAGGATCGTCTCAGCGTTTAGTGCGAAACACGCAAAAGGAAAGAAGGGAGGAAGAACGAGGAATAATTTTATAAAAGGGCGAAATAACGAATGGCGAATTGGCCGGACCTAAATTACTCGCTTTTTCGGCCGAAAGTGTCCATTATCGTGGATTTCCTCGATCAATTGGGGTTTCGCGATGACGATAAGCGTTTCAACTTCGTAATAATGGTGTTTCGAGCATAAAATGGTACGATTCGAACCGATCATCGCCTCGCGGCTCGCTCCTCCAGACGAGAACCGATCTTATTCGTCGGGTTGCATCGTCGAGGCGCTTAATCGCTCTGGAAAACAATGGAAATCGACGATAATGGACCGTCGTTTTGGGGGTGGTTCGCATGATCGTTCGTTTCTGCTAATGCGTCCACGATCACGATACATCTCGCGCAGAACGATCGCATCGCGTGAAACTGTTCGCTTTCTCGAGATGGAATAAAGGTAAACGACGTCTCCCGAGACAGGGGCCGAGCCTTTCTGGCCTTTCACCGATTCTTCGGGCCGATCGACTTCTTCTTACGTTCAGACGGACCTCGAAAAATTACGTCAAGGTGGGATTTCCTATACAAAGAGTTTCTGTTTTTTCTGACTGGTTTCCAACTGTTGCGTTTATCTCAGCCGATGTATTCTATAGCAAGCGTGCATCGCACCTTTGTTCGTACAAGTCACGCGATACCTAAGAAAAAATAAGACGAAGGTATAAAGTAACTAGGAGTTATTAACACGTTGATGTATTAATGCGAACGTAATTAAGAATTGAAAGAGAGATAGCGAAGAAAAGTGGCGATTCTGTGTGTTAATTCAATCGATATCATACAGAAAGCAAGAATTTCTACAACGTCTTCAAAGAAAATTGAACAAAAATTTTAATCTTCTTTTACGTTTAATCTTCTTACAGTGTAATAAAATGACAAATAACTCGGAATAACCAACTCGCAAGATAATTGTCGTTTTATTACATCGAATATTAACAATTGTTTGTTACGCGCGTGGTAACGCTCGAGATGTGATCATTTGTGAAAAGACAAATTCGATCAGCGACTTATAAACTTTTAGAGTTCCGACGATACTTTCGAACAAGTCCAACAAACTTCTTCTTTATCCTTATCCTTTTCAAGTTATAAATTAAAAAAATAACACGTGATTCTTATCTAAATAATAACTCGATTTATGTCGATTTACAATACCAAAGATTTTAGGTAGTCATCATGGAACATAGATGCTTCGAATTGCACAAAAGCACGTTTAGCGCTACGAAGCTCACAGAACCATGATCTTTCGGTCCCTTTGTTCTTCCTGGCAGGTCAGCCGCGACCACAATGACTCTTCTGTCTGTGGTCAGACGAAACAGAGGCTCGAACAGCTCATGCGAGGATTTGAATGATGCTCGTAGTACAGTCGCGTTACTCTGAATCGACCTATCGGATCTGATCGTGCTGCACTTCACCGGTGAAAGTTGCACTGTTGCGCGTTGAACAAAGATATACGGGATAAGAATTACTTGGCAGAGAGACCGGTCCGAGGATCCATTCGAGAATTATTGGCTCTGATCTTGCAGAAATTTTGACGATAATTTAGCTTTTACCTTCTTGCTTTACTTTTACTTTTATTCGCCGATGAAAGTATCGAAGAAGGTAAGGATCGATTTACGAGGAGAATTCGAGCTACGATTACGTTGAACCTGTAAAATCAGTTCATCGTTGATTCAGCGATCGGACAGGTTAGACAGGATTTTTTTATTTCATCGTGGATTAGACGTGATGCAGGAGCTTAAAAAGATTACGTGAATTGGGTGGTGAGGGGTAGACCGCCGGTAATTAATTCCATGAGTTAATTGGCGTAGAATGGGAAATCTAGTTAATTTGGAAAGGATAAGAGGCGTAGTTTTAGAAGTAGTTTGAGTCGTGCTTTAATTTATCTCGTCTTTTACTTCTTTTTCCTACAAGATCTGGATTCTATCTAATAAAAACACGTACGCTTGAATAATTTCTCATCTCCTTCCGTGCAATAATAAATCCGTTTCGCTATGAAAAGACGTTGAATTTTAAAGTTTGGAATTTAGTCGACAATTTTTACTCTGTGGAATTCTCATTTCTATATAATTTAATATATTTAAATAATCGATATTTCTATCCGCGACTTCCCATCATCTTTTTTGTATATTTGAAGTTATTTCTATAGAGCAACTAGAGTATAAATCGAAAAATATTTCGATTAAAATTGAGAGAAATAAATAGAATTTAAATATAATATAAATAAAACGTTTTATTTCTGTTCTCTGTTCTATAATACAGAATTTAGAAATTACATATCCTGTACTCCTAGAACAGGTTTTAAAATATTATTTATAAATTAATTATATGAATTATATTTAGACCAGGAACTTTCTCTGTTTTGTACCTGTTACCGTGTATTAATTTCATCTTTAAATCGTCATTTTTTTACATTTATTTATTGGTTAGAAAAATCCTCGGTAGTTTGCAAGTAAATTAACAAACTCGAAATATTAATCATCAACTTCCGTCCATTAGTTCGCTATTCAAAACAACCATTCACCATTCAACATAAATTCTACCACTTCGTCTGCGTATCACAGAAAAGTCTTCCTATTCAAGCCATTCAATCCACCATCAAGGAATTCGATTCGCTCGTAAACCATCTCGACTCTCGAGCAGAATTCTTTCGCTTGGCCTGTTATTTCTGGCGAAACGTAGCTGGGATCCGCCGAGTTGCACAATTTCCTTCTGTTATTCGATCTCGATCGTTGATTCAGTGTCCAGAAATTTCATTCTCCTCTCTGTCGTAAGAATTAACCTTGCCTCCCGTCGCGTTTCTTCTTCTTTCTGATTCTGCTTTTATCATTTACAACTCGTTTATCGCCCCTTTCGATGATACACGACGATGCATCATTTCTCGATCATTTTTACGACAAACTTATTTCTAATATCATCCGTCTTAAATGGTCTACTGTAAGCGATAATTATCTGGTTTTAACAGCAAAATTTTACAATCGCACGACCTGACTTTTTGCAGTGAAGACACGTTACAGTGTAGAACCACGTTATACTGGAAAAGATGTTAAAAATCGACGCTTGGATACAAGCATTGATATTGGCTTGACAACTAAATGATACTATCATTTAATTAAATGATGGTAAATGGTACTAAATGATATCGTAAATATCATCTAATGACAAAATAATCACTTAGTTGCCAACCCAAAAATTTCTTAATTAAATGCTTCTTACCACGTTGCTATCGATCGTTTATTCTACTGCGTGTTTATGATATCCAATCGTTGTTTCTGTTCGATATAATTTTATAGCACGTCGAAAAAAATTTCGTTTCAGACAGATTTCTCTATCCAACTATACGTTCGGTGAAATCCGCAATTAGAATCTACTCTGCGCAAACACGTGCTTTCTAATTGAGTCTTCCTCGCAGTTGAAAATTAAGCGCCTCTTTACAATTTAGTGGATTTACATCGTTTCATGCGATTCGTAAATTCAGTTTTCGTCGCTCTTTGTTTCATTTTCTGCAGAATTTTTGATAAAGAGACCAGGAAACGTGAAACACGCTTCACTGTTTTGTCCTACTGTTTTAGACACTCTACGGACATTGATGTATGGAACAAAGACGAATCATACGGAAAGGGTTGATCCGATACAATAAAACTTGGCATGCCGTTGTTAAACGAGCTCGATACAAATTGTATCCTTTCGCGAACGTTTGCAATCTCCGCAGCATTATGCGAAGTGGTGAAAGTTCCGCTGTTGCAGACACCCAAGGTGTAATGGAGTAAGTATAGCGCAGGCTGGGCACGGAAAACTAGCCAGAGGGCGGCTGGTTCAACGTTCAAAGCGGACTCAAAGCAACAATAGCTCGACGTGTTTGCGTTTACCGATCGATGCAATCGAATTCGACCGACCGATGCGGTACGATGGTTTGATCGTTTCGGCTTTTGGCTATCGCCGATACGTTAGCACGAGGATCGACCGAAGCAGTCGAAACGATTTTCTTGCAGCTCTACATAAATTGGGAATAAATTTTCTTTTTATCCTTTTTGTCCGTTCCGATAAAAAGCGGATAACGAGATGCGATATTCGATTGACGAGATCGCGATTATCGGTTTCAGATGGCCAAAAGAATGCAGAAATTTGAAAGAAAGCAAACTTAGTGTATTTTGTCATCTCGAAAAACAATTTATCGCTAGCTTCGTCAAACCGTATTGCGACAAACTATTTTGAATCGATAACGCGTTCAGGATACTGTAGCGTTTCTATTTATCAAACCAGTTAACATTTCAAATTGCCAGATGATTTCAGTACTCAATATTGTGGAACTAATTCCACGTATTTATAACATCACTTCGAAAGATCACTGCAACGCAGTGACCTAGCGTACTTCTACCATTTACGAAATTCGACGCAACGATGGCAACATGGATAATCGTAAATATACAGAATATATAAAATATTATCGTCACGCATACGTGAAACTCATATATATATACATACATACAAGTATTCATCAATATCGGTGGTGAATTGCGAAATACGCGAGCATTCTCGATATCGAAAGAGCAAGGGAATCTCTCTCACCGCGAGATGCTTCTCCGGCACGTGACGTAATATTACGTGCCTCACGGTCAAGAGGTGAAAACTGGTCGGACCTGCTAGCGTTGGAGAGATTTTCTCGCTGAAAAACCCACGTATCGTCGAGTTTATAGGCCGTAAGCATCGATCGGTGTTCTTCGTTTTTTCGCTTTTCAGGGTCTGCTTCTTCGTCTGTTCCTTCGAATAGGCGTCCTTGCGGAGTTTCATAGTGTGTGCATAAATGTTTGTAACGCGCACTCTTTCGTACTTGCTCCTCTGTGCGCAACGGAAAGAGAAGAAAAAAGCAGCGAGGAAACGAAGGCGAAAGTTTTACAAAGTACAAAACGCTGACATTGGAAGCAGCGGTTTACAGAGAGTTGCACTCTTGGAATTAGTTTAAGGGGAAATGAAAACTGTTGATTATACGTTTTACCAGTGCGGGATGTTTCAAATATCTTTCGAGATGTTTTGTTGGAAGAAGCTTTGAAAGCGGCTGTCTCGCAGAATAATAATCGAGGAAAATGCTTTGAAGGATAATTAGAGAGCCCTTTAACGCCAGAATTAATCCACGCGTAATCTGTGTTTAAATACGTTACGCGCAGCAGATCGTGAATAAAGAGATACGATAAATAACGCGCGATTAATCTGGTCTCTAATTTTACAAATATCAAAAAAGTAGGTTTACGGAAAAATAACGTCCGTGGCATCGATCAAAGTACAAGGGAAAGGTAACAGCGCGAGAACTTGTCTTCTCTAAATATCCAAAACACTGGTGATAGTTTTATCAAAACCGTTTCAAAAAGCCAGGCGAACATATATATGCCAGAACCTCTCGACAAAACACACCACGAAACAAGCATCTCCACGAGAAGCGTTAAATCTAAAACACGCGACACCACAGCAAATTGAGCTTTTTCTATGCAAAAAAACAAGTTGCTCGCGTCCTATGTACGTCGAAACAGAGGAAAACAAAAAATCCACCGTATACACGTGTACGTGAACTACGTTAAACTGATATCGCAAGATATATTAAATCGATAAAAATATTAAACAAATAAAGGTATCTATGAACCAATTAAAGTATAGTATTAATTAACAATTACATCGTAGCTTCACAGTGTTCTTTAAAAAGCAGAAGGAAGAAAAACACGTAAACCGTTCAACGAAGAGAAACTTGTCTATAGAATGTCGAAGCAAGAGTGTCGATGCGACTCGATTGATTTATCGGTCTTATAGATCTATATCGTGGATGGTCGTGGTCGAGGCCACTAAGGAGTACATAGCGGTTGCTTTCTCGTCGTTGCTTGGTCGAGAGAGGAAAAATAGGGGACGATGTTCTGAAAATACAGGAAATCCGATGTTCTTGCAGTCGTTAAGGTTAATGGGTATCGAAGTAGCATCGGTGGAAAGCTAGAAAGAAAGAGATATATATTGGAGAGAGGGTAGGGTCGCTTGGGTGGTGAAGCATGCCGGTAAAAGAGCGGACAAAGTGGTGGAAAACGGCGATAGTTGTCACGAGCATTGGCCATTCGGGGTTTGGCTTTTGTTATTTTCAAGCGGACGCTGAAATTAATCATTTATTATTGGCTTATAATTCCCGTTTAATTACTGTCCCGTTTCGTCGGCACGAGCAGCATGTGTTGTGTATTATTCGTTTAACATTGATCAAAACATTCGTTTAATTCGCCTCGACGATGTGGATAACAATTAACTTCGCATTAACGGCGTATTATTTGGCGAACGAGTTTGCCGCATCGTTCTGCTCTCTCGTCAGATTTCGCGCCACCATTACCCTGATTAGAATGATTAATGCCCTGCTGAATTTTCCTCCTGTTTAAATCGCACCGTTAAACGCAATCGTAAATTTCCTCGGCTACGATTCCTCGCGCTTTCCGATTCAGATTAAGGAGATAGCTGAATGAAATCGTCAAGCGTAGCTACGTGAATGAGGCTCTGCTATTCGGTGTATGTAAAAGTAATGGCTGTTACATTTGTGTTAGTTAAGATCGCAGTAAGATTTTACAGAGATGGAAGAAATATTGGCCAAGTAATTGGAGTGATTTGAAATTAAATAGCCAGCGGTGAGAAGACGATCACAGGGAATAGATAAATTCAACGAACCAGAAGAAGATAGATGCATCGCGCCCATTATCCGACGATATTTCATTTCGATCGGACACCTGTTTGTTGTTATAGCATTTACACAATATAGAATTAACAGTATTTTAATGTCGTATTTAATTGACGACGGGAAATAACTATGTCATGAGAATTCCTATATACTTTGAACATTTCGTTCATCAAGTGCATCTACGCATCTTTAAATTTCTCATAAAAATCCGCGACCTAAAGATCATCGTTAAGCTTGCGACTGGTAACGCTGCAACGAGATGTTTATACGACGAAAGATGTTCCGTGGTTTAAGTACGAAAAAACGCTCTCTGTTACGACGTTGTTTAACACGGCTATGTCATAAATAATAACGTCATGATCATGTCCTTCCCTATATTCGTAATTAGAGTTCAGAGATACATTGAAAAACTACTTCTTAAGATATAGAGAGGATTTGGAAAAACAAATAGTTTAAGATTTATTTACAAATTATTCAGCTCTGCATGTACTCGATAACCTACTCGCTTGGTTGTTTGTTTTCTTCTGATTCATTCTAATTGCTTTTAACAGTCTTTAATATCTTCTAACCGCTTTTAATCGCTTTTGTCTTAACTGAGACCTGGACGTCCTTCAACGCTCATATACACTCCACACGTACAGTATAAATCTAGTACCATCTATTTAGCACTACTGACGATAAATAGCGATATCGACGTTATATAGACAAGATAGGTAGTAGCTCTGTTTGAAGATTATTATTGTCAAAAAGAATTGGAGAAAATACCAGCCCAGCAACCTTCTTGTACTCGTCACGATTTCCACAATCATTCCATTCGTACAGACATGTATACCTGGTGATTTATTTTTCACTGCCGCAAGCGAAAGACACGAACCTGCCACGAATGCTTTCCTGCCAAGACCGCTAGCAAATCCCAGACGAAGCGCACTTTCCTGCTCTTGTTACTCGTTCTTCCTACTTTCTCTTATTTCGCTTCCGTCTGTATGCAACATTCAGGACATTATCCTTTTAACATTGTAACTTCAGATATTTTGTAATGTCGAACGATACAACACTTGCCAACATATCACCGTTAATATCACCGTAATATCCTAGGGCGACGTCATTCCTAACAACGACGATATTCTTCGTTCAAAAATATTACGCAAACGAAAACGTACGAACGTGCAATAATATTAGGTTGTCCGAAAAGTTTCTTTCGTTTTATGAGGAAATAATAGACGCACAATGTTTTTTGGTTTATATTATTTTGTCGAGTTAAGTACGATCCATTTTGTTCTGTTGAAATAAACATCGCGACATTTCACAGGCTTGGTTTCACGTTTGTATAAAGGTGCATTGTAAAACAACATGTTTGCGAAAGGAGGATGCTTTTCGGACAAACCTAATAGAAGAAAATATATCAAAAGTAAGGATCGACAGATGGTTTGTAAAAAATCCAAAATTGGTAAAATACTGAAATATTTCTATCCGATGTATCTGTGTAGTATTTAGCCTGGAAATAAGCAACTGGTTTGCGACTCGAAGCAAACAACTCGCAGTCCCTTGTTCTTTAGTCGACAGAGTGAGAGCTCCGAGAACAAGAAAGAGATACACGAAAGCGAAAAGCCATAAAGTTTTATAGTCGGACGAACAGTGACATCGTTTGGTAGACGACGAGTAGAATATGTACGATGCTTTCTCGTTTTAATATCAACTATCCTGACGTGATTGTACGCTGCTTGGCCAATCACTTTTTCATTTGCCGTCATCTCCAGCCTCTCGCTCGTTCTCCGTGTTCTTTCTCGCCCGGTTCGAGAACAAAGTCAAGCTGAATTGCATGTCTGGCTCGTAATAAGTAATTTATTCGTAATATAATTTTCTCGTAATAAGTAAATTATTTCGATGCAGGGCCGTACTAGCTGTCGATTGTCAAGGATCGTCTTATTTTCCAACGTATCACCAGTTCTCATGATCATACGCTGTAAGACGCGTCGAATTTACGCTAACGTTCCGGGTAACGCGGATTTCTTTGGTACTTTGGCTGCACGTATGAGCACATTTGCAGAGCATCGTATGAAAATTACTCGCGCGTGGAAAACTCAAACGCCTTATTCCCTTTCTCCTTAAGTTTTAACAGCAGAGTGCACTATGATGCATCATAGTGATCCGACCGCGATGAGGCAACTCGCTCGTCAGGCTTGCCAAAGATCCTGAAGTATATCTTTGTGAGAATCAGCTTGAGATTCTCTTTTTATTAGGTTGTCCGAAATGTTTCTTTCGTTTTATAAGGAAATAACAGACGTACAATGTTTTCTGTTTTATATTAGTTTGTCGAATTATGCACGATTATAATAATAGAAATAGAACGAAATGGATCACACCTAATTCAATAAGATAATATAAAACAGAAATTGTTGTTCACCTATTATCACCTTATGAAACGAAAGGAACTTTTTCGACAATCCAATATTTCTCTGACCTTTGTCTCGTTAGAATGAAATAATTCGATGTCTATAGGAACTGGATACATCGTAAGAATGAGTTTGTAGGTGAAGATGCGTGCGTTTGGAAATTGAAAGTGATTTCGACGGCGAATAATCGTATGACGCGAGAGTATAATGTTAGTTTTGCACGCACGCTCAACGGAAATGAGAAAAAGAGTGACAATCTGAAAATGAGTGGAAGCCTTGACGTTAGGCACGCGACGTGACTAATTGCCGGTCATTAAGGTATCAAACAAGTATTAATGAGTGGAAGTCACGCAGCTACTAAACGATAGTGTAATTGCTTGTTTGGAGTAGTAGCGTATGGCTGTGTGAGAAGATGATATCAGAAGATAGGTAGCTTGTGTTTTATTACTATTAGAAGTGCCAACATTTTGTTTACCTTCGGATGAAAGAACATGATGAAGAACAACACGATAACGACTTATTTCTTCGAACAACTTTCTCGAGAATACCAAGATGAAACGTCTATTTTTTTTCTTTTTTTTTTCGCAGAAAACGCGAAGAAGAAACACTGTTATATCACGCAACTAGCAAACTATACTGTAACGATCGTTATATCAAATGATTAGCAATTTGTTAATCTCCATTGACTAATATCCATCTGATAAGTTTCTCTAGTATCCTGTATCGTATACGCTCATTGAAAAATCGAGATTTACGTAAAATTCTCTCTCTGATGTTATTCCTTGTGATTATAAATGCTTAAGTCATTCCTGTTTTGCTAATGCATTAAAACGTTATTAATATGGCAGTATAGGCATATATGTATAAATCAAAAATACTTTTACCATTTTCTCTTTCGAATTCAAAATTTTGATTTAAACGTAGAATATAAAATTTAGGAAACTGCGGAATATTTTAATAATTTTTAATTACCTACACCGAGTGCCATAAGAAACGCAGATGGTCGATCAAGTGACGTTTATGAAGACGAAAAGAAAATGACTCTGTATATTTACGAATAGTTTACAGCTAATTTCAGCTTAATAAATTAAAGAAATAACTTTAAATTCTTGATTTTAGCTCAGGTACATTTCAAAAGTAAGTAAATCACGTTGCAAAAGCTTTGCATATTCCTTTACTTGGAAATTGGTACATCTGTTTACATAAATATGAAACTCATAAAATTTATACCCACGCACATCCTAAAAGGGAAGTCTCGAAAGCAAGTCGCTTTCAGAGTATCACAATGAAGATCCCCCCTTGCTTCTTCGTGTCTTCTTTTTTATCGTATCAATAAAATTAAAACGTGGCTACTTGGAAACGAGATTTTTACTTCACCACGAAGTACCATAAATTAATTTCTTAATTCTAGTTTCACCGATTATTTTTAATATTTTACGCTTTACCTTCCACTTTATACACATTATGCTCACAAATGTGTACATACCAATGAAATAATTTCGAAAATGTACGTAGAAATTGCCGGATAGATATTCAATATATTTTCAATACTCTCAATGTTGTATCAAATGCTTATTTAACGCTTGTACGAAATTTTCGTAATAGATCGACACGATCATAATAAAGTTTTAAATTTACATGTATAACACACACAGTATATCCATAAAAATTTTCTGCTCTAACTGACTTGAGTCTAACTTTGTGAATATAATCGTTTATATATTTCCAATACATCGTAGCATTATCAAATATTTTCCACGCTTTTCTTTTCACCCGATCGGTCGCTAACAGATTCGAGGTGTGACTGGTCGCGTAACGAAGGGTTTGACGAATAAAAGATTCGCGGAGGATGATTAAGACGTAATTAATAGTCGACAGAGGAATGATATTGAAGAGGATCGTATCTAGCCAGCGGGTCTTCCTGCCGCGATGATTATTAGGTTATCACGGAGAAAATCACGAATGCCGCTACTTGCATCTCGTTACGAGAACTTAAGCGCTTCGATATGGACGGTAATGAACGGCATTGTTTGCCGGCCGATGCCTCGCCGTACGTTTTCATCTCTTCTCTTCCACGGATACGCCGTTAATTATTAAGCGCGTACTCCATCGTCGTTCATTATGCGCCCTACGATCCTTAATATCGCCCTACACCGTCCGATTTATCGACGACCCTCGTCAATAAAAATCCCTATGGTCTTTGACTCGCGTTCCTCCTTCGATCAGAGTGGCACGAGCAGCGCGCCGTTGAATCGGCTGAGGCAGTGAAAACATCAGAAAATACGATATACATAAAGGGAAATGACGTTTATTTCATACGAAGATTATAAACGTGGAAGAAATCGAGTAGTTCGTGGAATCGATCGCACGGATGATAAAAGAGATTTTTTTTCTAAATACAAAGTATAATACGTTTGATTTGTATTAAGAAGTTTGATCGATGTTCTCGTGGTAAGTCAATTACGGATATTCATGCATTTGTGTTAATCGTGAATATACACGATGCAGCGTAAACGCAAAAATACGTGAAATATTAAAAATAAAATATACGTTAATACAGTTAATAACAGATAAGACATACGTTCGGTTTATTCGTTTGTTGGAGATTAACTGGAAAGTAGAAGTTGCTGCTTGATTTATCTCGATAGATAGAACATAACACGCTTAAAAGGAAATTCCAAAATTCAGACGACGAGATCGTTAAGTAAACCGACCACTTTTTACCGCCTCGAAGAAGGAAAATCGCTTTGACAAATTTTTACATAGAATTTAGCTTCCGCGACGTCTTTCGCAAAAATGGCAATAACGTTAGAAAATTGAAGATCGAACTGTAGGAAACTTAATTATTTTGGTCGATTCGTCGCTCGTTAAGCGTCGACAAAAAGAACACGAAATAATTAGAGCAGAATTTACTCGCGTACAATTACAACGATAATTTTCAAATGATATGGGTCGAAACGCTGTCCCGTACTATTTGCGAATAGTCGAGGCTAACGTTGAACCAGCTCGACGCGAATGCGTGGAATTATTTAACGAAATAGCTCGATGCTCGCGCGATCCTCGCAATAATGATGCCTACAGTCGCAAAGTGACTCGACGGAATGAGATTGCAGGCAAGGTGCCTGTCACGTTTAGGATGCAACGCGCATAATCGCTAGACCAAGTATTATACATATGTACATGCACGTATACATCGATCCGCTGCCATCACCAACGAGTCACAACTGGGTAAACGAAAGTCTAATTAAATTCGAATGATTTCGTTGTGAAACGAGGAAGTTTGGTTGACAAAACCCGGTCACCGTACGTTTCCTAGAGACACACACAAATGTACGTGACTTTGCTTATCATCGACGTCGTTGTTCGCTGAGAAAATATCAAAACTGCGAATTACATTTTCAGGGATACTGTCGTATAGCGGCTCGTTACGAAATCATCACGCTTATACGAGTATTCTATGAATCATGTACATTCTATAAAACATATTGAAATTTCCTCGACATTTTAATAACTCGCGAGACTCGATTGGTATAATTGTATCGATAAAGTATCAGACAAATCCGATGCGATAACGCGTTATTTAATCACGTTGAATTATTCAAAGTTTTGAAATTTCCATGTTTATAAAGGTTTAGCGTTTCGAAACTGTGTGCTGAAAATTTTGTTCGATTAAACATTGAGAGTTTGGAATTTTTCCTGTGAAATGTTTCAGAGATATCTGAAAATAGGATACGCGGAATAAGTTACCGCGTTAACCGGTTCCTGAAATGAATCAAGTACATATTTTTGTGTTTTCCATTGGTATAGAAGAGTAGCGTGAAATTGCATTGATATACGAGGTTTCTGGTTCGAAAAATGAGCGAATTGTAAAAAATGGTTATTTTATGATAATAACTTTCTTTCTTCTACCAGGGACGTTGATTAAAAAACATGAACATATTTCTCTCTTCTTTTCGACGAATTTGCATATTTGGTTCTGCTCAACTCTATAACCTCTAACAAAGAAGTTGAAGGGGGAAAAAGGTAAAATAAAAAAGGTATTACATATTTACAGCATGAATGTACAAAACTAGAGGTAATAAAGATTATAAAATCGTTATTTATATATATTTTTGTTACTACATGGATTAATGCAAGTGAGAAGATTGTCTTAATTCTTGCTAAATGATTCAGTCAAACTTTGTACGTGTTTAGGCTTTGAAATAGAAAGTGAGCACAGTGCTGAATAATATACTACTTTGGAAAGTAGTTGCTAAAGCATACTCAGTAATTCATAATAGAACGATGATTAACTGCCTAAAAGTATATTTAACGCCAATTTTCTCTCAATTTTTTATATATCTTCGGCTTCTCTTTTATTATGTCATAGTAATGCTTTCTACTTATAAGGACATATCGTGTAAAAGAAAGCGGGACAAAGGTCGCATTTGGGCTCAACTTTCGCTCAAAATTTCTTTCCCCTATACATATACACGTACATATCTCGTATACGATACAGCAATCCAGGTATACACGGATCCTTTTCTGATAATTTTCAAGATAATATCGTTTCCTCTTTATCCGTGGTCCACGCAGCGATTACGTACCTGTGTCGCTATTAACAATTTAAGAGATAAAAGAACGGTCATGCCAGAAGGACGTTGTATAGCGCGAATAGTATCTTTCACAAATCGTAAAATAAGACGATAGCCTTGCGCGAACAATCTTTCCGAAAGGATAATACATTGTCATAGTTATGTAACTTTTCTACAGTCATTAAAATCCAGAAGCATTCACATCAAAGTCTACGAATCATTTTAAAAATATCTGTATCTGTTGAAGCTGGACAACGTTGAGATAACCTTGAGCAACAACGATCCAACAAAAACACGCATTTCACTTTACAGCGATCAACGTGTACGATCGAACGATCCTCGGCAAATTAGCCGTAAACAAAGAAACGAGATTAAGAGACGGTGTAACAAAGTTTGGCTCGGTTAATTATTCATAAGCATCGTTGTATTAAAAGGAATAAATGGCTGGCAGGAGGGAAAAGGGAATCGCCACGATGAATATCCATGACGACCTCTTCCTGCCCGGACAGACAAATGCCGGAAAGAGCTTTAAAACCCGCCGAGACAAGGATACATCGCGGACAAAGTATGCAAATGCGGCCCATAAAAGCGTGCACGTTAGAGATACAAACGGCAGAAGATGAGTAATCGACATGGTTCTCTGCTACGAACGTAGAAATACACGGTGTGTATCGTTGCTAGTAAACAGAGACTTGCGCGCTAGCAGCAACGTTCCTCCTCGATCCGCTCGAGATATGCAAAGGTGGATAAACAGAGAACTTGGGCTTTCATCTTCTCGACCCGTGTTTTCAAATCGTCCGGTAAATACCCGCAACAGAAGAGAGAACTGTCACCGAACGAGATAAGTTCGATCCTACCGTGTACATACAGCGTATACTACGTACGTAGCTGTGTATGTTTGAGCACCGCTTGTTCGCATAATACGCGTTTAATCGCCGAATAACGACGTTATGTAGAGAAGACGCATCACCATATTGAGAGATGGGTACTTTGTGAACCATTTTTGAAGCTCGAAGTCGGATAGTGAAGAATCGGCAGAGTCGTTAAACCGTATAATTACCGAAGTTTCAAAAGTTTGTAAACTTTAAAGTAGATTTTCCATAGCTGGTCATAGGCTTTCAAATAATACACCTGGTAATTAATCGCGCTTGTTGCGACCTTGTTTTCATGAATTGCAACGATTTGCGATGTAGTTGGTAATTTAGAAATTATTGTCGAGATATACTGTAAGGAGTAAGAGGAAAAAAACTCACAACATATTATTAAACATATTATTACGAAGTTTGTGTAACAAGTGAAAATAGCGCAGTACTTAAATATGGAGAAAGATGTTGTTTACAAAGTAGGAAACGTCGTCTGGCAGACAGAAACTAACCATTTTAAATACACGCGTTTTCCTTGCGCCAGAAATTGAGGAATTCGTTGAAAAATTTCATAAAGAGGCGGGCGCTCGTATAAAGACGGTGGAAAAATTTCTGGTAAAGGTGGATTTACGAGCAAACCTTTTCACAGGTAAAACCCTCTCTTTAATCCGAATAAAAAGTTGTTTCTTGTCGATCTTTCGTCTACTTTCTAACTATCGTTTTGAATACCGCCAGCGACTTTAAAATATAATGGTCCTGAAATTTATATTTCCTACCTGTACGAAAGGAATTAACTAACTACAATTAAGAAGGTCTCTCTTCGAGTCGTATAAATCTAAGTTTTCCTTTTTAAATAGGCCAGTTACGATCGTGTAGTGCGACTCTCGAGTTGCACGAGTTACGTTTATCTTAAAAACGCGCAAGTATCTCGAGAATGATAATCCTCGCGCTGTTTCCCAACAGCATAAAGGATTGTTAAAGAAGATATAAAAAGTAAGTATTCTGTTACCTATACGAAGATAAAAGCAACGTTTCCTCCGAAGACAGTGTGCCAAATTTTCTCCACACCTCGTTCCAAGCCTAAAATCTAACAATTAGATCGCTTCTAAAAACTTTTAATAATCTGAGTATTGGTAGATTCAGTCCGGATCCAGGCGTTTTTAACAGCGATAACAGTGACGATAAAATTATAACAGGTAAGTTGGCATGGCAATTAAAGTCCTTAAAGGGGTTCTGAAGTACGTCGTCGGAAAGTTTCAATAGGAACCAACGACGGAGGAAGCCAGATGGCCGGGGTCGAGCTAGCGGAACACAGTCGCTTTCGTCCCCTTAGCTTCGTTGCAGAGAATTATACCGGGATCGTACGAAATTCAAAGAGGGCGAGAGACTGAAACGATGGGTGGAGCAGGGCATAAATGAAAGCTGGCCACGAACGATTACGAGACACGAGGGACGGAAGAGCGTGACCAGTTCGGACAAATTGCCTTTCGATTTATGGCGACAGCAGCTAGAACTCTCTGTACGTTACTGCCGATGCCGATGGTTGTGTGGTGGTGGCGCGATTTGTTAGCTGGCCATGCACTGGCCAATGCCTCGGTGAAAATACTAGGACAGACAGAAAAAGCGAGACGCGGGATTACGTCGTTACCGTTGCGGAATATCGTTCCACTGATATCGATTTAATGCGCGACATTATCCTCCCCGGAATAAGAAACGAGAGGTCGCGATGCGATTCACCCGGTTCGGCGAACCTCTGACTAATTGCTGATTTATCGTGAATTTCCGTGGAAGATGACGGCGGTACCTTTTTCCTTGGCGTTAGAATATCGTTTGCCAGTACGGATCTGCGAGACTTTAAAGCTTTTGAAAATACGACCCTAAGCGAGTTTCCTTCGTAACATTTGACCTTTCGAACTTTACAAAATGAAAGTCCCCTCAGTTTATAAAGTTAATCTTCCTCGTGGCAAAGAATTTTGAAGCGAGCTTCTCGTAGGTCCGATCCTTCGAATAAAAAATCGCGGGCTGAAAAAATGAGGGGACGCGTTATTATCGAATTTTCTCCGAGAGTAGCAAAGAAACGAACTTGGTGTAAGGCGAGTCCAATTAGTATCGCGGCGACTAATTAGGTGTATAACACGGTTCGACGAACACGTGCTTCTCCCTATCGGCTATTTCCACGATCCCTTCTTTTTTCTCGGCGCATCATTACCAGCGTTGATTAATTAAAAGTAGCAGAGAAACGGGAACGCTTTATTGTTCCTCAAAATCCTTCCGCGTAACTGTGTCACACGGTACGTTACGAAATGCGCTTCGATAGTTTGCTTCTCATACGCGCACGTTGTTTCTCGGTTCTTTGATTCGCCTTAAGATTCGCTGTTATTTATACCGTCTCTTTGCAACAGGCAAAGAATATGGAAGTAAGTGATACGTTTCTCGACTATTCGACGTTAATATCTGTGTAATGAAATTAAACTACCGACAGAGAATGAAGTTGATCGGATTAGCTCCTAAGAAACTTATCTATAATTACCGTAAAAACATCGATATTTACGCTAAAATAATAAGAATATCCTGCGCGTCAAAAGCATCCAAAGGAGGGTGAAAATTATCAGATACCTATAGGGTGGGATTAAACAGGGCAAAGGCTCGTGGAAACCCTCCACTATCGATTCTTAATAGCCGTTGATAACAAGCGGCCCGGCGTCGGCCGTAGCTGGCAGCCAGAGGAATTCTAATGAATTTCATTAGCGACAATGACGATTAAAGTGATAACGTGCTCGTCTTGCGTCGTCGTCGTCGTTTCGTCGACGTCGCACTCGACGTCCACGTTATAGCCGTGAATCAGTGCGCACGTCTATCAAGAAATCGATTCCGCTCGGTCGGCTACGAGCACTTTAGAACCGTTCCTTGTGGGAGGAACTTAAAGCCACCCTTATCCGCAACTTAACTCGTTCGTCGTAAACGTCTTTGCTCGAGAATTCGAGTAGCCAGCCCCGCTCTTTTTAGCCGCCCTTCTCCTCTCTTCTCTGTCTGCTTTCAAAGAGTAGTTCGTCTTTTAAATGAAACGCATCCGGAATGAAACGCTCCGTTCAGTTTCCTCGGTGATCAAACACGGCTACCCTTAATGGATTTTTTTCTGGAAGATGCATTGCTGGATAGATTATTTTTCACCGGCGAATTTGTTAAGGTTAAAGGAAAATAATTACTTTTTATCCTTTTGAAAGAATGTATATATATACACGTATATGGAATTTAGACGTTTAGATCGATGAGACGAAGAGATCGCGAGATACTACGTGGCAATTTTTAGTTCTGTGACAATTTAAAAGTTACTTAATTAAAGATCACGTAGGTACACGAGGCAGAGATGATTCAGGATCGTGAAAAATTGTGCCTTTCTCTTAAGAGTATCGTCTCTTTATGTTTTTCATACCGAACTAAGTTATCACTTTGTTCTTTGCCACGATTTGAAAAGTAGTCAATTTCTATAGCGAGAGAGACAAAGGCACGCATACTATTTTATGGAAACTATCGGTCGACTAGCTTGTACCGCTATAATTCTCGAGATTGTATCGCTATATAGATCCGTGAACACGTTCAGTCTACCTGACATTTTAATAGGAACTGTAGCATTCAACGTGTCCGAAAAGCACTGATTTCTAGGGACGTTAAACGTTCGACAGGCGATTCGCGTAAATTCGGCGCAACTTTTAATGAAGTTAGGGATAGTTGGCCGGCAGCTTCCGCGCGACGGAGTACAGCTTTCTGTATAGTTACGAAGTGGTATTACTCTGCTGTCAGCGGTCTGTGCTTTCACCGGGTGCTGGGTGGATAACGCGGCATTTCGAGACATCAACGACTCGAGAGGATCTGTTCGCATTCGAAGTTTTTTTTTATCGAGCAGCTTGACTTTGAAAGCCGCTGAAATGGCTCGAGGCAGAAACTTAGGAGCCGCATATTTTTCCCTCTATTGTCTGCTGGCTACAATGAGGGAAAAGTTTGGAAACTGCCGGTTATAATAGTCGAACGAGAATTTTAGTTACCTATGTACGTATGTATATGATATATATATGTGTGTGTGTATACATTATTTTTTGATATATTTCAGCTTTCTATATATCTAGTTTAATATATTTAGCTTTGTTCCAACTTCATCTTAAATATAAGAACTGACCTATCGATATAACAAATATTTTTACATTTTCGCGAAGATTTTCCATCGGCTGGAACGTTTCGTTTATGTTCAAATATTTTGCCATTGCCTTCCGGATGCTTTGCACCTCTTTTAAATATTTGATCTCGCGGTGCCATGATCCTGTGATTCTGCTTCGGTCTTTTGTTTTTGTCTGGCTTATTAGAAAAATCTCTGCGAAGTAGCCCGTGTATGTATAAACGGTGCTCGAGGCTCTTCGGACGATAGCTTTCTTAAAAAGCACTCAATGTTTGGAAGCATAAAGAAAAGTACGTTCCAATCTTTCTACCATCACGCCCATGTTAAAACAAGGGAACACTTCGGCTCCATGTATTTCATGGAAAAATTATAAATATTCGGAGGCATAAAATTAAAATTTCCAGGAATATCCGCAACGATATTCCTCCGTCTAAGTTAAAAAGTTTGCGAGAAAGACAATACAGCGACGTTTATAATCGCGTTGGTGTTATAATACGTGAACGTTGGAGTAGAATTTTCCGTGCAGGGTCAGACAGTCAGACGGTTGTGTATTGTTGGCGAAATTTCTGATAAAATCTCATCGCGTTATTAACATCAGAATCTATTCGTGTCGTTGGCGATTCGAGTGGTTTAAGAGCCTATCGCATCGACGACTTTGACTATCGACACCTAAGGTGGGTTCTCTTGTGTCAAACGAGGTGTAAGCGTCGAGGGTGTTCGCACGAATTATCGAGCAAGCTGCGGTCCAGACTCTCCAGGAATTGATTTTCCACCTCTTCCACCTTCCCTGCCTATGCTTTGGAGCTTGTTCTTGCTCGTGTCTGGACGATAGGCGTTGATTTTTGAGGCCCTTCTTTCTGAGATTCATCTCTAACTAACTAACAACGTGTTGGTATTTCTTGTAGCAAGATTTAAGGATTGTAATAATAAAAATCCTGAATTGATATAAAATGGCAAAATGTAAAATACGCTTAATATTCAAATGGAAATAAATAATAATTGTACATCTAAACGAAAGAATCTCTATAGATATAATTATATACTAACGTGTGTATTAATTCTGCCAGAATCGAATTTCTGTTTAGTTTATAAGGAAAATATTTATTTTTTGTTGATTATCAATGGTAAAAACAGATCTTTTTGGATGGTTTTATAAGGAAGACGTAACGCGCTGGAATCGGAACTAATTTTACTCGAAATAAATTATAGCAAAATTAACTTCCATTCTAGTCACCTTTACAGTTAATTCCACGTTATACGAAACACCCTGTATACTTTTAATCACATAATCGAGAAAGTATTGACAATGTTATACGCACGTTTATATTATCGTCTACGTTAGAGCAGATAAATACATTTATCGATTATTTAATTACTGAAGTATTAAATCACGCAACATTGGCCGTGAAATAAATTAATGAACATATGAATTTCCATTTGAAATATACATGGTGGGTCATGTGAATTGTCATAAATCTATATAAATCTGCGTTGAAATGTTTCCTTCGGTTCCCATGATACAAAAAGTAATTCATATATACGCGTGCACAATTTATATGGTATAAAATAAATAGGTCGCGACGAATAAAATTATTTGTTCCAATTTCACCCAGTTTTGTTCGTAGCGCATCCCTTAAACAAAAAAATGGGGTCGGGAAACTGTGTTGAAAATTTTACGGTCGCAAAGGGAACGTTGTGGTAGGTAAATATTTTTACATAGGTTAAGCTTCTAGTTTCCAAGGTCGAAGCTAGCCGAGTCTAAAAATATTCCAAATATTCCCCATCGCGCAACTTATCCTCGGTATGTTAAGAGAAGTTTCATTAAATATGAGAGACAGTGAGAGAGAGAGAGAAAGAGAGAGAGAGAGTAATTAATCGTTGATTATTAAAACACAAATCCCTTCCAAGATCATAAAACTAATAATTTATTAGAGTTTAACGTCACCCTTTATCTCGCTTTTATCATTTTTAAATTTATAAAGAACGAAAGAACGTCCGGTCCTCGGTATGTTAAGAGAATTTTTATTAGCTGCGAGAGAGCTCACTAAACCCTGGCATAAATCCTCCTCGTAATTAGTCGTCGATTGCCGTTCGTCGAGTAGCGAACCATCATCCCGGGGCCACGAACCAAACGTTCGAATCAGAGCAGTTCGCACGTACGAGCGATCGGCAAACGAGCCGATTGTTCGCCATCGAGCCAGATTCCACACGATGGTAGCAATAGCGCGGAGGTAGTAGGACAATATCCATCCACGAGCCGGTCGAAAAGGTTCCCGAATGGCGATCTATCGGCAGATCGAAGAGCGAGTAGGTGGACTTGTGCCAATCGCGGATGTCGCAATTCCGGCTGGCCGGCACCGACACGCTGGAATTCCGCTCGAGGAATCACGCGAGAATTCTGTCACGTGGGAATTCGAACGCTTTTTTTCCAGCGTGCCTCCTCCATTATGAATTTCAAGCTTTTCCTAGAGAATTCAGGGAATGCGTGGCACGTACCGATCCTTCGACTTCTTCCCCTCGATTTGGATCGCTCGTCGAACGTTGTAATGCAAAGTCCCTCGGATAACGAATTTTCTTTTCCTTTTCTCTCCTTTCGCGAGTACAAGTGTCCAATAATATAAATAGACAGATCGATCTTTGTTAATTCCAATGTTTGATTCGCAGCAATCGTTTATCTATCGATTCTTCTTTCTTTAATTCGCGATCTTAACGACTAATTAGATGCTTCGTTGCTCTAATTTACCTAATTATTCGTTCTGTTCCTCTAACTCTGATTCCTCGTCCAACCGCAAACGTTCCACTACGTTCTTCCTTTAGTACGTCAGCTTTCCTTATAAAATATATAAAAACATCAGAAAATATACGTTTCTTTCGCCTACGATAAAAAAAGTCACGGAATGGGAAAGTTAAACAATCGGTGGCATTGAGGGAAGAAAAGAAGGCTTCACGCTCATTTCTCTTCCAATGTCGTCGCTTATAACGTCCTAGTTCCTCGCTTTTCGGGCCGATGACCTTCTTTGTAATTATCTCTACCCTAACTCGTGCCAGTTATCTGACCACGAGACCACGACTAGGATAACACTTTGATCTCGACTTAACAATTTTCTAACTTACTTTATATCTTTCGTCGACTATTCCAGCAAAATCGTGTATTACACTTTCTGTTTTTTTTTCTCCTCTTTTTTTAAGTTCTTCTGATTCTATTTTATTTTAGCCTCTTTGATTAAATAGTTTCGATCATTGTTCTTTGGTATTCTTTGGTCTGGTTGGTGATCGTTAGTTGGATAACGCGGCTGAAAGAAACGATAGTAGGATTCGTTAGGGGATTACGATTGTTTTCCAGAGCAATGTGGATTTGTAGCGATAGGAACAGGAGGGATGATGAACAGAGGAAATGATGTTCGAGTTGAAAATCGTAGGGTTTTAGCGGTTTGAAAGAACGAAGAAGCGTGTTTGATATCTTTGAAGCTTTTGTAAGAAGGATCTTGTAGGAAATAATGGAACAGGTTTCTATGTTATATGTCTTCCTTCTATCTGTTCATAGGGTGCTTTGATGTTTCCAGAATTATCTGTCAATGTCTATCATGAATTCGATAAGATAGTAATAGCAATGCGATAGTAATTGCAATTCTTATTCTTGTACTCGCAATTACGTTATATAGACGATTGGATGATCATTGTCATCGGCTGAATGAAACTAATCATACGATGTGTTTTGTACGAAGCAAATTTCTTTAATACGTCCCTTCGGCATCTTCGATATTACGATGAAACTATAAATATGGAAGTATGAAAATTTTAAAGATTTATATAAAGAACATGTGAAAAGACAAAAATACGTATGCCAAATATCCGGTGTACTGCATTCGTTGTATAATATTTATAAGATGAAACAAATCTTTATTTACTTCCATTTCTTCCATTACGTTCATTTCTGTGTTCGTAAAAATTTCATATCCATAAATTTATCTATAAATATTTTTGTTATATTATATGCATGTACTCCTACAAACAATGATGTACGTGTATGTACATATATACATATTCGTTTACGACGACACTATTTCTTTTTCAGAAAAAATCGGATACATTTTTCTTCCTCGTAATTGAAAACGTGAAGATACAAAACTTGAAAAATATAACGTTTGTATGAATTATAATCGAAGGAATTAGATCATTGATCTTGAAGTATCAAACATGTTAATAAAATACAGTAAAATAAAACAGGTTTATTCAAATTATCGATTAAGCGATTCTCACCTCGTTCTGATACGATATTCGACATTTAATAGTAAAATGTCGCAACAATCCATTCTTGAAGTTTCAAGTATTATTTAATATATTTTTTGAATTTTATTTATATTTCATTTTGCTAACAATTTCAAATCGCTTTGAAATCTACGAATTATGTCCCGATGTATGATATTACTAAGTGTGTGATTATCACAAGCTATGCAAATTATCTGTAAGTCATCTTTACTTATTTTTATAAAAATAGCATTTGCACATACACGCGCGCATTTTGAAACATGTTTTATTGAGTTGGCAACTAAGCGATTGCGGATTTTGTCAATACCACCCAATGACAAAATCCGCAATCGCTTAGTTGCCAACCCAATATTAACACGTTCTATTTCTCAATATCATCGGAAAATTAGTTTAAGCAGTGACTTGGTGCATCCATTGCTATAGACTGTGCGAATACGTTCGATTTCATAATCAGCTTGCAGGACGAAGTATATCTTCCTCTAAAAGGTTAATGAGCGAAATGTTTAACGTAGTTTAAAGGTGCGCAGCATCGAACTTGACGAAAGTTCAGGATTCTTTCCGACTATTCCAGTTCTCCAACTCTTCTCGTAAACTTGGATCATCTCGAGAATGAACAGCTTGGAACTAGTCGATATTCGTCCAGAGTTGCATATATATCGAGTTATCATTGGGATTAGGGGTGTTTAACGAGTCTTCATTTTAGCCATTGTTGTTATACAATGTAGATGATAGTTAATGGTACAAATATGATTATTACAGAATTTGACAATTAACCGTGGCGATTAGATACTCGAGATGCTAATGACAATAGTCTTAGGTTCAATAACCAATACACAGTCAACGGGATAGCAAATGCGCTTTATTCCAAAGTCTAAGTCGAACTGCCTTACTTGTCCACAGTCCAAGT
This sequence comes from Bombus terrestris, assembly GCF_910591885.1. Lineage (NCBI taxonomy): Eukaryota > Metazoa > Arthropoda > Insecta > Hymenoptera > Apidae > Bombus > Bombus terrestris. Next base: position 5,069,543 of record NC_063274.1, read on the forward strand.
GGAACTCACCAATGTACTTTTCTCTGCACCCGTCGGGTCAACTATATTTTTGAAGAAAAGCTATACAACTACTCCACACCTCTGTTTGTACAGCTATAATAAATAATATAATATAATATGATAAAAAGTCTAGACTAAAGTATTGGGATTTCCCCAAAAATTCGAAACGAAAGGCCCCGATGTTCTTTCATCTCCGACATATATATGTCGGATTTAGTTAGAAATTTTGGGCGTGAAATAATTAATAAGTATAACAAAAGCTATTGACAATGTTCCTGGGCTCAATAACGAATCCACGGTCAACGGGTAAACTCTTTGTACAATGGAATACATTTTGTAGCACGCAGACACGTTAACTCAGACGCTGGGTTACTTTCAGACTAACTCCAAGACGATGACAGTAAACTCTCCAAGGAGATTGCAAAATAAAAGACAGATACAGTTACATATATCAAATACATATCGATCGGGAATATCAATAAATTCCCAAGCGCCGTAGCTAGGCAGTTCCACATAAACCAGCATTGCTCCTGATCAAGACTTGATTGTTTATACAGCGTATCCCTCAACACTGGTACCTCCTCTGTAAGACATTTCGTTCATCCCGTGACCGTGGCTACGTTCGGCGACCAGTTATGTCACCTCGAGCCCAAGTATTGGGGAATCTTCCAAAAGAAAGGTCCGATGTCCCTACATCTCCGACATATATATTGTAACATGTCTTCGATTTCACTCAATCCAGTAACACTGCTTTAAGGATGTAATTCTAAATAATCTAACGACGAGCATTTCGTCTTACTCCAACCGCGTTGAAATCTTATTACAACGTACGTAGATGTCTTAAAGCTTTGTTGTAGAAAAATAGAGATTGAGCACATGTTTATTAAATAAAAGCTGTTTATTTTACTAACTTGTATTATACTTGACCAATCTATAGTTCTGACATGTGCTGTATGTTTCTAAAATTGAAAACCTATACAAAGTAAAACTTTCTTACAATTATCGTTTATCGAGAGAATAATTTAGCCAGGTGAAATATTGATTAGCAATATTTGGACACTAATATTCAATCCTATTTCAACCCTGTTTATACTATTGTACGACATTTTTTGCAGTAAGTAAATTATGAAAGGCTATAAAAATATGTGTAAAGTGGAAAACTATTTTGTGGATTTACACCTTGTGTTAGCTATCAGTGTACATGTGAACAAGTTCAAACTAACAAAGTGACTAGAGCTTAGAAAAGAAATGTACGAGCGATATGTGCTTGAGATTGAGTAACTAGTGGTTGAAAGTACATATATGTATATGTACAGGAAGATGAGAGTGTTTCTAAGTGGGTCCAGTGCGTTATGAGAGTTGTATAGTTAGAACGTTGAGCGGAGAGAGCATCAAGAGTTTTTCGAGGAAGCATTTGGATAGACCGGAGCAAGAGAGAACGTTGCAGAAAATGTAAATGCATATAGAACAATTGCTCTACTTAAATTATGCCATTATCAAAGAGATTCACGTTATATGTACCACGGTATTATTTTTTGCATTGTGTTATCTATGTTTTTGGTTACTTTAATTTAAAATTGTGTGCCAGCGAAAAGTATCTCTTGTATATTAGTTTCGTTTCCATGAAGATTCTGCAAAAGTTTCATTTTCTTTTCGGACGTCAAATTTTCAAATTTTCAAAAATTCAAACTTTCAAATTCGAATTTTCAAAATTTCAAATTTTCAAATTTTCAAAAATCTTAATTTTCAAATTTGAATTTTCAAATTCCCAAAAATTCAAATTTGAATTTTCAAATTTTTAAATTTTCAAATTTGAATTTTCAAATTTTCAAATTTTCAGAAATCCAAATTTTCAAATTCGAATTTTTAAATTTTCCGAAATCCAAATTTTCAAATTTGAATTTTTAAATTTTCAGAAATTCAAATTTTCAAAATTGAATTTTTAAATTTTCAAAAATTCTAATTTGAATTTTCAAATTTTCAAATTCGAATATTCAAATTTGAATTTTCGAATTTGAATTTCCAAATTTTCGAAAATTCAAATTTTCAAATTTTCAAATTTGAATTTTCGAATTTGAATTTTCAAATTTGAATTTTCGAATTTGAATTTTCAAATTTTCAAAAATTCAAATTTTCAAATTTGAATTTTCAAACTTTCAAATTTGAATTTTCGAATTTGAATTTTCAAATTTGAATTATCGAATTTGAATTTTCAAATTTTCAAAAATTCAAATTTTCAAATTTGAATTTTCAAATTTAAATTTTCAAATTTGAATTTTCATATTTTCAAATTTGAATTTTTAAATTCGAATTTTCAAATTTGAATTTTCGAATTCGAATTTTCAAATTTGAATTTTCGAATTTGAATTTTCAAATTTTCTGAAATTCAAATTTTCAAATTTGAATTTTCAAATTTGAATTTTCAGATTTTCAAATTTTCAAATTTGAATTTTCAAATTCAAATTTTCAAATTTTCAAATTTGAATTTTCAAATTCAAATTTTCAAATTTTCAAATTTGAATTTTCAAATTCCAATTTTCAAATTTGAATTTTCGAATTTGAATTTTCAAATTTTCAAAAATTCAAATTTGAATGATCAAATTCGAATTTTCAAATTTTCAAATTTGAATTTTTTGAATTTTAATTTGAAAATTTGAAAATTCAAATTCGAAAATTCAAATTTTAAAATTTTGAATTTTCAAATTTTCAAATTTGAGTTTTCAAATTTTCAAATTTGAATTTTCAAATTTGAATTTTCAAATTCAAATTTGAAAATTTGAATTTTCGAATTTGAAATTTCAAAAATTCAAATTTTCAAATTTAAATTTTCAAATTTGAATTTTCAAATTTTCAAATTTGAATTTTCAAATTCAAATTTTCAAATTTACAAATTTGAATTTTCAAATTCAAATTTTCAAATTTTCAAATTTGAATTTTCAAATTCCAATTTTCAAATTTGAATTTTCGAATTTGAATTTTCAAATTTTCAAAAATTCAAATTTGAATGATCAAATTCGAATTTTCAAATTTTCAAATTTGAATTTTTTGAATTTTAATTTGAAAATTTGAAAATTCAAATTCGAAAATTCAAATTTTAAAATTTTGAATTTTCAAATTTTCAAATTTGAGTTTTCAAATTTTCAAATTTGAATTTTCAAATTTGAATTTTCAAATTCAAATTTTCAAATTTGAATTTTCGAATTTGAATTTTCAAATTCAAATTTTCAAATTTGAATTTTCGAATTTGAATTTTCAAATTTTCAAAAATTCAAATTTGAATGTTCAAATTCGAATTTTCAAATTTTCAAATTTGAATTTTCAAATTTAAATTTTCAAACTTGCATTTTCAAATTTTCAAATTTGAATTTTCAAATTTAAATTTTCAAATTTGAATTTTCATATTTTCAAATTTGAATTTTTAAATTCGAATTCTCAAATTTGAATTTTCGAATTTGAATTTTCGAATTTGAATTTTCAAATTTTCAAATTTGAATTTTCAAATTCAAATTTTCAAATTTGAATGTTCAAATTCGAATTTTCAAATTTTCAAATTTGAGTTTTCAAATTTTCAAATTTGAGTTTTCAAATTTTCAAATTTGAATTTTCAAATTTTCAAACTTGCCTTTTCAAATTTTCAAATTTGAATTTTCGAATTTGAATTTTCAATTTTTCAAAAATTCAAATTTTCAAGTTTAAATTTTCAAATTTGAATTTTCAACTTCAAATTTTCAAATTTGAATTTTCGAATTTGAATTTTCAAATTTGAATTTTCAAATTTGAATTTTCCAATTTTCAAATTTTCAAATTTGAATTTTCGAATTTGAATTTTCGAAAATTCAAATTTTCAAATTCAAATTTTCAAATTTGAAATTTCGAATTTGAATTTTCAAATTTTCAAAAATTCAAATTTTCAAATTTAAATTTTCAAATTTTATTTTCGAATTTTCGAATTTGAAATTTTAAAAATTCAAATTTTCAAATTTAAATTTTCAAATTTGAATTTTCAAATTTTCAAATTTGAATTTTCAAATTTTCAAATTTGAATTTTCAAATTTCCAAATTTGAATTTTCAAATTTCCAAATTTGAATTTTCAAATTTTCAAATTTGAAAGTTTAAATTTGAAAATTTGAATTTTTGAAAATTGGAAAATTCAAATTCGAAAATTCAAATTTGAAAATTTGAATTTGAAAATGCAATTTTGAACATTTGAAAATTTGAAAATTCAAATTTGAAAATTTAAATTTGAAAATTTGAACTTTTGAAAATTTGAAAATTCAAATTCGAAAATTCAAATTTGAAAATTTGAAAATTCAAATTCGAAAATTCAAATTTGAAAATTTGAATTTGAAAATTCAAATTTGAAAATTTGAAAATTCAAATTTGAAAATTTAAATTTGAAAATTTGAATTTTTGAAAAATTGAAAATTCAAATTCGAAAATTCAAATTTGAAAATTTGAAAATTCAAGTTTGAAAATTTGAAAATTCAAATTTGAACATTCAAATTTGAATTTTTGAAAATTTGAAAATTCAAATTCGAAAATTCAAATTTGAAAATTTGAAAATTCAAATTTGGATATTTGAGAATTCAAATTTGAAAATTTGAAAATTTAAATTTGAAAATTTGAATTTTTGAAAATTTGAAAATTCAAATTTGAAGATTCTAATTCGAAAATTCAAATTTGAATATTTGAAAATTTGAAAATTCAAATTTTCATATTCTTAAAAATTCAAATTTTCAAAAATTCAAATTTTTAAAAATTCAAATTTTCAAAAATTCAAATTTTCAAAAATTCAAATTTTTAAATATTTAAGAATTCAAATGTTCAAAAATTCAAATTTTTAAAACTTCAAATTTTCAAATTTTTAAAAATTCGAATTTTCAAATTTTCAAAAATTCAAATTTTCAAAAATTCGATAATTCAAAAATTCAAAAATTCAAATTTTCAGATTTTTAAAAATTCAAATTTTCAAATTTTTAATAATTCAAATTTTCAAAAATTCAAATTTTCAAAAATTCAAATTTTTAAATATTTAAAAATTCCAATGTTCAAAATTTCAAATTTTTAAAACTTCAAATGTTCAAAAATTCTAATTTTCAATAATTGAAATTTTCAAAAATTCAATAATTCAAAAATTCAAATTTTCAAATTTTCAAATTTTTAAAAATTCAAATTTTCAAAAATTCAAAAATTCAAATTTTGAAATATTTAAAAATTCATATTTTAAAAAATTTGAAAGAAAAATAGAAACAAAAATAGACACAAAAATAGAAACAATAATAGAAAGAATAATAGCAACAATAATAGAAACAATAACAGAGACAATAATAGAAACAATAATAGAAACAATAATAGAAACAATAATGGAAACAATAATAGCAACAATAATAGAAACAATAATAGAAATAATAATAGTAACAGTTATAGCAACAATGTCGGATTTCGTTAGAAATTTTAGGCGTGAAATAATTAATAAGTATAACAAAAGCTATTGACAATGTTCCTGGGCTCAATTACTAATCCACGGTCAACGGGTAAACTCTTGGTACAATGGAATACATTTTGTAGCACGCAGACACGTTAACTCAGACGCTGGGTTACTTTCAGACTAACTCCAAGACGATGACAGTAAACTCTCCAAGGAGATTGCAAAATAAAAGACAGATACAGTTACATATATCAAATACATATCGATCGGGAATATCAACAAATTCCCAAGCGCCGTAGCTAGGCAGTTCCACATAAACCAGCATTGCTCCTGATCAAGACTTGATTGTTTATACAGCGTATCCCTTAACACTGGAACCTCCTCTGTAAAACATTTCGTTCATCCCGTAACCGTGGCTACGTTCGGCGACCAGTTATGTCACCCCGAATCCAAGTATCGGGAAATCTTCCAAAAGAAAGACCCGATGTCCCTACATCTCCGACATATATATGTTTACCTATCTAAGTAATATACTCTCTGTCACGTTGAAAAACAGAGTCGAATCGATGTGGATCGAACAACGATGATACGCGACTTTTTCGAGAGATGCAAATTATTAACTGAATGTAAAATTCTATCGTTTTTATACGATATCGTAGAAATATACCAAGTATTTTTAATGCTTTCATTTACTTTCGTCTACTGTGTACTGTGCGTGTCTTCTCGCATACAGACAGAAACTACTGACAGAAAGCGTAAGAATGAAAACGAGGCCAACCTTTTATCTCTATACTTTGTATTACGTCTCGTATGAACTTAGGTTTTGGAACTTTTGTTTGCTATCCTGTGCCACACGTAGAGCGTATAAAATTGACACTTACGCTTTCGTTAAATACATATACAGGAACTGTGCAAATATGTACGGCACCTTATAATCTTATCCAGTGCTGTGCACACAGAATCAACAAAGAAACTCCTAAGCTCGTTGCGAAACGAATAGCCGGCATTTCTAGTCGCGTAAACGGTTCCTCTGGTTACGCTGCTGAAGGATACCGTTCATTTTTCCGACGTCGGTCGCGCGAGTGTTTTGCATTTTTCCAGCGGATGGGGACGCGGACTAGGCAAGCGGTAGGAAATAAACGCGGAATAGGTGGCTCGCAAAGTGCTCGGGGATCCGTGAGAAATATTCAGAAGCGGCGGCAAATCGATTTCGAGAAATATACACAAATCTATTCCTGGGCCCGGGAACGACGTCTCGGCTGCACGACGAGGAATTGCCTCGAGCTTGGGAAACGATAAACCGGAGGAAGAAAGAGGAAACGGAAAGGGCGGTGGGAGAACGAAAAACCAGGGGAGAGAGACGGATGAGAAACGACGTTCTTTAGCTGGCGAAAGATCGATCGCAACCTCGATAAGTTTCTGCTAGCTGGAAATCAAATTTTCAAGGAAGTTCGCGCGCGTTCGACTTTAGCGCCGTCTGCGTCGAAATCGGCAGATCGATTCCAGTTTCGAATCTCGTGCTTGAAAAGTAAAAGCGCGTGAAATGAAAAGAGACAAGCACGGGATCGATCAGACTCGTCGGGATCTGCGTGCTATGTTTCGGGATCGAATGGATTTCGTATTATGACGAATCGCGAGAATTACGTCGGATGCGACTGCGACGGCACGCGGAAGCGAACGATGGCGGATAAAAAGTTTCGCGGAGGTTGAATATCGAGCTTGAATGTTGAAGATGATATTCCAAGGAAAAATGAGGTTTTGTGGTAATAAGATTGAATTGGCTGACGAAAAGATTAGGATTTAGGATAAGATAGGGTTATATGAGTCGGTTAAGCTTCGAAATTTCAAAACTCAAGTTGGAAGTTTGCGTATTATTCCGATCCGTTCCGTTCTAGATCTTGCGACATAAATCACAAAGAATATGATGCGCAACGCTCGATGGCTGTATCGTAAAAAGTCTAATTTATCACGAGACGACCGGATAAAATAGTAGCTTCCAACGTTTGTATCTCGTTATTCGGAAGTTTATTATTTCCAACCAGAAGGATCGTAATATCGATAACAAACATAATTGAGGACAATGATCGTTTAAGTAAATGACAGTGCTGACGAATTCTGTCTCTACAATAGAATTAAGGTACTTTAGTTATTCAATGATGGAGCTCTCAATGCCTCCATTAGCTGACGTCTTAATCTCAATTAAGCTACATTCCCATTAATCGACATAATCCGACATAGTTCAGAAACAGTCCCAGCAAGTCTTGGTAAAGCCATGTACGCCCTAAATCCATTCTCGATAACGTTCGATTGCGCGATTTCCCTGTCCAACATTGTCCTCGAAGCAACTCGGAAACAGCTTCGCTAAGCCACAGTACCTTTGAGCAGATCCAACGAAATCCCGACCGTTGCGTTCACTGGACTCGTAACGAAACACCAAAAGATTACACGGTAGAAATGTTACACGACATAGTTTGAAATGAATAGCTTCGTCGAACATACGACGAGATACGACGAAAATATCGAGGTATTTCGTTCTATTAATTCTATTGTTAATTAATTTTCTTAATCCTTCTTTATTTTTTTTTTAACTATTCCTTTACGAGTTCATCGGAGATTACAAAAGGAAAAAGATAGAAATTAATTTGATCCAATTAATATACTTCTGATCGCTGATACTAAAATTACGTCCTCTTTGCAAAGGAAGACAAGACACGAATTTAAAAATCCTATTCAAGTATATCTACGTTGACAGATAATTTCCATTTTTCGTGCCAAGTACCAACGATACAATTGCAGGTGTAACACTTCAAACAATTTTTGAAATTTATATCTTTCTAATTAGAAATCCGAGATAATTACAGCCGTAGCGAAGTGAAATAATCACCGGTTGCGAAAATGTCGACAGATTTACGAGTATCATCTTTTTCAAGGACGTCTTCTATATAAAGATATCTTTCACGGTACCGCGCAAAACCCCCCTAATCTCTGTTGTATTAAAAAAAAAAAAAAAAAAAAAAAAAAGGAACAAAGGACAACGAAAAAACCTGCCGTAATTTGTTCGGACTTTTTCTTCTTCTCCTTCGTCATTCACATCTCGAGTGATCGCTCGTGAATCATGACGTATTTTACGAGAACAACGAGAGACCCGAAATTGCCTGGACGCTCAGGTTTGTGAATAGAAACCAAGGTTATACCACCTCGTTGTGTCCATGAAAATTAGCATAAAATAGCAAACAGCGGATCGTTACTCCGCCGACCGATGCTCTCCGCGATAGTATCCTCCTTTTTCTTTTCTCTGCGAGTGCCGAAACTATTTGAAAGGATCTCGGCCTTGACACCATGCTTAGTCATCGTACACGAGTACAACTTCCGCGAGATTTTGCAATTTCCTCCGTTTGGCACCGTGACGTATCTTCGACCATTATATAAGGTGCTTTTATTTTATATATAGACTGTGAAAAATTAATATCACGAACGTTCGTGGAACGTCGATCGCGTATACTCATCCTCGACAAATTTGTTTTCAATTTTGGCGAAGAATATTTAAGTAGTCAGTTGGTTGCGCGGTGTGTAACTTCAAACGTTGTAATCTCGGACGTTGGCAGAATTGTAAATGTAAAGATGTGTCTTAATATAAAATTTAATATAAATCATACGCTTCTTCGCTAAGGTGCGCTGTTTAACCGGAATTGAAACTGAATTTATATTCAATTCGAAACTTTGAGAAGAAACTCGACAAATTGCATTCAAAAATTTGAAAATTCGCGCTTCAATTTACATTTAAATAGCGTGGTGTTTAAATAGCGCGTGTGCTATTGTTTTACTGAAATTTTCCCGGCTCGAAGTATTATAGATGATTCATTACATTAACTCAAATTAGGTGAGAGATACGACACTTGATTTGATTCTTGAACGGAGTCGCTATAGATAAATTTCCTTCAAAATTTAAATCAAATTTTAAATTCCCCTAAAGATACTGACCCAATGGCTGAAATATTTGCCTTCCGGTTAGTCGATCTTTATTATCAAGGACTGGCGTTTTATTAAATTCTTTATGCCAGGTTAACATCGCTCGTTTTGAAAAATCTAACAAATGAATATTGCGAAATAATAATGCCACGAGAGAAATTTTAAACGAGTATCGATTAAGTCTGTTTGTTTTAAATGAAAAAGTAGGTATACACGTGAAAATAAAAATAACGCAAGAGGAAAGAACGAGTTTGCTTAAAAACATATATTGAATGTACTCTGTAAATTACGTTTTAAAAGGCATACATGTATACTAATTAGTAATATATAAAATATAAAACAGGGAGAGAGAGAGAGATATCTAAAAACAATCAGAACGTAACAATTAAAGATAACAAAGAAATTAATTCGTTGAATTAATGTCACTGTAATATAAATTTCGACTTTAGATCGCTTTCGAGTTTCAACGATATTCTTTTATAGTATTGTTCGCTGATCAACGTATCTGTCATTGTGGAAGCTGAATATTACGATCGCAGAATATTCTAATTAATCACACGAACCTGAACAATACGTAATCGCAAAATAGAATGTGAAAACCATTATATTCCAATTACATTAGCTGGAACGTTAATTCTTTTTATGGAAACAGCGCAAGAACATTGAAAAGAATTCCCGAACTTTTATTATAGGTTGCATTATACCTGGTCTATAAATTCTTAAAAGATCCGGCTCTTTTATTTATCAGGCGATTAACTTATCGATTAAATTACTCCACGTGTGATTATAATTCTTCGTTTAATTGTTGTATTTATTTACGATTGTTTTCTTTTTAATTTTAATAACTCGGATAATAGTTATTTAAAACAACCAACGATTATATATCGTCTAAATTTCTTATTCTAACTTCTTCTAACTTCTAACTTCTAATTTCTTGTCTTTAACGGTATTCAACGCAAATAACTGCCTTTTGCGAATATAATTACCATCAGCCTTTATCCAGCACAAAATAATGAACCATTTGAAAGAATCACAAGCCTCTAGTAGCCCCATCGCAACAAACAAAACAAATAAATCCCTCCGCGAAAGAAGACGATACAAAGAGCATTCAATCGCATCCTCTTCAATATTTCCAGCGACTTCGCGACATACCCTTTCACATCGCACGTCGCGTCGAGACACTTTTGTTCAACCAAGTTCCGTACTACCGTGGAAATATTTTCACACGTAACAGCTCGTATCGATCGAAAGCCGATGTCGTTGCCAATGCACGTCGTACCACGGCAATTAACCTGTAAACGTGCAAGATTTCTCGGATTTTCAAATAAAAGAAATTAACGCGTGAGCATGAGTATCGTATACGATTTGCGATCATCAAGATTATTCGTAATCAAATTACAAACAGACTGTTTGAATGCAATTTTTCATGACGAATCTTTGCTTCGAGGGAAACTGAAAATCTCGCCCGAGAGATTAACACGAATAATAAACCATTGTTTGTTAAAAAGAAAATAAGAGAAATTAGCGCAAGTGGTGTAAGGTTCGGTCGTCTAGAAAGGAAAATTTGAAAGTTATGAGCGTAAAAAATGTAAAACGGAAGAGTTAATCATTCGATGACAAGCCAAAAACGAGAAACACGAATCGCGTTCCATCCGCTTTAACTTTTAATTATCGGGGCTCGCGTTGCGAACAGTCGCTGATTGAGTCAATTGCACGCGAATCCATTGTATGTTAAACCGCTGATTGCCTGGTCCAGTCACGCTGTGCAACCAGTTTTACAAATATCTTTTCTAATCCGGAGCCTCGTCGTGTGTAAAATTTCGCCTTTGTTTAAATCTTACGAAAATCAGAACACATGCTGGTGACTTTCGAGATATTCGTCAACTTAAACGAGTAAAGTAACTTCATGCAGAGATCACTATGTACCTATTAATGAAGTTGTATAAATAGACAATAACAATCAAACTGATATACTACAATAATGTCATTGGAATCAAACTGTAATAGAAGAAAATCGTAGGTAGAAGAAGAAATAATTTTGAAACTTTTGCGAGACCCAAGTCGTCAACTCGAACGTGTCTGGCCAGGCTTTCGTCTGATGTAACCGCCTTCTTTTTTCCTACGACCTTCTATGATCTTGACTGATTATGATCATTGAAGTGACAGGAACGAAATTCTCTGTTTAAACAAGCAATTAAGTCTATTCATTAATCCAAAGTATCGATTTCCTAAAATACATTACCTTCGTTTATTAATATTTTCGAATAGCCTGGCAATTAAATATTATTTCTTAAAGCGCATAAATTGAAAAATTTCTGTTCTCAAAAGCAGTGAAAATTTGTATTCCAATATATAGCGTTATAATACAAGAACCGTACATTTAAAGGAAAAACCTTCCGTAACGTCCTACTGCGGATGTCTTGATCCTGATTTCACTTGCACTTTTTACGTGCCTCGTGCTCCGACGTTCTACAGATAAGAATATTTAATCCCTTTCAACACCATATTTCGTGCAATGCCTTCTAGCGAATCGGAGTACGCAACCGTTGCCACGTTTCTATCGTGTGAATTCATTTAAGTTCGGTGCAGTAAAAAGGAGAAAGATCACCTTCCGCTATTTATTTTGGATTAAGATTGTTAAGTAACGTGTCGCAAGTACTCCGATTCTCAGAAGGATTCGCTTTTTTGTTGCAACCGCTGTTACGTTTGCGGTGTACGAGTTCACGTTAACGAGTGACTCGATCTTCCTCCGATAAAAATACTCCATTTTGTTATGACACCACGTTTTATGTTACGTTCGTCGCAATGTTTCTCCTTCCTTTTACCTTCCTCTATGATTAACGATCGAACCACACGGCTTTTTTGTGCATCTGTAGGAAACTCGCCGATGCAAAAATACACGGCATGCATGTAATGCGTAAAAATATACGAATTATTAACAAAGTAGGGTACCGTTGTGGTATTCAGCGAGTGAGAGGAACTTTTGTTCGGTTGTTGGATTTCTTTAATCGCGAAAATTAGACAATTTTCGTCTGACAGTCTGAGAATGCAGAAACTGGAAAATTTAAACGATCCATCGTAGTAGTATCAGCAGATCTATTTTATTATGTATGTAACCATACTTTGTTACATTTTTTACATTCCATATCTTTCGACAAAATGTATATTAATTGGCAATTGGGAATCCATGCAGATTCATGAAAATTAGCGTTAATGATTGTACAAAACGTCTTCACAGGTCATTCACAGGCACGGTTGAGTACACGTCGCTCAAAGAAACGTGTCAATAGACGCATTTCAAGGATAGGAATATCGTAGCTCCGTTGCAACACCATAGTTTGTGCTGTGCTTCTTACAAAATGGCTTGTGCAGATATAATCGCGAAGCTAATCTCATCGTGTGAGAATTCCTCGATTCAGCGTGCCATGAAACGCAGAGATCATCTCTGGTCTCTCCTTTTTGTTTATATTAATCGATCAACATGTTGCAAGTTCCTCTACTTCTCCAGAGGATTTATTTAAATACGCGTGACGCGCGTTCCACGTATCTCTGACCTGAATAATTAAAATTACTACGCCTGGCGGTACATTCCAATAGATGGTACGAAATCCGTTTGAGAAATAGAATAATAAATTGGTTTTTGTCGAATCATTTCTCATCGTAATCTCTCGTCTGTTTCCCGATTGCTTCGTATATTCCGAAAATTTTTAAAACTATCTCGACTTTTGTCGATTTAAGGCTATCGACTAGGATTACATTACTTCCTGTAGAAATCGTTTTTAGAAATTTCATTCTCGACGATTTAATTTCATTCAATTAAATACAGTTCTTCCATAGTACAATATAATTACAAACGCGTTCATAATAATAATACGACGAATATCAGTTTGATATAACGAATATTTAGTTAACAAGATTACCAACGCACTGATACACAGATAATCTCTTTGATTCTGTGCGAAAGATTTTGTTAAAACGTTAGATCTTTCTCCCGATCGACGCTGAAGCAGAATTTAAATACAAAGAAATTAGAGGATGCTGTGATTAAGCACAGGAAGAGTTTCCGCTGGCGAAACGTATCGAGTTTAAAACGAATGCGTTCGGACTCTCTCGCCGCGTCTATTTTGGCCAGCAAGATTCGTATCTAAACGATTCTAGAGAGCACTTGCGTAACCTCGATTACGATCGGTCGTACGAAACGTCCGCAGATGAGATCACAGCCTTCGCGTGGTCAAAGACCGAGCGAGAAAGAGAAAGAACAAAAGGTGCAGCACAATGGATAATCGGTGGAAAATTGCAGCCAATTATGAAACACTGTGACTCAGTTGTCAAACGTTTAGCATGCGATCGATGGATCGATGGCGAAGGCCGCTGATAAATCGCGTGTATCTATCGCGCGAGGCCACGAGAACAACTGATTTATCGATCGACCGATCCCGCGTCGTTATTCAAAAGATGCTCTAACTCTTGGCACAATTTTTTGAAAGGTTAAACTTGAATAGAGCACAGTGGACGATCCAATCGTCGCGTTACATTAGCGTTGACTTTTCAATCGTACCACGATCCATTCTGTCTGCTTTCCATGTTAAAAACCTCGTCACGACTCGTTCAATGGGCATGTTGTATATCGTTGATTCGCTTGTGGAGATTACGGGTGCAGACATGCCTGCGCGTTCCATTTTTCTTACACGCCATTTGGACCCTGCCTTGACTAGACCGAGTGTGTGCAAGTACCTACATATTCTTTCGCCAACTTTTCTCGCAAGTTCTACGCGGTTTCTTCTATCCAACTTTTATTGCACCCGCGATGCTTATTTAACGGGCCGTGGTAGAAACTTATGGCACGGCACGGTTATCGTGTTTTTTTAATAACGATCTATATTATTCTTTCTTGGCGAAACATCTTAGTTCAGCATTTCTATATTTTTACATTTATGCGAAACGAAGCTGCCACGAGTGAATGTTTCAGGCGGAATGAAATGATCATATGCGTGAGTGCAAATGTGAATATGAAATTGACGAATCTCAAAGTGTGTCGATTGATAAAAGCAAACACAGAAAAAGTGTATATGTAAAAAAAAAAATTTCTATTGCTGCTTGATGCCGGCAATTTTGAAAAAAATCAACGTTGTTTCAAACCAAACTGATGGGAATATGGTTAACACGAGACCAATCAAAAACTGCAATTTTAAGTTGAAATCTATATTTCACTTTTTTATTTTTTTTATTCTTTCTTTACTTTTCGATCTTTTTATTTTTATTCTTTTAGATTGTGTTCCAATAAAATAAATATTTATTTTACACTTCTGCCACTCTAATTATACTAAAAGGTAGTAACAAAATCAAAAGACTTCCTCTCGAATGGTCGTTTTCTAATGATCTACTCGTTAAACATTGCAGTTACATATGCGTGTTGGATTTAGTAAAGAATAACAGTCTTTGATAATTAATTAAGCTTTCCTACATCTTTCAATTTTATTATTCGACTACGCAATTAATGCTTAAGTTCTTGCAAAATAAACGAATTATTTCCATAAGTCTATACGCTGTAAGAACATAGCACGAGTAATCATAAATTCCAAACTAAAGTACAAAAAACGATATTATCATCATTGTGCGTTACTTTCTTAATTTACAAAGTTCCTCATTTCATCTCCTGAACCAGTCAATTACTAGATATTAAAATCACCGTTATCCTAATTAAGATTTAAAGCAACTAAAATACCTCTTAGATACTTTCAACAGATGTAGAATGTATAACCTACTTTCCAATTTATAACATTGATCGACGTAACTTCTGAACCATTCCTATCACCATTACAAGCATATCCCGAATAATAGTAATATTCATTCTTCGTAGAAAGTTGGATCAAACAACGTCAAAATACGTTTCTGACGGATAAACTAAACGAAGAATTCGTTACCTACAAATGAGAATTATCCTGCTATAAGTACAGATGATTCCATGATCGTGGTACAGAGCCAGAAAGGACACGATTTCTCCTGTAAAACCTAACGTATCCTGTACCTAACGTATACCGGACGTTAATTTAAGTAACAATTGGATGTTACACCAAGACGTTACAGCAAGTCGAAATATAGAGAAACGCGACGATACTACGATCGAGCAGACGTTTCAACGTATCTTTCCACGAGAAATCGCATCCTATCCGTTTGTAGCGCGATCTCGGAACGACTTTGTACATCTTAATGCCAACGAACATCCCTCAAAACCCAGCGTCGTCTCCATTGCGCGGCATAAACCTTGCCGTGAGTCCTTAACGGCCTGGTAATGGATCTCACAATTCAGGCAATTTCGAGCGCCAACGCGCGCGCGCGTACGTACAGCCCATAAGCAAAGCCGCACTAATCCGTGAAAGTAGGCCGGCGTGCATTACCGCTAATCGCGCGGCCGGGGTGTCGCGCAGAAGCGTTTCAGAATGAAACATCCCGTACACCTGGTCGAGGCTAGCGAGGGAACCACAATTATCGGGGTTCACGGTACGCGCACCTGCTTACCGCAGTACATCGACTCGCAAGCAGAAAACCAGCTCGAGCCAAGGAACACCGCCGCGATTGTCAGCGTATAGTCGACCAGCCACCTTGACTCGGTCGAAGACTCTCCGCTCTTCGTCACGCGCACCTCAGGCGCCTCCGATGGAATAGTCCCGCCTCACAGTCGCCGATATCGCAGGAGAAAGTTTTGTTACGCGAGCCCTGTAACGTTTTAACCGGCGTTATGACCGGCGTTACGTAACGCGAGAACGCAGCTGCGAATGCGTGCAGCTGCTAAAATTGGAGCGGTGGTTGTGTAGTCGCGAAGGGTTGATTAACTTATTAACGATAAACGTAAGCGTTAACACGCTGCAAAGTCGCTTTTCTTAACACTTCTCTTAACGTTCAGGGGAAAAGCGCGATGAATCACATTTACAACGCTTTTTAACGCGATTCGACGCGTTTTAAGGCGATTCTACGAAATACGTGTTGCTTCGATAACTGCGGATGTACAGTTGCCACTGTCGGGCTACTTCCTCAACGTGAAACCAGTTCTAACAGTGTTTACAAAGATCGGAAATTTACGGAAGATCGGAAATTTTCTAGAGAACAATCATAAAATCTGTACGTTCTACCCTCGGTCATCCTGTTTCGGCATTGGCCCTCGAATATCCGTATTTGTTCTACGCTCTTAAAGTTTACCCTTCCGTAGGATCGATGGACATTGGGATCATTAGATGGACGAAAATATCGTCTACGTAGTAAAAATACGATGGACACAAAGAGAAGCTCGGTAGATATTGAACAGGGTGTTAGTTTTCTTCGACTAAACGAATCAATATCAGATCCTTTCGTTCGAATTTATTCTTCTTTCAACATAAAATCTTTTAATAAGTGCACAATTCTTGCACCATCGTTGCGTCTTAAGCAATGCTAGAATCGAAAGGAGACTACGGATATAGATATCTATAGGTAGATATTAAATTAATATAATAGATTCATTATAGAAATTTCAATGTGACTTTAAACTCATCGTAATTAAGATTTCCGATAATAATAATTGCTTTCGTTGCATTTTTATCTAATTGACGGTCTAACTAACGACCACGTCGTTGCGCTACGACAAGAAGTAACTTCACACTCGCCTGTATCTATTATTGCATCCTGCGATCTAATGAAATCAACGACATTAAAATCGCGTTAAAAGTTGTCTAAAATCGTCTTTCAGCTGCGTTTTACGGTCAAAGTCCTCGCCTATCCACGCGTAAAACGTAGTCCTCTGAAACGAGTTTCGCGATTTCCAAACCGTCGCTTTCGACGTATAGATCTTGAAAGTGGTTTCAGCCTGGTTTCGCTGTTCCGTAGTCGTCACCGGCTCTCTACACACAGTAGCGGCTATTACGGGAAAAGTACACGGTCCTCGTAACAGAAGATTCAGTATGTGCTTTACTGACGAGTATCCGTCGCAACTGTGTTGCGTGGCTTTGTTCGGGAGCAACCGGCCTCGAAATTTGGCTACTTCTTCGCAGACCAGCGCAAGGAGACGCTAATTGCCACGGGTTGACACAGTTCGCGCGAGGAGGCGAGAGTGGCGTTTTAGTTGGATGAAAAGTAGGCTGGCGCGCGCGTGAGCTCAATTCGACGCGTGTTGATGGGCCTCTTTTGTCGTGTTCGCGTTCCTGCTTCGCGATAAACTACTTTCTACTACAATGGTCCCGCCTGTGTAGAGAAAAAAACGCCTCGATTCCAGAAATTGTCCACGACTGGTTCGGTTACGAGTAAAAGTACGTTTAGACAAAGCGAGCGAACGCTCGTTCTCCCGTCACTTTGGTAAAATTAACAGCAGCTGTATAGGGGCGCTCTTTTCACCACGCTCGACAAATTGATCCTCGTCCAACGGAGTTTTGAGCGATCGTTATCGACAAACGTCGAATATTTTAGTTCTATTGCCAGTTAACCGGGTCGAATTAAGATCTAGAAAGCGAAGAATTAGCTAAAAAGCGCCAGCTGAGTTCTTTCGCATATATAATTTATCAACTGGTAATATCGGTGAATTGAAATTATGGGATACGAACTTCTCTTTTACGATTTTAACGATACTAAATGGAATTGGATAACCGGCCTCGTAATTTGTAGAATTTACTCATAGAATCCCGTTTGTTCGATCACCAAGCTCATCGTTGTTACGCGAAGGAATTTATTAGTTACCGATAACTTGTAACCTCTGACTCGTAAAATATTCTTTCGCTAACGATATTAGTCCCGATATTATTACGGTATTATTACACGCCAATGCCACGATAATAAATTCATTGTACTTTGATAGGATAATAACGTACGAGTGCAGGTCAGAAATTAAAAAACATGGAATATCTACGTGGATCATAATTGACCCAGTCTTCGCTTCCGATATTGGCGGACGTAGCTACAAGTGTGGAATACTCGTTCGATCGCATTTCTGAATCTGCTTGTCAAACTTGCGTTGCCACCAGCTACCGAAATACTACAGCAATTAACTAGGGATTTCAAAATATTCTCACGTGTCATGGGCAAAATTATGAAAAAATTACGTGAACTTTTCAGCCGATAGAACTTTATCCGACGTCACGTGTTAATGTCAATTACGCGTAAAATGCTAATGCGCCATTAGATTAGGTAACGTAGCAGCTACGCTCGCGTCCAGCAATATCGTACCGTAGATAGCGTTTGAATTAACAATTGTTAATTTATTTCAGTATCAAACATTCCATCGAAGTCTATTCAGTCTTATCACGACGTTCTTCGCGATGATCCAACGATTAAGATTTATTTCACGCGTTATATTACCGTGCGTTAATAAAAAGATAAAATAAGCATAAAACCAAGTATACTTAACGTGTATGTACGTACCTGTCATTAACTCGTTCTCATAAGCGTAAAATATTTCATTGTACAGCGATAAGGAAAAAGGTCGACAGAACAGGTTTTTACCCTTGCATGCTAATTAACCATAATTAACAGGTATGAGCTGTCGTACTACTTGAATCCGTAAAGATCGACGGACTGAAATAACTAGCTAAAGTAAATGTACATAGTTTCGTGAACTCATAATCGTACGTGTCACGGACGTATGTATACGTCAAGCGATTAAAAGAGCACAGACTCTGCGCAGACGTAAATTCCGTCGTAACAAAAATAAAGAACACAACGATACTGTTTGATCTTGGATTTTAGTCGGCAGTCATTCGCCACAAGACCAGTCACAGAGCCGATTATGAGAGATTTCAGCGTCGAAGTCTTGCTGTTTTAAGTGGTGCAACAACGTGGAACAAGCAGGATTCGCGAGTAGGACTCAGTAGGATCGGTCGATCGCGAATCGGCTCTTCAGACTAGTCGTCGGGGATTCATTTCTTGTGTTATGCCGTTGGCTGAACAATCGCCGTATCGATTGTCCGAGCCGATCGACAGCGCTGAATTTAGGATTGTTTCGTGGGCCGATTTGCCGGGTCCGCCTCGCAATTAGCTCCTTATTGATGACCAAGACCCGATGGACTATCGAGTAATAGATTACGGTGGTCCACGAATAATTGCAAAGCTTGTGGACGTGACCGGTAAAGTTTTAGTAATGTTTCAATGGGTTTCTCTTCAGTTATTTTTTATTGTTTCCGATCTTTAAAGGCTGATTTCTAACTGCTGCTTTTCTTAATCTCTCGCAGTCGTTCGGGATTAAAGTTACCACGCTTTGGATCAGTTGCATGAGAAATTTAAAAAGATTATTTTAGACGTATTTAGTATCTTCTGTTTGTTTATTATATTTATTAAAAGACATATATACGGATATCATTTCACTTTGAAGACTATAGATACTTGTAGATCAGAGCGACCATTGGAATATCCAAGTTTCAGTTAACAATAAGCGAGAATTATTCGGTCTAAGCAACTACTAAGACAATGTTAAGGATTCTCAATCATAAATGGTTTAGTAAATTAGTTATAGATAGTTTATATTGCAATTAATGAACCTACGTATTGAACATGTATCTAAAGTGTATCTAAAATGTATCATTAGATATGTATGTTAAAAATTGAAAATTCTTTTTCATCGTCTTCTGTTCTCGAAATAAAATAATTCTGAAGGAGGATAGCCAACGTTTTAAAAATATTTTAAATAATAGAACTATTGCATTTTGTCCTAATTAACTGCGTTAAAGCTACGTTCAAATGACAAGAACGAAATGTTTGTTTCTCGTTCGGAATAAATTTCTAGACTGTTAACAGTTTTGCATTTTCGAAATGCATCCTTGAAAAGATATTCTACGTCACGTTGATTTACGTGTTAGAAATTACACGGGACAATAATTTTCATAACACCGTGAAACGCAATGAAAGTTAAAAGTACGATAAAGAGGATTGACTCGTAACATTTTACCGCGTTTATCGACGGGAACGAATGCAATCAGAAGACAGGTGGTCGCGAGTGCGAATGTCAAATTTGCATTTATAATTAAGCATCCGTAGAATAGAGTTTGGCACGGCGAACGATTCTGCAGTTGGTCGAATCGAGTCAATCGATTCGTCAATTTGTTTACAACGAATCATCGCGTGGCCAAGCTGTCGATGACAAAGACAAAATCACCTTGTAACCAAATCACTCGTTTCGTTGTTTGTTCATGTTAATGGAATCAAAATGGAAAACGGGGAATGGATTCGACGCGCGCTGGATGTGTGGCGTAAAAAAAAAAAAAAAAAACGCAAGTGGAGGGGAAGAAATAAAAAAAGAGGGTGATTTTACTGGGAAACTCGCATAAAATCTGCATCTCGTGTCTGGCCGATTGTTTCGAGTTTCGTGCTGACTTTTACCCCACTTTTTTATTCCGTTGAGATACGAGACGCAACGTGTAATATCGAATGCAGTGGAAAAATTATTTCATACGGATCCCTCTTCCATGCACGTTAATTTAAACAATTTTAATCATACATTACGATCGCAAACATTTTTCAAACGAATCTTTTCCAAAGATCATAAAACTCGGTGTTAAAAAACACAGTTCGATAATGTAAATTGAATGAAAAAGAATCGCAAATCAAATGTTATTTTAATGGAACGTTATTAATGGATTAACGAAGATCTTCATTGCCAACAAAATGTTGGCTATCCTCCTTCAGAATTATTTTGTTTCGAGAACGGAAGACGATGAAAAACAATTTTTGATATTTAACATACATATCTAATAAATCCTTATCGATCTTTAATATACAAGTAGCTTATATCGTTGTACAAAAAATAACCATCTTTTTTTTATACTACTTTTACTTTTATCGATTCCTTAAGTGGCAAACGCTAGACATTCTTCCGCCGATTCCCATAGTTTGACCGGCTGCTTTCTTCTTTCCAACCTTCTACAACCTCGAGTGCAGCGTGTCAAGGCTATCCGAGGCCAACGACACGGCGTACCAGAATCGTCTAGCCGCGAGACTTCGATCGTTTATCGTGTTGCCGCATCCTTTGCGGTTCCCTAGCTGGAAAGCGATCAAGAGAAAAAGAAAGCAACCGAGAGAAGTTGTTCCGACAATCCGTGAAACCGCTGCACATTCCACGCAGCTACGCTGCGCGGCTTCTCTTATCGAATTGTGAAACGAATTCTTATCGATCTTTATCTATCGAACGCTATTCGTATAAAATTGAACAGATGTACGGTCGATGGGATTGCAGTGATATTAGGTAACTTTCATATTTAAATTATTTTTATTGGAAGAATAGGAAGGATGTAGTAGATTTCATACTTGAAAGTGCAAGAATTTATTGCTACAAGAATTTACAAAGTGACGTGATTTTTATTAAGTTCGAGCTGCGTCCTTGTTACAATAGCCTTTTTCAATTTTCATTATTTGAAAATGATAACTGGATCAACGATTTTTCTATCTACGAAATAATAAGATTAACAAAACAATATACAACGTATGAGACATCGACAAGTCACGAAACTCGTCTTGGAGAAGCTCGACTATCGCGAGACGAAGATCTCTGTGTTTCAAAGATCGTCAAACCGAAACTCAATCGCTACAGAGACGTTGAGAACTGACACGATCCATCACAAACGAACAAATTCAACGTAATATTTTCTGATTTAATGGTTGTACGTTGACTTTCATGACTATCTGCGACCATTGACCTAATCGTAGTTACTCGGATCGGCTTGGAAGAAATTGAAATGTCTGTCTGCTGAATCTCTAGCTGTTTATTCATCTTCGTTGCATGCCATTATTCGAATAGTGAATCTCATGGTTCTTGGGTAATTTACAGCGAGCTTGGCATTTCCACAGGCTTGTCTATAGAATCTCACGTGTCCAGTCATCACTGTCATATGTCATGGTAACCAGATTAGATTACGTCGGTACAATAGGACCATTCTGATTCAGTATAAATTCAGTATAAATTGTGCCAAGTATTACAAATTATTTTCATCTAAATATATTTCCGTGTCGTAAATTTTTCTTCCACTAAGAGTACACATATGAATATTCGAAACTATGGTTCATAGCACGTGTTGCTTGAAATGTACATAGAAACGATTGTTTCGTCTTACATCTTCTGTTGTTATTTCTCTATTCAGAGCTAGGATCACAATGGTTATTATCTTATTCTTTGAATAAATCTATCACACCGTTTTGAGCCGGAAAACTTTCATTGCATTTTCTTATATGGACTAGGGATACAAACAAAAGAACATCTTAAATATATCGATTGTATCTAGAACTATCTTCTAGTTGCTATTTACTGTAACTAGAGCATCTGCATATAGATGACGAGCATGAACTCACGTTGTTATTTTCAACATCTTCGTTACACGATCTACGCGTAATATTAGGAGAACGTATGTAAACCTAATTTTTATAATCTGTGAGTTTACTTAATGAAGCACGAACAGAGATGAATTACTTCAAGTTACGTCGCCTTTAGTCTCTTCGAATCTACGTATATTATAATTCACTTTTAACAAATCCGACATGGCAAAAGAACGTAGGTCCTTCCAAATGAGCTTCTTAGAAGATCAACGCGTATTTTCTTTTTGCCCGATTGCACGATCGGAATTAAACTTCGCAATAAGAATTGTGACTTACTTTCATATGTTCGTTGGATATACAAAGAGATACGATAATAATAGATAGCATCAAGAGGCTGTAAATATGAAGATAAATTTTCAGAAATAACGTTCGCAACATCGCGACTTTTCCCTGCTGTATAACTTGATCAACGTGGCTCGAATGAACTATCATTATAATAACGTGCAAGAGGCCGACGATCCACAGTGTCGAGTTAATTTGTCGTCGCCTGTTAACAAGCTCAATTATCTCCTTCATAAATATTCGCATCATCTCCATTCCGCGAAAAGGAGTAAAATCTTGTATAGCGTTAAGAGAAGATGGAACAGGTGAAGGGTAATCGAACGTTGCATCATTTGTGCGTTTTGCATCGGGATTACGATGTAATTGAATAGCAGGGACGATTGATTACCGTGGAAATTAGAAAGTGAGGCCCGTCTGATGGCCTCCTCCTGTTCCACGGTTACTGAACCATAGACCGCGCGCATGTATATTTTTCCCGGGCGAAATAATCGAATTTAGACACGTCGTGAATGGCAATTCAAACAATCGCATTTCCATGCAGTCAAGCAAATATCGAGCGAATCGAGCGAACGACGTACGAGTGGCCGTAATTCACCGATATGTTTTACATCGATGATTTTACGTGAATTGTTTACGATGCGGAATCGTATCAGCGCACGAGACCGTGCAGTTTAAAGCTTCTCTCGAATGAGCGGGAGCGCGCCTTGTTACGCGTGTATCTATAAAAATATGCTCGTTCGACTGAAAATACGTCGATCCAGCGTTTGGAATCAAAGCTTTCAAACCGATACGCCTGACTCGTAGTTCGAAAATCTCGTATAGCCACTCGAAATTCTGTATCCGAGAAGTATTTTGCTTTTGCCGCGGTAAAAATTATCCAGAAAGGGACGGACCGTTATAGAGTTTGATGATCACTGAATCTATTCGAGCCCCGACCCTTTTGATGTTTAATGTATACAAACAGAATGGTGGAAATCCGCGGATATTAGAGGAATAAGCTTTAACTAAAATAGCGTATTTAAACAAGTGTGTTCAAGCTAAGAGACTATTGAAAAGCAGACTTTGTCTTTGCGAATATACGTGCCCATTCATCGGTAATAAAACAATTGGAGAGAAACGAAATAATCCATGAAACTACCTTTGAAAATGCTTAGATTGTGAAGAATTACGTATTTATTTATGGTAGACATCCAATGGTGTTTTATATCGTATAATAAATCACATGTAGACTATAAAGAGTTTAATTCGTTTCAAACTGTTTCAATGAGATTTAGTTAAGGGAATTGTATAAACGTCAGCGTATAATTGTTGATTAATTATCTTTCTATAAAATTCTAGCAAGTAGTTTTCGCAATTTCGTACCACCACGTATTTCGGATTGTCATTTTAATGAACACAAAATTTGAACCAATTAATTATTTCTCGTGGAATCGCGTTCTATACGAGACTAATATTATGATATTATCATATACGTGTTACGTATTTTATTTAATTGTTTGCGTTTTGAAGCTTTATGCTAATAACGTACCTATTGTTGGTTATACATTCTGAAGATATCGCAAGTTACGAGCGATTGAAGGAAAAGATTATTGTAGCCTTTCATACTTTAAAACAATCGAATACGTTAGAAAGTGTTCATAGAAATTTAATTAGAAGAGCAGAAGTATGTGTTCGGCAGAATGGGCAACATTTTCAGCAATTTTTGTAATAATAAACTTTATAATTACTTCATATTATTTCGTTATGTATTCCTAATTTTCCGTTACGGCAAAAACAAACTTAAACTGCGATAATATCCATCGAGACAACGATCTACAGTGAGATACGTTATAACGAAACGTTGTAAAGTGCACGCGTACCCAGCGAAGATTCAAAGTCGATTTTCTCGAAAACGAAGCCTCAAACGAAAAATTGTTATTCTATATTTTCGACTTCTTTTTTCGCGTAGAATCACCCCCTTTTCGCTTGTACCACCAGTTACCAACCACCCTGTATATGTCGATTATGCGTTATAGTTTTTTTTTAATTTCACAACGTTCGATCCCTCCGATGATTATTTCGATCTATATTTTAATTACGTTTTAACAGATTTTACAAAAATATAGAGTAGATCGTTCCTACTACAGTTTCTTTAACATAGTTGACTATTTGTAACGTCGGAAAGTTTCTTACAACAACGTGATTCGCAAGGACCTAAAAGTCTCAAAGAGTATTAACCACATTATACATGCTGATTTTAAAGTAGGACAGACTGAAACTCTTTTTCAAGTAGATGTAGATGCAGAGGAAATTTGTAGATGGAAATATCGTAGCTACTGGAGTTCGGCTTGGTCCTCTAAGTGAAGAATAATGTCTACGGGGATTCTCTCTCGACGAGAAGAAGCGTGAACAATTAACGCTTGACTTCCATTCTTTTTTTATTCAAAGTTAACAATGCCTGATTATTCGACACATGTAAATTACATTTGCCATACTATCGTACGATCTATTGGAGAATTTCTTCTCAATTAAATATACGAACGATTTCTTGATAACAAACTTCTGCTACTCGTATCCGCAAATTACTGTGTATAATGTTTAATAAATAGAAGCGATGATCAAGTACCAATAGTAAAAAATCACCAAAAAAAGGCAGAAAATAGCGTGAAATTAAAAATTTTGGCGGGTTTAAAGAAAGAATCTGTTTTATAAAAAGAAAAAAATAAACTTTAAGGTGCTACAACAATTATTTAAATAAACTTCTTGACGAACCTTTTAATTTCATCGAGAAGAAAAATACATAATAAAATAATAATAAATAATTAATAATAAAAATATATAATAATATATATAATAAAAATATATATTAATCCTTTTTTGGTTTCTTGTTTCGATCAAGAATTACGAGGTGGATCTTTCTCGCCGATTGAAAACTGCAACCCATGAAATAGGTTTAGAAATCTGTCATAATTTTTTTTTACTTTAAAAAAAATTTTTTTGTGTTCGTTAAATATATATAAAACCATACCTCACAATTCAAGAACTTTATTTCTTTCTTTTCTTTCTAAAAAAAATCACGAAAAACGCTGTTTTAGAACATTCTAATTCAGGACACCCTCTTAATCGATCGGTTGTAGACCTGTATCATCTTTAAAGATCTAAAGAGAGACTCAGTGCTAGAAGAAATGTATCGTACTAAATAAATTGATTTATTACATTTTCATTTATCTCAGCTCTCGTCCGATATTGTACAAATCAGGTCGCTAATAAACAAGGGGTAAGAAACAAGGAATTAATTAATAAAGAGGTCGACCAACAGCTTTTGAAAGTTGTTCTTTATTTTTCTGGCATTTTTATAATTTGCTATCTCATTCTTAATTATCTATCATAACGTCGCCTTAGTCCTCCTCATTTGGTTTTTTCTTCTGCAAAATACGTGTCCAAGTAATTGTCTCTTAAACTGGCGTTCCTCGACGATGTATCTGATAACTGTCACCCATTGCCATCGACTCGGTTCGGAGAATTTTTAACGAGCTAAAAATCGTAGAATCTTGGACGAAGCGTTGTCGTTGAAAATGGCATCATTTGTCGCCAGTTGTTCATTGCGCGCTGAAACGTGTGCAATGTGTAGCGAAAAGGTTCTTTATACGGGACGTGTGGCACACGCGTGCACGCGAAGCAACGAAATAAAAAAGAATAGATAGCACTGGAGAGCGATGGAGTGAGAAAATCAGAGACTAACTTTTCACGCGTGCCATGTTCGCGACACAAAACGCTAACGGGTCTCTGGACTTGCAGCCTCCGTTCCCGTGCATTTACAAAATTTCCTCGAGCATCGCGGAATTGTATCCGTCTACTTCAAAGGATTTCGCGTCGGGAGACCGCCACGAGTCGGCAAAGCGGCCGCGAGTTAAAGAATTATTCGTGAAAGCCGTGTACTCTCGTTTAACAAATTGCGATTCCCTCAATACGAGCGTTGCAAATGGAGGGGAAATGCACTGTCGCAACGCTACGCTCAGTTTTTCAGTTTAGAATCGGTTTTCTTTGCTTGCCAAATAAGCTTACTTTAGGATAATTTTGTCATTGTTGCGACGAAACTACAGCAGGCTGCCGTATAACGCGAGTTCCTACAACGACGATTCCTATAACGCGCCAAAGATACTGTTTTCGTGTAACGCGAGTCTTCGTACAACGCGCCAAATGCATAAAATGAAGCAAATAGATTCGTTGAAAAGATCGAATCTGCAAGCGAAATTGATTCAACAATTGAAAATGAACATCTGCTTCCATCAAAACGAAGACGTAGAAAAGTAACTTTGGAAAACGATTCGGACAGTGACTAATAATCGAGACAGTAAAAGTATTTTTCAACGTAGAAAATCTTAAGGAACATAACACATAAACTTGTTTAATTACATTTTTATTAAATTTCTATGAAATAAACGATTTTTTACGTACAACGATAATATGTCTTCTTTCAATCAACTTGGTATATATTTACTTTTAAAGTACTGTCTTGTTTCATAAAACATAGAAGATAAAAGTTGGCGTAGCAATAATCGTTTGAAACATGTTGCCTTAGATTATTATGCGAGTTATGGGAGAAAAATTCCCGTAGACCAGAATTTCCTATAACGCGAATTCATATAGCGCGCAACGTATTAACCGCGTTATACTGCAGTCTACTGTATAGTCTACTGCTTATAGTCTGGCGAGATAAGCATTTAACAGCTACGGAAGTCGCGGTTACTCGTTAAACGTCAACGTTCTATTAACGCAATTTCTTATTTGCTGTTTTATTCTAGTCGATTTGCTGGTCGTTAGTCGCGTTACATCGGAATCCAATATCTTTGATTCTACAGAGAGTCAGAAATTATGCAGCCGTGCATAATTCAAAGGAAAGAGACACTGAAAATCAATTAGAAATTTCCTATTATTGGTAGATCCTATAAAAACGTTTAACCAACGTTCTTAGCCTAATACCAAGACCTGTTCGGCTCTGAATCATCCACAATCTCCGACAGAGTCTTCCCTTCGTTCTACTCTTGTATCTTTCTTGCTCGTACAATCCAACAGAACCAGCGTTGCCTCGCCTATCGCGGATAGCGCGACACTAAGTGCATTTCCTCGTAACAGAATCCACTTAATCCGTGCGCGAATCACGAAATCCGGGAAACGCGGTTACCGTTTCTCGTCTGGCCGCGAAATTCATCCGCGTGAAATGGCCATCGCGAGAAGGTTCGCAGGACAAAAGCGGAAATAATTCATGTCGGGAATGATATTCGGTAACGTGCACTGATACACGATGCCACGGTTCGATCGGACCTAGTCAGCCCTCGAAACAACGGTCAGCTTTGATAGGCACATCAGAGTCCACGTGATTGATCGATGGCCCCACTGGTGAATTACGATCATTGCGAGCTGGCATTGTGGACGTCCTTTTTAAAGGTACGTTCGCGGTGCTCCGTCGCGACATTACATCGTAATGGTGACACTTCTTTCGGGAAACTTGCTTTAATTGATCCGATTTGAAAGGATTACGCGCGGTAATTGATTGGAATTCAGGGACCGAAGGAATTTGTTAATAGTTTGAGTGGATTAAGGGGTTTCGAAGGTGAATTTTCGAGATTAGAGTGACCCTTTATTATTAGTCGATGCTATCGAATGTGATTATTGATCGAGATTTGCGATTTGAAACGCGACGAATAAATTAATCTTCTACGCTTTTTGAGGTAATCAGCTTTTAGATAATGCGAAATGAACTTCGTGTTTTGGGTTTATTCGTTGTAAAAGAAGTATACTGGATTGTGAATTATAATATGCCAAGAATTAATTTCCATGTAATAAAATACAAATAAAAGACGTAATTTCGATGTAATAAATCAATCTTTGGAATCTTGACTGCCTACTTTGCAGCAAGTTTGAATTGATAGTAAATCCTTCTTGTGTACGCTCTTCTTTATATAAAGATACCTGTATATCAGGTCTGTGATATAAATTTAATCTTCAAAGGGAAAGTTAAATTATTAACAAGATCGTTATCGTTTACATATCATTAGGTAAACGCATAACATCCAAAGAGAGAAATCAAGAATGAGGACTAACAACATTCGTCTGATATTTTTACCAGAATGTCGTGGTAATGACCTGGAACTTTCTGTTCGACGTACTACTTTCCTTAAACCAGTGTCTTCAATTAACGAAATATCGCACGCTTACGAAACATTTAACTTTCTTGCCATCGAAGTATCGGATGCAAAGTGAGGAAAATTATCGAACGATTGGAAATAAACTTCATAATATTTCATAAACTAAGGTACCCTACTGTTTGACATTCTACAAACACAATCAGTTTGAAAAGAAAATCACAAATTTCAATTCAATATATTCCTTGATCGTCTCAAAAATTGTACTAAAAAAAATACACGTTTCGTGTTGCTTACAGCAATTCTCTTGCGATTCAATCACATGACCTAAAACTGAACAGAATTTTTGAACAACGAATTATCACCTTCTCTGCCTTTATAATACTCTGGAAAAGCGATCAGTTGGAAGATAAAGTTACCATTTCGAAGATAATCACTTGGCTACTTCAAAATCTGTGCACGAAATGTTCTATACTTGTACAAAGTATCCAATAAGTTTTAATCTCTTCCACCAAGATACTCCACTTTATCCTACTCTGCACTCTACAAACTTGGCCAGTTACAAAGTAAAATTACTCGATTCGTTTCTTCGATCGTTCCAAAAGCATTACACGAAATAATCCATATTTATAAAAACCTCTTTTACCAATTCGAATTACGCAATTCGAATTGAAAACAATTGCAAACGATAAATCTTAATCTTTACCATCGTAAGGGCCTCTGCTTCGTAATAGTCTAAGAAGGCGATAAATTCCAGGATAGAATCGCTAAGCTCCAAGTTAACACGATTTCTTGACCACTTGAAAGGTTTTGCCAACGAAGAATCCTCAGAAATACCCTCGACGAGATAGCAGCGTCGACCTTTCGCCTCTTGCCAGTGGGAACATATCTGACTCCGCGACGCTTCGGTGTTGGCCAATACGGAAAGCAGGATATGTCGCAAGGATGTCGCAAGCATCACGAGAGGCGAAAAAGAAAGGATAACGAGTCCGGTGTTCTCACACGAGAAATTACGCCGTCGAGCAGCCATAATAATAACGATCAACGCAAACCAGTGGCCTTTTTCTCCGACAGCCTGTCTTCGTTTTAATAACGACGGGAGCGGTAATGATCGACTTGCTCGATCGAAAACCACGGGTTGCAAGCGTTGACATTATCTCTTGGCAATCACGATAGTAATTACTATTAACCTCGAGTTTGCCTTAGCCGTGGATAAATCAATGCAACCGATTTAACTTAAATACCAAGCAGTTTTCTTTTGTTCTCTCGTTCTCTCTCCTTTTTTCTTTACCATGAAAATGCTGTATATGTTAAGAGTCCCGACCGAGTAAATTTTGTGAATTTGAATGGAGGAGTCAACAGTTTTGTGTTGTATTAAAATATAATTCGTTTGGGATTGATCGTCGACGGTGGAGATTGTTCGTTCTCTGGGAATACGTCCAGCCGAGTGTTTTCTCTTGAATTATTGAAATTTTAATATGGTCTTTTATTCTGTCAATTTTGTAAATTTCGATTCTAAGGAATTTGATCTAGGATCGTGTAGTTTTATGTTGTTTCAATTGGTAGCGTAACTTTCCAGGATCGGTTTAAGAATAAGATAGAATACGGCTTTGTATTTATAATGTAACATGTGCTTTTATATGTTCGTATAAACACATTTATAAACCGTTTTATATTAAATAACGAGTAAGTTAATTGATAAATCAATGGCGAAGTAATTTTCCCCAAATGTAGGTTAATTGAATCGTACAACAGAATTTATTCTGTTATTACAGAAACGAGCGCAGAAATATCTAGCCAGAGAGTGTTTCTATTTTATCGTTTGGCATTCTGTTAAAGTTTCAAGAAACGGGAATCGAAGTAATGAAATGTGAAACTTAATCAAACGAACATTCCAGTGGAGAACAGACACAAACAAAATGGGAAATACACGAGCGAATAAAAAATAAGACGAATCTATAGAATAACTTTTTACTTGTAATTTCGTTCCCAAATAAACGAATATCGCGGTACGTAGCTTCATATTTGCCTTATTAAATAAATATCGTTAAAAATTGCGCACGTTTATTGCAATTCTTGCTTATCGTACACAACGATGAAACGACGAAACGATGGACCATGGACGATGAAAACAAATATTACATTTTTTGCGTAATAGGTACTTTTCATCGCGGTAAAAAAATTACAGATAATAATTTCAGTCTTCCTGCCAGCGTAATTACACTTCTGCCAACTTGTTACGAAAAAAATATTCATTTCCACAAAATTCGCGTTTTCTCATTTTTGCTCGGAGTATCGCTTCCCGTTTAATTCATTCAAATCTATTAGCGTCAAACATTTTCCGCGTGCTCTACGTTAGTCAGAAATTTAAATTTGAAACTCTTATATTCGAACGGACAACAAATCGGCTCACGGTACGAAAAAGCTAGGAAATAAACTACGGGAAAGAAGAAAAGCTATTTTATACTCTGAAAATTACGCAAAGATATATCACCGTGGTAGACATCGCGTCTTTCTTGCGCGTTTAGTTGAATTTTCGCGCGATTAGATCCAGAACGAAAGAGTTTCGTTGGTCGCGCTGAGCGAAGGAAGAGAAACACGGACGTGGTACGAAGCGTGGAAAAAAGAAGCACGTTATCCATCTATCTTCGTGATAAATCGTTACTACGTTATAAAGCGATTTACGACAATTGTCCGTTGCATACCTCGATACCGAACGTTTCGCAATTAAGCCGCACTGTCCCCTATCGAAAGATTTCTTTCGCGTTGTTAATGCATTTCCCGTCCCTCTGAAATCATTTCTCGAATACCGTAATAAGGCGTATCCGCTATTGGGAATACTTTTACTCTTTCCAGACCGGTCAATTATCTCTGCGGCTTAATTATTACGAAACAGTTGTTTGCTTCTCTTTTTTCATATTTTCCTACCTGCCTGTTAGTCGCGTCATTCGCTGTTATTTGTAAAGCTAGAAATAAACTTGATTGGAAATCGAAGATATATCTTTGATCGTTCGAACATAATCTCTGCGTTTTCTTTATTATTATTATTATTTTTTTTTTTTAATATTTTTCGCACGTTGTGCCTTTTTCCCTTTCGTTTTTCTTCCTTAAGAAGCGTCCTTTTTTCTTTTCCTTTTCCTAACTCGAAACGATTAGTCGAGTAATTAAGTTACCTGTTTTTTTATATTTCGTTCACTGATGAATTTCTTTGTTCCGGCCTGTACCTACTCTCCATGTAATTGCTACAAAGTGGACGTTTAACCCTGCAATCTCAAATGACCCAGTGGAGCGTGAGTTAACCAACACTTCCCGTCGAGGAAGATCGATAGTCTTCGTCTTGGAAGATACCAAACACCTAAAACTAAATTCGACGTGCATTAGTTTGTATATTTAATTGCGACGAGATATAAAAGGTGAGATTAATAGGATATATTGGATCGGTAACTAAGTGATTGCGGATTTCGCCATTAGATGGTAATGACAAAATCCGCAATCACTTAGTTGCCAACCCAATAGTTGTGGTCTATCGTTTGAGCGCGCAGTGACAATAAATGAGACAGAAATTGAGAAAGAGACTACGAAATATTTAGCTTGGAACGAGTTTGAGAATCAACGAAAGCTACTTCAAAGAATTTTTTAGCAAATAACGAGATAATCGTTCTCTGCTGTGAGTATACTGTAAGCAAGTTACGTACATCAGTGTAGGATAATAAAATACGTTATTGTTTGCATAATCGTATCTAAGTATAAGTAATATTTAATAAGTACTTTATCGTACCTAGATATTGAAAGTTTAATGTCTGAGTAGGAATATATCTAACAAAGATTTTAATACAATAAATTTTATTTCTGTCTTTATAATTAATTTTATTTCCTATAATTCTTTTTAAGGATATATCCGTTTATACTTGAGCGTAACATCAAGTTAGAATTTAAGACAATTTATTTTAATATGAATTAAAGATGAAACGAACTACATAAATTCTTCATTAATCGATATTAACAAGACTACGTTCCATTTTTATTATTACAAGATCCTTTTAGTATAATGCAACAATGTCCGGGAACAGAAAAGGTTATCCAAATCGCATAAAAATAGCTCGTAACAGTGGATAGGAAGAATATAAATGTACTTAAGTATCACTCTAGAAAATTACACGGATTTTAAATTTCTCGGTCGTAAAAACTTTTTGGCGAAACTTTCGCAAGAGTGTTTATAGCTCGACATAAATTCATAACTGCGCTCGCGTTACACCGCGATAATAGATAAGAGCTAATAATATGTAGCTCGTTAATTATGCGTGCGATAAAGAAATTAAAAACGGAATTCACAGAGAAATCTGAAATACATATCGTGTACCATAGAAATTACCCTTAATTCCCTACAATAAGAACGTGGTTTGCTTATGGGGCAAAAAAATATAATTAATTCCTTGCTTCGACTTGAAAAATAGGAAACAATGTGTGTTATAAATGAACATATATCATGTTATTATAACAGTACACCCTCTTCAGAAATCGATAAATAAAATATAATATAAAATGATAAAATAAAATATGATTCTCATATAATTATATGAAAAAAATGTTTAAGAAACATTTAAATTAATCAGAAAAAATTAATTAAAAAATTAATTAGTAATTAGAAAATCAAATATTATTAATACATAAATAAATAGGTAAATGGAATATATTTGATACCTGACCTGATTAAATTTAAATTTATTAAATATAATTGCGTAGACGTAACATTTAACCATCGTGATAATATAATTGTTAAGTGTAGAAATCACTATTAACGACCCAAATAATACGATTAAATTAACCACCTCTTACTAGCCCGGCATACTAACTCTGTCGAAGATGGAATGATTTTGATTTTTCGGGACAATTCATGGAATTACAATAGGATCCAGTAACGTTCACGCTCTGTGCAAAGAATTCGCTTTAAAGAACGATTATTCAACGAGCACTCGAGCCGTGGACTGATTCCTAGGAAGTGGAAGAAGAAAAGCGAACCGTCAGACTTTTCCTCGTTTGTTCATGAGATGACGAGGCGCGACGCCCCCCTCTCCCTTTCTTTCTCTCAAACTTCCAAACAGTTACCAAGAGAAAGGTGATTGATGGTAGAACCTCGTGAGTGGCTTGGCAAAATTTCGCGAGAAAAGCAGCATCTGCATGACAGAAAAAAGAAAGGAAAGAAAGAGAGAAAAGGAAGATAGAGGAGGAAATAAGAGAAAGAAGCTCCTGCCGGCCACGGATAATTAATTCGATTTGCCACTTTCTGGGTGCAATTAATGATTCCTCGCGCCACTGCTGATTTCCTCTCTTCTAAAGTCGCTTTCCAACGGTCTGAATGATGACGAAATCGTAGAACACCAACCGCGCTTATAAGAATCTATAAGGTGTTCACGGTATTATGGACCAATGTTTTTCTCGTAAATGTTAGATATTCGAAAACAGTGAAAGGAAGGAAGCTTCAATGTTTCTTACAGCCAACGTAATACAGTACATCGATTTTTTCATATATGCGAGAATATTGCATAGTTTTTTTAAATAGGATGCTGTATATATATTTGTATACCTTATGTAAAGACAAATTTAAGCGTACTATCGATTCAGAAGAGGTCAGGAATGAACCAAATAAATTCAACATCTCGTAATGTTAAATCTACAGTGTGTTGCATTGACACGGTTACGCTGGTCCAACGCTGATGCGCGATATCGCGGACACCCCTTTGCTTGATTGTTCTGGTCTATTCGTTAGAACACACATCCATCGTAATTATAGTTTAAAACGAAGAAACATGGAGATCCCGTCGACTGACAACGTTCCACGTGAAATGAAACAAGCGCTATAGGTTAGCACTTCCCGATCTGATTTCTGCAATGATCCGTGACGCTCGAGATGGTTAAGAGCGAGTTGACACGCTCGACAGCCTATAACGTACATAGAAACGTCGTTGAGATGGGATCAACAGGAAATACGAATGACTTCTGGGTAGCAATTAACGTGCGTGACGTTCGGGGAATGTCCAACGTAATTGTATTGCGGGCCGCTGCAACAGTCCACGCAGTGACCGAGTCAACCGACATAGGCTTCAAGCATTTCGTAGTTAGTTCTATGGCCAGCTTTTGAAAGAAAGCCTGGTTAATGAGCTGAGAATCGAGATGCGAGTCTTTTTGTTTTGGTGGATGGAGAAGAAGGAAGTAATTTGGTCGAAAGATGTCAGGTGATTTTAATCGTGCAAGAGGGGCAAGTGTCGGCAAATTGAGGAAATATGAAAAAACGAAGGGACCTGTCCGAGATTGTGAAAGAAGGAAATGACAGAATTCGTTTCCTTTCTTTGGGTTTGATTGTTTCACTGAATTTGAAAGTTTTTTTTTTTACATTGCGCTCGTATGAATAGCGTTTTTACCGTGAAATACGATGGCGTTTGTTTCTCCTTTATTTTATTTGTTTTAGCTCGTGCATTTTTGTGAATGAAAAGAATAAATACCGAGAGTGAAATACTTTATAATTAGACTGTAGATGTTTATACAAATCTAGTTTTTTTAATTCTATCGTTGCTCGTACAAATTTAGAACGCAACTAAAGAAACGAAGTTTAGATAGGCATTTGTTTCGTTATTTATATACTTGAAAAATTCTGAACTTTGGATATTTTGTGTATTCTTGTATACCATATGCGTCCTATAAATTTTTGTTCATTTAAATCTTCTGTCAATTCATAAACATTTTCGCAATCTACTTGAAATATTTATATAAACGTAATGGATTGAAATGTATGAAAGTAAAATGAATGACGGAAGATCAGAACAAAAGAACACCGGAAATACATCGTCATAGTATTCGCAATAGGTAGTTTTCATCTTGGTTTGTTGTAGTGATCGATTAGCGACTACTAGAATTCAATGTTCCGCCGTATCAACTCGCTCATCATCGTCGCAAGGTATTGCAACTATACAAATAATTCATAAATCTTATTCGTTAAATAAGACAGAGTGTATGGTAAAAAACGCGAAATAAAAATTATTAAAATAAAAATATTACTCAAAAACATCGTGTCTTTTTTCCAATACGTTCTCTATTTAATAAAATTTATGTGCATTCCCAATATCTAATTGATATTCAAATGCAGATTACCAGAGAAGTTTTTTTCCCACGGTTACAGCTCGAATGAATTATTGTCAAAGATCGTTACGCATGATCGCGCAGTACCACACGCAGTATTCCCATCATTGAACGAGACGATCATGCGAGAACGAGAGAACGCATAATCTTCGTGAAAACCTGAGAATATCGCGTAGAAAAATAATACGCTATAAATATAGCTTGGCTAAATATGTTTTCTGCACAGGTCGAGCTTCGCAATATTTTGGAATGAAATATTACTAAGAATTCTCCTTTTAAATTGTCAGAGTCCATGATTCTGAATAACTGATTAATGGTGTACATATCAGTCAGTTGAACGTAGTAATAATTATTCAGAAGATCGATTTGTAATATAGCTAACTCGCGTGTCTAACACGAGGATAGTTTACTCGTTTATATACACCGATACGTTTGAAAGTTAAAACGCCAGCTGATTAATGATTAAATGCAATTCCACAAGATTGAAACTGGTTCCTTTTAATTTGCGACTGATTTATTTTAAGACAAAATTACCAATGCTTTGCAGGACACAGGAAAATATAAATATATATCGGAGATGAAAGGACATCGGGGCCTTTCATTTGGAACGTTTGGAAAGGTCCCCAATACTGTAATCAAGACTTTTTATTATAACTGCATTTAAATAATAAAACTGAGGAATAGTTGTTTATGTTCTAATCCGAATATGGGTGCCCGAGGTTTATAACGGTGGGCTTGTGCTCCAAGTGACATAACGGATCACTGAACGTGGCCATGGTCACGGGAGGGACCTAACAGAAGTATGGAATAATTATATAGCTCTCCTTAAAAACAAAGATTGACCCGAGAGATACGGAGAGGAGTATATAAGAGCAGTTCCGCTTGGACCGGAATTTAATTCATTCAGATAAGTTCTACTTTTACGTTGAGTCACACTAGAATCGTGTGTCACATCGCATTCGTCATCCCGTTGACCGTGGATTCGTTATCGAACCTAGATTCGTTGTCATCGACATCTCGATTATCCGATCGCCGTTGTTACTTGTCACATTTTGTAGTAATCACATTTGTATGAGTAAATATCATCTCTAGTACATCACAACGATGGCCAATTCACGTGGAGATTCATTATATGCCCCTGACTCTAATGATAATGGTATCTATGGATCTATGGTAGTGGTCAAATGTTTAGAAAACACGAAAAACTTGTTCGTATATAGAAACATATTTTACGATAAAACTGTAATAATATAAAGTATAATAATACAAAGAGATTCGCATATGGAAAAATTCTATTTTGACGACGAGTCACGTGAGATCTTAATTTTTGAGACACAGTTTTCGGAGTTATTATATGATTATTTAAATAGGATAGCGAATTCTTGAAGATCGAAGTTACAATTTAATTTCGAACAACTCGAGATCTAGTTTGACAATTTTATCGCATACCGACGAAGTGAATAGGAAGTTGCGAGCAGTGGCACTAAGTTTCACGACTGATGAAAGTACGATAGAATCAACTGTATGAAGTTACAGAGTGAAGGAAAGAAACGATTTTAAGCCGAGTAACTTCTTTCTTAATCGGCAACGGAACAGATTTCGCTTTCGCACGGTCAACCCTTGTATCGTTCGCTACTCACGTTCGACTACCTGACCTGTTTGTAAAATTATTTTTATAGCTCGTGTGTACCACGATAAACAAGTGTGTAGGGGCAAACTGGACGAACGTATGAATCTACCAAATGTATCTACGTTTCCTCTGAAAATAAGTATATTTCTCGAAATATCCGTAATTGAAAAATCTAGTGGAGTAATTGAAAGGAACGACAAAGTTGTTGGAAATTTCACGAAATAAAAATTGGCTGCATATATGATCCCAGATACTTTGACATAAGTTTCATTTCTTTCATACAACACGTAGCTTACTTTCTTTGAAACGTAGTGCTTTTTAGTCTTTATACGTTTTCAAATACACAGCAATGGTTGATAACTAGAAAACGACGTATTAAATCTTTTTCTATCCAGATTTACGTAACTAATGAAAATATTGAAAATTTTACTGAGACTTCGTATCTAAACACTCAAATTTTTGATACAAAAGAAACGATCAAAAAACGTGTGTTTTAATCTGTAACGGAGTCATTGAAAATACGAATATAGTTGAAACATCTACGTTTTACCTTTTCTTTCGTATTAGGTTGTCCGGAAAGTTTCTTTCGTTTTATAAGGAAATTACAGACGCACAATGTTTTTTGTTTTATATTTATTGAATTATGCACGAACATAATAATAGAAATAGAACGAAATGGGTCACACGTAATTCAATAAAATAATACAAAACAGAAAATGTTGTCCATCTATTATCACCTTACGAAACGAAAGAAACTTTTCGGACAACCTAATACAATGTATTATACCAATACAATCTCAGTCGGATTATTTCAATGTTAAAAACGAATAATAATATAAAATCACATGTCATCGACGTACAAAGGTACGCGATATAAATAGAATATTTCTTTAATTCACTCGTCATTTTGTATCTTTTTCCACAAGATATCACAAACTTGTTAAGCTGTTGATTGAATTAGTCTATGAGAAGTAATAGTAAACTGTATAAAACGTTTCGTTGTATCTCCGTTCCAAACTTTCCACCCATTGTGTGCCCAACGTTTCTTAAATTTCCACTCGACGAAATTCAAGAGATCGCGTTGCAATCGAACGAAAACATCAGCCGAACGTGCGCTCCTTCATCACGTGCGCTGAAACCAGGTAAATGTTGTCTCGTTGGTCGTGGAGCTGGTCGGAGAAAACGATCCGCTTTAGCCGACGGGGTTTCTCTGTCCGTGTCCTGTCTCCTCGATCTGCTCCCTTAATAAAGCTAATTGCACCTTCTCCGACCTTTCGCCCTTCGTCACCCTTCCTTACGGTCGGTCTTTTTCCAGCGACGTCTCGCCTCAAACCCTCGTCCTTTCCGGCGACATCTCTCGTTTCAGCTTCGACGGCCAAACGTTGTTTAGGTCTCGCGTTAGCGTCCATTTAAGGACGCGGTCGCATTAACGTTCAAATAAACGTTAGTTAAGAACGAACGTTGCAAGCTCCGTTTGTGGCGTTAACATTGTAACGCACGTACCAACTGTACGCAGCTAAGTGGAGCTACAATTTTATGTCTGAAAATGACAACTTAAACTCATCGTTAAAGTATCCTCTTCCTTATGCGCGAGTTTTAGCCAAATAAATAACAACTTGAACTGTCTGAAATTCTCCCCTGTTAACCCTAAACGTTTCATACCTCTGTCATCCGCAATTATCACGGCTATATACAAAACTCACCCCCTTCTAACTATTAGAATCACACGAATTGGCTGTCGGATAGCGAAAATTCATCGAATCTCTCCAGAGGAATTCTCGTTAATGCAATTCCATCGATGAATTTTATACACATTTAATAAACCCGTTTAAATCCAGCGCTAATCGTCGTTCTTCGCTCGGATCCTTGATCTGATTGTCGGAGTAATTCCGAGGCGTTCCATTCTCATTTAGCCGAATCGAACGGTTGGCAAAGGGGTGATTTTCCTCCAGCCTGGAACATCTCTAGTCGGTTCTTCTTCCTTCCATCATTATTCCATGTCCTGGCGGAGTCGTGCTTCCTACCCTTGTAATTTTTCATTCACCAGGAATATCCAACCGGTGCGCTACCGACGCAGGAGAGAAGAGAAGTCGGAAAGAGCGATGCTTTCTCGAGTGTGAAAGCTAGACACTCGAAACACAACCCTCAAAGATAAGTCTCGTGCGAACCGCCGTCCTGTATTTTCCTTTTTTCCCTCCTTCCCTCTCCCTTTCTTTCGTTCCTTTTCCTTTCTCTTTCCTCTCTCCGTTTTCTCTCCTCCTTTCTTTCTTTTTTATTTGACACGACGCTAGCTTCGGTGAATCGATAGTACGAGACTTTATCGCACAACGTATCTTTCTCCCATTTCTCCTCGACCATCTCGCAGCAGATTCGCAATTTGCATGTTTCAAGCTGTCGCGCTCGCGTCGATGAAGGTTTGGGTAAAGAGGCGCGTGCCTTCGCGAGGGACTCGCGGTCTCGATGCTTTGCCAGATAGATTTTCCTTTTTTAGATGTTTGCTTGAGGAACGTTCTTGAGGAATTTTTTTTTTTTTGATATTACGAAGAGCGTGGGATTTTTAGGAATTTCTAGAAAGAAGATTTTTAGAAATCTACAAATAACAATATTAATTGATTAAGAATATTACACTGTACGTATAAAAATGATGCAAATCTGAGAAATTCGTAGATATCCTAATGATTATATCTTTAAAATAGAATCGAATTTTAGGGCAAAATCTAAGAATCTAAGGATCTTTATTCTCCAAATGTTAAGAACGATTATACACATCATACGTTTGCGTAAATTTCGAATACAGAGAAAGTAACTCATAAATCGTGGTTACTCGATGTTCTATGACACATATTTTCCAGATGTCACGTCTATGACTCTGAATTGGAAGTTCAAAGAGCATTCGCGGCAATCGAGAAGCCTTATCACCTTGATCGATCACTCGACATAACGAGATTGGCTTCCGCGCCTCCAATGGAAAACCTCTATTTTTCACCAGCCATGAGTGAGGCATGAGTACGTATCCATCATACGTAGGTACTGTTTCCACCTCTATGACTTGAATGTCGGTGCTCATGTCTTAGATATCCGCCATCTTATACGTCTTAAATCTATTAACTTCGATATTATTAGAAATGTGATATGAGAAGGTTCTCCTCCGAAATCGAATCATCTTTTTATCTTTCTCTGTTTTTAGAGCAACGTTTGCGTAACTCACAATTGACAACAGATGAAAAATATATATTTTTTATAGCCATATGATGGGTTAAAGAGAGAAAACAATCTTTACTTTGTAATTTCTTATTCGTACGAGCGCATTCGTTGCTATCGGAGCATACGTTCGACGATTATTATGAGATACAGTACATTAGAAATCTGAGTTATTATCGTTGCATCGATTATTTTAAAATACAGCTATCGCATCTCGGTCAATATGAATAGTACATGAAATATCGTAGAGGAATTCTTTTTTACTTTAGAAAAAATTTTAGTCTGAGTATGTTTTTATGAAAAGCGTACGTTTCTAGATGAGAACCACGGTGGCTTAGCCCCTTGATCCTGCGGTTGTTCCTTTCTTGCGCTTCCTGGAAGGCCGTATTAGAGCTTCAAATTAAGGTGTCACGTGAAATATATTTGTACTTCTACGTCTGGCAATTGTTGGAACTGGCGGAAAAATAAGCGTGTAATTATACGTATAAAGCGAAAATATGTCGCATTGTCAGTGACAATTTTTCATGGTTACGGTTATTACAGGGCTATAACTGGACGAGAATGTCAAAATAAATTGACTCGATGAATTTTTGACAAAGCGACATGCTTGATTATAGAAAGCTGCGTTTAAGAATTCATCAAATTGGAAGGGCGGATCGTAATTATAGCTTATTCAGTTGGACAAAGTTGGTTTTACCCGTTAATTACAAATTTATACTCCTGTAAATTTATAGTCGAAATAAAAAATTAACAGATTAATTAACTACGCTACAATTATCGTATTGTTTGCTTTAAAAATTGTCCAGCTTTTCGAACGATATGCAGATGTTTTAGACGTTACGCTAATCAAAAATTCTATACTGAACACTTGTGCTTTTTGAAACTGGGCATTTTTTTAAAGAAACGAGAACGCGTTGTGAGATTGCGTTGGGAAAGTCTTCACGATCGCGTCAGAATTGAGCCGAGTGCAAAAAAGAATTCTATACAAAATAATTGCTAGAAGAGATTACAATTATCAGTTGGACGTAATAATAATAATTGTCGTTGCGTCGATGATACGTTAATTAGACTATCGATCAATAATATAATATAATAATTATATTTAAGTATACAAAACGTTACAAGAAGGTGAGCGGTACTTACAAAATTTATAAAGTGGCAACGGTAAACAATAAAGAAAATTCAGCGGCTAATTTCTCAAATTACAAACGGTGTAATTTCACGTTAGAAATGGTGTAGCAGTGCGAGTCACTGAATCAACTAACGAAGCTTTGAATGAATCACCTCTGTCTTATAATATTTGAATAATTACTACTATTACAAATATTGCGCTGTAGTTAAATTAATCATCGTTAAATAATCTTTAGTCAGTGAGAAATAATTAACGATTATTCGATATAGTTTCTTGCGTGTATTGGTAGATCTATAGATCATTCTATAGAAGACTTTATGCTAATTGTATCCAATTTGAAACTACAAGAACAGCAAGAGTTGCAGCGTGCGGTAGAACCGAGAAACGAAACAGCTGCGGGAATTAAATTTGTAATTACGCCTGTAATCAGCCGTGCCGCTTCTATTTACGCTCGTCAAGCGACAGAAGTCAATGAGTGAGTTCGTGAATAATTAAAACTGATTAATTTGTTGTGCCTGTTTCGAGATTTAATGTACCGCTTCATTAACTACGCAATTATCCTCAAGGGCAATTAGGATATCAACTATTTTTACCGTGCAATGTAATTAAATCTGAGGGGATAAGGTGTCGATTAATTTACACGAACACCGGAATATATCTAACTACGAAGTTTATTAGAATATACCCGATGCTTACACTAGTCGTACAATATACTTGCTGTTTCGTTTCGCGGTCGCTAATCGATCGGCGCAAAGAAGTGTCGGTTAGATTGTCGCTGCTCGAATCTCTCGGTAACTCAGGATGCGTCGCTACCCTGTCCGCTATATTTATATC
Source organism: Bombus terrestris (assembly GCF_910591885.1). NCBI lineage: Eukaryota > Metazoa > Arthropoda > Insecta > Hymenoptera > Apidae > Bombus > Bombus terrestris. The sequence goes on from NC_063274.1 coordinate 5,112,599, forward strand.
CGTCGGAGTTGACGATAGGCGTTGGGATTTGAATTTCGAGAATGTTCTCGAAACGTCCCAACGGGCGCCGAGCTCGCGACCTGTTTACAATTGTCGGTTTTTTGGGTAGCTGACTCACGAGCCTATGGTCACGGCAAAAACGATGGATTTGGCCTAATGATCGGAACCGCCTAAGGTCGATAGATCTATAATTAGCTCGTGTTTGAGTAAACACGGTTTCTTGTGTAGCGGATTTGCTGGGCAAAAACTATGATGATTTTTATCGACAAGTACCGCTACAGTACCCCCCCCCCTGCCATTGTTAACGTTCTCTTTTGTATTAGCTTTTTTATGATAACGGGCGTGCCCTTGCTAACCGTTTAATTCAAACCCGCTTAAAAGCGGTCGGGAAAACGAACTTTCCGGCCCGAACGCGTGGTGTAATGCGCTCTTGCGTCTCCGTCGCTTTGTTGCTCTTGCTCGCTGCTTTGCGGTCGGAAAATTTTCCTAGGTACAACTACGTCATGGGCTTGTGCGTTCCTTTCTAGGTGCTCAATATCTTCCGACACGATGAAGGCGGGTTTTAGACGGTCTACGGAGACTTTTACGCTTTTATCCTTCACGCGTATGGTAAAGGTTTTTTTCCCCACGCTGTATCACTTGATAGGGTCCGTCGTACGGCGGTTGCAGAGGGCCTCCGATTGCATCGTGACGAACGAACACATACGGCGACGTTTCTAAATCGCGGAACATGAATGTCGTCTTCTCGCCGTGTTGTGAAGTCGGCAGAGGTCTGATCTCGCTCATTCGCTCTCGCAGACGGTTTGCGAATTCCGCGTTGGCCTGTTGTTTTGCTGGTACGAAAAATTCCGCTGGCAATCGTATGTCCGTATCATAGATCATTTCGGCTGCCGTTGTGCCCAGATCTTCCTTGATAGCGGTTCTAATGCCTAGAAGAACTATGGGAAGGCTTTCGACCCAGTTGCTCGTATTGTGGCATTTGATTGCGGCTTTAAGCTGCCGGTGGAAGCGCTCTACCATCCCGTTGGACGCGGGATGATAGGCTGTGGCACGCAAATGCTTAATGCCGAGCATCCGGCATAGTTCTTTGAAGAGACTGGATTCGAATTGGCGTCCTTGGTCAGTTGTTATTTTTGCTGGGACGCCAAACCGCGCTATCCATGTGGAAAGAAGAGCCGAGGCAACGGTCGTTGCCTCCATATCCGGTATAGGAATCGCTTCGGGCCAACGTGAAAAACGATCGATACATGTTAGACAGTATCGGCAGCCTTGAGAGTACTGCATAACGATGATGTCTAAATGTATATGCTCGAATCGTCCTGCGAGCTCTCCGAATGTTCCGGACGGCGTCGATACGTGTCGCGTTATTTTACATTGCTGGCAGGGGATGCATTGCCGTGTCCACGTTTGGCAATCTATTTAACGCAGGCCAAACAAAACGCGATTTTACTAATTTCTGGGTTGCGCGAATTCCTGGGTGGGAAAGTCCGTGGAGTGCATTAAATACGTCGCGCCGCAAGGATTTCGGTACGTACGGTCGTACGATGTCGCTTGACACGTCACAGTATATTTTCGCGTCGTAATCCGGAAAACGAATTTTCTTGAGCTGTAACGCGGATGTACCGGAGTTAACGATGTTGCGGAGTTCTTCATCGTTTTCTTGCGCGACGGCGAGGGTTTTGTGATCCACGGATTTTCCTATAGCTTCGATGCGCGATAGGGCGTCGGCGACATTATTGTTCAGCCCTTTTATATGCCTTATATCGGTCGTGAACTGACCGATATAATCTAGGTGCCGGAACTGTCTCGGCGAACACTTGTCGGGATTTTGACCGAACGCGTAAGTGAGGGGTTTATGATCAGTGAAGATAATGAAATTTCTCCCCTCTACGGCGTGTCTAAATCGTTTGACCGCGGTGTACATGGCGAGCAATTCGCGATCATACGCGCTATATTTTCGCTGCGCGGCGTTTAAGGGTTTAGTTAAGAAACCCAACGGTTGCCAAGTGTTGTTCGCGCGTTGCTGCAACACCGCTCCAATTGCAAAGTCGGACGCGTCTACAGCGAGGCTGATGGGCGCGCCAGGTATAGGATGCGTTAACATCGTAGCGTTAGCTAGGGCGCGTTTCGACTCGCTAAAGCTCGTTTTGGCGTCCTCCGACCAGGTAATGGGCATGTTGCCCTTTTTCGCCCCTCGCAGCAAATCGTTGAGGGGTTGCAAGATTTTGGCTGCCCCCGGTATGAAACGTCGATAAAAGTTAATCATACCGAGGTACCTACGGAGAGCTTTGATATTCGCGGGGAGCGGTGCTTCAGTTACGGCTTTTACTCGATCGGCGAGCGGTTTTATACCCTGCGCGTTTACCGTATGGCCTAGGAAGGCTATCTCATCGACGCCGAACTCGCACTTTGCTAGGTTGATTACAACGCCGTAATGATTTAGACGTTCGAACAAAATCCGCAAGTGCTCGCGGTGCTGTTCCTCGGTTTCCGAAGCTACCAGGAAGTCATCGATGTACGCGTATACGAAGTCTAAGCCACGCGTGATTTCATCGACGAAACGTTGACACGTTTGCGCGGCGTTTCGAAGCCCAAACATCATATTGGTTGCCTCGAAAAGGCCGAATGGTGTCGCGATTGCTGTTTTTTTAATGTCCTGAGGCGCGATTGGAATTTGATGGTAGGCGCGCACTAAGTCAATTTTTGAGAAAATTTTCCTACCGCGTAGCTGCTGCGCGAAGTCTTGGATGTGCGGTGGAGAGTACCTGTCAGGAACAGTGCGAGCGTTTAGCGCCCGGTAGTCACTGCAGGGTCGAAGACTTCCATCCTTCTTTAGGACGACGTGTAGCGGAGATGCCCAGGAACTCTTCGATGGACGCATGACTCCTTGTTCAATCAGCGTTGCAAATTCCGCCTTGACTTGTTTGAGCCGGTCTGGTGCAAGCCGGCGGGGTTTGCAGTACACGGGTGGACCTGGTGTGGTCTCTATATGGTGCTCCACGCCGTGCCGGATTTTCTCTCGCCCAAAGGCCGGTGGGCGCGTTAGATCAGGATATTTTGCCAACAGTTGATGATAGACCGAATCCCCCTTTACGGTCTTAATCATGAGTTGTTCGCAGTTGGCGGCGTATCCCCGGATCGTTAGCTGAGTTGTTGTGTCAAGAAGACGTCTCTTTCTTGGGTCCACAAGCAACCCATAATGGCTCAGGAAGTCCAGGCCGATGATGGGGGTTTGCACGTCGGCGATCGTGAAGTGCCATTTGAAGGCACGTCTGAGGGACAGGTTCAGCTCCATCGCCAAGGTGCCGTACGTTGCGATGGGCGTCCCATTGGCAGCGAATAATTCGTACGCTGCTTTCTTCACGTCCCTGGATAGCCTGCTTCGGGGATAAACGCTGATGTCGGCCCCGGTGTCTACTAAGAACGAGGTTTTCGTTCTCTGATTTACGATGAAGATGCGGCGAGATCCCAAGCCGTCGTGGTCCGCCGCTTTTACGGACGGCTGGGGTCGTTCCCCGTTTTCCACTTACACCGGGCGGTGCATTTTTTGGCGCGATCGCCGAATCTCCTGTGATAAAAACAAATTCCGTCCTGACGCGGGGTGTCACGCGAACGGGAACGGCGACGGCGTCGTGTAAGGGAGTTCGAGCGTCTTCGCGGTCTACGGTACGCGTCGATTTTTAAAGCCTTAATCTCCTCCCTCAGCCTGTTGACTTCGGCGGCCAGCGCGTCGTTTTTGTCTGCATGCGGTGCCGATGGCTCGGCGATTGTGCCCACTCTATGCGCGCGGTGGCCGTGGCGATCGTACGCCTCGTCGATTCTATCCGCAGTCCTGGTCAGCTTTTCTATGTTCGTATCGTCAACTGCGGCCAGGACTTCCCTGATACGGTCAGGGAGGCGGTTCCTCCACAGGTTTAGGATGAACTCGTCGGACGCGAGCGGGCTGGCTAGTTTCTTTAGGTCATTGTAAAACTGTGAGGGCTTTCTGTCGCCCATCTCTTCGCGTTCAACTAACCTTTCAACCTTGGCGCTGTCCGACTCTGTCAGGACGCGGATTAGCTCGCTCTTCAGTTTCTCGTACTGGCCGGTGGCGGGGAGGTTGGTCACGGTATCCTCTATCTTTGCGAGGTATGGTGGGTCGAGGAATCCCATGAGGGCTAAGGCCTTTTCGTCATCGTGGTTAATGCCGCCTACGCCGAAATACTTCTCTAGGATCGAAAACCAGATCCCGGTCTTCGTAGGCATAAATGGCGGCACGCGGAACGAAGCTGGAGATGGTTTGCTCTCCTTTTCCATAGTGTGATTTGCGGACTATACTGTTCACACCGCGACTAGTCTATCACTGTCACCTCTTACACAAAAAAAATCATGTCGGGGTCACCAGTTGAGGGGATAAGGTGTCGATTAATTTACACGAACACCGGAATATATCTAACTACGAAGTTTATTAGAATATACCCGATGCTTACACTAGTCGTACAATATACTTGCTGTTTCGTTTCGCGGTCGCTAATCGATCGGCGCAAAGAAGTGTCGGTTAGATTGTCGCTGCTCGAATCTCTCGGTAACTCAGGATGCGTCGCTACCCTGTCCGCTATATTTATATCCGCCGGAGTTGACGATAGGCGTTGGGATTTGAATTTCGAGAATGTTCTCGAAACGTCCCAACGGGCGCCGAGCTCGCGACCTGTTTACAATTGTCGGTTTTTTGGGTAGCTGACTCACGAGCCTATGGTCACGGCAAAAACGATGGATTTGGCCTAATGATCGGAACCGCCTAAGGTCGATAGATCTATAATTAGCTCGTGTTTGAGTAAACACGGTTTCTTGTGTAGCGGATTTGCTGGGCAAAAATTATGATGACTTTTGTCGACAAGTACCGCTACAAATCGAATATTTTGCGCCATTCCAAGTGTTCGTCGATTTGTTCCCATAAAACCATCAAAATTCAGACGAATCAGAGTCTCGATTCTTTTGAAAAATTAACGAAAAACGTGGGAAGTTCGTACAACGTGTTCTCCCACACAGACGTACGAAGGATATCGTTCTATCGTACAAAAGATACCCAGCGAACAGAACAACTTTCAAAAGAAAAATTATGAAGCGTTCTATTTGAACTGTTGTACGACAGTGTAGTTGCAGTATCCATCGAAATTAAGAAAACGTCAAAACGTTAAATCAGCGAGAAACTGTGAGGGAAACGATCGACCAAGTCGAACGAACATAAACCTGAACTTTATATCCCAAGAGGGTGGACGTGCTCATGTAGTATACATCTAAGGAGGAAGCTTTCGATCATGCGAGAGAAGGCATACGCGCGAGACTGGCGAACTTGGTACGCTCAATTTAGCGCATCGATCGCGCGAGCAGCGTCGTAAAACGGAGAAACGTTGCTACCGCCAGTAGTTTCGGTCCGAACAGAGCGTATACTTGTAAGTTATGGGAATGACGAGAAGGTGCGAGCGGCAATATCCTCGTTTCCGAAATGTCGTGCTTCGACTGTCGTTACGAATCGCGGAATCGCGCCTCTCGGGAAATGGAGAGAATCCTGCTTCCGGTTGCGTACCTCTTCTTCTTCTCCGATAGTTTCTTCGATCTCCTGTAACACCTTCTGTCGCTCGTCTGCTGAGATTTTAACTCGATTTAGTGCCTAACAGCTTCGAAATCGCAGGTTTGCGCGTGAAAATAGGCGGCAATATATCGATCTTGACACACGTCGCTACGAACTTATTATGTTCCATATCGATTAACAATATAGCCAACGCGAACTAGCTTGTTAACAATATACGAAATGCTGCTACAGAAGAACGAACCGTTATACGTTGAATCGATCAAGTAGCTGTACCATATAATCCTTTTATTTCTAGTTCTATGAACGCGAAGTAAATTGGTTTTATCTACGTTAGCAGCAGGGGAATCGATTTTCGTACTGACAGAACTGATTTATGGTCCCATGTTAAGCGAACATTTTGTACTCGACTTGACCAAAGCCAAACACTCTAACTTCTTGAGTTCTATGTACGCAAATACTGTTTCTCTGCTCTGCATTTCCGACCGACTGTGAAACGTTTTGCAAACGATTTTCACTCGAATTGTCTATCGTTTGTTTGCCTACGTGTACAGACATTTAGATAGATGCTTTTGAATATTTCCTCTTTCTATCTGTTTCAATAATCTGTATACGATTCTTTTCTCTCTCTCTCTCTCTCTCTCTCTCTCTTTCTCTTTAATTTGATAAAAAAATGAAACAGTAGCTATAATCGGATTAGCTTCTTTTTTCTTTGACCTCGTTTATAAATTAAATTCTTTCATTTTTGTATATCTGGCCTCGCTTTAAATCCAATCCTTCCGTTTTTATATTTTTGCTCGTTGTAATTGCGAGTGAAACTCGTTCGTAAATCATTTCACGAGGCTTTTCTACTCGTTACAATAGTTTTGGAGAATACGTTGGTGGATACGTGTCTCCCGATTTTCGCGACGATCACGCCTATGTACCGAGCATTTTTCCGGCTATCACGATAAACGACGCCATCGATGAAACGGCGAGTTGATAAATTTAGCCTGCGATATGTTTTTCCACCCTGGATAAATATTCGCCAACGAAATCTGAGACAGCTGTTAATCAATACCGCTCTAATTCTATATATTCTCTGTCGTTTGTTTTCGTATCCAAATTTGCATCTCGTTTGCACGATTTGTTACTTTATCAATGATACTATTCGAATATCTAAAATCAATTTGAAAACATCCCTTGAACATGTGTCACCGCGTATATTTTATTTCTATTCTATGTTGCATTTAAAAAGCGAAATAAATGTACACAGCGTCTCGCGAAAGTACTTCAACGCGGTATTTATGTATTTTGTGTGTGTGTGTGTGTATGCGCGCGCGATTGTGTGCGTTATATTAAACACGTTGAAATTTCATTAGCACCGTAACGAAACACAGCAGTCATGATTAAGTTTGATAAAATATAGTTGGAAATGGATGATTTCTTTTTATACGAAGAGCGTATGTGTTACTGCGCCTATTCATAAAGATTTAGAAGTTGCTAACAGAAGCTCCTAAATCAATATAAAATCTTCCTCTCTTCTTAAAAGCTCTTAGGTATTAGGCACTCTATACTCTATATATTCTGTACTTTACAGCTCTATCCTCTATAGAAGCTTCCAAGTATTATAAGCTGCTAAGTGCACAGCTGCGAATATCCATCGTATTTACGGCAGGAGCTAATTCACGCTAATTATAAAGAAAATCTCGTTGGAACAATATAAATTAAATCTGTTTCGAAATATTTACAATTTAATCAATCACTAAAAGCGATACTACGTTATCAACTTAGTACAATTTATTTAACTTCGCCGTCCCTCTCGTTTCTTCTCCGCGTCTCGATCTCTTCAGGTACCTTCTCTTCCAAATGTTAAAATACGTTATTCTTGAAAAGCGTATCTTCAAATATTTACATCTTTAGACATTACCTATATTTCGAATCATCGAAATGGATATTAATTTGCTGATTTAACGCTAGAACTAACGATAGTTAACACGAAGCTATTTCTACCAAAACCAGTGAAAATGATTGGTTTTTAAATAATACGCAATAATGGAATATTTTTATATTTATCGATTTATTACTTTCTTACAGAAGGAGATGTTATGTAGTACATTTTTGGCATTATCGATCCATCTGGTGATCCCTAAATGAGGCTTGACACATTTATAAAATTATAGAAACACTCGTTTTGACTGCTGTGGTATTTCTAGTGTTAGCATCTAGCGATCTAGCGATTCGGGATTTTCCTGATATCATCATATTGAATGATATGCAATAAAAATTTTAAAAACGTGCGAGAAGTTGCACAAAACGAGGAAACTGGTTAATTGGGATTCGATAAACAGATTGCAGGATCCTTTTACAAGTACCAGTCATTTGAACTGGTATCGATGTAAGTATCCTTGATACAAAATTATTTTATTATATTCAAATTCATTATATTATTCTCTTAGCTATGGTTGCGAAAGTCATTACATCATTGCGAAGAAAAAATATAACATGAAGTAGGAATTTTAAAATAAAATTGTAAAACCAGTCAGTCTGATTGGTGTGGTAGTTCTAGTGTTAATTAATAGGTTTTAATATATCGACATATAACGTTCGAGGCATATAGACGCGGTCAGAATAGCAGGATTAAATGTTTACGTAGGATAATCCATAAATGAATAAAGTAAGAACAAAAGAAATGGGAAGAAAATTGATATTCTTCTAAAAAGAACAGTTGTCCTATATCCTGAAAAATGTATTGTTCGCTCGATAGCAAGGTATTTTTTAAAATCGCGTCACGATCATATCGATGGTACAATTTCGTTCAAGACTAATCGATCTTCCGGTTGGAAGCACAAAGGAAAGCAAAGTTATTCAATTCTCCCGAACAAGGAAACGTCACGTAACGTGGACCAAAGGCGTACCTAAGGCTTTCGAACGCTTTTCAAGCAACCACGTCTACCAGCCACGGGAAATAATCGCGTCTTTTGTGGGGCGTTCGTTGAAAAATAGCCGGCCCATGGATTCCGTTTCTCTTCGTGGATAGAATTTTTCGAAACGATGCACGTCGGTTTACAAAATGTCACGCGAGACACTGACCCCGGCCATTGAGAAATCCAATTCCCAGCGGACGTAGAAGGCAACGCATTGTTTTGACAATCCATTGCCCAAGATCCATTGATCGCGACACGTGCACAAGACGAGTTAACTTCCTTCCTGTACAATATGTACCTAGTCCTGTTGTTTCCTTTCTACTTGGATACCTCAGAAAGTATCGTGAGCTTCTAGGATTTTAGCGTGTCTTTCGTGAGACAACTTACATGCGTTATGAATAACTATGAATCTCTCTCGTTAGTATGATCGTAAAAATAAGATGGATTTATTGGCTTGGCAACTAAGTGATTGCGGACTTTGTCAATAGGTGATATTGAAAAATCTGCGATCACTTAGTTGCCAATCCAATATATTGAGCAAAGAAGGAAAGACTTGTTATATTTTTCTTAATAAGTTTATCGAAAAATGACAAAATCTCCGGAAGTAGTGGGGGTATGTCGCTCGATTCAGGATCGAAAGTATGTTTGAGTCACTTAGCTGTTCCTTTGAGAACTTCATAGGAGAGTTTTATGTTTTCACTTTGTGATTTCTGTTGAAGTGGTCACCACTTTTAAGAAAACTCTACATCTGGTCTTTTTAGTTTTCTCAAGCACTGAAGCCATCGACAGCGCATGGACAATAGACTGGAACGAAGGCAGACCATAGACAATAGACAGGCGATGATGGTTTTGGGGTTTTCAGTTATAGGGTAACACTGTTAGCGTGCGAATCTGGACCAGCTCGAATTATATTCCTACTTGTACTTACACTTCTGTATTAAAATATATTTTCTACTTTACAATTTATCCACGGGTTCCTCTGTTCATACATCTAATAACCTCGACAATTTCCAACGAGTTTATTCAAAGAGAGCAAGATACAAAAACGCGGAATGTAATTGCAATCAAAGAATGTAAAGCAATATCAATTTATATGGTAAGCGTAAAGACGCAACAAAATAAAAGACAAGAGGATTCTAACGTTCGAGCGACGAACATTTTACGACACCCGAGTGACGCTGAGTATTCGCAGTTGACAAATTTTTGATTACAAAATCTAGAAAAAGGTAAACTCAACTTTCACGGACCACCTAAATTCTTCGAGTTAATACCCAAACGCTATTTACATCTGTTAGATCATCCTGTATCGATAATACGACCATTGATTTTCGTATATCAGATATAACTAAAAGAAATTACACGTTAGCAATTCAATGAGTGACGAATTTTATCGTATTTTTTTAATAAAGTGTCATCTTTTTTTTTATTAAATCTTCTATGCAAAATTTATGAAACTCTGGTACCAACGATTTTCGTGTTTTAAAATTAACTTTTGAAAAGACAGCATCGCTTATTAGATCAGATATAGAAATCGTACTACACCTTATTATCACCTGTATGTACATTTCAAGCATTTATCGATGCAAACATTTCGTACAATTTTATACAAACTTTGCGCTCGAATTGTCGAACAAATGGTATTAAAAAATCTAACAAATAATTCGGTCTTCGACAGATCTGTCTCTTCGTTTTAATCGCAATTCTCGTAGAAAATTGTGCAATTAAGCGTGTTAAACCCACGCCTAACAATATTACGTAAAAATGTGCAAACAGATATTAAAAATATGTTCGAAAATAATTTGAAACAGAATGACCGAAGCTACGCGCTATGTTTTTCCCGAAATATATTCATTTCTCTAATAAAATATATTTCTCTAATATTCATTCGCTTTATGGGCGAATTCTTCAAATACTGCACTTTGAAATTAGCCGAGCGTAAATTATAAAATCGTACAACTCTATCGGTTGTAGCTGCAATATATAGAGGAACGAACAGTGATAACGTGATAACGGTATTAAAAATTAATACGTGAAAAGTCGGTTGTGAAACAGCGAATTTAAATAGCACACGGCGAGAGAAAGAGAGAGAAGAAAAAAGGCTAATATTAAATTTCGTGAGATTGCGTTTACCTTCTTTCCTGTGCAGTAATAAAACGTACTATTCTCGTGGTTCTCTTCAAATTCTCTAATAACATTTACTAGACTTTCTTCTTTATTTTTCGTTCTTTATTTTTAGTCTCGCTCTTCCATCTTTTCTAACTTGTTGATCAGAGAAGACGAGGTAACTTGTCATGCGAATAACAGTCAATAACATAGTTTCATATTTATGACAAATAAATTAAACGTTCGAATATGTTACGACACTTAATACCAAGAAACTGCTGAACTTAACGCCACTGCTGTGTTTAAAATTCAAAGAATGTACGCACGAATGTCTAAAGTTGTACAAAGAAGCTGCTGTTTAGAAGTTTGCATGGTATTGACGAGAAACGTATTCTAAACTTTCGTGTTCCACGTGTCATGGTGCCGATCATGCGACCTCGAATCTGCATCATCCTGTCGTCGTTCGATCCGCCACAAACCACCCAGGTTTGTGGTACTATCAAATTTATTACTTAAGAAGTCTTGAGAATCGCCACGTGCGTCTATGGACTTGTGTGACCTCGAATTTCATCAGCTCGCTGTCATAGCACAGGCCACAAACCACCCCAGGGATGTGGGAGTATAAACTCAATTACCTAGTATCGTAGGATTCGCCACAGACCACCAAGGAATCGTGGGGCTACCAACTTCGTCACTTTGGAATTGTTAGACCTCGCTACGCAGCATCCTCAGGATTTTCGAATCTCGAACCCCACTACGAGGAATCATAGGCTCCGCTACAAATTACTCAGGAGACGTGGGACTTTAAACTTTACCGCTTCGGGCTTGTGAAATACGCCCGAAACCATCACGAAGTCGTCAGATTTCCAACTCTATTACTCGGCAACCTACAATCTCCGATGTATACTAACTTGAGTACGATAGAAAGTCGAAATCCACGATATGGAGATCGTTTGATGTGTATAGTAACGAGATGTGTATAGTTCTGGATGCCGGACTGTGAATTTTGTGTTCGCGTTTAATATCTCGAAACATTGATTTTTTAATTTTTCCTCCAGGATCGTAGATCATAAACGTGGCGCCACGAATTTACAAACCACCGATCTAAGATCCTAAGTTCAGAACTCAATGTTTGGACTTTGAGTCTTACGTTCAGACTCAGATCTCGGATTTAGATTCAGATCTCAGGATTCAATGGGAACACTTTTGGATTTCCAATCTTCTATCTCGATTCAGAATTTTCGGTCGTAAATTCAGATCGCTAATTCCAGGACCAGACACCGGATCTTATTCACATTCCGCATGTAAATCATGGATCGCGAACTTTCTTCGTTCGAAACACGTCCCGCGACCAAATAAAGTACAGAGCCTCGTTTCTATCGCCTACGGCGAACTTTGTCACTCTCGACTGAAGATTCCGACGTTCTAATACTTCGAGCTAGCCGATGAATAATTTGTTGCCATGAAATTGTACATTTTGAAAATTTGCTTACGTTAATCGCGTAGCTGGAAATTATAAGACTACGAGCTATCGCTATATTTTTCGCGTGCAGGGAAGATCCGTTGTCTTCTTCCAAAAATTTTCCAATTTCATTTACCTTCGTAAATGAAATTGGACGAATTACTGTAACGTACATATACCACGATATACTACGTGTGTGTTACTATAACGTACATATAAGATCGATAAGCACGTTGTTTGCTATTTCCTCTTCAAATAAAAACCTGTTAACCTACCAATTTCTCATCGCCACACCATAGAACAAGAAAACAGAATCTACTCCAAGAAGAGGTTCCGGGAATGCTACTACATGTTGTTATTTATTTCTCTTTCTTGATAAGAACCCAGTAACCTTCCGATTTTACATTATTTCACTATCCAACAGAGAACACCCATTATTCTTTCCAAGAGTACAATAGAATCTACCGATCTTCTTCTTTCTTACATCGCAACAAACATTTCCTCTCTCTTTGCCAGTTTCTTTTATCAGTAATAACGAATACGTCATTATTTCCATCGTAAACTCCTATAGGCATCTTGGCCTATATTGCAGCCAGCGCTGTATCGAACGCGAGTAGCCAGGTGGTAGGAAAGTGGAATATTATAAAACGCAAGCCCCGGTGCGTACTTGTTAAGCCGCTGGACGTCGTTTCATCCCCGGCGCGCCGCTTCATTTCTGAGAGTTTCGCTGCACGCCCGGCTGCCGTGCGAATTACAGAGAAAAGGAGGGTTGCACGGAGGCGGGAAGAGGGACGGGGCGGAGGGCCGCGGTTAAGAGAAAGGAATCAGCGTGCCGGCACGCGAAACCGGCAGAAGAGACGACTCCCTAATCAAGGCGACATTGTCACAGGACGAACAATATCCAACGCCGACGTGCACGCGAACTCACCCTCCGCCCTTTTTGCGCGCTCGCGAGTACCAAGAACACGTATTACGCGCGCGGACGCAGTCAAAAGTATACAGGGTGTCGCTTAACTAACGTTACAATTTGAAAGGAAAAAAGATATTTATACGCGCAGAACCACATCCTTCGAAATACTTTATCATCGTCGCTTACAAGTGACACCCTGTACATGATATACACGCGTACGCGTAGACACGTGCGTGTACACGATTACAGAGACGCGGTTAAACGTATACGCGTGGACGAGAACAGGAACGACCTAGAATAAAAGTGTACAAAGGTGTGTAGGGATCGTGAGACGAGATCGTATTGGTGATGGCGGGGGAAATATGCGTGTTCCTCCGAGTGAAACACGAACACGAACACTCGAGCCTCTACAGAGCTATTTCCTCTTCTCTGCTCTTCTTTCAACGTGTTCTATCTCCGTTTTCTTTTTTACTCTTTTCGCCGTTCTCTCCAGAGCCTGCCACCCCCTTCACGATCCTTCTTGCCTCGTCTAACCCTCTCTTTTCCGTCTTGGCTGGATTTTCCGCGCTTGCGTGAGCCCCGAGACTCCAAGGAGAGTCTCGTTAACGCATAAAGGGACGCGTTACTTGTACTCCTAATGGGAATGAACCCAAAGAAGGAACCACCGACACGACTTTTATCTTCTTGTACACCGTTCATCCGTCTGCGTGTGATCCTCGCGTGTGTCTTCCATGATCCGTTTTTATCTTCGACTTTCTCCTAGTTGTTTTAGCGATGTCGGAGCTTTCACCGTCATTGATGATATATATATATGGTTTTACAATACTGATCGGTTAGTAATAACGAACAGAGATTGGTGATAATTTTATTTATAAAACATCATACGCGTTGTTCGAAATTTTATTTCCGATAAAACGATATTATTCATTTGTGTTCGTCGCGAAGGATATGAAAAATGTTGGCAAATCTCGACGAAGGTCGATACTTGGAAATTGAAAGTTTCTCAAGACGCGAGTCTTTCGTCATCCAGATTATGCCACTAGTTTGAGACTTGGGACCTTGGAACCTTTGAGAGCTGCGAGGTCAGCAGGATCAAAAATATAATCCGCTTTCATAGTTCACGAGCTTCTTCGTATTTAACGTGCATACTAATTTCAATTTTCGTCTATTCCGCGCTGCGAAATATCTGTTCAAACGAATTATCGCTATTACGCTTATTTGGCGAGAACAAGTTTCAATTCCAGAACTATCTATCGTTATTCTAAACTCGCTGGAACTTCATGCGGAATCGAATCAAGTACCTCTTGAACGATGCTCGTGATCGACTTAAATTATAATAATACGAAGCAAATTTATAATAGATCGAAACGCGAACAGAATAGCATAAACCCGGGCAGATTCCAATTTAGAAGTTCAGTTCACTCCCTCAAACTCGCCGTAACTTCCTTTCAGAATCTTTTTTCCTAACGCGGAGTACACAGCATTACCATCAATTTACCTAGTCCATTAGACCATTTACTCGATAGCAGAGGATCCTCTTCCTCTCTTCGTCGAACGGTCCGATATCAAACCGGAAGCTCGAAACTTTCCTTAATAAATCTTCAAGCTCGAACGAGGCGGGAACGGCGCAGCCCCAACATCGATACCGTTCATAAAACGCCTCTCCCTGGACCGTTTCCGGTCTTTAATTATGCCGCAGGAAAAATCGTCCGCAGATAAATGAGAAAAACGAAAAAGTTACCAGCGAGTTGAAGCGTCGTTCGAAAAGCTAGATAGCCACGTAACCGTACAACTTTTAGGATTATAATTAGTTCTCATCGCTATCGGCCAGACTCTCGGATAGTATTTAAATACCGGCTTGTATATATTTATCGTACATAGTTACACCTGACCGGCTTAAATATATGCGTAATTGATAGAACGTCTGTTGGCTATCTTGCGACTGAATTCTCCGAGCTACGATACTTTAGGTAAATTGCTCTCTCTCTCTCTCTCTCTCTTTCTCTTTCCCTCTCTGTCTCTTTCTAAAGGCTCGCTCGGATTAGACGAGTAAGGTTTGAATTCGATATGAATTCAACTCTGGATTGAAATAATTGAAATCTGTTTGATATTCTAAGCCTGTTATTTTAGATCATTTGAAACATTTTGTTCGCGTTCCTACGTTTACTCTCGTGGCGTATAGCGAGTCGTTTGTGTCAAAGTAATTTGAAATCCACGTAACTTTGTTCTTTTGCAGGATTTAAAATATCTTTGAATATGTTGATTTTGAAGTCTGTTTGTATTTGTTTAATGTAGAGATCTATCACTCTTTCTTTTCTCTCTTTTTTTTTTTCTTGTAAAGTTGAATTGAGGTGAACTTGAAACTATCTTTATCATCGTAAAGGTGTTATTTTACTCGAACTTGCGTCAAGATATTCTCCAAAGCTTCGGGCGAAGTTGATGTTCTTTCAATCGCTCTGGACTTGGAAGGAAAAGCAGTTACAGAGAATAAATAACGCGAAGATAAATCTAACCATATTTCCCCGATATTTGTTTCTTAAATGAAATAAAATTGATAATGGTAGTAAGTAAAATTTCGCGAGCTATCGTATTGAGAAGATCATACAATTTCTTTGCTCAATATGACGAGTATTTTCATATTAATGAAATTAATAATACGTTACGACCATAGTATACAAAATTATAAAAAATTACTTATGAATCCGACTATAAGAATTTCTTCCTTCAAAAAATGTATCCCGGTACTAATTTATTTACAATTTTCATTATTCGTTACATCGTATTTGGAAGTTTACTGTACGTTTATAAAACTCAGCGGCTAATATCTCCACTGTGTATCGTCGTTACAACGATCGATCATATCTCTTTGCTGTTATCATCGTTGGCGTTTGTTGGTCGTGCCTGGTAAAATTATTTTGAACACGTTCACCGTTCGTTCACGTTATCTATCTTACTATCCGTCACGGTATTGCACAACTAAAAATGATAAAATAACGCGTTCCTCTAATGTCGGCTGCCACAATGAATATATTTTAATTTCGCATCCGCCGTAACTTACACTTAACGTAATAAATACCCGCACGCCGTTATGCTCTGTGGACGATCTGAAATTCTTTTCCGTGCAGCTACTTTTCGCAAAAAAAAAAGTATATCGAGACTACGTGTATAACGCAGACCCATAAACTTTGATAATGCGTTAAGTGGGAATTTATACTTATGAAATATTATACGAAATTATCACGCGTCATATATCGTCGTATCTGATATTTTTGTATTTTTATTATACAGGCTGTTCGATGCAACTACATCAATTTTATACGTAGCTTTGGAACGACAGAAGATGGAAAAGAACTTCATTAGGCAAATTTACTTGGTTTCAAACGAGACACGATCCTGGTGTAGCGATTCTACCATAGCGGAAAAGATTCGGAACAACGCTAAGATTGATAACGTTGATTATTTCTCGTCCCAAGCGAATTAATTGCAAGAAGTTAAGAAACTATTCCAGGTCTCTTAAGCGTTTCGAGCACGCGGTCCAATTGTTGGGCAAAGTCAACTTGCAGCGAGAAACGGTAATGCAGTTACCGGGTTCTTGAACACTTTTCCATGAAACTCATAAGTTTCTGCCGTGTAAAGGAATATTCTCTCCCCGGGGTATACTTAGGATAGACGTGGTTCTCGTTCGGGGTCGTCTTCAATCTCTTTTAAATCTCCGCTTTTCTCCTCTTGCTGCTTTATTCAACGCACGATCCCAATGACCTGTAATTCGTTCGTTAATTGAACGATTATATTACGTTTTGCTAATCATTTAATTGATCAAAACCACGATTAATCTCTGCATAATTCTAATCATTTTCTACATAATCCACTAATATTCGTCAGCAATTTATCCCATATTAATGTTACGTATATATCGGAATGTATTTAATTCTGTAGAATAATATAATGTATTTTAATGGAATTAATACAACGAACATCATAAATGCATTAGCGTCGACGTATATGAAATTTTACTTCCTTGACTTCTTAGGTACAGTCGAATTTTGTGCCGGGCTGTTTCTCCGTACAACAGAGTTTGACGCGAATTATGCGTAAGCGATACAGCACTGCAATTTGCGACGGATATATTGTTTTCTATGCAAGCACATTGAAATGAAGTTTTTGATAATTAAATAACCGTTTTTCTTAAAAATATGACGCATGTACTTGAACTTTAATAATTAGTAATACAATTGAATGTGACTGTATTTTCGACCAAACGCGGGGAAACGCAATCGCGAGGAAACACGTCAACGGCAGTCGTAAATTGCCATTATGATTCTAAGAATCGACACCGCGAATAGATCGATCCCCTGATTTTCGTTGAGATAATAGGGGTGGTTGAGTTGGTATAACGCTGCGATTATCAGGGTTATAAAATATATATTTCCCACAGCTTAGTACAACAACACAAGTTAGTAACGCCGCTGCTTAAGATATAGGTGATGAGACAACTTACTTGCGTTATGAATATAGTATCAAAAAAGAGGGAGGTGTACGCTTTGTTACGCTGCGAGGCTTTAGTATGGTTCGCGTTTCTGACCGTCGCTCGCGGTCCTACAATGTCGCAGGCGGATCGGCTTATCACCCCGATTGCATACAATGTATCGACGAGCGACTTCCAGAAACGTCGATTTCGGCCTGTTGTTTCAAAAGAATGCGGCATATGTGATCATAGGCGCGATCCGAACTTAGTGACGATCGTCTTCCCGAGAAGACCAAGAAATGATCTAAGGTCAAAGCAGTGTTTTTTGAAGATTCTGAGAGCACACGTCGAGAGGTCGGATGTATAAAGCTGCTAAGCCGAAAGAACACGTTGACATTGTTTATCACTGAATAATCTGTCACTCTTTATCATTATATTCATCGTTACTAAATACACAAACTATATCACCCTGTTAACAAATAAAACATCCTTACTCTAGACCCATTTTAGATACTGCATGAATAACTATGAATCTCTCTCGTTACTATGATCGTAAAAATAAGATGGATTTATTGATTTTGTCAATAGGTGATATTGAAAAATCCGAAATCACTTAGTTGCCAATCCAATATATTGATCAAAGAAGGAAAGATTTGTTATACTTTTCTTAATAAATTTATCGGGTAACTAATAATACAATTGAGTGTAACATATTTTAAAGCACGGTACGACACATATACCCGCGTCACATATTTTCACGCTCATAGCGCGATAGTGTTCTTCGAATTGCTCTTCGTTTTCTATTTTGAAGCGATTTTCATCTTGAAAATTGTAAAAAATTATAAGGATACGGATCGGCATGTTAAAAAGAGCATCAAAAGAAAAGACTATATATTCTGTATGTATATTGTTAACACTGTCATAAAATGTTGCGAGGACAAGAAAAGTGTGAAGCAAGAGAAATGAAAAGATGTTTAGTTCCAACGGAGAGCGAATGAATCAGTAGAGCGAGCCACTGTAGTTCCACTTCAACTCGCAACATAAAATGACTTGCATCCTCTATATAGAGGCGATCCGAGTTCCGGCAAATTCATACTGTCGTGTCACCTTGAGAGGTAACCAGGCAAGTCAGCGTAGCCAAATATCTGACATCCCGGAAGATGGAGATGGAGATCTTGCCCAGGAGAAGCAGCGAGTTGGTGATAGAAATGAATGTATACGTTGTTTGCTTCTTATGTATATATTGCTTTATATATATATATATATTTGTACTTTTGTATATGTATTAGTATTATTACTGAATAAAAGCTTAAAAACTTACTTAAGAAACGCTGCTTATCTTTCCTTGCTATTCATGTGGCAAATCTTACAATATTAAAATTAAGATATCTTTTAAACTAGTCATTTTTCGAGTCAAGTACCGGTATACTCTTCTGTAGAGAATTAAAAATTGCATCGAATAGTGTGTAAAAAATGTATCGTACCATTTAGAAAAACAAAGATCATCCTCAAGTCTCACAGGTGCATCCACCTAGATAAGATCTGCGACCATCGCCAAATGTCCCTCTCGAAATAGGTTAAGTTTTACTTTTCTTTTTCTTTCTTTTTTCTGCACGTGGAGAAATCCTCATGGACACTCCGCTGCTACTAATAATCGGCAACAACAGAGTAGTGTCGGACTCTTACCGACTAAAACCTACCACAATGACCATCCTACGCTTGCGACGGGAGTGCTGCAGAGACCTCTTACGAATTATCTTTTCGTTGTATCCCCCTCCCACGTCCTCTTGTTCGAGCCAGTCCTAAAAATTCCCTAGCTGTTGAATTTGGTGCTAGGGGGAGGAGCATTGTCCCTAGCATCATCCTCCTTTCTAGTCGCAGTCAGTTGGGACGGCGATGAAGCGGCTCTAGGCCGCCTGACCGCCAGGATAAGTTCTACCTGAAACACTTTTATCTTACTTTTATATTATTTATCGTAATTCCATGTTATTTTTATACCATATTATTTTTGCGCGCATGTTGATTTAAAGTTCCAAGCGAGACAATGGTTAGACAAAGGTTCTAACAATTATCCTAATAATATGTAATGCACATTTCATTTTCTAAACGTCTCAATACCAGAAGGGGAAAAATTGCGAATTTATTTTTTACCCGATATAATCAAATCTCCACGACAAATTTCTAATTTACTGGGAAAAATGATTAGGCTCGATAGTAATTTGACAGTTTGATAAGAAAATTCTATTAAGCGACACAAGAACGAAAGTATTTGCACGCGACATGGTACGCGATGCACTTTTCGTTAACGCACGTATAGGCAATAATGTATCAGCGGAGGCGCGCGGAAAATTCATTTTCCTGAAAATATCGTGAAAGACTGCCCGCGGCGAGCATAGAATGATAAAGGGCCAATAATAACGTCGATACGACGCGGATTAACGTGCTTTCGTTGCTGTATTTTTGCGAACAAAGCTCGAAGGTAATAACAACGCCGGCGCCGTAGGATTTCCACCTCGCTCCCTGTCTGTTACGTTCATTAAAATTTAAACGAACAACACCGCGATCAGTTTATTCGGACGCAATTTACACGATGCGACGCGTCAGTTTAACGATACCACCAACGTTTTTACATCCGTGAATAAATTTAGCAAATTTACCATGGTACTAATGACTGAAAATTGATCTCGACCTATCGATGGTCAGGAAATGCCTATTTGTACAAGGTTTCGTTAACGATGTTGCGGCATGGATCCTTATAATTAAACAGCGAATAATTTTTGGAAAATTGCTTGGACAACTTATGGAACATCCAAATGTGTCAAAATTTAAAGAATGTACGTCGCAACAAGAAAATTTTGGCAAACCATTGGAAAATTTCACTGGAAAATGTTAAAGAATTATTACTTGATCTGTAACTTTAGAACTGTAAACAATTTATAAACCGATATTGTAGTAAAAATTTCGTTATGAATAAATGTTTACTTTGTTTATAACCACCATATCTCGCGATCATCTTATTACTGTTTTAGGCGATTTTAATTCATTGTACTCTACTCATCGCATCTCAAATTTTTTCAACGGGGTTTGTACATTTTAAGAAAAATTGATACTACGTCAAAACTCTACAACAGAATATTTTTCTACTGAGTAGATACTAGAACATTATTTACCAACGTTTCCATCAAGATAAATGAAAGTTTCGACGAGACATATAAAAAATTCAGCTTACACCTGTACAATGCGCCACTATAGTGGCTTTCACGGATATCCGATGTTAGATCCGATTAACATAGGTAATAAATTAATTTAGCCAGAAACCTTTCCAAACAAACACCGTTCCACGACAGTGGCTTCATATCTGTTCAAATGATAAAAATGAACATATTAATCAGCAAGCAATAAATTACGTGAGCCGTCCTTGAAACAGCTTCATGGATCTGTTTAGATTTGCTTGTCACAAACAATTAACTACTCGATAACAATTGAAAAAGATTTTTGCATTAATCGAAATCCAGATCTTAATAATTTCATGTTTCACATTTTAAATTTTATCGAATTTATACCGAGTATCTAAATATAATTTTTTAGCGTATTTCTTGTTATTTTGTTCCAAATTTTGTTTCTCATTTCTAGATATACAAATCTCTCCTTTAAATATTGCACGTAATTCATTCGAAATTTTATCAATGAGGTTTAAGTTAGTAAATACCATGGAAGACAACACAGGTTCTTAATTTATCACGTTGCCCTTGTAACTTTGCCAAATAAGTTTTATAAATTCTTAGGTTTTTATCTCGCAGAAATGCAAATTTTTGACTAATTAAACATTGATAATTCGTATCGATTATCACACTTTGCATTAACCGAGCACCTGTTCTAGTATTTTTGAATGAAAATGTAGGTCATCATAGGTGTATTAATTTTATATCGAAACTTTTTTGGTATTCCATTGCATAGGTGTTACACGTACGTTCGCACGTAGATCTTTTACATTTTCTTAAAAGACTCGATGTTTGTAGGATTTTCGTTCCAACTTGGAAAAATAAATCCACATTATTCTTCGTTATATGGTGTATATGATTTTATAGTGACAATCTATTAAGATAATTCATTCGCCATGTCTTTTTCCCGCACTTGACTAACTCGATTTTCTCAATCTCACACAAAAGCTATTTTCTATCAAAAATACGATATATTCGCGATATAACTATAAATTCACCTATACAAAAGGCTATAATAAATGACATACCTAAATTTCAAATAATACGTGAACAAAGAGGTGGAGTGAGTTTGAAATTATGCTAGTGGAACCTCTTCTCTTTATAGATCATGATGATGGATAGTCTTGAAGTCCGAGGAAGGATTTTAAATACGTCACGGAAAGTTGAAAAGCTCCGGCTAGAATCGAAAATTTGACTGACGACTTCCTCGAAATCGCTTCCTGCAAAAGATTAATAGGTTACGAAGAACAGGAGTAGATACGTTGTGACTCGTGAAAAACTCGGTTTCTTTTTCGAGGCGATGTTTTTCCAAGATGCTTCTGGCCGAATATTGAAATATCGATGAACCGGCTTACGATATAGCCGGACATAATTTCCATTAATCTGCACCCCTTTTTACTCGTGAACTTTCGTTCCTTTCGTTTTATGAACTTCCAAAATATCATTTCTCTTGTTAGCACTTTCACTGCCTTTGTACTTTCAAGATTCGCCATGCTTGGTAACCGTCTTGAATTAATTATAAATTGTAAAAATATGATTTCCTCTATTAACACGCACTTGTCATCGAAACAATCACGATTCTTAAATTCGTTTGTGTTAAATTTAAATTAGATAAATATAGATTTTAAAACGTATACGACTTGACAAATTAATATATTCGTCACACCTGTACAATCGTATTTGGTAAATTTATTATATTTTGAATGAGATTTGACTCGAACGTAGATTCTAAAATATAATCCTTCGTTCGGAAACGTGTACATAGAAAGAAAGATTTGCTTCGCAAATTTGTTACAATTTGGATTAAGTTCGAGTTAGATATATATATTCCAACGATATAGTTCCATCAGTATATTTATCATTTACAAAATATACCTCTTGAGTTTACTGTGACTTGATTTAACTTTGAGTTACAAGTTTTGTTCCCCGCGTCATTGCTATATCAACGGTTCACTCGTTTAGTACTCAAACTTCATAAATTTGTTACACCTACAACATTTACACGGTATAATAACTCTCGCTTAATGTAATGGCTACAGAGTATATTTCCAGCAAACAAAGTTACAGGTCGTAAACTATCCATAGACCTTTACGATCTTCGCGACATCATAATTCAGATACAACGCGATGGAACATTTTCTTTGCTTGTCTAACAAGATTTGTCATCGATGTTAAACCACAGTTGGTATCGAGCTGAAAGTAGGCTGCGTGCTTAGATTCCGACGCTGTATAAATATTTCAAAAAACGAAGTGATATCTTCGAGCAGACTGGACTCTAAACGCGACGTCTCTGGGGAACAAGAAACGTAATCCCCGATATTAGAACATCGGACATTTATCGAATAAGTTGGAAACTATACGAGCATCTTGCTCGAGAGATCTATCGTGTGAACGAATGTTTGGCTATGGGCGGAGAAAAACGTGAAAATCAATTTTTCTCAGTTTTCTGATTTCAATGATATATAAATTTTGATTTATAATTATTATACTTTTGTTTATTTAATAAACATTTTCGAGCAAATGGGGAAATTTTAACGTAACACGATTGAAAATGAAAACGATCTGCTGCGTCCAAAGCTGCAAGGTCTTCTAAAAATAGCTGGTAAGGCGACAAAGTTTCGTGGAAGCTACGGCTATAATTATTAAGACAAACGATATTTTTCAATCTTTGAATCGGACTACTTTGAAAGACACGTTCCAAAATCGAATCGACGAGTGGACAATTTTAATACCATGAGATCGCTTGATAACAAACAGGAAATGTGACTTGTCGTGTTCCTTGCCTATCTTATTAGCGAATAGAATAAAAGGATTTTCGAACGTCGTGGAGCGTGTTAAATTCTAATTAAGCGTCACCAAGCTGAATCCATCAAGGTTCGTAGCTTGAAATCTCACTTTGAGTCCCGTAAAAAGTTTCGGGCATAAACGAGCTAATAATTAGGCACGGAAACAGCCGCAGCTCCAGCTTCCGCGAGAACTTGTCCGTCTATCTTACAGGATCGCGGTGCCCTGAGGCGGGCCGCGTTAACTCCAAGTTTACGATCCGACAGAGGATTTCGTGGAATTGGAATGAACTTTGCCTGAATATTCTCTCTTTCTCCGACTTAGTTGCATTTGCGATGTTTAGGATGCTGAGTGAAACGTCCAAAGCAGACAATACTCGACTGCCTCCTGCTCTCTTTCTACGATTTTAGGCTCTATCGTGTCTTATTTTTGTCGTTCAAGGGTTTCTTAAGTTTGAGGGAAATATGAAAGAATCGTTGTTGCGGTACGCGTGATTTCTTATTCTAATTTTACTTTGTTATCAATATTTTAAAGTCATTTTGTTTGCCGATAGAAATGCAACGTTGAGACATAGAAATTTAAGGATTCTAAAATCCTCCTCTCTAAACGCTAAATGGATTTTCCTTCGTTGACGAGGAACACGATTACGACTGATCGCTATTTTTCATTTGGATGGAGCAAATAAGAATTAACAACTGTTACAAATACATTATTCTACAGTGAGACAACAATTTCACGATAACATGTCTTCTAAAGCATTAAACTTGTACCAACAAAATCGAAGTGAAAGCTGTCTGAAGAACTACGTACGTAATAATGCAAAATTTCTATGAAAAAATTACGAGTTGATCATTTCAATCACTGTGCCGGCGTTAAAAGAAAATGAGTCCTCTGCTATAATATTTAAATTCACGTGTCAGATTCGAGCAGCTGGCAGATACGACGCAGGCTACACAACTGGCGATTATTATTAGACGTCGACCGATTTCGCGTAGAAAAGCGATCTGTGGTCCCATAGGTACATTTCCCCAATGGTTATGACATCGATTACTAGCCCGGTGGAATCTCGCGGGCGTGTCGAGACGATCGTAAAAGGCAATCGCGTAACTATAATCGCAGAAGCATATACGAGGTCGGTAGAACTCGTTACGATCGCGAAAGAGACGAACGCATTTCGACCTGGATAAGCCTGGGACACCGGGATAACGCCCGCATCCCATCGCCGCGTAAAATTTCATAGGTCTGCGAAATTTCTGCTGAGAGAGTAGTCGAGTGACGCTCGAACGTCCCTTCCCTTTTCCAATGCACCGACCCGTGTCGATCCATTGATACACTGCAAAATTGTTCGAAATCGTTCCAACCACGCTGTTTCACAGCTTAGTCACTGTCAAATTTATTTCGATAAACGAGAGCGTAGATTTATCGGTGGGGAAATTGGCGTTAACGTTGCGACCGAAGTACAAAAGTTGTGCGTGTCTTCGGTGTCGGTCGAGACGTGTATTCTCCGATGACCGGGCTTTCTCGATCGATGAAATCTCGCGAGTATTACGAGTCATCGATAGATTTCAGAATTGAGAAAATTGTATTCTTACATTCGCATCTACCTACAACGATCTCCTCTCGATTATCTATCCCCGTGTAGCTCGGAATTGGACAAATTAATATTCTTGAAGTTTCGAAATTTGATTAACCAAGAGACGATGAAATCTACAATGTAATTTTCTCATTCTTGGTTTTGTTGCTTATCTCGAGCAATAGAATCTCTTTGACTCCGCTTGTGCTTCGAATTGCGGACCGTCTTGTGTATTAGGTCATCCCATAAGTTCGTGCCGTTTTTCGAGCGGTTATATATGTTAAGATTGTTTACATACCTTTCAGTTTCTTGAAAAAATGTGATCCCCCTCTCATTGTACAACTTCTTCCCATTTTTCATTATTCCGTCTCGATAAAAGTTCTCTTGTCTTTCTTTAAAATATGAAATGTATGCACAAAGGTCGGCACGAACTTATGGGATGATATATACTAATATAATACGATACTATATTGCAATTTGTAGTTGTATATTCTCAGTTATATATTCGGACAAGATGATCGATGTCGATACATCCTCATAGAATATTTTCAACTAGCCTAAGGACCCGCTATAAATCTTAGGATTTGTTTAGCTAAGATTCTCCAAAAGGGACAAATAGCCTTTCTCTTAACAGTCCCTAAGTCTATCACCTACTATGGGAAGATACGAGAAATCTTCTTCTCACGTACGATGCTTCCCGCTAGCAACTTTCTCTCAAGGGCAGTTAACGTCCTTTTCCAACTACCAACACAAAATTAGCCAATTAACAACGACGTCCATTTCCCTCACTTTCCGAACCAAGGCTTTCCTCAACAAATCCGATGATCCCGCATCCTTAGACACACCCCATCATAGTTTTCCTCTATAGCGTCACCGTGACGGAGACTCTCTCTCTCTCGTACGAGCTCATTAACGATTTAAGTGACATTTTTACGAGCAGTGATTACTCCACGTTCTAACATAGAGTGGAACTTAGATCAAGTTCGTTAAACACTCCTAACTCTATTCTTAATGTGAAATCGACATATATATTGTTAAATATACTCAAGTGTTCGTTCCTATCACTATCACGATATCCAGCTCATATTCATAACTAATCCCGCTGTGAATTGCAAGCATTTGAAATTTAATCTGTACTTTGACGATTGTATGTTGATAACGATAGTAGAAGAAGAATGAAACAGCTGATATATTACGGTATTATCGATCGATCGCACCTCATTCATACTTTCATGTACGTACGTTACTACAAGGGCCTGTGCCGGTGTAAGAGCTGCGCCACGTGAACAGAATTCCTCTGAAGGAGTCTCGAGAATATCGGGCGAGAAATACTCCTAATTCGGTAAAAGTAGATGCCGGTTTCCGGTTGCGCGTGTAAAGCTTCAACTTTATGCGGCTGCGAACACGAGCACCATGGGTGCACATGCATAGACGCCGCTGGCGGAGGCCTTAAACAGCGACCGAAGTTCCTAAGTTGCTAATAAACTAAATAAGGACTTAAGTATGGTATAAGGAAACGGAGTTTGCGGTTTAACGTGTAACACGGCGAATTTAAAATCATATCGTCAACGACGTCGCGCCACGCGCAAACGAGATAAGTTGTTGCCTGACGAAAATACGTTTAAG
This sequence comes from Bombus terrestris, assembly GCF_910591885.1. Classification (NCBI taxonomy): domain Eukaryota; kingdom Metazoa; phylum Arthropoda; class Insecta; order Hymenoptera; family Apidae; genus Bombus; species Bombus terrestris. Next base: position 5,139,218 of record NC_063274.1, read on the forward strand.
TAGTTCGGATATTAAACTCGTAACTCGTTGGATCCGTACGTTTATCTCTGTTCCTAAGCTGTTCCTTGCCGAATAGACCATTTTCTCGGTGGCTCGTAACGCGCTGACAAATTTGTCAGCAATGATTCTCGTAATTTGCTTGCAAGCCTGGCAAAAGCTTTGGAAAAACGATTCTTTGGCTCGCGGCCAAATTTCAGATTTGTGGCGAAGATAGGATATACAGGATAAGTCGATTGGCAGATTCTGTAGAACAGGAAGCAAACAAGAAAAGAAAGAGATAACTTGATAGAGGAAATTTGGGTAGGATTATTTTATGAAATTTATTAATTCCTTTAGAATCGAATATTCTTTCTTTTTTTGCTTACGAGAAAAATTTCTTTTTCTTCGGATAATTTTTCAAGGAAAACGTAGTACGCGTCATCTTTTACAAAGACAGACCGAAGTTGTATTCCGTAGATAAATAAATCGATATAAATGAATGAAAATCAATCTATTGGAAAATTGTTGGAAGTTTTGCGATGCAAGTGAATAAAAATAAAAATAATAAATGGTACGTAAAAGGAGGATGTGTTTCGTGGTGTAACCGCGAGATAGTCGTTGACTTGGCCTCTGCGTAATAGTCGCGAGATCGCTGTTAATCCCCGGAGGTAGATAGTCATTCACGGACAGACAGGCTAAGCGGATCGCGGCGGATTTTAATTAGAGAGACGACCGCTTCCCGATTTCATCGTCTAGTGCTCCAACTCTCCGTTCCTTGAATCCAACATGCGCTCCGTCGACGTCTAGAAAAATTCGTGGTACTTTTACTTCTTTGATCACTCGCGTTTCGTAGTTAAACACAAGCTCGCTTTCGTCTCTCCACTACCTCTCCTATTGAATTACTGAATTCCGAGTAATCGAGTTTGACGGTTTCATACGTTGGTTGTGGAACTGCTATATTTGAACAGCCACATATATGTTGATAAATTACAAACGTAATAGAGTACGAGAGTGATTTAGATACCTAATGCTTTGCAAGATCTCGTGGAATTAATCTCAAAGATATTCGAGATTGCAAATTGAAAGTTATGCATGCACGGTATATGTATAATACTGTTTCTTACATTTTATACGAAAGTATCACATTTACTTGAAACTTTATGCAGGTCGAGTAGTTACGTAGTTTCATATTAAAGAAGGAGAATAGTTACACCTTGCGCTACAGACAACGCCACTTAATTCTCCCATTTACAATTTTCATCCGCCTTTGATCCCTATAATCGCTTTACTTACAATTTCATTGCAACTAATTTGGCAATAGGAGGCAGTCGTCTTTTGCTCCATGTACTCGAACAAAGAACGTACCGATCGTCGAAGATTAAGATCATCGAGTTCGCCGTTTCGCTCGAAATATCTTAAATTAATTGTTTCTATCCTCGAAATGTATCTTCTGATCGATCTTGGGACTTTCTTACTTTCTTAAATCACAGAATACTCAACCGATAAAAATTACACATTCGCCTTAAACAACGTATCTGTGAAACGCGTATTAACACCACCGGCGTATTTCTAGCAACGAGTTCCGTCCATCATCGCTGGAACTTTGCATCCACGGTTCATCCAGCGGGTGCATGTTTCGCTAACAATTCGTTACGATAATGGAGCGAGCGCAACGACGGCCCGAAGTCGCTAAATCGACTCGACGAATTTCTGACGCCAACTATCTACTATCGCGGCTAAGTGCTGAGAGTGCACTTTTCGGCTGGATATACGTGTACACCGGACCATTTAGCGGGAAGAAGATAAGTTCTAGCCTCGGTTACTAGGCGACCAAGACAGCCTTCACGCGAGCTCCCTGTTCGAAACGAAGATCAACCACCGACCGATGAATAATACTTTTGTATAGTAGAACAAGAAGCAGCTTTCAAGTACAGAGCTTATCGGTATCCAGCAAACTCAGCGATTCCTGATGTTGGACAGTTCGACGTCTACTTACCTCTTGTACAGCCTGCTTGACAACTTACGTTGTCATATCTTTTTGGTCCTTAATCCTTTGACAATGTAGCGGAAGACAGGTTGTGGCGAACTATTGAACGTAACGTCAAAGTTTAATAGTCTTAAACGTCATCGTACGTAGAGAAATTAATGACGTTTATTGCAATCTTTATCGCAAAGAGTATTAAGAATACGAGTATAGGTTTGCGTTGTATTTGATATCAGAAACGCAAGAAATTTTGACGACGAAGAAGTAATTATTCCCCGGATTCCAAGTTCCTTTTAAATTTTATCAGACCGTCGAATTAAGATACTTTGATCGTATCAGGGTTGAAGACTTTGCACAAGAATTCTGTGCTTTTCTAAATACGAATAACACGGCTCTTGTGCCTACCGTGTCTTGGTACAGCTCTAAGTGTTCTTCGTGAGTATCAGTTGGCTCTTTTTAATTTTTCGGGTGTATAGATTCGACTGTTTTGGTTATCTCCTGCGTTCCATTGCATTTATTACGTTACTTCCGCGTGATCTTCTTTTAAAAATATGCATACGTTCGTCGCATATTTTTATACTCCTTTCCCCGACCGTGTGGCATTAAAATGCTTCCTTTAACCATCAAGTAACGTCAAGTTTGCAGGATCGACAAAAGTGAACTTATCAGGTTTGCCCCGTATGGTCTGCAATTATACAGCTCGTACTCGACCATCGAGCACGTACACAACGTGATACCACAACAGTAAAGTTTCGTCCGATACAAAAAGAAAAGCATGGAAACTTCGTGTCGAAACTGCCAACAATGACGAAGGGATATCCAGCGTGTCCAGTGGCAATTACCCGTTTTCCATGCAATTTTTCCGCGATACGTTGACCCAGTTCCGCGAACACTCGATTTCATCGATTAAAACTTCCGCCGGTTTGCCTAACGCCCACCCCTCTCGAAACTCCAACTCGATGCCCCAACCCGAACGATTAATTCTCGCGCCGTCACAAGCGTTACTCTTCTCAAATTCCTTTCTCTCTCTCGCTCACCCTCTCTCTCTCTCTCTCTCTCTCTCTCTCTCTCTCTCTCTTTCTTCCCATGAAATATTCCTAAGGAGACAAACGTTCCGGTGGAACAAGCACGATACGTCGGATACATATTTTCTGTGTGCTTCGGGCTAAGAGAAATCATGTCGGAGCAAGGAAGAGAATCAGAAAAAGATAGAAAAGAGAAAGAGAGAGAGAGAGAGCTTTGGAAAAAAGCAAGAAGCACCCGGGGCTCGTTGTTGGTGCAAAGGGGCGGTCGAGTCAAGGGGATGAAAATTTCGAAATAAAACGATAACGAGGGCGGCGTACAGTACACCAAGCCCGCCTGCTAGAAACCGTCTGCTGCTTATTACGTCACGCTGAACGTAGTTACTAATTAGTTACATTCAAAGCGCCGCGGCGCGCACCGGCGTCGTCGAAAGGGGTTGAACGAATGCTGCTACCACCGGTTCTGCTGCTGCTGGCTGTTACTGCCGCTGCTACCAGCAGCAGAGCCAAGCAGACCGACAGAGATGGCGATGCTGGTGCTAGAGAACGAGACTGTAGATATTTCACTCGATACTGTATACTACTACAAGTCGATGATACTAACAGAATATAGGAAAGATAATGTCTGCTACTCGTATACGCTGGTTCACGAACCTATCCGAACACTTACCGGAGAAAATTTTCATGTCCATGTTTTACGCGCTCTATAAAAGATGTTGAAATTTCATTGGCATCGTAAGACACGACTGTCACGCTGGTGAGATATAAAACTGATCTGAAAACTTGTAGAGAGATTATTATTTGTTGTACAGACCGTGATCGGAAATTTATGGCACGAGTGAAGCGAGAGAGAGACTCTACGGCTCGAGGTAAGGCGAAAATCGAGAGTAACAAAATCGCGTTGGAGGCTACATTTTCGAAAACATCGACTTTCCATGCTACTCGGATATGCGTTTTGCCTAATTCGCAAGTCGAGCGAAGTGCATAATCGACGGATCATTCTACATGCGAAAATAGGTTGAAAACGTAGAATGAAGGTTTTTCGTATGGAGTTCCATTTTGGAGGAAATCGAATCTGGAAAGTGTATGTAGCAACGAACGCGTTCAAACAGTCGTATTCAAAGTCTATTTTTGACCAAAACGGGACATTAAACGACGAAATTTTATTCCGTATTTTTAACTTGCTTTCACGTGCAGAATATCTGCCTATCGTGTGTCGTCGACTTCTGCTGAATCGAAAATTAGTTAAATACACGTACGGGTACTTGACAAGTTTGGAAACTCGATTTGCTCGCAAATGAAGCCTCCGACGCGATATTTCTATTCTTGGCTCTCTTCTTATTTCGAACCTGGGAATCTTCCTCGCTGTACTTGCATCGCGAACTAAAGTAACGATACAGTGATGTTGTCGGAAACACGCTGACTTCTACTGTACCAGCCGTAACAGTATATTAATAGTAGCGATAACGTTTGTAGCGATACACGTCAGTGGTATAACCGTATAATCATATACCTCCATGTGGCGAACTTAAATTTGTTTTCCTGGTGCGGAGGAGGAACGGGCAGATGAAAAAAAAAGGTGGAAAACAGAGGAACAGGAGGGTGAGAAAAAAGAGAAGAGAAGAGGAGGGGGAGGGGGTAAAATGGAGGAATACACACGCACAGGAAGAGACCGGAGAAAGCAACCGAACCCGCGTCCTTTCCCCCGTAGGCGGATAGTTGAAAACCAGGCACAACGCGTCTGCGTCTCTTCTCCTCTCCTGTCTCTCCTTCTCCTCTTCGCGGCGTTCTCATCTCTATCTCTTTCGGATTTTCCCTTTCTGTTTGGCCGCCGCGCGCGAGCCCGGCTCTCTCGCGCAACCCTTTTATTTTACGATCTCGTTTCCGCCGCGGCGTTCCTCTTTTTTTTCCCCTCCTCTTCTCTGTTCGTCCTTTTCCGAACACCAGCCGCTCGTCTCTGTTGCTCCTTGTTTCAACCTCGTTCCTCCTGCTTTTTTCAAGCCTTCTCTGTTCCTGTCGCTATGCATCCTCGTCGGGTTTGTAACTGCTTTGACTCTCCTCCACTTTATCTCTCTCGCTCTCACTCTCGTACTCTCGCTCTTTCTCTGTCTTACCCACGATCGCTCTCTTTTGCCTCTGCGCGTAGATTTTTTCTCTCTTTCTCCTATTTTCTCTCTTTTGCCCGGTTCCAGCGTCTCTTTCGCTCCGTGTTCCGGCTGCGCTCCGCTCGCCGCGTATCCACGACGAAATCGATCGACCGAAACCGTTCCGGAGAGGACGAATGAAAGTAGCAAAAGAGCAGGAGAGGAACGAGGCCTGAGCAGATTATCGGGCGGAACAGGGAACGACAGAGGATGGGCATCCACAGAACGATTTAAGGGAACCGTGGCAAGGAACGAACGAAACATTGCCAGCCATTTCTATCGGCATCGAAGCCACCGTAGAAAGAGGCAACGCAACTTCTGCTCCGGCTTTTATGCCTCGTTGATTTATTATTCTTTGGTTGAATCATTCGAGGAACTGGAGTTTTCATTTTACGTTCGGAGAACCTGCTCCTCTCTGCTCACGCGTCCATCGTTTGTCCCTTCGTTCGAAGTATCGAGTTTTCGTGATCTGTGCTGTCGAATACGTCAGAGCTGTGTACGTACAAGACACAGAGGATATTCGAATAGGAAGTTTAGCGTTGCTCTATTGTTTCTAATTATCGGACTGTAAATTCTTACGAAAGTTCGTGATTTGATGCCACGATTACGCTTCACGTTGCGTATGTGCATATGTTACACATACTTTGATAAATTAGAGACATGAATATTCAAAAGTGAACAGAACGATCCATAAAACGATAAGCAACTCAGCGATCTTGGTCAATTACAGCAATAACTGCAATGAAATTTTATCATCGCGTGAGTTTCAAACGTCGAGCAAATTTGAAAGAGAGAGAGAGAGAGAGAAGTTTCTATCCCAAACTCGTGGAAAAATAGAGGAAACGCGTAGCACGTGAATTTCAAAGATAAAGGCTACAAAATATATAGAAAAATAATGACTATCGATTTTAGGATTGAGAATCGACACATTGCGTATACAGAAATGCGTTGTCACAGAGTTCATTAATTTCCATGAATTAATGATACAATTTTTACATATTAAATGATACATACATCGTTGCGTTTGATTAACAATACGGGAAGAAAAGTGAATTGATGTAATTCGTGTTTGCATTTTTATTGTTACAATTTGATCGATGAAATTGACAATAAGTTATGGAAGCAAATATTGAGAGAATAAATGGAAAGATAGGAGAAATATCGCAAATATAGAAAAGACAAAAAAGATATAAAATACAATTTGTATCCTTTGTCCAAATTGTTTGTTACGTTCTCGGTGGGATTCGTATCGTTGTAGAAAAAGTAATCGATCGGATTAAAAGTTTCGTTGATTTCATACGGAAACTGAAAATTATTCGCCGCTGCGAACTTCGAATTCTTTCAATTTCGAATAATTTTTACATTTCCAAAAGTAAAAGTCACATTTACGAAAACGAACGCTGATTCGATTTCGACTATATAAGAAGAAGCACTTGTTGAAAGATTAACTGGAAAATCTGGTATATCTCATCCGTATAAATATAATCTGGAATATCGATATGCAAATTCAAATCGAATATAAAGGATTAATCAGAGTTCTAACAAGAAATTGTCCGCGAGCCATGAAAATTTTACGATGTATAAATTTCTATCTGACCCAATGGCGGTCGTCTCCCGTTCCGCGTCGAACGTTCTATTTCATCTCGAATATTTTTATCTCATCGCCGCATGCACGGTAACTCTTTCATAATCAGCTTTCCTTTTTTCTTATCTCGCGAGCCAGCCGGATCAATCGACCGTAACGCTTTAAGAGCGCCTTCCCGTGATACGATTGAACTCGTCATCCACGAAAATTCTAAGAAATTTCGTCCCGATCACGATACCAATGCAATCAAAAATTCTAGTAGATCAAAAGTATTCGCGATATCTATATAATAACGTACGTATGCATAATAAAACACGACACGAGTGGAATATCTCTCGATTCGCCTACCTACGATAATTCAAATAATTTCAAAAGTATGCACGAATTACACAGTGCGTGATTTTCTTCTCGATACGTTGCTCTTTCGTTGCAAATTCCAATTTCGAATTGCGATATTTATTTACACGAACTTAACGCGCCAAATTATTATATTTTCGCGTTATGCCGTTACGTTTCGCACGAATATGTCACGTTTCACGCGTAAAACTTTATTAACGTTGATTATCATTTTTATCGACAAATTTCTAAATGATCATCGGCATCGTATAACGCGTGTTAGATGATACTTGATTCTTGAAAAAAATAAAAAAAAAATCGTCCCAGGAGCCATTCCATTGATTCTATTTCAATCCGAATATTCCTTTAAAATCGTAATTTCATCGAACCGGAAATCATGTCCCGTACTGGTTACAAAGAGATACATCGGCGTAACACGATTTCTGATAGTCCCGCTGAATTATGGCGGATCGATCGGCCATTTAATCACAGCTGTCACGCAGCGGACATAATTACTGCAGAAAGATATTCAATGGCGGTTTCAGTTGCTGACGAAATTCCATCTGGCCCCTGTTGGTCCGGTTGTTTCGACCATACAGCGTTTCTGCTCTTCCTTTTCCTCCTCCTGTTTCGTGATCTCGTTACCGTAAATCTTTCCCCGTGTACTCCGCGAACTCGGCAAAACCGATAGAATCGAATTATTCGTCCCTCCTGCGCGCCAGTTTCCACCAAAGAATACAGATGAAGTTAGTATGAAGTGCTCCTTCCAACCGATAAATCTTTTCGAATCGCGTACCGATCTGCCTCTTCCTTTCTTTCTCCAAGCTTTCTTTTTTCCATCGTCGTCGTGGCTATTGCTCTCGCCGAACAATGAAATCATTTCCGCGGCCAGATTGCTCGTTACCGGCTCACGCGTTCTCGCAACCGGACAGATAACCGAATTAAATGTAGACATCGCGATCACCTGAACAGGCAAAAGCTTTCACGATCTCGATTTTTCCTCCGCGATGAACCAAGATTTTCTTGCTTACCTTGCTACATAGAATCGCGGATGATACTCGCGAAACGAATACCGCGAAAGATTTGCTGACACTTTGATGAAGTTCGGGGTGAAAGAACCCGTAGACTGCTGGGTGAAAGTAACTTTCCTTTATCTCTTATTATTAGGCGTTTATGAAGAGATTTATGGATTACGTTTATACGATAATGTTTCAGAGGAGCGTAGAGTAGAGGAGTGTAGAGATTATCGGACAAAAGCAAACTTTCCTTAGATTTAATTGGGCGTTTTACGAGATTGTAGCAATTTGGAAATAATTTTGGTAGCATTTATTAGGAGATTGGATTTTAAATCGCGAAGCGAATTTAGGTTGAGAATTTTAGGAAACGAACTTAAGGGAAGAGTTTTAGGTAGATATTATTACAGAATATAACATGATTATAACATGTTCATATACTGATATATAACGAAACATAATATTATAGTCTTCGTTCGTTATATGTATTAGAAATAGAATCGCAATTCAATTGCTGAGAGGTGAACGTGTATACTTGAAATATAAATTTGGAGAAAATCTACAAATATTTTTCTCACCTTCTATGAAAATTTACGTTTCTGATTCTATTGAAAATTTACGTTATGATTCTACACGAAGAAATTAGATATTTCCCTTGAAAAGATATATAAATTCAGGTACAATGAAACGGAAATTCTCAGATTCCTGAATACACACGTTGATGAAAAAATACGAACGAAAATGATTTCGTATAAACATCACAGAGAGAACTTATAAAAGACGTATTCCACTTTTCAGAAAATCCCATACATCGTTTAATTCCATGCTATTAGGTTGTCCCAAAAGTTTCTTTCGTTTCATAAGGAGATAATAGATGCACAACATTATTTGTTTTATATTATTTTATTATATACAGGGTGGTTGGTAACTGGTGGTACAAGCGGAAAGCGGGTGATTCTACGCGAAAAAAGAAGTCGAAAATATAGAATAACAATTTTTCGTTTGAGGCTTTGTTTTCGAGAAAATCAACTTTGAATTTTGGCTGGAACAATAGCTTGGCCACCACGCTCTCCTGATTTAACTCCGCTTGACTTTTATTTATGGAGCCATATTAAATCAATTGTCTATTCTGAAGAAATCGCAAGTTACGAGCAATTGAAAGAAAAGATTATTGTAACCTTTCATACTTTAAAACAATCAAATACGTTAGAAAGTGTTCATAGAAATTTAATTAGAAGAGCAGAAGTATGTGTTCGGCAGAATGGGCAACATTTTCAGCAATTTTTGTAATAATAAACTTTATGATTACTTCATATTATTTCGTTATGTATTCCTAATTTTCCGTTACGGCAAAAACAAGCTTAAACTGCGATAATATCCATCGAGACAACGATCTACAGTGAGATCCGTTATAACGAGACGTGATAAAGTGCACGCGTACCGAGCGAACATTCAAAGTCGATTTTCTCGAAAACGAAGCCTCAAACGAAAAATTTTTATTCTATATTTTCGACTTCTTTTTTCGCGTAGAATCACCCCCTTTCCGCTTGTACCACCAGTTACCAAACACCTTGTATATTATATTCTATTACTTCAAAATGGATCGTACATAGTTCAATAAAATGTTGTGCATCTATTAATTCTTTACAAAATGAAAGAAACTTTTGGAACAACTCTTTTATTTGCCGTTAAAATTAAACAGATGTACCGAACTATCGATGTTTCAACGCTATCGGTTGCCAAAGAAGCTTGTTTTTTTAACAAACTTCCTTCGTTAAAAGAGTTATATTTCTCATTTGGGGAAATTGTTGTCACATTGAAGTAAATATTTTCCACTAACCGATACCATCAAAATCAGAAAGTCGATAAAAATAAACTTCTCGTATATACGATTAAAGTACTGAGCTAATTACACCGATGGTACGAGTGTAGCCGTACAGTCTGTTTTCTTTTCAGCAAAAATTTATTGGATGTAACGCGAATCGGGTAAACAGGGCATGTGAAATAATTGAAATGGAAATATACGTCATTGATGAAGTTTTGTTGAAATTTGAATTCGTGTATCGGGTAATAATATTTGCCGACAAAATATTTCCCTTTCAGAATCGGCAGGAAATTTCGAAAGAATGAAGCGCACCGATCTGAATGACAATGAAAGCTTAACTCCTGCGTTCTGTTATCCAATGATCGTACATTTAAAAAAGCAGAAACGGAAGTTTATCGAATGCACGTTTACTCCCTAAAACGTGCGACTAACGGTGAATTTATTTAATCTCGAAACTGCGATCAACTTCGAACGTTCTTGTATCTGGTTGCCATAATTCTTAGCCGCCTACGTGCTCGCCAACTTAAATCACTTTTACTTCGTTCCACTTAATTAAACGCGACATTGTAATAATTTCATACTGAGTGGAAAATGCCTGGCAAATCGATCGCCTATCCATCTCGCCATTAACGTCCCTTCATGACGGGGACAATCGAGTTCAATCAACGGCAAGTACGTTGATAATTCGATAATCGTAAAAATTCCCAATTCCTAACGTTATTTCTGTACTCGATAACATCTCCTGATGTGTACTCCATTATCATAGCGTTTTCACACTATCACTAACACTGCGACGCGGTTAAGGATCGTTTACGTTTACGCATTCTTTGCATCTTCCTATAATAAACGCGGCAAAATCTACGTATAACAATACGAACTTGACATTTTAAAGCTCCTGATATTTTACGTGGAAATAGAAGTTTAGACGGATAGATCGAACGAATAAGATTAATCGTATGAACGTAACATAGATGATATAAGTTGATGAAGTAAAATGAAGCAATGGTTAACCGAGTGCGTCAGTTAACTGGGAATCGGTTAACCGCGCCACGCAACTTTATTGAGATGCCCGTCTCGCGAATCCTATGAATGGAATATCAATTACTGGAAAACGAACGGGGAAGATCATCCTGACTTACTTTACCCTGTTGTGAGCCGTCATACGGCAGGTAGCCTGTCGAATAAATCTCTTCCCTTGTTACGCAATCGGTCGCTCCCTCGATCCATCGAACGAGCATAAATTCTCGTTAGAAAAATGTCTGCTTATGCTGCGCCACGTATTGTACTCGATACGTGAACGAAACTCGGACGCGACAGTGTAAGTCGCTTCGACGAACAGCAATTAGCGATCTGTGTTGTTGAATCGATATGCAATTTCTATTTATTCCATCTAAGCACATAATTTTAAGCCTGGAAATTTCAATGGTAAATTAACGTTACGATTAATCTTAAAATCGTCGTGTTACATGCGAAAAAATTCTTTCGCTACGTCGCGTGATGAAACTAAACTAGCGTGAATTTTTTAGTCTCGTAAATTTGTTGTTTAACGCGACTCGGTAAACGCGAATCTATGTAACGCACGTTAGTACGGCAAACGTGTTTCCTTATTCCCAACGTTGTTGCGTAACAGTACGAAACACCGAACAAAGTTGCCAGTGTTAATGTTACAATTATCACGTTGCGCTAACGATATTACAGATTTGCTAATTGAGGTTTCGCTGGCGAAATAACCAGCGTATCGTGCAACGAGCATCGTACAAGTGATTTCTAACGGCGCAACGACAATTTCTAATACCGCGACACGTCGTAATAACGACACATGTAATGAAGTTTCCCTCGCGTCCACCGCTGCTCGATGCTATGCGATTGCTTTACCTAAATCGGTATTTTCACCGGTGTTAAATTATGAAACTGAAGTATTCGCGCTATTATTATCATAAATTGATTACCGTCGAAATGTACCTATTATAATATGTAATATGTAAATTGTTACGTTATGTAATCCGATGTCGATTAGCAGCAAATATTTCTAATCAGCTTTGCCGTGTTAATCCGATTTATTGTCTGAATGTTCGTTCGATCAAATTAAAATTTTCAATTTTAGTTTTAAATTACTATCTATCGATCTTGAATAAACCTATTTCGATTTGGTAGCTAAAGTTGGACGAATAATACACCGGTATTGCGGTAGAGTATTTGTTATGTTCGTGAACCGAAATGGATTGAATTAGTTTGTCGCGTTGCAAAGATTAAGCCTCGAAGTAGAAATAGTCGATTACTATGTTGCACCTGATCTACGCTGAGACATCGGAAATTTGAATTATGCGCTGCATATACGTAACATTATTAGAGAAAGGAGGATTCAAAATCAGGATACACACGGGCGCAAATTATAAATGAATAATACTTGTCACTGTGTTTGATACTTTTAATATATTTACGTATATTTAGGTGCAAAGTGCAAATGTTTTACATAGAACGTGTCGTGCAACTATCGCGTGGAGAATTATGTTTGCTAATATTATCAACGCAAACGTAACACCTGCACCTTCTTGCGCAATAATTACCTATGATTAATAAATTGCAAGTCACAGGTCAGTAGTTTCTTCCTTGGAATTTAGATTTAGACAGCGTAATCAGAAAATGATAACTAATAAAATTTACTTGTGTAACTTCATCTGCTTTATTACCAAACTTGCAAACGTTGTACGAGACTACTTATCGATACCCATAACGCGTCTTTCTGTTAGTCTAAAATTTTCTATTGGTCTTTTTCCATAGCACTTGTAACCGTTTCTACAGCACTCGTCGCACATTTCAAACCCGACGTACATCTCCTGTGAATATTTCAAGTCAAACTAAAAGCATCTACTAATTATTGACAGAGAATCGAATATCGATACGATCTTCTTCGCCAAGAGCTGCCAAAGTCTTAATGCAAACGTTATCGCTCATGAACTTCATATACGAAGATTAAACAAAAAGAAAAGAGGACACGAAAGAAAATGATCGCACGAGTCGTTCGACCGCTATTCATCGCGACTATCGACCTGCGACTATCGTTTCGTTCTATTCGCATCCGTGGCAAAATAGAAAAAGAAACTCTCATTCACATAGCGATAGAAGGCAAAAAAAAGTCGAATCGATCGACGTGAAAGTGCCGTTAACGCTCGAATTCCGCTAATCTGAGCGAAGAAGGAAAACACGGCTGTTCGGATATGGTAAAGACGAGACCCAGCTGTTGGAACGCCAGCCAACGACAGCGAGTTGAACGCATCGCCGGCCGGTACGTGCCAGGAAACGCTAATACCTGAACAGCTGATTGATCGAACGGGTTTGCTATGATCCTCTCGTAATCGTTGTAAGCCAAATACGTGCCATGATACGCGTTACCGCAACCCCCTGCGTTACATAGAGGAGGAAACGCGACGTGTTAAGTAGCAACAGGACAAAGATTATCTCGAAGCGACGTTTGTCAGCTCCACGGCTGGTCGTTTACCGAAGTGATCACCTACGGTCATCATTTGCGTGGCTATTCGTGTTTCGCTACGCTATTTGACACGCGGAATTATTTTGCCACTCTGTGAGCGTATCTTTTGCTGCTCGGTTTTGTTGTTAAGTGACGGAGAGCTTTGCGCGTATTAAGCCAGATACAAATGCCTGTCATCCTTACGGCTGGATGGTCGCACGACAGTTTAGCTTACCATCTCTGGTAGTAACACTGTTTGTGTTTCAGCGTTGTTGTTGCATTTGTAATAAAACGATTTCAGAGAGACGTGTTTCGAGCAAATAGATGATACACTGGATTATAGGTATAAAAATTTCGTTGCTATATTTAGCTTGGACTAGAAGTAAAGAAAAATATTATTAGACTGTCCGATAAGTTTCTTTCCTTTCATAATAGATGAACAACAATTTCTGTTTTATACTATTTTATTGAATTAGGTGTGATCCATATCGTTCTATTTCTATCATTACGTTCGTGTATAATTCAATAAACTAATATGAAACAAAAAAACATTGTCTATTATTTCCTTATAAAACGAAAGAAACATTTCGGACAAGCTAATATTTTGACGAACATGTGGCAAAAGAGAAAATTGCTCGCAGATGGATGAGTAAGACGATATGCTACGCAACATCATCAAGGGCGACGGTTGTAATCGATGGTGCAACAATCGTAAAGAGTTGCCACGTCGCATGCCTCATGGAAACGTAATTGTTGGCACCGATCAGTTTGCCAATTTGTCTAATTATCTGTTTAACTTCCTAGCGGGCAATTTAACCTACCCTCGAGGGATTTAATTAACTCGGACGAGCACAGTTTGTCCTCGCAAACGGAACACATTCGACTGCAATAAGTTTGAAACGCGTAATGCGTATAGATCGGACGAGAATGAATCCGATTCTTATCGTAGAAGCTGGCGAGAAGTAACGAGAAGTAACGGAGAAGTAACGAGGAAGGTTTTACTCGGAGAAAACGTAAGTTTCGACAATTTCTCCGTTTCTTGGTGGCAATTCAAAGTGTGCAATTATGCAAGTGCTTCGCGTTCCAAAGAACGTACATGCGGGAAATTTAAGACGAAGCTTAAAAGGTTCGAGTCTATTTTTTTCTACGTTTCGTCTATCTTTGTAATCTTTCGGAATACCCAAGAAGGAAGTGAGAATTCAGAACACAATTGTACCAATAAAATTTAAGCAAATTTACAGTTCTACGCATTCTCGTCCGCGAGCTGACTGATAAAACAATTCACTTCGTAAAGCCGCGAACTCTTCGTTTCGATATAAAAACCATTCGATCTTACCAAAAACGAATGCAAATATTAAACCTGCCATTAAGCTTTCTCACGAATAACCAATACTTTCGAATATTCTTCGGCAATTACAAAGGCTATTAGTATTCTCTCGTTAACACGCTCAATGCGAAAGACGCGAACGAACGCGTGATAGGAATTTCCTATTTTCTTTCGGACGATGCCTGGATAAATACTTTGCTAAGGGAAAATCCATGCAACCCGTGCCGCATTGAACGCGTTGATTGATCCACGATCGATCGATATTCTCTAATTAATAACTGTAAAATTACCGATTGCGAGGATAAGAAAGGGAAAACAGGGGATAGAACCGAAACAAAGGGCGATCCTCTTGGAACACGCGAGCCGACAGACTTCGAATCAGCGCACCATTACTATCGATTTATAACTTTTAGCGTGAAAGCACGAGCTGTTGGCGATAATGAAAAGGAACAACCGCGTCTGGTCGACCAAATCCCGCGTATTTCCACGGCCACGTTATTTCTGCGAGTCGCGAATTAGCAATTTACCTCGGTCGAGTATTCCTGGCAAGCCGATCGTCCTCTCCTCTTAGCCCAGGCTAAACGCAATTTGCTCGAACGGAGGCTAATGCAAGAGTTAGTAGACAGTCAGTGCTGTGGGTCACGACGTAATCCGATTTCCTGAGCGTTAATTCGCCTACCGACCAAACCGACCTGCGCTCCTGCGATCGCATTATTTCCAAGCCGGTCACTCGTTTCGGGGACACCAGCGTCAACCGCTTGCCTCTACACCATGTCTGCAACGTTTCGACGTGGTTACGACTTTGGCTAATAGATAGATAAGATAATTCCCTCGAGTTTATTTCTAGAGTTTTATACGATCGTTATTACTCGGTCGTATAAAACCACGTTTCTGACGTTTAAAGATATCTCGAGTTTGAAGAAAATACGATATATCGTTCGTGAAAATTTTGTATCAAATATCTTGGTGAAACGCGAATTACGAGACCTCTGTTTGCTAATCGTTTTTGTTCGTTAAAATAAGAGCGAGATTAGCGAAATATAAAAGGTGGAAACTAGGAGAACGACTTTCGTGTAACGAGAATTCGATGAAGCGAAAATACGAGAAGCCTCGTGAAAATATTCGAACACTTGCTTAAATACCTTTTACGAATATTATTATTATTTATTAGGTAATTCTAGTTGGTTTACAAGATATTTTACAAGATATATTCCGTTCGTATTTTTCTGGCCTTGCACTTCTACTTCGTATGCCGCACGTACTATTCTTCTATTCTTTCAACGTCACTTGGACGATACTCGATGTCTACCCTTCTTGCCAACATCCTTCCACTTATATTTAAACATGTATCTAAACCTACTTATTCGATCCTGTTATCCTAAACTACGCTAAACTACTCGGATCTACGAGCTACCTGATTAGGCACTTCTCTTGTCCTTCCCTTGCTCTTTATCACCCTATCCAATTAGCGTTTATGGAATATATTATGCGTGTTACGGGAAACATCTTTACACCATTATACAACTCGACCATCGTGATTATATTAGTAGAGTTTGGAACAAATTTGAAAGTATAGTGTACGCAGAAATTGCAAGATATTTGATACAAACGTATTTAACAAACGAAATCACACGTTTCGTTCAGGACGCCACGGGAGTATTTTTATTATTCAAAGCATACAATGGCAAAATAATAATAAATTGATGATGTTAGACAATATTCTTCTCCAATGGATCGTTTGTCTTGATCACCGTGGCGCCTTGGTTAATAGTTAAAAGCGACATATTATAACAAGGCTTCGTTTATTTCAACAAACCATTCGCGTTTGTCATTTCGTAAGCAAAACGTGCAGAATATATTATTGAAACGTGTAGAAGATGCTAGTAAACGGTATTTGCTCATTCTATATATAAAAGTAAGGTATGTGCACACTTCTAACTTCAATTATATGATTATAAAGCAGCAATTACGATTATTTTCTAAGCTGTGTTTGTAATAATATTCGTAGATTACCCTTCAAAGATATGGACGCAAACACAGTGCACCGTTAGATGCAAGATATGTTTTCATTTTTTCCTTAATAGACGCACCTTGGTATGTTACCAACGAAACAACACATGGCGACCTTAAGATACCTACAGTTAAAGAAAAAATATCCAAATTCAGTAATAGATATAACATAAGAATTGACAACCACCAAAACCCTAAAAACTAATTACTCAATTACTCGACACGACGAATCAGATCCGCAGGCTAAAAAGACGTTATCCTCGAGATTTACACGTTAGATTCAGCTAGAATCAAACATACGATAATCATTTATTATTATTATTCACGTTATAGTACCACGCCGGAATAATTTATTTATAATTCTCAACGAGAATTGGTTGTAAACTGTAAAAAAAAAGAACTGTGTGTCTATAAGACTAAAGAGAAAACACCACACTGACCTCACTAAAGAAATAAAATAGACAAACTGGAAGATGGTATCCCGCTGGGGGTAGCCATCCGCACATTATCTTTGTTTTTATTTAATTCTTTTCATTCTCAATTTGTCCAATTTGGACATTTGGTAGAATTACATGTTATTTAACAATAAGAAGAATTTACCAAAGAAGAATTTACCAAATGTCCAGCTGGACGAATTTTATGGCACAAATTGAATAATAAAAAAAAGAAACTGTGCGTGTCGACGTGAAAAGAAAACTTTCTACGATTGAGCCGCGTCATCGCCAAATAAAAAAGAAATTCTTATGATTGTAAGAAGTTCAAGCGCTCCGGTCACCAATGACCACCGTGGCGTCACAGGAGAAACCATGACCGGTCATATTTGACCAACGTGGCAGTCAAAGTGTTTTAAGCAGTTGATTATCCATCATGCAGTAATAAATCACAACATTCAGCATCTTTCGGACCACATTTAACGCTTGTTATACGCTTAAGACGACCATGTGCGTGTTACATTCTAAGCGGTTTTACTAAACGCGTTTGTGGTATATATCTTGTGATATATGCCATACGTTTCTTTATTATTATTATTATTATTTAATTTGTACCTAGAAGGGAGGATGAAGTGGAAGGGCAGAAAAATATTAGCAAAATTCAGATGTGGAAACGAGACCAAAGCAAGGGAATACTGGAAAGAAGAGGGAGCAAAAAGATGCAGACTATGTAAAAGGAAAGAAGAAGACCTGAGACGTGTAATAGAAGAATGCGAAATAACGGGAGGACCAAAGGACACAGAAAAAATACTAAATGAGACTGGAGAAGGACTAACAGAATTAAAAGCAATAATAGAGAAGGGAGGAACGACAATAAGGAAACACAGCAAGGAGGCAAAAGCCGAAAAGTTGCCATAGTTTTAAAGGCAGAGTAATTAAGGGAGTGCAATATAATAGAATGGACAAGAGGAGAAGGAGATGTATAAGAAGCGAAATAAGTAAAAGGGATGTAAAACCGAAAGCTCGTCCAAAGTCGAAAGGCACGGACTAAGCAATAATAAATAAATAAATAAATAATAAATATTTAATTTGTACTTTACAATTTGTCCAAACGTCCTAAACATTTGGTAAATTTTTCTTAAACTTAATTGCTAAATAACATGTGGATGGTTACCCCCAGCAGAAGACCATCTTCGAGTTTGACTATTTTATTTCTTTAGTGAGGTCAGTGAGGTGTTTTCTTTTTAGTTTCCTTTCTATGAGAGTTATGCTCAGCAAAAGCTGGCTAGTTTGGATGTAGTGCCGTTCTTTCCCTGTATTAGGTTGTCAGAAAAGTTTCTTTTTAATACAAAAGTTGTATGACGAAATAATAGACGCACAAGGTTTGTTTTTTTATATTATTCTGTCGAATTACGTACGATCCATTTTGTTCTGTTGAAATAAACACCGTGACATTTCACAAGCTTTCACAAGCTTCATGTTTCTATGAAACTGCGCTGTTGTAAAGAACACGTTTGCGAAAGAAACACACTTTTCCGACAACCCAATATTTTTCTGCGTACCTGCTGATTTCTTCTTTGACCGTTGGTATTTTTAAGTCCCTGCGCATATTCTCGTTTCTGACATGCCATGGAACGTTGACTATTGTTCTCACTATCTTCGATTGTAGTGGCTCTAGTTTATTTATGTGGCCCATTGCTGCTGTCCCCCATAGTGGTATTCCGTACGTGCAAATTACTTTTATTATCTTTCGCCATACGTTCGCGATAAACATCTTGTAACTTCTATATACGTGTTCAAATTGTTTGCAAACTTTACCAGTACGATCGTGTCTCGTTACGATGCTAATGAAATCTCAAAATGTTTCATACAACGCGTACGATATAGACGTTAAAGTTCCGTATATAGCGTGTAGTTGAAATACTTTGGCGAGACAGAGTGTATGTTCGGAAAATGATTGCGCAGCAAAAGTTAGAGAATAATGCAAATCGCGAACCGCTGTTTCGCAATCGATGATTGCGTTCCGTTAACAACGCGTGATTTGCTGATTTTCGGCCGTAAAAGCGAGCGTATCGCGGAGCGATTGCCCCTTCGAAATCGAATACCGTAATCACGCGTTCGCAACCGAATTTAATCCTTTCAGCTATGCGTCACCTGTTTGAACACGCGCTCGTGACATGTATCATTGTGTCGAAAAAATGGGAAATTTTTATTTCGAGAAAATTTGTGCATATCAAATCGTAGAAAGGATCGAAATTGCTAAATTCCGACATGGTCGAGGTAATCGATTTCTATAGCCGAAAATATGAATTTCTTGCTCTACCGATCGCCAGATGCGCCTGTTCTACGCTGGTTACGAGCGACAGAATTGTCTGCGATCAGGAGATTCAACTTGCAGGTAGAAATACACGTGAGTGGAGACATCTCTTCGTGAACGATCGAAGATCCCGGCTACGTGACCAGCACACGCATACGCGATGAAAACGAATGAATTTCCGGCGAACGACCGTGGCTGCTAGAAATTGCAACGCGTTATAAATTGAATGCGAAATTTCATCGGAGATTTGTTGTTGCCGTGCCACGCAATTTCACCTCGCAGCTGCGTTTTTTTCTCGTCCTGTATTTAATAACGCACGTGTGTGCTTCGAAAAAAAAAAAGAAAAAAACGGAGCGAAAAATGGCGCGAATTAGATCGCATGTAGTTGTTTATCGAACGAATTTACAAAAATTGAACTTGTCCCGATAGGCGCGTCAACAACGTTCCACATCTGCAAAGGAAAACAAAAAGGGTGAAAAAAATAGGCGAAGAAATTTATCGTATGACGTAAAGCCTTGTTTTCGATATTATTAATAAAACTGACGATTAATCGTTTAATAAACTCTGAAAATAACAAAAAATCCCCGATGTTTCTTCACCTTTCGATAAGAATTGATATTTACATAATACGTGATATCGACTCGAATAAACTCATTCAATATGTATACGTCTATCAGATTTAGATGGAAATAATAAAGGTCATAAACTGCTTTACGATAGTAATTTACGTTTGTTATTTTGAGAATTAGAAAATATTCGATTTTTATCGTGATCGTTTAATTCCTAATTTTCATCGTTAGAAAAGATAAATTACGAGGCAACGTACGCGGAAGTTTTGCCAAGCGTTTCGTATTGTTTCATTTACTTTCTGGTAATGTGAAACGTTCGCGCGTACGTTAAACAATCCAATTTTTCGAATCCATACATGAAGTTATTAAAGAATAAAGCTTTTTCCGTTTAAATAGAATTCCGCGTATATGCGCATACACATAGAATTACGAAATATCGTTGCGAACAATCGGGAAAACTTTTTGTTGTCTTTTACAAGAAATACCTGCACCGTTTCGTTTGTTATGAAATTTCATTTTGCCACATGCACGGGGGAAACGTATGCGTGTAAGAAGTAAAAATAGAGACGCGGATGGCGTTTACTTCAATTCACTGACTAAATCAACGATACATAAAAATAACGTCGCCGAGTATTGTGAAACTCGCCAAGCATAACGCACGGAAAAGAAGAGAATTATCGGAAAAATCGTTTCTATTCGACCTCATTAGCGGCGAGAGTCAATGCGACCAGTCTCTCCTCCGCCACCAAAACGTTTCATACAAACGATCTCAGCCTGCCGTTTGCAACGATTACAATTTTGTTGATTCGCTCTTCGTTGCAATTTCGTCGATGCAAACTCGATGCCTTGAACTTCGTTGGGCTTAGTGTTAACGACGATCGATCGAGGAATCGCAGAAAAACGATGATCTCGCGGCAAATTAACGGCAAAAATCTTCTTAAACGAGGAGAAAAAAAGAAAGGAGGAGGGCGAACGTCACGATCGTCCGCGAACGATTTAACGCGGGAAACGAACGTTATCCACGGGAGGAAAGTTCGGTCCGGTGTACGCGGTTTTTCGCGATTCATCGCGGCTATCCGGCTATCCGAATTCCAGCTGAAGAGGCCGAAATGCCCGGCGCGGAATACCGGAGGAAATAATTTTCAACGGAACACAGGACGGGCCCCGGCGAACGAACAAAGATGAAAAGCCAGTCACGAATATGACTGACATCGAGCTATATCCTGGCGATCCACACGAGCCACGAGAAGTGGCAAAAAAAGGATAGGGTGGAAAAAAAGAGCCGGAGCCTGGCCTGGACCGATGTGGAAGAATAGAGGTGAACGTTGAACGAAGACAGCTCTATAGGAATTGAAAAGAAATAGACGGATACACGGATGAAAAGAGGAAGAGAGAGGTGGAAAAAAGGAGAAAAAGAGAGAAGAAGGTGCTTTGGAGAGCGGAGTCCAATTTTTAATGAAAGCGTGGAAAGAACCATAAGTGCATATAGTGGCCGCATTTGTCCGCTTCTGAAGGGCTCTTCATGCAGAAGAGTCCTGCAGGACTATCGTGGTCGTGGCGAGTCCGATCCGGTTATACCCTGGCTGTATATCAGGGAAAAGGTGGGGAGGGGGGGAGGAGGAGGAGGATGAGAAAAAGATTCCAATAATTGCTGGTCGAAAAATATCGACAGTAAACTCTCTCGACCTTTTAATTGCACACCGAAGCACAAGGCATATTGGTTTTCCAGTCGTGTTTTCTCCTTTCGTGCTCTTTTGCCGATCCAAATTTCTCTTTCTCTCTTACTTTCGTTCTCGTTTATACGTTCGTCTCTCTTTCGTTCGTTCACGGTATTTCACTCTTCCTCTCTCGGACTAAACCTTTTCTACGCAAAAAGATAGTACGCGCCGAGTTTTCTCCGAGGTCATTCATACGTCGGATGCTCGATCCTTCCGAGGGAGAAATTTATTTCTTTTTTCTTTTTATCACGAATGGAGGAGATATTTTTTGAGAGGAGAAAGGAAGAGATTTAGTTGATTTTAATTTTGACGGAGGTTTGGATTTGTGGTGATTATTATATGAGGAAACTTGCCAATGGTACTCGCTATAGTATTTTTATATTGATTCGAATATCGGATTTTATTAATTGAGATGAAATACGTCTGGATAAAGGGCCATTTTCAAATATTAGCTTCGGGCAAAGAGAATTTCTCGATGATTAAAATAAGTCAATTTATCGGAAGATTCGTTCGAGTCAATATAAGATTCGGCTTTAATCGTCCCGATTAATTATTCTTCTTTCCTCTCTGCAATTTCCTGACGAGAAATCTTATATTTTGATCCCCATTCTCTGTATTTCTCCAACCTTTGTCGAAGATAATTCGGTTAGACGATCGAATAAAATTAAATTCGCTTCAAAAACGTTTAAAAATATGAATTTTTGCCATTTCATAAATTTCCTTCATCATTTCGCGTTTACTGTCTAATGTATCAGATAAGCGAAAACGCTCTGACGTTTCTTCCACGAGAACAATGTTGCGGAGATACAGAGAATCGTAATTTTATTTATCAGAATAATGGAATTGATAATTATTAATAATTAATAATTCATAATTATAAAGTTCGATTCTTTTATAAAGGAAGCTTTATAGAAAAATTTTCTTGGTCGTCTCGTGAAACGAAATAACGATAAGCCGTATGTCTAAAATTTGAGATTGAAATTAAGTTATTCGTTTGAGGGGCCAAAAAAGCTATGTTGCTATTTTCGTAAAAGAAAAGGAAGATGCGTAGAACGAAAAGAGAACGTTCATCAAACTAAGAGTAACTATTTTGTTAAATAAAATGACGTTCCTGTATATCTCTGCGTCGTTCCTTTTCTTCATGGGAGGAGCAACAGACGTACGAATGAGACAAATTGTCGTCGTTCGAAAACACGAAAACTGAAAATCGATTTCTAATTCGTGATCGCTCGGTGAAAACAAAAATCTTTAATAAATCGATTTGCTGTTTCGGTATTGCAGCCGATGAATTTATACCTACGTTTTGTTTATGCATAATCGCAAAAATAATTCACGCATGACCCTCGTACATATCGAGAGGCAATATTTTGTAGTAACAACATAAACGCTCATTCTTTATGGGTATTTAATGCGTAGGTATTTTGCGCATGGTAATTTGTTCCGTGATTGTTAGGTCAACGAGCACGTATGCTTTATCTCGATGCGGTTAAGAACGGTGTGACTGATTAATCGCTATACGTAGTTATTTATGAAGCTCGAAATAATTGCAGTGGATACGGATTATTATTAATAAACGATGTACGATCGTAGGATAATTGTCAAGAAGATTTGTACGTGCGTGTTTTTTAACGAAAAATATCGTGAGTGATGTTCTACGATTAGAAAAAGGAATTTTGTTAAAATTTACTTGTACTTCGAATAATCAAATATTACGACGGAGTAATATTAATATACACGTCAATCGTACACATCAATGATACAACAGATACAGTCATTAATGTTCGATAAGCAATTATGATTATTAATATAGCGAACAATGAAAATTATTATTGCTTACGAAACCGATTTTCCCAGAATTTCGCGTTACTTTAAAATTACAATGCAATAGCAAACTATAATTATTAAATATAATTTCGGGGAAGTTAACGTGCCAATTTCAAATTAATGTTTACGATTTATACACCAAATATTCGTTAAAGTCTAACGAAGTACTTCGCTCAATTAAATTTTAAATAATTAACTTTCGCAAGATCGATCTTCGACTAGATGAACGATAAACGTTTTTCGGAAAATCTACTTCTTTAATCTTAGAAAATATCACCACGATCTCCGTTGTATATCCTTAAACGAACTACGCTCGGTCTTTTTTCCTTTTTTCGTTATTCTTATTTAACATCAACACGATGGTAAATCATAATCTACTTTCATTTACTCGTACAAGTAAAGGAAAAATAAACGGAGGATAATGTTAGGACAGAAACTAAGACCAACCTAATCCTAATAATCGAATTAAATCTGAACGATATTAAGAAGGGAGCGAGTATCGGGCAACGTAGCTTATCAACGGGAGCAAACAGAAAATTCACGAGAATTAAAATGAAACAGATAATGGATTCGTTATGAAGCACTACAAACATTGATCTTCCTTTGTACCGCGTTTCTTATTAAATCGAAAGCGGCTACACTGTGGATTAGGTGAATATACCCTGAAATACAGATACACGAAAATGAAATTAAAATTGGAATTATCGACCAAACCGATTACGAGTTCGGTATATAACGCAAGTAAATGTACATCCTTCCTTTCTTTCGCGTTATTGTAGTATCGTGGACGAAAGGCCTAAAAGATATCGGGATCAGATAAGATATCGATTAATTATAATACATTATTATGATTAGTTCACGTTAAACAACCATCGTTTCCTATTTAACCAACATCTGTTTAATCCATTTATTGTAAATAACGTAATTACAGTAAAGATCCTATATTATCGTATATCCGAGAAATAATTATCAAAGCCAATTTCCTCATTCGGAAACGAACAAACGAATATCTATAAATAATCGAATCGATCTGTCGCCTATTTTTCTTGGAATTGTACTTTTTATAGAAACTTATTCTACACAGAGTTGAGATTCCTCGTGTATCACATTTCACGGTTAGCCTAATAGGTTTTATTTATAGTTATTAATTGTGGATAAAATACGAAGGATGGAGAAATCATCGTTCGGTGTTTATGTCTTTTCTTCTTTTGAAACTTTATTTATTCTGTATAATAGCTTGTCAAAAAGACTCGGCTGTATTATCAGATAATGGATGGATTTTAACAACATAAGCTCCACGGAATTTTTAGTAAGGAAAGATTCACTATAACTATAATAAAATAAGCGTAGTTTTTTTAAATATTTGGTAATTTCTTGACATTAGTCGCGTCTTCTTCGCGTATCCCTCGTCGCATGGAAAATTCGTCGGAGCTTGGTGTAGGATTGGTAGAATTGGATTTAACCGAAACGTTTGTCCCAGAGATCCTTGAAGTTGGTCCTGGAACGAGAAAAACCACATGAACTTCCCATTTTCTGCCCTAAGAATATTCTAAGTCTAATAGCTGTACAGTATTTACAGTATTTTCGTTTACTGAACATTTGAAATATCTACAACACGTCCAAATGACACGAAAGTTAGCTACCTCCAACAATACTTCAAAATTAAGACGCGAGATTATCTTCGGATATTTGATTACGCACAGCAACAATAATCAGCTTGCTGATTCTCTAAATTTTGCTTTCGCCTCGTTTTAGTAACAAATCTTATGAATTTTCATGTAGTAGGAACTTCATCTATGGTAACAGCGTGAACTATCGATAATCAACGTGACACGAGGCCCAACACGACGAACGATAGAAACTTTCCAAGCGAATTAAAACACGAATTTTCTCCTGAAACGTCTGCGGTACTATAAAAAACAAAAGTTACATTTCGTAGGACGAAAATTTTCAATGGGCATTGAATTTACCAAAAGATTATTGAATCTACGCTATAGTACTGAAAACCTAATCGTCGTTCAAATTCAACTCGTTGGAAATTTAATAAACTGAAAGTTGGCTATATTTAATAATCGTTTAACCTGCGAGAATTTTCCAACTATATCAAATTTACTTAATCAGTAGATATCGAATTTTCTAAAATATCAGTGGATCCATCATCTAAGACTTGGCCATCGCATAAATTTGAACAAATTAACGAAATTGATTCGACTGTTAATGGAAAAAATTACACTTGACACGCGAGAATCCTCGATCGATAGCAGATTCACTAAAGTATTACCGGATTCGCTAGAAAGTTTAAGATTCGATCGTCGTTGAGATTCCAGAAATCTCGTGACTTCAAACTTGAGTCTTAATACGGAATCACTTGTAACGTACGAGTTTTCGATCAACAGACGTCGAATAGTCGCGGCAAAACATTCAAAATTGGTCGTTTAAGTTCAAACAACTTGGGCAGGTGAAATTAAAGGAATGACGTACTTGCGACAAAGGCAGACTCCGTTCTCGCAGCGACCTCCAGCTTTGCCCATGCTGAGACAGTTGGCAGCGCAAGCACTATGTTCTGCGACTCCTTTGATGGAGAGAAGGTCGCAGGTCACTCTTCTTTGTCTATCGGCACGTTCCTCGATACCAGCTTGTTCGAGGAGCTCGTACTCCTCCTCTGAAATTTAAATACCGTCTTTAAGCCTTCTGTCTGCTGCGTATAATAGATGAAACACGGTAATTGGCAAAGGAATCGAGAATTAACGCTCGGATATTTCTCAATAGAAAGGCGAAGACGGTGGAGCATTAAAACAGCAGCTGTCTTTAACAATGAACAACGAATACGAATAACAAACAACGTTTTGTCTTTCTGCGTTTACCGGTAATTATTCTGCTAATTACCCTTATTATACCCGGTAATTATTTCTTGAATATCTGATAATCATCGAGAAGAATGGAGGGTCCATACAGCTCTGGTAAATATTTAGCTAGCGAGCGTATCTTTTGACCGAATAGTCGAACTTGTTAGATTATTTTCACTTATCATGTAAACGTAAAAAGCGCAAGGTTTATTGAGAGTTATTTATATCGAATTCGTATCCAGTCAGCTAATATTTAAAAGCTGTTAAATGAGAAAATTGAAAGTATTAAGAGATTAATATTAAAAGGTATTAAAGGATCGAAAAATATGGGTGTTAAAAAATTAATGTTAACGAATAGAACGAACTTTTATTCCAGAGGAATGTCGAGAGATTTTCGTTAAACGGTTGAACATTCGTGACAATTTGCGAGTTGTTTAATTAGATAGAAGGTTCACTTACCCACGGGTGCTGCCATGATGGCCGCTACAGCCACAAAGAGAAGAGCCACAAGAAAATAGACCTTCACCATTTTGGCTAAAGTTTTTGTGAAAATTCGACGGTAAACTGTGTTCAAGTTACTGAAGAATAGACCAAGAAGTGTCTGATGACTGAACGTTAGCTGGCGCGGTTTATATACAACTCCGTGTCCATTGAACCATGTGTGTACAAGTGCATACTCAATGAAGTGTAGTATATAAGGCAATCTCATCATCAGCATACGGGTAAGTCCCTGAAACCTGGAATGAACTCTTGCTGTGTGGTCGCGTCAGACGGAAAAAGGTTATCTCTTTTGTAATTGCTAATTGCTCTACTTCGATAAATATATCTGTGTTCCTGATGTTGCAGAATCAAAGATCAATAGTTACAATTGTACAAATTATGCCACTAGTATCGATAATTCAATGATATTCTATTAAGTTGCTTCGTTTGCGCTTCAAATCAATTAGCTATTTATTAAATATTTTACCAAGTGCATTATTTTGTTTCTCATATGTTAGATTTAAAGATTGACAATTACGATTACATAAATTGTAGAATTAATTGTTAAATACTTTCATTAGATGTTTTATGAAAAACATTTTCGTTTAAATCCGTTTTACGATCTCAGACATTGAAAGAATGCGTATATAATTCATCCGATAATTTGTATAACAAATATCTTTTACATTCCCTCATCGTCTTTCTAATTAATCACTTAGATGGGAAATAATAATATGCTGATTCCCGAACTGAAGTAAATTTCAAAATGTTTTTAAACGATTGCAATAGAACAATGCAAGATGTTAATGTTGAACACTGTGAAAATTGGAATAGAATGGTCGTATTTTGGGTGTAATGAGAACAAAGAGAAATATTGATTCTCGAGGTGTGTGCTTTTTTTATTAAAATTAATCGAACTTGTCATATCAAAATATTTCCATCTTTCTTCGTTTTATTCTTTTTATAAATAATATCTTTACAACCATGTACATATATAACATATAATATTTCTATTCTCGTAATTGAACTGCAAATCTTTACGCAAGTTTATATTTTTATTAACGTAACTAAATTGTATTAAATATGTGTATTATCGAATTAATCGAACTTGCCATATCAAAATATTTCCATCTTTCTTCGTTTTATTCTTTTTATAAATAATATCTTTACAACCATGTACATATATAACATATAATATTTCTATTCTCGTAATCGAACTGCAAATCTTTACGCAAGTTTATATTTTTATTAACGTAACTACATTGTATTAAATATGTGTATTAAATATTATAAAAAGCTTGAATATTTTATATATTTTTGCATGTTACGCATATACTGTACACTTCTTTGTTCTTATATTTTCATATTTATTATAAACGCATAAACATATCCGTAATCTACTTGAAATGTTCTAGCAAACTTAAAGTTGCCCCCTGCTATTGGAAATTTTCTACATTGTTCGATAAATAAGTTTTATCTGGTGTTTTCATATAATTCATTGCTTCGATTTTTTGTATTTCCAAATTTAGATATACGAACACATGTATGCAAATTGGGGATTCCTAGAGCGAGAAACTTTTACGCTTAACACCAATTATACTCTCTGATACCGAATACTAACAGATAAACGTTAAAGAATTTCCGTTATCTGAAACATTGGGTTTTCCCACACGCATACCATTCCTTTCAATCAGTGTTATTGTCTTTATGACCGATGTTTCAAAGTCACGATCTTTTCCTTTCGTATTTCATAATCCGAGCTTAAATTTCATTTTATAAATAATACAATTTCAATTTAATGAAATAAAATATATAAATAAAATAAAACCTTCAAAGATTTATCTTCTCTTACTGCGAACTGCGACTATAATTTTGGAACCACAACTGTAAATTAATGTACAAATTGTAGCATATTTTATAATTACGAAATTTTTATAAAATTTCCTTTCTATCTTTTATAACGAAGGAAGAAATATCTTGAAATAATTTAAGTATTTTGTTAGGTTCGTCGCATGCGTCTAATAAATTTATAAATCTTTTCTGTTCAACAAATGACAATGCGGTTGAATGAAAATTTTGCAACCATTCCGATGATAAATAACAACATATCGCTTTCTAAGTGGAAATTAATAAAATTAATAAAAAATTGACAACGTCGATTATTTAGAAATTACAATCTTAATTAAGGACTAATATAATTTAACGGAAGGGAAAATTTTTCGTTCAAGGTAACGTTACGACACAAAAGTATGATTTATTTTCGATATAAGATTTAAGGAAAGATATGATTAAAATTCTCTTTTAGTTATTCCTAGATATTTTCATCGCATACATATTTTTCAGAGACAGAGTACTTGCCAAAATTGGATATTTTCAGAATGTAAATATACTGCCATATTTTTTTATAAAGTTAAAAGCTTTTAATACTTGCTTCCCTTCAAGGTATATATGCTTGTTATTTACGTAGCCATTTCAAATAGAAGTAGTATTTCTTGATGTGGACGTACATTCTCTTATTAGATACTACGATATTGTTTATGAAGGAAAATTAAAAACGCATAGAATATTGCATTCGATTAAGAAACTTTATTTAGCACAAATTTAAATTACGGACTTTCCGTATACATAGTTAATTTACGTTAAATCTAATAATTCATTCGTATCATATTTTCTCGAAAAATAAATCTTCCCTGTGCGCTCAAAGATAAGCACCTGAATCACGCGACATAACTTAGAAAGTATAATACTCTGCTTTTCATCTTTTTTTTACGCTATGTGATACAGAACGTTACGTTGTGTAATAGAAAAATTGGTAAACGTGTGATTGAGAAAATACAAAAATACGTATAATTAGATCAAACGTTATAATACTGTAACTTTATAAGCTATATCAATACTGTAAGATAAACTACCGTGAAAAACACCTGATATCCCTACACCATTACAAATTTTCTACCGCTATATCATACTTTTAATATTAATCCCACTTCTATCAAAAACAATTTAAGAATTGTTAATCAATCGTCGGTAACTGCAAAATTTTATAAGACGAACCGATGCTGTCAAAAACCTGTAAAAGTCAACGATATTTCAATTTCTTTTTTTCAACCGAGTTACTGATATCATATTTTCCGGTGGTTGATGAAATTTTAAACAATCGATCCGAAACAAAATATTTCACTTTGTTTCTTTACATAACGGTATAATGTGCTGATCCATTGCGCCATAAAGCAGATATTGTACACTTGTCGAACATGTCATCTTGTTCCCCCCCCCCCCCCCCCGGGCTCCGCTTGTACGTAGGATAAAATGTACATCATCCTTGTTCAAGCAACGTGTAAATACCACCGGGATTCACTGTAGACTTGGAGTTGTGAATTTTTCCTCGTTGATAAACCAGAATTTCGCAAACCAACGTTATTCTATTTATTAATATCTTCATTGAGATTATCTTGGTCAAGGAAAAACTTCGCTGATTTTTCCATACCCGTAGTTCCTTATCGGCCGACCGTGAGAGACGAAACGTTAAAGTTGTATCTATAAATTGAACGATATCGATTAGTTCTGGATAGACGACTATTTTTTAAAACTAAATTATGGGTATGTTATGAATTTATAGAAAATCTAAAAATGAAGAAACACATAGAATGTACGTAATTGGCAAAAATGAACAAAGCATGATACGAAGTTTATATTAAATATAAATTTAGTAGAAGCTTAAAGTACTTCTAAGGTCGATTGTTTCTTATAACTAAATTATGGGTATTTTATGAATTTATAGAAAATCTAAAAATGAAGAAACACATAGAATGTACGTAATTGGCAAAAATGAACAAAGCATGATACGAAGTTTATATTAAATATAAATTTGGTAGAAGCTTAAAGTACTTCTAAGGTCGATTGTTTCTTATAACTAAATGACGGGTATGTTATGAATTTATAGAAAATCTAAAAATGAAGAAACACATAGAATGTACGTAATTGGCAAAAATGAACAAAGCATGATACGAAGTTTATATTAAATATAAATTTAGTAGAAGCTTAAAGTACTTCTAAGGTCGATTGTTTCTTATAACTAAATTATGGGTATTTTATGAATTTATAGAAAATCTAAAAATGAAGAAACACATAGAATGTACGTAATTGGCAAAAATGAACAAAGCATGATACGAACTTTTCATTAAATATAAATTTGGTAAAAGATTAAAGTACTTCTAAAGTCGACTGTTTCTTATAACTAAATGACGGGTATTTTATGAATTCATAGAAAATCTAAAAATGAAGAAACACATAGAATGTACGTAATTGGCAAAAATGAACAAAGCATGATACGAAGTTTATATTAAATATAAATTGGGTAGAAGCTTAAAGTACTTCTAAAGTCGACTGTTTCTTATAACTAAATTATGGGTATGTTATGAATTTATAGAAAATCTAAAAATGAAGAAACACATAGAATGTACGTAATTGGCAAAAATGAACAAAGCATGATACGAAGTTTATATTAAATATAAATTGGGTAGAAGCTTAAAGTACTTCTAAAGTCGACTGTTTCTTATAACTAAATTATGGGTATGTTATGAATTTATAGAAAATCTAAAAATGAAGAAACACATAGAATGTACGTAATTGGCAAAAATGAACAAAGCATGATACGAAGTTTATATTAAATATAAATTTAGTAGAAGCTTAAAGTACTTCTAAGGTCGATTGTTTCTTATAACTAAATTATGGGTATGTTATGAATTTATAGAAAATCTAAAAATGAAGAAACACATAGAATGTACGTAATTGGCAAAAATGAACAAAGCATGATACGAAGTTTATATTAAATATAAATTTAGTAGAAGCTTAAAGTACTTCTAAGGTCGATTGTTTCTTATAACTAAATTATGGGTATTTTATGAATTTATAGAAAATCTAAAAATGAAGAAACACATAGAATGTACGTAATTGGCAAAAATGAACAAAGCATGATACGAACTTTTCATTAAATATAAATTTGGTAAAAGATTAAAGTACTTCTAAAGTCGACTGTTTCTTATAACTAAATGACGGGTATTTTATGAATTCATAGAAAATCTAAAAATGAAGAAACACATAGAATGTACGTAATTGGCAAAAATGAACAAAGCATGATACGAAGTTTATATTAAATATAAATTGGGTAGAAGCTTAAAGTACTTCTAAAGTCGACTGTTTCTTATAACTAAATTATGGGTATGTTATGAATTTATAGAAAATCTAAAAATGAAGAAACACAT
This sequence comes from Bombus terrestris, assembly GCF_910591885.1. NCBI lineage: Eukaryota > Metazoa > Arthropoda > Insecta > Hymenoptera > Apidae > Bombus > Bombus terrestris. The sequence goes on from NC_063274.1 coordinate 5,171,361, forward strand.
AGAATGTACGTAATTGGCAAAAATGAACAAAGCATGATACGAAGTTTATATTAAATATAAATTTAGTAGAAGCTTAAAGTACTTCTAAGGTCGATTGTTTCTTATAACTAAATTATGGGTATGTTATGAATTTATAGAAAATCTAAAAATGAAGAAACACATAGAATGTACGTAATTGGCAAAAATGAACAAAGCATGATACGAACTTTTCATTAAATATAAATTTGGTAAAAGATTAAAGTACTTCTAAAGTCGACTGTTTCTTATAACTAAATGACGGGTATTTTATGAATTCATAGAAAATCTAAAAATGAAGAAACACATAGAATGTACGTAATTGGCAAAAATGAACAAAGCATGATACGAAGTTTATATTAAATATAAATTGGGTAGAAGCTTAAAGTACTTCTAAAGTCGACTGTTTCTTATAACTAAATTATGGGTATGTTATGAATTTATAGAAAATCTAAAAATGAAGAAACACATAGAATGTACGTAATTGGCAAAAATGAACAAAGCATGATACGAAGTTTATATTAAATATAAATTTAGTAGAAGCTTAAAGTACTTCTAAGGTCGATTGTTTCTTATAACTAAATTATGGGTATGTTATGAATTTATAGAAAATCTAAAAATGAAGAAACACATAGAATGTACGTAATTGGCAAAAATGAACAAAGCATGATACGAAGTTTATATTAAATATAAATTTAGTAGAAGCTTAAAGTACTTCTAAGGTCGATTGTTTCTTATAACTAAATTATGGGTATTTTATGAATTCATAGAAAATCTAAAAATGAAGAAACACATAGAATGTACGTAATTGGCAAAAATGAACAAAGCATGATACGAAGTTTATATTAAATATAAATTTAGTAGAAGCTTAAAGTACTTCTAAGGTCGATTGTTTCTTATAACTAAATTATGGGTATTTTATGAATTTATAGAAAATCTAAAAATGAAGAAACACATAGAATGTACGTAATTGGCAAAAATGAACAAAGCATGATACGAACTTTTCATTAAATATAAATTTGGTAAAAGATTAAAGTACTTCTAAAGTCGACTGTTTCTTATAACTAAATGACGGGTATTTTATGAATTCATAGAAAATCTAAAAATGAAGAAACACATAGAATGTACGTAATTGGCAAAAATGAACAAAGCATGATACGAAGTTTATATTAAATATAAATTGGGTAGAAGCTTAAAGTACTTCTAAAGTCGACTGTTTCTTATAACTAAATTATGGGTATGTTATGAATTTATAGAAAATCTAAAAATGAAGAAACACATAGATGATGATGATGAAACACATAGAATGTACGTAATTGGCAAAAATAAACAAAGCATGATACAAAGTTTATATTAAATAAAAATTTTGTTGAAGATTAAAGTACTCTGCTAGAAGTATAGACAAAACAAATTTCTGTAGAATCAAGTAAATTTTCATAAAAATATGCCATATAAATTTGCATAAATATTGGTGGCCCGGCAATTACTATCGCTTGAGTAGGATGTGTTAAGGATATGGCAAGCTTTAATCGTAATTATTGACGAATCATAAGATAAAGTAACTCGGGTCTAACGTAAGGTGTATAATATTATTTATGTCACATAGAATCGATTTACTATGAAATAGGAAAACATTGCTAATGGGTTGAACTAAAATTAAATTATAAGTATGGAATTAAAAGGTATTATCGTGGGCTATACCTGTTCATTAATGTCTGTTACACGAGTAATGTCTGTTACAATGGAGAAGATCGAGACGTTAAATTTGAAGTGTTCTCCTTCGGCGAAAATAATTACCGAAATCGTAAAATGAATAGGATACTTGCAAACAATTTTCGCGGACAATTAATTTGACGTTCTTTGTTCATTTAACAGCGAATAATTCTCACCTAATCTTCTTGAGAGATATTCAGACCTCGTTTTATTGTCCAGTGCAGCAGTTTATGTTTCGTTGCTGAATAAACAGTACATCGAGTGAACTGAATATTAAATAAATAGACATCGTGATTGCGTACTAATTATATTGTATTAAAATTACCAACCACATATCTGAAGAAGCCATTACCAACCACATACTAATTAATTTAAATCTCTTTCAACTTTTTACTGTTGTAAAAAAAAAAAAGAAATATTGTTGTAAAAAGATTTCCAGTCAATTTTAGTACCTAGTTTCATTGCGTTGTTGAATAATTCAATTTGAATAATTTACTATTTAATATTGATATATCGTGAAAGAAAAGCTTCAAGCGAAAGACCAAAATCACATTTCTGAAATGATATTGCAATATGTTTACCATTTAGTTCTCTTGTCTCCCCGTACTCTTTATTTTACTTTTATATTAAATTACAAAACATCTTTCATTACTTCGTACAAACTTTTATATCGTACATTGGTGATATGACAGTACAAATTGTTCGATACAAAGACATCGTACAGATAATGCATCGTATAAATCACTTTGCATTACGCTTGATTGAGTCTCTTTTTTCAATGGAAAGATAATGCAACGTATTATAGATTCATAAAATATACAGTAACAAAAAGGAAAGCGAAGCTGATAGAGTAAAAGATATAGTAACAGAAAGGAAAGCGAAGCCAGTAATATATAGAAGTACAATAATAAAAGGAGAAAAGAAGAAAAAACATGATTAAATATGATAAACGTTAAAAGATTTTTAAAGACGGATGTTAACCAAAGTAACGACGTGCTCTATCCATGAAAACTGTGAATTATTAGATAGTATACGTATGTAGTCCAGCACAGCGATTATAGTACAAAAGGAAGAATTATTTTGTTCACAAGCTAGCTGTTTTGCCAAAAGGGTTAATCCTCACGCCAACATTACGAAGGCCATCGGTAAGTCTTTTGCCCAATTCAGTGTCCACTTCCGTAAAGTTCTTCACGGCCCTCTCGACGATGAACGTTGACGCATTACGAAGGCTATTAACCAGGTTGTTCACCAGCCTGGTCTTTTCGTCATCGTTGAGAACTCGTCTCCAAAATATGGTTGCCTGTTCGAAATTATCTTCTTTGTCTACCATGTCGTAACGGTCCACGTCGCCACTCACGTGGAAGCTTGTGGAACGAGCAGCTGGGCATTCTTGTGGGCCATTGAAACTGTTGGGGAAATAGTTCGGCGCACCATTTTGATTATAGAAGGACATAAAGCTATCGCGTTGATAATTCATCGCCGAAATCGCCTAAAAAATAAAACGATTCTTCGTTTATTTTTCCTTTTATTATGAGTAACGATACAGTTATTGGAAAAAATATAAAAACAGATGAGAAATTGATCTACTTATTGATTACTATCGTTATGATATACGCTTATTGCCATATTATACAAATGGAATATCTTCTTTGCTGGCTAATATATGCAAGTATATTATATATGCATATGAGAGCAATTACCTTGTACGGGCAGTTCACAGGTAACTGAAGATGATTCGGCCCAAGACGATGCCTCTGAGTATCACCGTACGAGAATAGTCGACCCTGTAGCATTCTGTCAGGACTTGCTTCAATACCAGGTACCATGTGAGCCGGATTGAAGGCTATTTGCTCCACGTCAGCAAAGTAATTTTCAGGATTTCGGTCTAGCACCAGCTTACCAACAGGTATGAGCGGGAACTCGTCATGTGGCCATACCTGTTCAGATAGGAACAAAGCGCTTCTTTAAATCTTACTACCATCGCAAATTTTCTTAAAAATTTCAGCCGCGACACGAATCTTTAATTTCTCCACGATTAAAATCAATGGCTATTCGTTGTGACTTATCTTAACATCTCATCTTCAACGTATATTTCAATAAATGAATAGGAAAATTTATATAATATACGTTGATATGATACGTTGATATAAGATAAATAGTTACTAATCATAGACTGCATATTCATCTAGTTTTCTTTTTACAAACGTAATCGTTTAAATCCTGCGTATAAAATTCGAACTCTGTTGTTTGAACCAACGCTTGTATTTTATAAAATCACGTGATAAAATTACTTTATCAAGATCTAACTTATCGAGTTACATTGCCATTACTTTGGTCAAATCGAAGGGGTTCCATCTGAACTTCTTTACTTGACACGGCTTCATCACTTGAATAGAGAACGTCCACGTCGGATAATTATGTGTAGCGATCGCATTGTAAAGATCTTTGATCGAGTAATCGGGATCAGAGCTGCTTAATTCAGCCGCCTTATCGACTGGGATATTTTTAATTCCTTGGTCGGTCTGAAATAATTTCAAATAATTTTATTAAAAGAATAGAGATGAATAAGTATATGCATACATACAAACATTTTTCATTCATGACAAAATCTCTTCTCTTTTCTTATTCTTTGCTAGATTATATCAAATTAAATAAAAATACCATAAAATATTGTATATGTATTTAAAAAGCATATAAATTTTTAATATGATAAATAATCTTTAAAACTCGGCAAATGAACAAAATTGAGCGTAATATTTAACGTTGTAATATATAATATTAAAGTTGAATATTATCGACAGCTTCATGTTCTTTTATTTCGAAATTTATTTCATAAGCTACCGGCTTTTTCTCAAAATAAATGCACATTTTCAAACATTCCATTCATTCGATTCGGTTCACGTATATCATTATTTATACTCTTTCTCGTGTTTTACGCCGTTTTGTATCTGCAATCGACATTCGCTGCTATTTATGAAACATATTTTTTTATTCATAACGAGTTTTTTTGCTTTAACTTTCGTTTCTATAAACTAATTGAATACCAAATATTAAACCTTGTAATTTGGAAACTGATATATACAAATCTTTTCAAATAAAATATAAAATATTTTGACTGGCTAATCTTCTTATACAAGTATTTTCAACACGGATACACGGTATCTTATGTTTAATTGTTTAACTTCAATTGTTTAAAATTTAAAACTGCGCTTCCATGCTTTGATCAAAACAATCAACAGAAGTAGACTTCTTTTTCTTCTTCGAGAAAATACAATGGAAAATACAATCTGACACAATCTGATACTATCTGTTCGCGTAATAAAAAATGTAGAAAGTCGCCTCACCACAATGATAGCTACAACGAGCAAACGCGTCGAACCGTTGTATCATTAATTTCCACAAAACACAACAGATCTAAACTCATCTCTTTTCGTTTCCAAGGTTTTACATTCTTTACGCAATAAAGCTTCTAATCACGTTACATATATATATTTTATAAACTATCGTCGATAGACCGTAGAATCTGTTGTATACACAGAAATAAAATCTAAATAACAATTTATTTCACCTGCTAAAAATTGTAATTAATATTTTATCTGAAACATTTTATGTGTATCTTTGCGTACTATATTGATTCTACGTATTTTAAGGTTTTCAAACATCGCGTAAAAGCTTAAGAAGCCTTCTCATCGATGTTCAATTTTCGTTCTACATTTTCACAAACATAATCTCTCGCTATTTCCTAGTATCGTACAAGTCATATACCTCGGTTTCTCCAAAACGACGACGCTTATCCTGTAAAGTATAATAAAAGTCGCACCTTGTAGTGGAATTTACAGTAGACTATGTCGTTGTCGGCGTTCACCAGCTTGAACGTATGGGAGCCGTAACCATTCATGTGACGATGACCGTCGGGAATACCTCGATCCGAAAACAGGAACATGATCTGGTGCGTTGACTCGGGTCTCAGAGAGATGAAGTCCCAGAACATGTCGGCGTCCTATGCAAGACAATTCAATTAACACGCCGTTTAGACTGGTGCGCGCTAATTAGTGAACGCGGATACACTGTACGCAGAATAGCAAGGCATACATGTAGTCGCATCTACGCTAACAACTATATAACAACCATATAAATGTGCAATTACGCGCTTTTCGACGAGAAAACCGAAAACGCACGCGATTATAAAAACGATAGGAACCCGAGAACGATAAACTATGTCCCTTAATAAATAAAATTACTGCTAGCAATTCCTGTATCAGTATCAGTGAATGATAAATCGCAAACATCGTTAGATGGCATCGGTCGGTGCAACTGTATGCAATTTTCTTCTCCAACGTACAAGATTATTTGCGAAGGCTATACACTAAGTTCTCTTCTAAATAAACAAAACACAGTGTACGTTCTAGTTCGCAGCGACGATCAAGAAGCTTCGACTCAACGTTACATTGCTACGCTCGCATTTCCACGAGGAACAGGACCGATTAGGGATCGCAAGAGCTTCTACGTAGGATTTCACAAGTATCCGAAACTCGACTCCGGAAAGTCACGAGTATTTAGGAAATCCTACGCTGCAAGAAAGTTTCCAGTTCCGGCCGATTTAGACTAATCACTGTCTGACCTGAATCGGGTCTCCAGAGGTATCTGAAAATTTCTAATACTATCTCACGTTAATTAACTTATCGTTTACTGATCGGATACCAGGCAATCCTGGCATGTAGCTGTTACTCTAACAATCTTGGTAATTTCAAAATAAACTTCACAAGCTGGTCTTCAAGTTTTGATCCCTCGCAGATGTTTTATTATTTCTACCGCATAATCTAATTACCTCGTTGTACTATCCTGTCGTATTTCCGTTAGGATGGCTTAAAAGAAATGCGAGAAAGTAACACTTGAAACGCTTTTAAACATTTATATTTCATATTGCTGTGTTAATCTTAATCAAACGCTAAAGTTTCAGATTCGGACCTGAAACGAATTCATATGCGACGAACAAAGCATAGCAAAGTTCCAAAATCAGTTTCACCATTTCGTAGGCAATAAATTCTGCCAACAAAGCTACCACGATTACCGAACTCTTACTATACAGAATAAATTTGAACATGATTTAGCTTGAATACAAAATTAAAATAGTATAATCGTCGGTTATAAAGTCCGTACAACTCGTAACGTTTCTTGCACGAACTTAAAGTAACAGGCGACAGAAAAATTAACTCTGACTGAGCAAAATCTGCATGTCCAACTATCCGAGAAGGAACAGAAAAATAAAACTCTAACGTATGAATATTTAGATCCGACTCTAACGTTGTCTATCCTCTAAAAAAGGATAGAAAAGAAAACGACCTGTTGCAAGTGTTGAAGAAATCTCAACTTCGTAAAATGCAACTCGCTAAACCGATCGGATAACAAACCTTCAAGTGAGTGACAGGATTTCTTTTTTGCGTGTGGATAAAGCTGGGGAAGAATATCGGGTCCTTGATGAAGAAGATCGGCGTGTTGTTGCCCACCAAATCCCAGATACCGTCCTCGGTGTAGAATTTGATCGCAAAACCACGTGGATCTCTGCGAACGAAAGAGAACAAAGAATCGATCGATGAGCAAGAAAAAACAAACTCACAGGACTAAAGCATTGCTATTAACGGCTATAAAAGGAAGTTTTATTTCAGGGAAGAAATATCTTCCTCTCGTATTTCAGTCGCGATTATGATCGAAGGGACAATCGACTGAACGTTCAAGTTAAAACGCAACTGAGAAACAGTGACAAAAGCCGTGAAATCGCGCGTGATTCATCGAAAATTGTCGTAGCTACAGCTTCGGGAAGAAAAAAAAGGAAATTTTCCACGATTGGGTAGTCGGCCGATTAATCGCGAGGACGACGCGCGCGTTCGCTTTTTCGCGCGTTTCCGTGTGACTAAGCCGGTTGATTTGTACGCAAGAAACAACGGTTGTTTCGAGCTCCGTTTCCGGCATTTTTGCAACCCATAATTGTCATGAATTGCGCGAAGTCTGAGTTTCCCCTTCGCGGCCATTAGTCTCCATTGTCTTGGGACCATTCGCGCTTTTGTAAACTACTTTTTCAGGTAATTTGCAAGTAACTGTCCGTGAATAGTACAAGCATCGATCCATTATGTACGTTCCGTGGTTATTTTTAACTATTCGAGCGCGGATGTTCACGCAATTTTACATTTCTTACAAACGTAACTAAACAGGCGGATTCCAAGTAGAAACACGTTTCGTCCGTCAAATATTCCAATGAACGTTATTTTATAAATCTCTGGCAAACGTGCGAGAATCAGCAAGCGATTCGTAGGAGAACAATAGGAAATATTTATAAACTTCTGATCTACAAATCTCTGATCTCATCGTTAACGATCGAAATAAATCTTCACTTCCTTAACTCGGTGTTCTTTCGTTGAGCAAGAATTTTCTGAAGCTCAGTCCCCAGCCAGAGAACGACGCGCGGAAATTCTTCGTCCCTTTTAAGGGGCTAATGAAAATAAGAAAATTTCTACACGTATGAAATACGAGACGAAGAATGGCGGGCATCTCGCGCAAGCACGTTCGAGCGGAAATGTACACGTTGGCAATTACCTGACGGTATCAGAGGAGCCAGACTCGCCGCCCACGCTGGAAAATCTCACAGCGACCGGAGTACGTTTTCCAATGGAGGAGAAAACCTTTGCCTTACAGTAGTTGGTAATGTCGTGGGTAACTTCGAAATAACCGAATGCACCTGCGACCAAACAAAAAGCAAAAAAGAGATAACGATTCAGTAGCACGGTCGGTTATCCGCGTTACTCCGACGTTCCGAACGTTTTATGGATATTTCCTCTGTGCATATGTAACTTCTTCTACGACTTTTCAGTTTTCCCGCGGCCTTCTTATTTTTTCATCTTCTTTCGCTTGTTTTCTCGTTGGTCGGATTATACGATACGAGGCTGCTATCTGGAACTGCAACTCTCGTGAATTGCTTCGTTCCGTTGGAAGATAGAAACGAAGGCGGTGAAATACGACGGCGAGACGGAAGATGATGATTGTTAAGCAGATGAGATGGTTCGTCAGAATGTTACGTGCTAATTCGGACACCACGATGCGAAAGATCGTTATGTTCGTTAATATGTCGATGAAAGTAATCGAACTGTCTTTCCTGAAATTTCATCAACCACGTGTAAAAATATTGCTATGACGCTACAAATAATATACATTATAATTATAAAGCACTTTCCTACGTTAATTTAGTTTCTTACATTAACCAGCAAAGTGCTGCTGTAATTTAAGCATATCTTGTCTCGTTTATTCCTGATATTTAAGTCGTTGATTCTGTAGTATATAGTGTCTCTTAAGTACGCTAAACACAATTGATATTATTTTTGGTCTCCTGGCCGCGTCAAAGATGAAATTTGCAACGCGAAAGGATTAAGAACAAGTTTTTAGAGTTACGCGCGTGAGCTTAAGACCTTAAAAAATCAAATTCAAACTTTAACATTGCATTCTACAGATTGTTCGCACTTTATCATGTGAAAAATTCTTCCAATACCTCTGCTATAGTAGATCGCGAGACTAGCTGCTGTATTTTATAGCTCGACAGCTATAAGGCTATCATATAGTCATAAAATGTATACATAGAACAACACATATTTCGTTATATTCTTCGGTAGATGTCCTGCGATATGTTGAAAACGTGACGAGTCAACGTACCAGCTCCTTTCGCGTGCACCACACGCTCCGGAATCCTTTCTCTGGAGAAATGAGACAGTTCGTCAATAAAAACGAAATCTTGAAGCAGAATAGGGCCATTTGGACCAACCGTCAAGCTTGCTGTCTTCTGAGCGATCGGGTTTCCATTTCCGGTTAGCAATACATTCCGGCCCTGAAGAAAACAATAAACCGTTGATAAAGAAAGAGCTATAGATTTTTGCAGAAAGTGTCATGCTCTTGTTTAAAACTAAAATTCAATTTCTCTCGATACGCTCAACTCGAAACATATCTTTTCTATGTGTTGTTTATTTCTATACGTTCGAATGAAATATTTTGTATTTATTTTACTACCCATGTTACGTTATAATGATTTTTTATTTAGATTATTAAGACGAGTCGCCTAATTTCGTTTGCATTCGAATTAATATATTATTTCTTTATCATTTATATATCATTATCTCTAAAAGCGACTGCTTTATTTCGAGAAACTGCCTATTAACATTCAACAGCTTGGTAATAACTTAAATCAACGTAGTTGAAATGACGATTACGTCGAATGTATTTTATGTGCCGCGATGAGTCGTTCTTTCGCGGTCAATTAAGTAAATCTGACGTGTCGATGCGAATTATTGTGATGGGATTGCTGTGTTACACGAGGGATTGCGTTTTGTGCAACGCAAGTACTATTCCATAATCAAAGTCAACATTGACTAATCCGTTGTTACGGAATTAACTCGAAACGCCGCGTAGATATGCAACCGGTGAAACTCATCGCATATCGCGAGAACAGTTTCATTTTGTACGTTGCACTGTGTGCCAAAGTGTTTCCGTGTGTGGTAATTCTACGCAAGTTAAATTTCACTGCCCTTTTCTAATGAAAAATACAAGCTCAGATTCCTTATATGTGCGATGTACGTATATCACACACAGAGAGAAGTGGACACAAGGATTGTAAAAACGAAGCCTCTCAAAGTACGAAATGAGAAATGAACGAATGGTTCATCAACAAATAAATTGAGACACAAGCTGACCTTTCTAACGAACCTTTAACTTCCAGTCTTGACTTAGACTCAGACTTAGACTTTGTTTTCCAAATTGATTTCGAAGCTAACATTTACTCTGTTCTACGCTACGCTCATGGTGCTTTTCTTGGCAATAAAATAGTCCTTGAATAACGAAGATATTCGACGTTTAAATAAAATTTGCAATGAAAGAAACCGAAAGTACGAAGAATTTTCGGGTCAGAATTTTACAAAATTTTAGCAATGGAATTGTGAATCTTTCTAAAAAATATCAAAGAGGCAAGAATATAGGTAATATTAAAATGTATATAAAACATGCAAAGTAAAGCGTTTATTGTAACGTTCAGTGGATGAAAGAACCTCTGTTTAGGACGCATATTTTAGTTATGTCAGTAATACAAATGTCTACTAATAAGATTATATGTTACGACATAGTACCTGGAGAAGAGTGATCTTTAAAAAATAACATCAGTAGGATCAAGATTTCTACCTGAGATACATAGAAAATGGGAAAGTTGACGACTATCGTCTGATATCTGGCGATTAGCAAAAAGTAATATTATTCGTGCATTACTTCTTATCAAAAGTAATAAATCTCGATAATAATCGACAATTCATTTACAAATCTACCGAGAAGATATATCGGTAACTTGAAACTAAAAATCGTTACCAAGCCCATCTGTTACCTACGAGTGATCGATATATGTAACTATGTACCATTTTTCAAAGTTGCAGAATAGTGTCATTTTTTATCGTACACGAACCACGTCCATGACTCACTTCGAAGTCTCGTTATAGTAATTATCGTCGTTCATGGCCGATTCTACGGAATATTTCGATGGTAATTTCTAATTCCATGGAGAATCGCGACTAGCGATTCAATTATCTTGCAAGAATCGTCCGAGTGCATCGAAATAAAAATGAAAAAAGAACGTGCAACTATCGTGCGTTATTCGTTTATCTAATCAACATATAATAAATACGATCTTTAACGAAGAAAATACAATTGCAACGGAAAAGAAAATAACGCGTTATTTTGAACGAAGCGATAACCGATAATTTTTCCGGTGAAAACGAAATAATGGAGAAACAACGAACATGAAATATGTTTGTCTAATATGTTGTCTACCTTGTAACCTGTAATTATTGCAAATACATAGTCGCTGAAACGAAACCGATGTTCTTTATTTTTGAAACGATAGTGGAATTGAATATATTTTATGAAATAGGACATTCAAATTAAGTAGTAATTTGTACTAATTGACTCGCGTTATTTTTTCTTTCCTCTGTCTCTTTTCCAGAGCAAAAAATTAATTTTTTCAGAATAAGAAATATTTCGTCGTAAATAACTTTCTTTCTTCTTTTAGAAAAACAAATTCTTATCTAAACTGATGTGTCAACCTTTGTCGATAATAAAAACCCTTCAACTAAGACAATTTTTCTTTATTTTCTGAAGAATGGAAGATGCGTGGCTGATTTTCTTATTCTTAGAAATAAAACATTATTTCGTAAGATCAATTTTCCAATTTAAACGAATCAACTTTCCCATTTGAAAAGTCATGAAATGTACAGAAAGAAGAAAAATAAGCTACGCTTTGACCTTGGAAACAATGTTGCATATTAGTAGCTGATACTGGATGATGTACATAGGAAGTGGAAAAATACCGTATGGTAAATAGAGAATTTGCGCAAGGGACCTTTTATACGATATGACGAGTGTACGGAATAACGCGTACAAAGGTCACGTATCGTCCTCAGAATAATTTATGCACAGAATGCAATTTGCGAGAATTAAACTGTAGATGTTATGTAGACGGGATAAGATAGCAAAATTCGGTTTTAAATGATCGTATTAGGAATTTTCAATAATTTTGTGCAAAGGATGCAGTTCGCGAGAATTAAACTGTAGATGTAATTTAGATGGAATAAGATAGTAAAATTCGGTTTTAAATGATTACATTAGGAATATTCGATAATAGAAGAGAAAAGGAATTTACAGTACAACACAGAGTTAGAATATTATTTCCATATGCACTATCTTGAGATTTCAACTTTTAATCTTAATGTTTGAATTATATCGGTACTTTCGATGATATAATACATTCTTTCAAGCAAAAACTTCAAAAGGTGTTCTGTTTTCCCTGAAGTAATCTCACGAGGGCAGTTGATTTCAACGAAATAACAGTATCAACATGATAAGGATTCGTCCAGCTGTTAATTAATTGCGTACAGAAAATATGCTCGACCTTCGTAAATCGTAAATCTTCGTGATCCTACGTAAAGAAAATAATTCTTGGACATTATTATGCTTGTTATATTAAATGACAACGCGTACATTTAATATTTGCTCAAAAAAGTAAAAAAAATAATACATCTCTCGCTTAATTGGATCGCACACTTGGCCTGAACTGTTTATTTTGACAATGGTTTTACGTGTTTCATCAATGCCAGTTGTTATTAAACTTTAATTACACCTACATCGTTTTAAAATAATTTCAATATTCAAAAGAATGGGTGTACAAGTGAAGTATACTACTGGAGAGCGAGCAAAAGCTATTTTCTAAAATAAAAATAATAATATTAACGAACATTATTAATCCTTTTTTATTTGACGAATACCTTTTTTATTATAATGATTTGTCTAAAATAAATATCTACTGATACTTAAACAATGCTGCTTTTAGAAATTAAACAGACGCTCATAGCTCACGTACCATCGACTAAATTCCTACCCAAGTAGTTAATGACGATATTTTTCTTACTTTTGTGTGTTTGTGTGTATATGTAGTGTTACCTACTTTCTATTCCTTAATTCGTAACAATGTCGAATAGGTAGATTTCAAAGGGATTCCAACGATTTCATTATCGTTCCACTCCAAACTGTTACGCAATATAGAATGTAAATATTCGACTTATCATAATACGGAAAAGGAGTTTTCGACTGCTCCGTGTCAATGTAAAATGTCATATACAAATTTATGACGATGTAACCAACAGCGTTCCCCTCTTTTCCGTGAAACGAATCGCACGGCTCCTGGATTACTTCGTCTCGCAAATCGCGTGGGAATTTATGTTGCAACTTGTTTCACGACTGGCATTGTTCCTAAATTAATTTTACGGTGTACCATGAATCAGCGTAGTTTTACGAGTGGCGCAAGTCCTTTGAAGAAAGAGAAGGACATCGCAAATATCCTTTAGTGGCTGCTTAATTTATACTGCCATTAAATTATGATAAAGCAACAAGTCTTTCAATTGTCTTCTTATCGTACTTTCTCCTTCTCAAACATTATCTTTCCCTCTGTTTGATATTAGAAGAATTAAAATCTCATTGAAATGTTATTATAGCGATATAGGAATAGCTATTACGATAGGATCGTAAAATTTTCCAAACCAACTATCTTCTTTGTTGCATAAATCGTTATTTTTATAGCGATATCAAATTAATATCACGATGCTGTCGTAGTGTAAATGAAATATTATTTTACACTGAAAAACATCGCTATTTTTATAATAATATGGAAATAATATGATGATATTATCGTAGTATGAAAGAAATTCCTATTTTTATTAGAAATACCAGTTTAATTAATTATCGCGCAAGCTTATCGCTTATTTCCGATTAAATTTCTTTAATTTATCTATGTTAAACTTCTAAGAAAATTCTACTCTGATCTGTTTAGTTTTCTCGAGTACTGAAGCCATCGATAGCATATAGTCAAAAGACTGGGACGAAGACAGACCATAAACAGTAGAGAGGCGTTTATGAAGACGTTGTCTTCGGGGTTTTCAGTTATAAGGTAACATTGCCAGCATGTGGATCTAGATCAGCTCAAATTATATTCCTACTTGTACCTACATTTCTGTATTAAAATATATTTTCTACCTTACAATTTATCCATGCGTTTCTCTGTTTATACATCTAATAACCTCAACAATCTATTTACTTATCTCTAGGAATCAGGCTTTTTGACTCATTTAAAATTTTCCAAACCAAGCTGATCTGAGTGCGTATCATTCAGTACACATCTCGAAGAATACCCTTTCTGTTCTGTAGTTATAGGGCGAAACGCAATTTGCGGTGTAAGTTTCGTTTCTTTCGTTCTACTTAATGAAAAATTATGAAAACAAATCGGAGATATTTTGCCTCGTGGCGAACATGCCTGTGAATTTTTTCAGAATTTTACAGAATCTTTCAAACGCTGATTTTATATTGAAATAATGTCGGGTATCGAGTTTATATTTTTACAATGTTACTGTCTCGTTATGGATATTAACGTGTAATTTTTTCAGATTTTTTGAAATGGAGGAACGTGGTTAAAAGAATTCAAAATTGCTATTTGCTTGTATTATTGCCTTAGTTATTGACGTGACCATGTTAATATTTTTATGATTGTAGCATAATTTTATTGTGATTATTTATGCATCATTTTTCACATCTTTCGGAGAAGTGTATCATAGTTAAAAAAAAAAAAATTGTGAATCGACCTGGATCAATAGATAGCTCTGTTAATTATTCTAATAAAAAAAAGAAGGAAAAAGATAGAATTGTAATTTTCTCACATATTTTCTAATCGGAGTATTTGAATCGATTTCGTGACGAATTGCAACATGAACTTTTTTTATATAATAGTTCCAGTTTTCTAGAACAATAACATGCGACATCTCTCGTGTGCCCATCTGATAAACACAACTACGAAATATCGATCTGTACTGGTATTGTGCAGTAAAATGTAAATCTGATTAAAGGGAAAATAAAGATCGAAACACGTTAACATAAGTTCTTGTCGTTACCTTAAAAAAAAATGTCACCATTCTACCTCAATACAATTCGCTTGAATTAAAAGATTATCGGACTTTGATCGCCATATCTCAATAAAATTTTCAACGTAAATTTCAATGTTTAATTATGGAAAAATAAAGTTCATACTTTTATTTAAAATTTGTTCTTAGACTTTAATTAAAAAATGTGTAAAATGGTTTACATATGCAACTAATTAATTGGCCACTTTTTAGAATTCCGAAGAGCTTGCTCGAACTATTTGAATATTTCTTGAATTTTTTACATTTGTAATGGTCTTTTTTTCACGAGTTTGATGAATTACCTAACAGCTTATCGCTTGGCAATTAACATTCAAAATTATACCACCATTCAAAAATATACTTATAAAAACGTTATTATCTTTCAGAAATAATTATCAGTAATAACTCTTACTTAATTGCCATCGTTCTATTTTCTTTATTTCGTCCACCATCAATTGTGTACATATATATACCTACATATTTGCATACGCAATATGGAGCAATATGGATATACATTACAAGTACGATACATACTCACAAAATTATTTCTCTTTTATATAAATAAAAGTACCATAATACTAATAAATATCTCTGCCACTATATCTAACAATATCGTGCTTAATATGACTGTAAATAGCATGACTGGTAGCCTAATATTATTTAACATTTTTAATTTATTATTATTATTCTAGTAACTAATCATTTTATTCGTTTATTATTTATTATTGACTAATCACGTAATATTAAAAAATCCAATACACGTTTAAAAAACTTTACTTGTGAGTTGCAGAATGATTATTACGTAAAATAGATCTTATGAATCACAATTAAAATAGATAATCGATAAAATTACATTGTCATCGTTGAAATATTACGTGTTGTAGATAAACTCATAAAATTCTTCACAACGAGAGATATCGAAAAGCATATCATGCATTTCTTTCGATTGTATAGATATTCTTCCGATTCATAACTCAGGATGATTTCACGCGCGCTATCATCAAGCAAATTTTGTTTATCAATTTTCTAAGATACAATAAAAGAAATCTGTAACGATTAGTCAATCGTTGCAAGACGCGTGTGAATTTATTATCGCAACGTTCATGGTGAAACAGGTAATCTATTGAACTTTGCTATTCTAACTTAGTTTCATTTTGATAGTGAAAGATAGCACGCGAACTGTTCGAACAGAGTGAGCACATCGAGCATTTCGAAGAAAAATTATTATTATTGTTCATATTATTGCCTGTTATTGTTACTTTCTTTACAGCATTATATATTAGAATGGTAAATAGACGACATTCAGCCCTTCTGCTTTTAATATTTATTGCGGTTCCTAACAAAGAAACACAAAAATTCAAGAAACAATATAAATCGTAAAATTAAAATTTTGAATTACTAGTATCACACTTGAGATTCGCGTCTTTTATTTTTGAATCTTTTGCTCCGTAGCTTGCGTCGAAAAAAAATCAAAAAATCAAGATTGTCAATTGCTTTTTTTTTGAAAAAATTTGTGAAAATAAATTTTATTCTGAGAAAATATATCAGTAGATAAAAAAATATTTACGTTTAGTTAGATAGACGTAGTAGATTGAATATTGCAATCTAGTAAGTTATCATTGGCAGATTAATCTGAGTTATCGTTTATGCTAAAAATTATGTTGACATAATACTGAAATTTCTTATTTCGATATATATATATATAGTATGATATACACTTATAAAAATGTGATTTATATAACACGAACTTAAAATCGAGTGGGGGGAAATTTGTAAGTCTATCCACTTACTAAACGCGTGACGACCGCTATAATATAGATTAAGAAGTACAACTTAAATGTCTAATGCGTACAAAAATTTTGCATTATTTTTAAATTAAACTTTATATGAATAACGTTTCCTAGATATCATCGAAACTATCAAAAATTAAAGATCTTCGATATATTTTAATGAATTATTTCAATAAACTCTCCTAATTGAATAACTTCTAGTTGAATAACCTTTTCGTATTATCAGAAAATTACGTCGCCGTAGTACGTGTATCGACTATCTTAAAAATATACCCAACCTTCTGACTTAAACTATATAAGTGGAGCATGTGCCTACCATCAAATATATTACGTCACACAGAATTTTACATCGTCACATATCTACATTCAGAATGATCGTCTCGAAATATTAGAACCTAGGAAAAGAATTCGTTAAATTGCTTCAGCTATGATTTAAAGAAAATTTAATATCAGCGTCTGTTTATAAATATGAGCTTCTTTTAAACTAACACGTTTTACCATGTTAGTAAGAGTTTCTTAAACTCTCTTTTCTTTGCCATTATATTTATTTTTCGAGAGAGCTTTGATTCAGAGTACGAAACAAAAAATTGAATTGCAAAGAATAATATTTAGAGCGTAAATATTTATGCAAATTTGTGTTTTCATCCAAATAGAAATTTCGCTTACCCTCCGAGTATTACAACGAGCATATTACTTTAGATATCTTTATCTAATATGGATATTTTTACGTATTATGTACCTTTTGTACATCTTCGTGCATTTTCACTTCCCACGATTTTAAAAATGTCTCTAACTCTATCAAGGTGCATTGCTTATTCTTACACATGCAAAACATTGCACTTTAGTAAATTAATAATGAAGAACACGATGAAGGTGTTCGTTTTCAATAAAACTGGTATCTCAAATTTTAGTGTCTTACGTGTTCTTTACAAAACGATCTGAAACATTGTGTTTCTATTATTAATGATCAAATAAAAAGCAATTTTCCTCACTGGTTAAACGAAAATTCAATGCTGAAAGAATCATTGGCTAAATACTACAAATTCTGCATTGAAACCTCGTTAATCAACGATTACAGCAACGTATCGTTGACTTGATATCTTCGAATTATCAAATGAACTTCGTTTAGTGGAAGTTTAAATTTCAAGCAACTCTAGTGAAAATTTATAGTTCAAGGTTGACGATCACGTAACCTCAACGATCTTCGCGAATTGTTGACCGTGAATGTTTCACGCACATTTTGACCTATCAAACTTGAACGTTTCTTATAAAAAAAAGTCATACATTTCGACTTCTGATACGAGACGTAAAAATAGAAACTACTCGATGAATAAGAAGTCACCCTTACGCAAGATTACATACGAATTGTCGTCATCGTGAGTCGTCAAATGAACAGAGTGGAACGATAATCATGCAGGATCACCCTCTGCGTGGTTGTACAACGGTTACCACCCCATCCTATATAATATCGACATAACGAACGAATTATGTGCAACATGTTGATCAAATGGAAATATAACGTTCAATTTTATAATTAATATTTATACTCGCCTGTATTCGTAATGTACTAATAGGAGAAACGCTAAAATCAAACATCGGGCTGTGAATATTTATAATTATAATTAAAATCACTTGGACTTAAAGTGGTATAAACGATGAAATCTTTCATTTGAAGAAAACTTTAAGAAAAATTTCAATTTTTAGCTAGGAAGAAATTAGAATTTTTCAAACAAATTACTGAACGCTGTGATATTGGTTTTTCGAATCATATTTGCACTTTGCGCTTGTATTTTGCGTTTGTACGTTGGGTCAACGTTTCGTAGACGTTGCGGTAGTCTACAATAATCGATTATTATTATTTGGAAAAATAAATCTATTTGTTAATAAATTGCTACACAAATTTTATTACAAAATATACTAATGGCGACTATTAATAATAACCATATCTGCAATAGAGTAAAAAAATACTATAATATCACAAATATTTAAGTAAGTATACTTTTCATCAATACGTTGCAGAATTTTTACGATGATAATGATATTCACTAAAAAACACAGCTTGACTTGCTCTGTTAGAGAGAGTCATCCTTGAACCGATTGCTCAAAGTTCATGGTACCCATTATCATTATCATTACTTTTTACCATCGTTGTTGGTCAACTTAACGTATTACAATTTTTTAAAAAGCTTTACCTTTGAACAATATTAATTTACCTTCGAACTTCGATTTGTCATTGCAGCAGAACGAATTCATTAAAATTCGAATCGCCCACCTACGCTTTACCAAACTACAGATAAACACTGCAGCTATTTTTTATATCTGTCACATCGATCAAAGTCTGTTGCATGGTAACGTTGAACCGAAGTGACGGATAAACTGAGCGTACGTTTTGTATGTTGTATGTTTAACAATAACTATACAACTGCAATACATAAACTAATCTCTACGATATAGCGAGTTTTACATTCAAATATCCAAAAGCGAAACATTAATTAATACAACGATTCCCAGAGACAGACATAGCAAGTGAATTATTTCATACTGCTCTTGGATACCTATTTATTTTATCAAACTTGAAACGTGTAAACTTCGTTTCCTGAATGATTCTACATCATTGTATCCAGATTGCAAACTTGCATACATTTATGGAAAGTAATATATGGCGCAAAAAATAATATTCCAAATATATAAGATATTCAAAATAAAGTACTCGTATGTAATAAGCGATAAATAAGTAAACAATAAGCAAGTAAATAAGTTTAAACTCTATTTTTCTCGATAAGTTCGTAGAAATATGAGATTGCATAAATATCTGTAGTGTGCAGTTAGTAGCGCATTCTTGATGTTACTACGACCACGCATGATTTACCTGTACGTTTTTCTTGTATTCATTCAGCTGTTCGGCAGCCGGGTCTCTATTCATCTTGAACGTTTTGTCGTCTTCTGTCTCTTTCTTGCAACAGTATCTTCTAAATAATAGTCGATGGAAAGCCAGCGTATTATTTGTCTTCTTCGAGAGGAATATGTTCTTCTGCGTGCCGCGTGCCGAACAATAACTGATCAGTGGAAATGACAACGGTCTTTTATCATCCAGGACGGCCGAGTTATGATCGAGCGCCAATGCGGCGTTACGAGTCAACACTCGACCCAACGAGATCGCCCGAATCACCGGTATAAGGCCCGAGCCGATCTTCGGCATTCTTCGGCACAGTACGTCGTGCGCAGATTGCCTTTCTGCCCCGCGTTGATGAATCTATGTATAGGCGCTTACTTGCTCTCTCGTTTTTTGTTCTCTTTGCAACCGGTGTTAAGAAATCGACAAAGCTTGGAAAAGAACTGAAAGTTTCCACAAATGGATAATTTAAAGGAAACAAAAAACCATTGTGTTCGTAATGGCCGAGAAATTTGTTGAGATCATTCGATATCATTGAGTGTTTTGTCCATTACAATTCGATTATTTTTAACATAGATTGGGGAAGTGTTAGAACATATATCGAAAATTTTTATAGATATGTATATTATCTATGTTACACTAAATATTCTGAAATTTCATTAGTCACGATTATATTACTAAAATTGCAAAACTATACACATATAGAGGTTATAACATATTACGTCGATCTATTTATCATCTATATCACGAAATAGTATATGTATATCAAGTATATTTCCGGGATATTTTTGTTGTATTATCAGAATATTTTCAATGATTTTAATCCATTAAAGGCCGAACAATATTTACCATAATGTTTCTAAACACTTCAATTTCCGTCTTCAAATTATAGACTGTATGTAGAGGAAACAGTAACAAAATAATATCAAGCTAATCCTTTGAATTCTCTTTCATGATCACGATGTTAAAAAACAGAATTCGGTAGTATAGATTGATTTGAAAAAATGTTGCGGATGAGATGGTACGTTAACGTAACGTTAAATAAAAGTGGTTAAATAGAAGTTGAAGATGAAGGATGATAAATTTGATTTAGTTAAAAATGAACAAGCTGTTAAAAAAGACGTAAATTAGTCGGACTTAAATTTCAGTCGCAAGAGTCATTATTTCTCAATTTAAAAAAACGTGGGTAATTCATATAGTTTTATCCAAATTCTCGTACATCTTTATGCAAATTAATAATATTCCTTTAATATTTCCACAATTGTGTGATATTTGTCATAATATTTCCGGCATTCTTTGAAAATTTGCTCGTAAAACTACCCAGATGTCTGACTATTGTATTCCTTTCCCATTTATTAAGAAAAATGATGATTCTATTGTTATCGTGTATCTTTTGAGCTGAAACTCCTTCATCGAAAAATTGTTATCTTGATAATTTTCAAGTAGGCACATTATATGCTTCAATTTAAGAAGGGAAAACTGAGATTTCTGATATTATTTGTTATTGAGTGATATCAACGTAGAAATATGTTACAGCGGAATAAAGAGGTTCCTTCGCGTCTCAAAATTTTACTCATTAAAAGTTTGGGATTGCAATACATTGGACGCAAACTAACTACATTAACTTACTTCACAAAAAAGATCGAACAAAACAAAATTATAATTTTTATAACAAAAGTAATTCTCTTTCAATTGAAAAATTCAAATAAAACTTTAAATTTAAACCTAAGACAAACGATTCAGATTTTTTATATCCAGGGGGACATAAATAATTAGAACTTCCACTCTTGGCGAAGAATCCAAGGGTTTGGCCATTGTTGTAAACAAGTTGCTCAAAGTCCAGTGAAAAACTAACTAAACAATCTTGCGTAAGATAAGAGAAAATATAGGTTGCTATTTAAAAAGGGGAAAATATGTATTCCACGAGTTTGGTTGTTGAAATAAGGTACCTGCGACTTGGTTGCTACGGTCTTTGCACATCTCAGTTTCCATCGTTTTTAACTTAAGAAATCTTGCCCCTATCTTCCAGATTCAATTGGCAAGTAAGCTCTTTGTATAAAAGATAAATAGTAAGATAGCTCGTATTAATTATTAGACTGCGGATATTTATGCATTTATAGGAATTTAAAAGTGCAACAAAAATGCACAGGGTGTATATAACGTGTGAAATTATATAAACCCCGCATATCATATGCCTACCTATTGATGAATGAATTGATAGAATTTGATGACAAAATCATAGTCATATTTGTCATAGTCATAGTCAGTTTGCAAACAAAACCTGTTTAATAGAATCAAATAGTAGATTCACGTCAGAAATCGAGCAGATCCTGCTAACCTAACCTAACGTCGAATTGATGGCCGAAATAACGCAGTATCTGCGCAACGTAATTGGTCGGCAGAAAGGCAGCAGATGAAGATGTTATTTCGAACGTCATAAAGACTTTACAGACTTTGCTCGATTTCTACTACCATTAACTGTTAGATTAATGGACAGAATTTATTCGATTTCTGCGACCAATCTGCCCCAGCAGATTTTGTTATATTTTTGCTGACAGTTTACAAACATAAACGAACATAACATATCCTGTATCAAATCTACAGGCCTTTTGTACATAAAAGCTAATAAGAAGTATCCGACAAAATCTGCTAAAGTAAATTTGGCTATCTGAGTAAAGAACCGCAATCTATTTTTAGTTACTATACTATACTAGAGATTTTCCACAAAATTTTCGTGCAATCTTTATCGAATTGGTTTACATCATTGTTGTTACTTGTATAAATGATAATAATACCGCAAAAATAACATTTTGAAATAATAAAAATTTAATCCTTTTTAACAAGAACAATAAATTTAATCCTATCTAAACGAGGTACTCGATGTATTAAAACTAGCTTCTACTATGCAAAATGTACCTTTGGTATAACTGATATGATAACAAATATACGGGAAGATTTGATAATTGATAAGCCCCTTTCACAATGTTGCTTATCCTTCAAAACCTGATATTTATTTTACTGTCAAACGCGAAATTGTCTACTATGCAAAATTTAGTATGGATATGATCGTGTGTATACGCAATAATTTGATAATAATTGGTAAAATAATTGCACCTAAATTATGTTAAAAGGCATAATACAGAACGAAGAAAATGTTTTTTGCAGTTTTGCCCATCTTTCAAAGTCTACTGTTTACTTTACTTTCAAATGCGAAATTGTCTAATTACTCTGAACAATGTAGTTAGAATGATTGCATAAAAATCGAAGTGATGAGTCACGGGAATGGATACCTTCACAAAAATTATAGAAACTTATAAAAAGAAAAAAATAACTTAATACGAATATGAAGTCAAACCCTGATTTCTATACTGACCGAATATTTTCTATTTTCGTCTATTCTATTACGTATTGTATTCGCGTCAAGATTCTATGGTAAAAAATCGGCGATTTTCCTTAAAAAATAAAATGTTTAATAAATTTACATTTATTAATTGATGATCTATTTATAACCGGTGTCTATTGTTTATCTTCATATCGATAAATAGGTCATATAGATCTTTCGAAGTAATAATGATGCTATTTTGTACTCAATTATTATTATCTATTTACATAACTATTTCCAGATAGTTAATCAAAAACAAATAGTAACAGCACGATACTACTTACGACTGCAAAAGTAAGGTCGGAGTTTTAAAAAGTATCCGACAAACACTCGCTGATGATAACTTCAATGGACATCGAACGATACAACGATACTGTTAATTAAAATCTTTTACGAATTAAAAGATACTTGCATAAAATAAATAAACACTGGTCAAGTGATCTTAGTGGAAAATATTTAGCCAGAAAATGGAAAGCATCGTGTTTCGTTGTTCAAAAGAAATAACTCACCGATTTTTAAAAATCATATATTTTCCAAAATCACTCACGCTAATTATTATTTCATAACATTAAATGTCAAGCAGCAAGATCGCTTCTTCAATCGCTTTTGTCAATTAATATAATAAATTATTTATTTGTCGATATTAATTTATAAAATATGAAAAATGATTTACCGTAGTGATAATAATGATTCTAGAATAACATGTATAATATATTTGAAGATAATTGCTATCGCAAATATGCTATTAAGTATGGTAATGCAACATCTAGATATAGCATTGTGACGCATAATACATTAAGAATGGCACAAGTACTATTTTCATCATACCTTCGTTCCTCAAACATCGATTTGAACAAGTCATTTTCTCGTACCTGCTTTGCTAACCCAGTCTCGTTGTCCGGCCAGTATCATCGAAACCAGCGAAACTTTACAGGAACTGTTTATTACTGCACTTCATGCATGTAAAGTTTCAGGTCGCTGGTTAGGATTCGGACGGCAACGCAAATGAAGTTAGCAAACCGTACTCCAACTTCGCCCCGTATAAACAGTCATTGCGATTATTTGGAAAACAATCAGATGTTGTCCCTACAAGTTAGTCTATGCAAATATTCGAAGAAATAATTCAAACTTAGAAACATCAGGATATAGTTTCTTGTATAGCTCTGTTACACAATTGCCACAAATCAAAAACAATTCTTGGTTAGAGAATACGTACATACTTATAAAGTTTACTAAATATTGCAGCTTAAAACTTTAAGCTAACGTTTAAATAATTGGATGCAACTGAATTCAGAAGTTGAAACTTACTTTATTTGCTGTCAGCTGAATATGATTAGTTTCTGGATTGTTTTGTGTAACTTGAAAAAATGAAAAGTACTAGTCAGAAGCTAATTTTAATTTCTATTAAGAAAATTTTTCTATTAATTTCCATATTAATCTCTAGTATGATAGAAAGTATGTGGGTAGATGTCCAAGTACGTACATATAAATAGACAAAATGCGATCATGCTTTGAATAAATACTTAATTGCTATTGAAAGTCAAACATAATTTCGTTTGAATTATTTGTCCTTTTACTAAACATACCACACAGAAATAAACTTTTAGAAGCAGTTTTCAAAGGGACCTTTGTACATCATCTTCATAGAGAAACATCTTGCGGAACAAAACTCAAAGATTACAGAAACTGTAACGAAGAATAGTTCTATAATTAATATTTCAAAAGAAATATCGTATGCTTATGCTAAGAGAAGCAAATCGAGACGTGTTGTTTCGCAACTTTCTTTATTAACGCCATTGCAGCTTCATCAGAGCCAGGTACAGTTCCGAGCTCGACACCGAAAGCGAGCTCACACACAATAATGCGCAGCCCTTATACATTGTATACATCCTGAATTTCACTGTTCCTCGCTTATAACACAGAAATTTACAAAAATTCTCATAAGCCCAAGTATTATGGCGACTTTTTCCAAGTCTCAAATGCATGTAGGTGTTGTACTACACTGTGTTCGGGTCGCTATACATTAGCTAAGATACGCAACTTTTAAACCATCTCGCGCTTGAAATCGTACAAAGAATACAATAAAATCGTTCCTCGTCTTTGGTAATGTTATAGGGAGGGAGTAATATTGACGAAAAATGAAGTTACAGCGACCGATGAGAGATTAAATATATGATTTCATTTGTGTGTTTATCTGTGTGTGTATAGATTTACCAGAATCGCATTTGTTTCGTTTATGGACAAAAACTTAAATTACATGCTACGTAAAACACTATACAAATATCTCACAATAGTTTATGTACACATAAATTCATTAAAACGCTCTTCAGAGACCATCTTGTAAGATAGAAGAAAAATAGGCGCGATCGAACGCGGTGATATTAGAGAAGAGTTAGTAGCAGAACATAAAAAATATATTATATTCCATGTATACGTATATATATATATATATTTTTTTTTAAGCGAATCAAATCACTTAAGTTTGGAAAATAATATACTCTCTAACGGAAAGAATGTACAATAATAGATTATGCCTAAGACTATTTGAATCGGTTGCACCTCTCATCCCTGCAAATGAACATTGTACAATGGTTGTTATCTAACTTCCACGTAGTAATCCTGATTTTTATTGCAGCTAAGTAGCAAATGTCACGGCAGCTTTGAAAACCATTATTTCATATCTTTATCCATTATCACATTTATTGGCGAAAACGTAATGCTATACCTCCAACGTTCCTCAATCAACACTGATTCCAAGCATTCTTAAAACTTCTTATATGTATACGCAAGTCTAAGTAGTTCTTAGATACGTGTCTCGTTCAACGACGCACAAAGAAGACATGCATAATTAAGAGAAAAGAAGTTCCGTTACAAATTACGTTATCAATACGTAACATCGAATTAGTATTCCGATAAAATATTTTTAAAGGACGTTTTTAAAGTTTAAAGCTAAGGATTATAAGCATTGCGTTAAGATATTCTACTTATCTCTCAATTTTAAAAAATTCCCCAATGAATACCCCATATCTAAAAGGTTAATTTTTTGTCAATGTTGCTTAACACGATATCCTAAAGGAAAAAAAATTTTCTGTTTAGAAATTATCATCCGTAATGAAATATTGTAAATGATTCTTAATACTCTCAGAAATTGTACAATATCTCCTTTTCTTTCGCTGTTATGCGTATTCGTTTGCGTACTTCGCTACAATCGTTATATAAGTATAATTAAATAGATGCGGCATTCGGTTGACCAAATGATAGGTCTAATTTATCGATTCCACGACAACATATCACGAAAATCGTTTAAACGCCTTGATTTATCTATAGAAATTCAAGCTGAACCATACACCAGGATCAACATACTTCCAAAATTTCTAGGCTAGCCATTCATTGGCACTGGTAAAGGACATTGCACTTGCCATACGATTAGATGACTTTGTTCTCCATGTTCTTCAGCATTTGCAGCAATAGCACTGTTAGATCGTTCCATAGTATCTTCTGTGTCTTCTCCATCACCTGAACAAAATAATTCACAATTACTTGATAAGTGATTAAACAAAAATACACAGTAAAAGTAAATAAAAAGTGCGATTATCAGTTGTCTTTTGTACAATACGATGCATGTCAGCTGGAAATGCCCAACCCCCAGAGAATGAAAGAAGCAGGACAATTGTATGGTGTACAATTGCTTGAGAAACGGAGGTGCAGACACAGCTTTTCTATTAATGAAAATTATTGTAAGAATAGTTTGTGCTATACAAAAGCTAATGACTTTTCATTGACTGCTCTTATTTGTCAATCCAGAGCAACAATTATAATGAGAACACTTGTACATAAACACCTATACATCTTAATGCCGATATTTTCATAAAGAAATGAGAATAATTATTTCAATGTCAGGTTAGAAATGTATCTAACTACTAGCGAATTTGTTAGTTTAGAATTTCATTACACCGTGCACAAAACATACTCTCAATAGTTAGTATAAGTTTCGTTGGTAAATAACACAAACGATATATCCACTCAATCAAACAGTTATGTAAATCGAATAAAGATCCATCAACCGCTTTTCATTTTTCTCTGGGGGCATACCTGACCAACTGCCATACAATCAGATGAGTCGCCACGTCACTCTCGTCTTCCGCCTCATCTGCTGCAAGTGTTATAATTGTATAAAACAACATCTTGATTATGTTTTTATATACCCAATGAATTTAATTTTTCGTGTTTATAAGGTCATTAATCGAATATGTTAAGAACACAATATTAAAATTATAAATATTACTTACCAACTCTGAAATCTATATAGCCTTCACCACCTGAAAGAACAAGCATTGCCGGTTGAGAACCATCTGACACTGCACTTTGACCACCATGACCTGCAATATAAATTCAATAATGTAATATATTAATTTATTTCTAAAAATTAATAGTAACCAATCAATTATAAACGAACATACCAGGCACTGCAACGAACATTTTTACTGCATCTCTATGTCCATGAAAGCTAAGTTGAGCATGAGCCATACTGCAATAAGGTATGTAACTACCGGGCGTAACACCACGATCCGAGGCAAAAATTCTGATACCAACGCCCGGTGCATCACCTTTAGCATTTCCTACTTGAACTCTGGATACTGCCATTGATCCACCAGCACCTGTTTTACATACATCTTTTATTCATAAACATTTTATTATCATAAACATTAACATTTAGTTTTGTTATTAACTTCTACAACAACATAATCAATTTTTTTAACTTACTTTCAGATAAAGGAACAGAGATTATTACTCCGTTTCCTGTGCCGATCCACAGCCTGTTGGAGGAAATAAGTAATGCAGTAATTCTTACAAATGAGAAGCCAAGTTTCCCAGTTCCAAGCATTTTGCTAACATAAGGTTCAATATCAACATCCTGAAGATGTTGATAAGTGTGAGCGTGATAGAGTCTTAGTGTTGAATCTAATCTAATGCTGACCCACACTCCTTCACCCAGCCAAGCTAATTGTCTCACTTGCGACTCTCGCCGTGGGTGAGCATCCACAGTGCACTGAAAGTTTAAATTATAAAAATGTCATTAATATGTTAACACAGTTTACTACAAATTAAAATTTTGAAAATATAGATAAGTATAACGTATATACCTCAACAGTCATTAAAACTGGATCTATTACATGAATTTTATTTCTATATCCGCACCATACTGTTTTACCACTAACGGCAGCCATACACCTAATTGAGTGTTGTGGACTACCCAAAGTAATCACATGGTACTGAGACAGATCCCATTGCCCGTCTGGACCTCTTCGAAATAACGTAACGGTTCCGTCGGCAAGAGCAACAAGAACTCGTCCTTGTACATGTCTAAAAGGAAATATATATATCACATATGTATTGCAAATTAAAATACAACAATGATTTAATGTATAGTAAAAGTTACATACACGATAGCCAATGCGGCATCCTTCAATTTGACTGAATGCAAACAAACTGACCATTTAGCGACAGCTGAATGAACAAACACTGTACCATTCTGAGCTCCAAGCCACATTGTCGGTTGTATTGAAGACATTTTTTCTATAGGTGCATCTTCCTCAACTTTATTTTCTTTCTCCTCATTTTCATCTTCTTTTTCATCCAGTTGTGAGTTTGATGCCTCTAAATTAGCTTTCACAAAGTATACCTTCCCTAAATTTATCGTTTCGCTATCTACATTTTCCGAACTTTGTGGTTCAGTAGTAATACTTTGATTAACATCATCCGATTTTTTAACATTTTCATTATTTTGTTCTTCTGATACATTTTCAGATTCATTTTTGTTTTTTTCCACCGAGGCTTGAGTTTCCTGTTTATTTTTTTGAGTGTTCTGTTCAGTATTTGAAGTCGTATTTACTTCGTGATTATCGTTCTCATTCACTCCATTAGCAGTTTGAACTGGATCTTCGTTCATAGCTTGAGTGTAATCACTCTCTTTGGCTCCAGGTACACTTGCAATGCAAAGTAAATGTCCTTGACAAACGCTAAAGACTTCCAAAATATCCGCTGGATTGTTAGCATCTATCACAGTAACTTTTGACATCTTTTGAGTCGATGTACAGATCCACACCAATGAGCTAAGATGTTGCTCTAATTGTTCTGCCTCGACCCTTTGATTTTCATTCTCTTGAAGCTCCTTATCTAAATGTTCAACAGCATCTTCCACTTCATTTTTTGTGTTCGTACTTACTTCTTGAGCTTCAGCAGCATAAAACACACTTCCTCCAACCATACAACCACCGTCTCGTGTTTTACCACCACTTAGGTTTACACCAGCACCACACCATATCTAAATAATGAAAGACAAAATAGAATATGGCGCTAACTGTGTGTTTAGATCTGATTACATAAAAACAATTACACATATTTTATATATTAATAACAAATAAATGCACCTTCATGCCAGGTTCAGATTCCTGTAAAGGTCTGCAATAAACTGGAACAGGAACGGGTTGTCTAACTGGAGCACTTGGTTTTCCAGGTAAACTCCAACCATAAGCATGTAATCGCCCATCCTCTTTCCTAACATGTGCACGGACTTGACGATATTGCTCTCTTCGTTCATTTGCACGTCTTGCTACGAGTTTCTCAGAAGATCTGTAAGAATGTATCAAAAGAACATTAATTATTCGATTATTTTTGCAGTACACATGATCAAGACAGAATTTTGAATTATAAAGTTAGTAGATTTACTGAATGCTGTTATTTGTTCAACCATATATTCCTATGAAGATTCTCTTGATCACGGAATATTTTCTTGAATTCGAATGAAGCTTTAATCCAATCGTTCTTTCCATCATCTTGTATAACAATGTTCAGGTTCGTTATTTATACAATAAGATTTACATATATATATCCACGTGTAGAAGCGAAATGTTAGACATAGAGCAGAACAGATTTACCTGCTGGCCAATAAGCACCCCACCGAAAACCAGAATAACCAGGTATCTCTTGACAACGCCATGAAGGACAGGCAAGGACGAAACCCGAACGCGAAAATCAAAGCGCAGAGCAAGAGTGAAATAAAAGCCAAGTTTATAACATAGTCAAAACTTCATTTATTTGTTGATCAATAATGATCATATATTATCTTTCTTTTAAAAATGTACAAACTTTTATTTACAAAACTATTGCTTTTCCAGCATGACTTTGGAAAGATAACAAACAATTTACTTTGTTAAATAAGTCATTACTATTCTGAAATAATAAATGGTAGATTGATTTATATAATAGGTATATGTAAGCAATTTTCCGTTTCAGTACAGACGATTATTTATAACTTCATTAATATTACGAGAAATAGATAGATGTATTAATGAGAATAAGATTATCAAAAGGGATCTGTGTGCCACGGACCATAATCCTCAGTCCTTCAATACTTTATACTGCGCATAGAATATACACCCACAATTTTTTTTCATAAAAAATGGCAGGTAAGAGGGAAATCGTAATTTGTTAAAAACCATCACATTTGCAAATTGCTGAGGCAACAAATTATTTAGAAATGACTCACATTTCTTAAGAATGATCAAGAGTAATTGAGAGTCGTGACAAAAGATTATGGATCCCAACTGACCAAAGAGGACTCTAATCTGGAAAGATGATATCGATTCAAAAAAAAAAGATTATAAGTCAAGATATCGAAATTCTACCCCACCAAGAGTAAAAATCTCTTGTTGTTGCAATAGCTTTGGTAAAAATATTAAAATAAACTTTACATATAAAATTTGTACAGTGATTGTGTATATCTCTCTGTCAAAATTTTCGTTGTAAAAACAATCACAGTTATTAAAATTGTAGTTAGAAGAGGGCGTGATGGTAAAAGAAAAAAATCTCTATCTGAAAGATAGAGATTATTTGTCAGACTTCAGTGTCAAATTGTTATAATATCTAGGTGCGTGTATAGAATTTGATTGATTTCTCACATGGTGTCTCCCTGGTCGAAAAACTCATGGCGACCTTTCAACGTACGTCTACGCATGGTATCCAGAGGCGGTGCTGGGACAACTTGATTGGTTGGTGCACTATACCTCATATGAGGCAATGTGTTTGGTCCACGAACTAAGGCTCCTCGATCCGCAGGTCCTGTGAAGAGACTACTAAAACTACAAACAAGACAAAAGAAAGTAATAAATCGTTATCGCATTCGATATTTCAGTTTCTTTCTATGTGAAATGATACTAACAACTTCCATACAGATACTTTTCCACTTGATATACTAGAAGGATCAGTCTTTGTTGCTCTTATCATCTCTGTCCATCTAACTGCTTCTTGAAGTTCCATGAAACGTTCCTTATATTGATTTCTCTCCATAAGCACCCTAGCCATCTCGACTCTGGTAAACCTCTTCCTTTGTGCTAATGATACATCTTCTTCATCGTCACTTTTGGCTGCTTTTGCTGCTGCCTCTGCCTCTTCCTTAACTTTTTTCAATTCTTCTTCAAGAGTAGTGACCTTCTGCCGTAAACGTTCTCTAGTTTGTTGCAAGCCCCGAACTTCTTCGCGTAATATTTCTTGTTCACTGAGAAACATATTTACTTATGTATATATTGCATATTTACAAAATAATACTTACTTATTATCACCTCAAAAACGACATTTTACCTTGTGAGTTCATCTACTTTCACGATTAAATCATCTTTTACAATATTAAGCGCATTTCTGAAAAATAAATGTGATATATAAAATGTTATAATAAATATACTACAATATTATTATAAAATATATAAAAGTACTCACTTTGTAGCTAGCAATTCATTGTTTTCCATAATAAGGTTTTCCACTTCTTTTCCCATCCCTAATAAAATATTATTTTTCATAATTAATACAACAAAACATAAATGCTTTCATTGCTAGCGATACATATATTAATATATCTTACCAAAGAAGTTGTCATTGACTGCATACGAGGTTATTTATATCATGCGATTATTAGTCAAAATATGACCACAGCCAACAGAAGTAAGGAGGTAAGCAATGAAATATAAAATCACATTAGTACATACTTTTCCATATAACTCAAACAGAAAACTTGTAATTTCTAAAGGAAGGACGGTGGTAGAAAATAGTCAATTTTGAATAACGAATAATATTAACAAATATTTTGCAACACCAATAAAGTTAACTATCTTTTACTACTATCCTTTTTATATAATTGTTACTATTTATGTGATGTAGATAATATTGTAAAACTTTTATTTCATTAATATTTTATAATTATAATTTTAATATTAACCCTCAGAGTTCCAGAGAATTAAGTGTAAGACCTAATTGTTAACTTAAGAATTTGGCATGCAATATTGATTTTATTTGGATATTGATTTTATCAACATTAGTATATAGGAAAGTTGAGCATGCTTGATTAATATAAAACGAATATTGTACTATTCGATTCGTCAATGACTATATTCATCGCAATGTACACATCATCTTAGTTTTGCATGAGAGAATGAATTTGAGAACTCAAAGGATTAACAAATAAATAATGATATTTGTATAAACGTTTGGTTATTTTATGAAACATACCCGACGAGGCATATTCCCCAGGATGTACCCAACTACCTAAGATTTTAAGGACAAGGACAGTATTAGTTATAAGACTCTCAAATTATGTCAAACATTAAACTGTTTAACAACAGTTACCGGTAATATCTGCTCCTTCATCCATTTCACCCAATGCATCAGCATCTTGAAAACTCAGTTCCTGGTACAATGTGTTACCACTTCGTTGCTCTCTTTCTGTTCTGCTTCTTCCACCAGAAGTAGCTAACTTTTCTACAGTCGGTGATGTCGGTGTAACCAAAGGTGGAGGTATTTCAGTTTCTGGACTCTCATCTATAAATTAAAAAATAAAAGTAGAAACATAATATTACAGAACGAAAGTTTTACAGAAGGAAAACAACATACGTCTAGAAATTGCAGTTGTTTTGTTTGCTTGTACTGGTTTATCTGTTAATTGACTTTTATCAGATGTTTCAATAGCAGCTTCACTGCTACTGTCCAACATTTCAGTTCTTAAATTAGCAACAACATTTGGTGGACTTTCCTGGTCAACATCTTCTGCATTTATGCTAGCTTCTAAGCTCTGAAAGCCATAACTCAATGGTCCAGAACTTCGAGACATGTGAGTTAAGCCAAGAGATGGTAAACGAGATGGACCACGGCCACTAGATGAATTTTCTAATCTCTCTGTACTTCCAACTAACATCTTTGTCCTTTCCATATAATCTACATGCGTTTTAAATAGTTCCGTATATCTCTCATGTAGTCGAGTATATTCACGTTTCAATTCAGCTTCTTTTTCTTCAAGACGAACAACTAAAATATGTTAAAAATGATATCCCATGTCTGCCTTAACAATTTTATTACAAGGATTATAGTATATTACAGAACACACTCTAGATTTTGCTATAAACATACGATATGTCCAATTTAAATGTATGTATGTTATTATTTTCGCAATTATTAAAAAATTTTTCGTATTTTTAATAGTTAGAGAAATAATAGCATATATACATTTAAACCAGATATACTATATACAGCATAAAAGTAAATCATTCACCATATGTTAAATATCCCATAACAATAAATAAAGCACTTAATAATAAAACATACTTTTAGAAGTATACATGCAAATACTTGAAGTCCCACAGATACATGTTTATACTATTAATCAATTAAATAAAAATAAAACAAAAACTTTCTACTCTACTGTAGAGGGATGTTCTGTGAAGGGATGAACTGAGAGAGCCATTAGCAATTGTACCGTGATCATGTGAATTCTTTGTTTTCAATTCCAGCATTCTTACAATTGATTCCAAACTATCAATTTTTGATAAAAGTTCTTTTCTTTCATCTTCTGCTACATCTTCAAGCTCCAGCAATTTCTAATCAAAAAGTCATGAAGGTTACTTTTTCTCAAAGAATGTTGTATATAATTCTAAGTGAAACATCAAGATTAGAAAGCATTACAAAAATTTGAATTATACCTGATCAGATGCTTTTCTTAATTGTTTTTCCCTTTCATATTGTGTAACAAGTTGTTCATTGTCTTCCCTTAATAACTCTAATTCAACTTCACGCTCTTGGTTTTCGGTATAAGATATGTCTAGACATTCTAAGACATTGACTAGGAGGGGCATTAGGTCCTTGACCACATCTTCGTCATAACGTGCTATCATTTTTTCAAATTCTTGATAAATACTACCAGCCAGAGATTGCACTTTCTCTGACATGACCACATGACTATCCTCATGGGTCCCATATACAGTTTCTTGATCCATCTCTATTTGACTCATTTTTTATACCTAAAATACAAAAATTTCTAATAAATATTATTAAGTCATTTGACTTTCTTATACCATAATTTAAATTTTCTGTTTGATTCCTATTCCATATTTTTAATTTTTCATTAATGTATCACAGTAATGTCCTAAAGTAGTTTTTAGGCATTCTGCCAAGTAAGGTGCATATATTACAAAATAGGAATGACAAGTCAAAAACAGTATTGCACAACTACAGAAGAAAGTAAATTTTCATTATTGCGCACTTAAACAAGGGGCAATTTATATAAGGGAATTGATATAAACATGTAGAAACGATCGTTGCACTCAACTCTTAACAGTCAATACTTTGACTTTACTTCGTATGGTAATCGAGAGAATTTTTTAAAAAAGCTTCAAATAGCAAGACATGGTTAAAAAACATGAATCGCATATTCTTTACGCGGTTTAATATTAATCGTTACTTTATGTCGTACTAATTGCCAAATACGGTTAAAGAATTCTTGACGAATGTTTGTAAGAAATTCAAATGTCAGACGCATAACTGCACATAACCTTTCACGATACACAATTCAAGATCGAATACACTTTTAAAACGAGAAGATTAAATCAGGTCATCACGAATTCACATTACAAAACTGGTGAATCCCGTCGTACATGATCATTTGCAATATCACTATTTTTAAATATCGGAAGGTTCCCCAGAGGGACAACGAGGTGGAAGGTGGAACGTCTTGCCTTGAAGTGGCCCGTTCCGTGTTGTGATCTGTGACG
This sequence comes from Bombus terrestris, assembly GCF_910591885.1. NCBI lineage: Eukaryota > Metazoa > Arthropoda > Insecta > Hymenoptera > Apidae > Bombus > Bombus terrestris. Next base: position 5,206,766 of record NC_063274.1, read on the forward strand.
TTTCGCAACCACTAAACTCTTGCTTCTCCTTTTTTTCCCGTTGTTTTTCTCACTTGATTGAACACTTGTGTAAAACGTTGTACCCGATCATATGAAACGCACCAAGGCGGCGCGGACTAGAGGGAACATTTTTCGTGCATTACGTTGTTCAATCTGACATTAGCCAATTTCATTAGTTTCTGTCAACTCTGTTGACGATCGTCTTTATACGCAAATTTTCGCCATTTTTTTTTTCTACTCAGTACCGACCACGTACCGACCACGCACCGACCAATACTACAAACGTATGGTCGTCTCCTGACGTGTTCACAAATAAACCTATGAAATCACAAGAGATGGAAACATTTTTCCGTTTCCATCATGCCCGTTAGATGGCCGAGTCTTCATTCTGTTTCCACAGAATCCTAATCTGTAGTTCTAATATCTGATAATATGTAGCGCTATAAGATTCCTTAATTCGACTGCAATATTTACGTAAGATAGGTACTGCATATCTCTATAATGAATCGTACTTTCAAGTTATCGCAATACTTCTTTAAAAACGCACTATTATATGTTAACAATATGTATAAATACGTCCAAATTGTCCAAATTTTTGAAGGCTTTATTTGTATTGTTATTTAGTGGGATAACAAATATTGTTAAATAAAAAGAAAAGCGACACATTGAATGAAAAGATATAAAAATAAATATGTTACATTTTCAATTAGAAGATAATGTACAACTACGTGAAACATATCGCATACATTATAATAAAATTTTGCTAACTTTACACATTAGAAGTCATTTAAAATTATAATCAGTAACGACTACGAAAACCTCCTCCTCTACCACCCCAAATTCCACTGCCTCTTCCACGTAAATTACTCATTCCGTATCCTCTATTACCACCGCCACTGTATCCACCGTAACTGTTTCTTGAATATCTACTACCGCCTTCACCATAAAGGCTTCCGCGATAACCGCCAGCTCCGCGCATTAATTTTGCGGGATTACCGTTCCCCGAATGAAAACCAGTCGAATATCTCCTTGGTGGTCTTTTTGAATAGGAACCACCTGTAACCTGATCCAGTTCATAACGGCAAGCATTCATTCCGCAAAGCGATTTGATTACATTTAATACCTAAAAAAAAAAAAGCAAAGCAAAAGCAAAATTTCGTAATATTTAAAAGAAGAGTAATGCAGCAAAAAACATTGATATATAGAATAGTACTTTTTGTTCACTAGGATTTAATTGCAGAATAGTTTCAGGTTCTTTTGCAGCTTTCACAACGAGACTTTCTAATGCGGGTCGTAAAGCTACTATTGCTGCTGCATGAGTCGGATCCATATCTAAGTTGATCCAGTTATCCAGTTTTACTACATTATTGACGTACTCGACCTTTCGAGAACCAAATAATAACAAATGAATCGGTGATACCATAGTCATTTGTTTACAAGATACTGCTCTTGTACGAATCTGTGAATAAAAATAAATTAACATAATCCCAAGATTACTTAAATTTATTACATCAAAAAGAGTAATTTTACCTTTTCCCCGAATACGAATAATGGAAATGGGAAATTTTGCTCAAAATTACTGCAATTCACTGACGTTTTGTGAATCAACGCTGCTTTAGATTCAGTAGTAAGAACCTTTCTTTTTTCTTTGTGATAGCAAACATTTGGATAAAGACCCATACATAATAATGCAGTAATTGTATCAAGACGAGTATCTGCACCAGCGTGATAATTTAACGGTGTAGGGGAAAGAGTTTTTTCCGGAAATCCCGCACTTACCAAAAGTGCTTGCAATTGATTCTATAAATATAAAATATTGTTAATATATTGTTTTACACTATATAAGAAGGCATTATTTATAGTTACCTTAGCTTCCCATGTCACTCTTAATGTGGGCATACTTAAATTTTTCGAATCACAAAATGTTTGTTCTTCATACTCTCCCATAGATCTAGCTTCTTCCCATGCTTGGAAAGCATGTAACATTGCTACATGATCGCTATACCTTGCACCAGCAAATGATTTTTGTTGTGCAGATAACCGTCTCAGATCAGGTCCCATATTATACACTTCTAGAAATGTTGTACTATTCGCAGCCATTGTTGAAAGTGCATCACCCACACAAAATATACAACCTAAGATCATCATTTTACCCAAACGTGGTTCTATTGGTAATCGAGCCAATATTTTTCCAAGAGGCGTTAATTCATTATTTTCATCCAAACATTTCATCTCTGAAATAAATTACAATTATAAAAAAAGATAGTTTTAAACAGTAATGTGACAAATATTTATATTTGATAATGTTCAATGGAGGGAACGTACCGCGTAATACGACCTCTGCTTCGATTACAGCATCTATTGGTGGTGGTTCAATTGCTTTTGACAAGAACTTTCCAATACTTCCTAATCTTAATAATTTAATACTCAATGCTAGCTCGTGTAAAGGCGTTCTAAACATTTCGGGTGTCATATGTTCGTCCATTTTATTGTATCGCGCTTTAGAACATAGATGGAAACAATACCCTGGTCTAACACGGCCTGCTCGACCCTTTCTTTGTTCTAAGTTTGTCTTACTAGCCCAAACAGTAGCATAATTCGTCATATTATTATGAGAAGTAAAAAGCTTCATTTTAGCTTTGCAAGAATCTATTACATAAACTACATCGTTAATTGTGATTGAGGTCTCGGCAATATTTGTTGCTAAAATAATTTTCGTTATTTCTGGCATTACAGGTTCGAAAACTTTATGTTGATCTTCTCTTGGTAATTGTGAATGCAGTGGTATAATCATGTAACTTGATCCCCCATAAATAGGGTGTTGTTGTAAATGTTTCATTAATGCAAATATTAAGTTCCAACCAGGTAAAAATATTAGTATAGCACCAGATATATTCTGTTTCTTAATGTGTTTTAGTAGAGCTTCTATAAGTTCAAAGCTTATCTCCTTTTCATTAAGTTGCGCCATGACATTCTTTGTTTGTATAGAGTACTGTATGTCAATAATTTTATTTAAATTTTCTTCTGGTTCTCCTTCCATTGGTAGATCATCTGTATCTCGACTTTTTCGTTTCCTTGAATCCAAAGGTGGTACAAAATTTGTTAATTGTATACAATCTTCTAAGAAATATTGTTGTACTGGATACGATCTTCCAGGTATTTCTATTACCGGACAATTATTGAAGTAATTACTGAATAACGTAGTGTCGACCGTAGCAGACATTAGAATAATTCGCAAATCTGGATATATATGAATCATATCACGAAGTACAACCATAATAAAATCAGAATTAACATCTCGTTCGTGAATTTCATCAACAATAACATGCGATACACCCCTTAAGCCACCTTCTAATTTTCTTAAAAGTACGCCAATAGTACAAAACATTATACTGCCATAAGGTCTCGGCAAATAGGATTCAAATCTTACAGAATATCCAACAGATAGTCCTAAATCTTCGCATCTTTCTAAAGCAACTCGATCAGCTACAGATACGGCAGATATTCTTCTAGGTTGTGTAATAGCGATACTACAAGATGCACCTTGACCTGATGCAATGTAGTCGTCTAAAATAAACTGACATACTTGAGTTGTTTTACCACAACCTGTGTTTCCACGAATAATAATTATAGGATTTTCATTGATGGCATTCATTATTTCATTCTTCATTGAAAAAACTGGTAAATAAGATCTTTCCTTAATACTTTTTTGAAGTCTCTCATCTTCTTGCAATCTTTCACGTTGTTCATGTAATAAATCCTCTGACAGCTGTTCTAAAGACATTACGGCTAATGGTCCCTCATCAATATTGCAACCAGTCCATGGATTCCAATTTTGTTGTGGAGGAGACCAACTTATTACTCCAGCTGGTTGTGGTGCTGATGAAATAAAATCATCTAACACTTGATTTGTTAATAATGAGTACGAAACATTAAATGAATCTCTTTCTTCCTTTTTACATGTCTATAATACAAATTAATATTATAAAAATCATAGCTTAATTTATTTAATAAAAATAATGTAGATTTGTAAGAGTAATGTTAATATCAGTAAATAATATAAATCACCCGATATAGTTTCACTGGAATTGGTTTTATATCCAGATCGTTCAGAACATCATGTATCTGATTTATCAAATCTGGTGAAATTCTAACTGGATATGGTTTTATTTGTTCTGCTTCTCTATGTTTTTTCAAAGTTCCACTAAATGACTCAATAACACCAAGATGATACAACTGTCGAACAAGAGACAAGGCACAACTTTTTGATGCAGTTTGCTTATTTGAACCAGTCTCACGACCAGTAATATCTGAAATTTTTAAGAACATTTTTGTTATAAATAAATATTGATTTAGATATCAATTATATATATTATTTTGAAAACATACTTCTTCCAAGTTGTCTTACATAAAATGTCATTTCAGCCATGAAACCTCTAGATATAAATTTATATTATTAATATTTTATGTATATTTATATTATGCTTAATAAATCTAACAAATAATTACAATAACATTAATTCAACTTACCATTTGAAAATATCCAAGACCATATTGGAGTACATTGTGATAAATTTCTGTGATTGATTGCACCAAAACCATTATTGAATCATTTCAATAAAAGTTTCGGTTAAACAGCAGTTTCATCTGTGCACAAGAGAAAACATTTTTCTCTTGTACCAGCATTAAGTATAAGTAAATAGCGTACTCTAAAATGGTCTTGTAGAATTTCAAATGCTATGGTAAGTCATTTATGTGATTTTCTTTATATCATCTTCAAACAGATCTTAGATACAATTGAGGATTTTAAGTGACATCACAATACCACATTGATAAGTCCAATCCAATGTAAAAGTAAACAGCTACATTGAGACAATCCATACCTCATATGATCTGGACCAAGTGGAGTATATTTGTAATCAGCATTAATTTTATTAGTTTGCATAAATTGATGAAGTTTTGATTTGGCGTTTTCTATAGTCCAATTCCCATGAATTCCTGAATTCACATCAACATCTTCTGCATCTTCAACTTTTTTCTGATCTGCTATTCTATCAATATAAGTATAATTGCTTTCACCATGTTCATTGTAAGCCCTATATGCTTCACCTATGTCGTTTGGACCCATTCCATCTTGAAATACAGATTTTATTGGATATACAGGCTCTGATTTAATAGTTACTGCTCCTTGTTGTTGAATGCTTTGTGTATCTTTTGGAACATCATCAGCATTTACATGTCTTGATCGAACTAAATAATTAACGTAATCTTTGGCTGCATTTCCTTGAGCATCTTTTTTGCTAGTTGAATTTCCTGCACCCACGTAATCAAATCCGGGTACTCGTAATTCACAAAGAAATCGTTGTCGGTGTTTCGGCCCTATAATTATTAATTATATATCACGTCTTTATTTTTATATTATTTTGAAAATGATATTATCGTACCTGTTGGTCTTATATCAAATTGTGGTTCCTTGCAATTTTTTGCGCACCATTGATGAAAGAAGGATTTTATATCACCCATTTTGGCTGTACTTTACTTTAGGGAACATAAAATTATTGACTTTTTATATATAATTATAGAATTTAACCTTAGGAATCTTAAGGTTTGAAACTTCTGCGTATGTAAAATTGAGCGCTTTTAACGTCTTTTACACGTTATTACGAACCGTTCACATTCAGTACTTTTACGCCATATTGGCTTCTATCCATTATTTGTCCAATAAGTGAAGTCGCTGGTTATGAAATGAATACATTTGGATGTCAGCCATTTTGTAGCGGGATTTTGAATCATGTCTATGGAATTAGATCTGTTTTAGGTTGTCATTTTCTCTCCAGCGCGCCATGACGCGGTCGGTTGTGCTAGAGTACATATGTATAAACTAATTTTCGGCGAAGTTCAGTTCAATGCTGATCTGTGTAGAGATAGTGCAGATCATTGTGACGCGTGTTGCGGATTAGTTAAATGATAGATAAAAGCAATATGACGTCATACTATCTTGTAAAATACACTAAAAATATATATAGAGAAGAAATAATTTTAAACGTTGAAACGATAACTGTTCTTTTGAATTCATATTCTACACAACGCTACTTACATGTCTGACTGTAGCTAAATACTATCAATTACTACTTATGTACGTTGTTTGCCTACACCAAATTATAATTTATAGTATAGTTTGCAATTAGCAACTCCACTCATTGATCGGAATCATGTAATAATAAATTTCGCAGTTACATATAGCAATACATTTTTAGTATGTATAGGGAAATTGTATTAAAAATAATATTTTCATGTAGGTTATGTTTCCTTATGAGCATTGTATATATATATGTATAAGAAGCAGTCCATGAAAAGCATTATACATATAATTTAAAAATATAACAAACTTCATATAAAAATGAATGACACATGAAAACCCATCAATTGTAGATAGTGCTGTATCATAGCTCTCCTTTCCTACTTGAAACACCTATTGTGTGAAAGATTGAGTAGATTCTTTACAAAATATAAGAAAATCAAACTTTAGAAATTAGTTAACAATTTCATATGATTAAAATATTAAATGATATCAGCATGTTTTATGATATGACTGGAATTAAGGAATTGCTTATAATGTTTTATCAGAAACATATAAGAATTCTGATTTTTGAGGAAAAAATTTTGGTTCAGCAGTAATTAGAAACGAACTAGAAACATTCCTTTTGAAGATGATCAAAGTGGTAAATTAGAAGAAAATACGTTTATTATTTATTAGAAGAAAATGTTATTTTAATTAAAGTTATTGAAAATATCTTCATATATAATATTTTTAGAATAATACATACATTAAACATAGATTCATATGAAATTTAAGATATTATAAAGTATAACTTTTCTTGTACAATATAAAATGATTCATTAAAATATTTAATAATTTTTAATATTATTGACAATTTAAATATATACTTATGTTACAGGTTGAATGTATCATAATGCAATCTATAATAAAATGCTTAGCATTAAGATATACATATAGAAGATTTTCATTTATGATTAGAAAAAGAAAGTCTAAGGCAACATGGTATTAATAGAACAGGAAAGTTAATACCTAATTACTATTACTGTCTATTTGAAGATTGGGTTATGCTTACATTAGATACAATGTTGGCTGAACAGGAAGAAAAGGTATGATTTAATAAAAGAGAGCTGAACATTTTTTTAGAAAATTAAGCATTTAAATATTTATGAACTTTTAGGATATGATTTGGACACCATCTAAAGTAATAGCAAGACTAGGTGTAGAAATTAATAACGAACATTTAATATATTATGGTGCTGAAAAAAATAATATTCTAGTGCTCAGCTCCACTTTGTCAGATGGCAATCTTCACTTCTATAGGAATCCAGGTTTAATTATAGACATAATCTCAGATTTGAACTTGTAAAATAAGGATTAAAATTTATAATTTAATTTATTTATTAAATAAATATAGATTTTATAAATATTATAAACAAGAAATATAACAAATATATAATACAATGATATTAAATATATTGTATGTTACTTATTGTATACTGTGTTGATTACTTCACAAATTTTAGGCAATTAAATACAATGATTGTGAAAGCAATAAACAATGGCATGATTATCATTGGAGGTAGTATTGTTAAAATATTATCATATGTGAAATACAAATTTCAAGGTAATAAAGAAAGTGTAAATTGAAATAAATTTGATAATAAATTGAATTAAAATAATTTATATACCAGAAATATAGTGCTAAATATGTTGTATTTATAAATATATCTTCAAAATTTGGTGGCAGTGATAGTGGTGCTCATTCAGATGAAGCTATTTCATGGAATAAGGGTTTGAATGAATGTAAAACCAGTTAAAATAACAATATATTAGATTTGTGCAGATGCATCTCTGATTTTTCCATTGCTCATTGGAGAAACTTTTGCTTGACATTATTACTGAACAAGAGAAAATATTGTTTTAGACATTTAAGAAAAATTTAATAAACCATTTTTAAATGAAACTAACCGCATTTCTATCGTCTCTTACATATACATATGTGTATGTATGTTTTTAAGTTTTTGTAATACTTTGTAACTTGGTAAGTTCTTTATTATGTTAATAATATCAAACAAAAAATTTTTTATTAAAAACTTAGGTTATAAACGAAGCGTTATATGTGTTTTTTTTAAATTCTTATTATTTTGTTAATTTTATAAAAATTCAAGAATTCTTTGACGGCGCGGCGCCTGCGCAATGATAGTGTTCCTACGCGGCAGGTGTTCGTGGCGCAGGGTTGCAGGCGTCGGATAGTGGTTGTTCACGGTGGGGGTAACATCGTTTGTCAGTTGTTTTCCGTAAGTCCGCGCTCGTGGACGGGCGCATGAAACCAACCCCCAACCCCTTTGTCAAGTTCCCCGACTTTATGGTTTCTGCCCCCGTGAGATCAGACGTTCAGAGACTGGCGGGCTCGACAAAAATTCTCACCTTCCGTACGATATCCCTTCTGATTCCAATCTCGTTGATCTCGTTAACATAATACTCTGTTAATTTCCAACGTTCGCATTGATCCGTCATTGTCGGTATGAATGATGATGGACGTGGAAGAAACCAATACCGCGTCCACTGCAAGTTCCTCACCAAGACCCTCCAGCCCTGCGGCAGATTCGACTTTCATCAGGTAAGGATTCAGAGTTTTATGTTTCTTAAGGTTAGGCTGCACACCATTTGAACGATCGCATACCAATACAGGACTATACATATATAACAACTATTTCAGAGTTGTTCAACAGTTGTTACCGAATACAAAAATTATTTTTACAATTTCTTTAATATGAAATACTGTTTCGTTCGCTGTATAAAGCGCATAATGTATATTACGTTATTTGTTGGTCTATTTGAAATAAACTTCGAGGAAGCTATACATATGTACATGTACATAGGTTTAAAAATAAGAGTGTTGGTACAACTGAGGATTTGAAATAATAAACGATACAAGTAATGAAAAAATAAAAAGTAATATTTCAGTGGAAACTAAGTATCAATTTCGACTAATATTTCTTGTTTATTCTTTAAGTTTCTATTTCTGACGTCTATATCGTTTACCATTTCAATTCCTCAATTGCATCGGGAAACGTCCATCATAATGGCGGCAATATTTATTTGAAATAATCGAATTAATATTTACACTTTGATGAATTTTATTATTATTCAGAACAGACTGTGTGCATTACTTAGTGTATAAGGAGATAACGCTTTGTGCATCGTGAAAGATTTTTGCTTCTGAAGTCGTTACGTTTTTCCTATTACACAGTCGCGTAACGTGACAAAGCGGGCGAAACTTTTTGAATGTGTGCATGATCTTCTAAAGTGCTCCCTTGGGAAAGATGATAGAGTCGTGTTTTGTTATCGTGTTCATGTTTTTGGAACTGAATGCAATTGTACAGGTATCATTTAATAATGCAAACTTTAAGAGCATCACGTCTCGTCCTCAGCATTCAGCCTTGTCTTTATATCCAACCGGTTTAAAAATATAAACGACCAAAACTTGTTGACTGATTTTCTTCTGAGTTACCGAATTCGTATTTACGTTCACGATATCCTATATATGAATTTTTACAACTATAAACGAAGAAAACTTCTATAGTTTCCTTGTTTGCAGCACAACTTATTTGGCATAGTCTTTATCATTATCCTGCTATATAATAACCTAACCTTCAATTGGTATCATTCTATTAACTTAACCTTCAATTGATATCATTGGTATCATTCAATTGGTATCAATGTGTTAACTATGTATATCATTACATGATATATACGATATATGATATACCTACATAGTTAAGTTACTTAATTTTAGAATATTTTATCTTAATTCGAATTTTCTATTTTACGCGATAAAATCCATGTACGCCATTTATCGCGCAAGATACAGAATTCGAAATCGAATTGAGGTTATTAAAATTAAGTAACCCTGTAATGAAATTTAACGCTAACTGTACTGTTGTGGTCATTTATAACTGACAGTGAGAATTCAATTTGATTGTAGGATAGTTTATAATTGGCATTTTGGCTATCTTCTCGTTGCGTCACGAAATTATTTTTTTATCACAAACTCTAGACTTCGTTGTTGCGAAACGATATTCATTTTACGAACTTAACATTTAATCAATACTTACATATTTGACATTTGAATAAAAATGTACATATTTGAATTTATTTATAACCGATATTTCCTTATTTAGAGGATATATATGTACAGTTAGTTTATGTTATATAGTATATACGTTATATAGTATATTAATTTCATATATTATAAAATTTAATTATTTATAAAATTTATTTATAAAATATGTTTTCCAATATTTCGAATCAACGTAGTTCAATTTAACGAGCTTCTCTTTCGTTATTTTCTTTCCATCGTGAAATTAATTGCCGTTCATTTATTCATAAAATTAATCGTTGTTATTACGCGTTTGCAAAATAACCAGTTTTGACAAGATGCGAGTTATAGGAGAAAAGCTTCGCGGAAATGAACGTTCCATTTAATTTTAAATACGTTTTTTGCAGCGGCTGGCAAGTCGATTTCCTCGTCTTTTAGTCATTGTTTTTAAAAACGCAAATGCCGGGGAAGGTCTCTGCAAGCGTTAAACCTTGTTCGTGGTTTACAGTGCGTGAATAAAGAAATTTAATTGAATACATTGTGCCTCTCGGAACGAAAGAGAGATCGGGCAAGCGAGTTTCGAAATAAAAATTACGCGTTCCTTATCGTTCCAACGTTTCTGTGGCACAACGTTTCTGGGGGGAAACGGAAGTCGAAACGTTGGTTACAATGTGTTAATACTTCTTCGCGACTGGATCAATGAGCGCATGAACGTTGCTCATTATTTTTTCACGCGCAATATCCACGTTCTGCGTGTTCATTACTTAGTTGCCATTATTCGCCATTTCTTTTTATAATAATAACCGTGTCATATGAACGGACAGGAAAAATATTCCATTGAAGCTAGTACTCAATTTCTGTTATTTTTTTCTTATTTTTATACACTATCGAGCTTGGTCTGCTCAATATATACTATCCTAAAGTTAATGTTCAGTGTTATTGTATTATACGTATAACGTAGGATTATTACTACAAGCATTAGTTCATTGGCAATTATTTTACATTATATATGTATCGTCCGAAAATCCAGAATCAATATATTAGTGTTTGTTGTATTATTCAGTTCCAGTTAAAATCGCATTCATAAAAATTAATCGCGTTATTGGATTACTTAAAAAAAGAAATACCAAAATTTTCTTTTCACTCTTTTCCATACTCCATATATTCCTATAGGTAATGTATCTTATATCGAAGAAGAAAATATTCTACAAGCATCATGCAAACAATATATACACGCATGAGCTAATTATAAAAGTATAGACTTCCTTGTGCAGCGATATTCATTTCCGGGATATCTTTTCTGAATTACCAACCTGCTTCTGAAGCTTCTACTTCGCATTCTTTTATTTTTCGCTATACGAAAACCATTTACATATCTTTTTGTGCCATCTACGCTCGCTCATCATACAATCCTTATTTCAAAATGAAAGTTCTCTCCGACCAAGTCGAGTGTGTTTACGGTGTTGCTAACTTCTTTTTTTCCTTACACGCATACTTTCGGCACAAATAACTACCGTTAACTATGCATCTAAGCGGAGAACTTACGAGAGATTCTTTATTTTTACACTTTCTCGTTTGCCAAGTGCAGTAACTGTTTATTATGCGCTTTTGTTATGATTTACTCGCTGAAATCATTCATACACGATGCTCTGCTTAATTCCACGTGCTTTAATGCTTTTAATTCGCGATGCTTTAATTCCACAAAAAAGAAGAGGAACAAAGAAAAAGGAACAAAACTGTATAGCAAAGTTTTACAATGGATCTTTGGTTAGAAATCTATTTAAAAATTTCTGCTGGTTGGAACAAAATTAAATTTGTAATTTATAATTCTACGTACGGACAATACATGATAAATTCGTATTTCTTGATTTTAACCTAGTCGTTTCTTGGATTTAAAGATATTCTAAAAACAGGTGATGTATCCACTAAATTTTGTAACCGGCTAAGAACGTATCTGATACTTAAAGCACGTCCTTTCAGAGTTCATTCATTTCAGATTACGCACACAATACAGGCGGGAACAATACGATAATTTTTTCGCAGCGAAGCAGTTTGGCAATTCAATATGTTGTTGATCAATCCTAAGTTACCAAACTTGTACTTCCTTTTCTTTTTTAAGAGTCAACCACGTGATTTCTCATTCTCTTAAAAATTTGCAAAAGATTGTTCGTGATAAGATTAAAATGCAATTGATTTCTACCAAATTTCGTGAACTTATCGGCTAACTTTAAAAGATTTACATCTTTGGAACTAACAGGTTATTTTCGTTTTCAATGATGTCGTATCAAGACTATCCTGTTCAGTTCTGTGAAGTGATATCAAATTGAAAAATCAACAGAAATGTACTCGTTACGTTTGCCTCCTGCGATTAATAGTGTGTCGGATCTTAAAACTGACTATCACGCTCATATCCTATGATCTTCGTATAGAATACAGAAAAGATGTCTTAGATAAATTATTTAAAAAAACTATTGTAGAGCGTGCGATAAGTAATTCGCAGTATAATCCTTCGATTGAATTCGGCAGCTTTAGAATATTTCTGCGACGTCGTACAATAATTGATATTGTTCATCTTTTGTTACGGACAGGGATATTGTTACGAACGACTGTTAAAAAAGATCGATGTTCTTCCGGATTTAATTGGAACTGACACACCGGTATAAGATGATAACAAAATCAACTTCAAACGTGGTCGGATGGTATTAAAAATCGATTTAGAATGATGATATTATTGCTTTTCATATTGAAAGTGCGTCTGATAATTCTCCATTATAGAATGGAGAGTATTAATTCTGCATAATGGAAAATTAAATACGGAAAGCATAGCTAACCGCCATTACGTATAATGTTGTTTATTATACTTGTTTCAAAGTAACTTCCAAACAAATACAACGATGTTGTTTTTCTGCTAAATTAGAAATAAGAGCCCTACTCGTTCGCAATGGTAGTTGCTTTTTTAGGATGAATTACGCTCTTTGATATCCGTATCAGTTACCTATAGAGTCTGATATCTTTGACCAGCAATCAAATCTTTACGAAGATCTCATTAATCCTACTTGCAGGTATATTTAAATTTGATAACTCGATGATGTTTAATCTTATGAACGTAATAATATCTGAGCTATTAATTACTTTTTCATTCTTCCTTTTTATGACGTTCTCTTCCATACTCGCTTACCACTTGCTAATTGTGAAAATTTAATCGTGTCGTAAATGTTCTATGTTTTATAATTATTATTTCAGTATGGAAAATGGAACCTCGCTTGCAGGTGTAATAAAGCTTTCACGCGGTATCCGTTTTCAATATTTCTACGATGATCGATGTTATGTCCCAATCTTCTTGTTACTTTCCAAGGAGATTCTATTTTTGCTAAAGCTTCTATCGACTTTTCTTTGTCCAAAGATTCTACTTCGTCTGTTAAATCCGCTTTAAGTACGCTATATAGTTGATAAAACGTCTTAGTACATGCATCGTCTGCTTCCCTTCGCACATTCATCCCTGTCTTGTTTCTCGGTAATTACCTCGTATATTCGACATTCAAAATTATTCGATGAAAGATTCGCAACGAGTATGTTCCAACTTCAAAAGCAACCACGGCATAGATACCCGATACCTCTACGAATATTTTAATAGTTTATTCTCGAATACTCGATTAATTAATTAAAAATCGCTTAAATAATTCCCAATTCCAATCTTCGATATTTCATATCTTCGATCCCTGGTCGCATTCGCGGTTCGGATCACGCGTGATTGACCACCTTTTAGGTACAGATATTTTCGGCCGACCCACTTCGTTTCACTCGAACTCGGCGAGTAATTATTATCGACGACACTCGGAATAGTGGTGTAGCACCTACACCAATGTAGCGTATGGTTTCTGTCATCATCGTCGCGGCTCAAAGCGGTCGCGGGCTATTGGTCGCCGCTCGATAACACGTACTCTTCGGCTTCCGAAATAGGAGATCTATTCATAGAGGAGAAGCGGCTTCCCCTTTCCAAACGCCTCTCCGGGGGTGTCGATCCATCCTCTTAGATCTATCGGTTATTGATGAACTCGGGATCCTCTTTGAAGGAGCATCAAAGACGTTGGCGGGGAAAATATTTGCGCGAAGAGTTTTCCAACCTGTCGAATCGCGACGAGTCGGTGTCGATGCCTCGCGGAACATGACAGCTGACCGTATTAGCTTCCGATATAATTTCTTATCGTGTCCATTTACGCTGTATCGTTGTTGCAATCGCGGATGACAAAATCGTATCGAACTTTAATACGATCCAGCCGTGTAAGCTTTCTGGGTTAACGAAAAATGAAATGTTTAACCGGTTGACAGAGGATTTTATTAATCGTTGCATCTCTTGTCGGTGTAGGGTCGCTGGGGCTCGTGTTTCTATGAAATTAGGATATAGAGATGTAACAGTCACGTTTGAAAATAGATGGGCGTGAAAAGTTTTCGTTTCTCGCGTTTTATCTTGTTGTAGCGTACAATTGACTTTCTAGCATTATTTCGCGTTACAATCGATATTTTGGACATGTATCGCATCGTGAAAGAGTAGTAATTAAATGTAACTGTACGCTAATTAGACGAGCATTCGTACGGTATATATGCACGTTATATTTATATTTACATCGAGTTCCTTGGGTCTGTCTTTATCATTTCTTAATCGTCATCTTGTGTTTATTTTACCAACAGTGAAGGGAGATCAAAATAATTGCGATATATCCTATATAAACAGATATTAAACAGAGTATCATCGGCTAAGCAAAAGCAACGATAATAACCAACATTCTCTATATTATTCAAACATGTTCAAACATATACTAAAAATTGTAAGATATACGTGTAATTAGTGGACCGTATCCCGTGCCATTTTTATTTTCCAATCCGCTTTTCGTATTTGCACATTTTTTCTTTTCAACGATTGACTCGATGTCAATCTTTATCATAGTAGTAAGATTCTTTCATTTGGTTAACATTTGGTAATAGAATCTTTCGTATTAGCGAGCTTCCAATAGTTTTCTGTATCGGAGATTCACAGCATAAGTACTTTTTCTACTTAAATATGCAAACGTCACGCATTCGACTACATTTAAAATGTAGCGAACTCATGAAACGTATCAATACTCCTAATATCGTCACGCGATGAATCACAGTTTCATTTTCTACGAGAAGACAATTTTGAAACTCTGACACGCTATCAACCAATCTCAATATTTTCTTTTTACTTGGTCATAGAGTTGAGCACGTATTTTCGTTGATCTCTTAAACATTTCCAAGATTCGTTCATCGTTATAACGTCAATTTTACAAGGTCGTACGATATTTTATAAATATTACTGCTTTTTCTCTTTACAAAAGTTCATCTAGATTTACGTTCAATCATTTCTATTTCAACTATCTCGTAATTAGAATACCTTACCTTTAGATACGAACAGACTTCGTGGTTCTTTAAAAATCGCTTACAATTACGTGATATTTCTCTTACAACAACTATCGTTCCGATCTGTGCAATTGGCCCCTGTGGACTCATCCATCTTCGATTTTTTTCCCTGTTGGTCCATTTTCATTTCGGCTGGCTTAAGGGAAACGCACGTTCGCCGCGCGAATTGAACTAAAAACTAGGTCAATCCTGATTGCTCGGATGGAGTCAGGGCCGTAGTCAAAGGACCACCCCTGTGCGCGCAAACACAATCCCGTGTGTACGATAAGGAAGAAGCGAATTCGCGAACAGAACGACCCGCAGAGGAACCTAAACGACCCTGGTTCCAAAACCTTCTTTCTCTGTTTCGCGTCGATCTTGGACTACTTTCGGCCGATTTCATCCCTTCTGTCCGTTCTCTACACCCTGTTCGATTGAATACATAATAGATGTTTCCATTTCAGCGTGAAGAGGGAGCCGAGCACGGAAGAACCCAGCAGCCCTCTCGAGGCAACGAGTCCCGCTTCCATCCTGCGCAACAACAACGGTGAGTCTTTATTATAAATGATCTTGAGGCCTCGCTGGTCCAATTTAAGCCACCGGTTATTTCTCCGCGAGCACGCGAAGCTCTAGCCTCGCTAAATGAACGCTGACTTGCGGCGAACTTATTGTGATCGGTGAAAAGGGGAAGCTTCGTCTTTTGTTAGCATTTTTTAAAGCCAGTTTCTTTAGAGAGAGGAGGAAATTATTTAAAACGCGATAAACGCGTTATTGCTCGAGGTCTTGATGAAACGGAATGCTTTTTAACTTAAGGCCAGAAGTAAGAAACTTTGGAAGTTTGCCTTATGAGTCAGTGAGTACGTAAGAAAGATATTTCAGCTTCACAGAGGACGAATCGATCAATTCCACTTTTTGCTTGAATTTCTTAGTTTTATCAAGCGGCTAATGTTCGGTCCTCAAAAAGCAGACGACTTGTTTCTACGAGTTCGTTTATCGCAGAAAAATGTAACGAGTGATGGTGTATTCTAAAGTGAATTCAGAAAACAGTATTGAACAGTACGAAGTTGATGAGTGCAGATTGCGGCTGAGGTAATTTTGGCATAATTTCCATTCTTGGAACGAGTTACCTTGATCAAAGTTTCTATCGGAACACGCGGCACATTTCTGCTTGGAATTCTTCCGATATTATATCAGCTTTTGGAACTCGCGAGTTAATTAACGACATCCGTATAACGTCTAGTTGCTCCATAAGACACTCGTAGAACAGGATTCCTCGATCGAAGTTAATTCAGCCGCGTCGAGAACAAAAATCGCATGCTCGGTTTCGTTTTGCCTGGAACGCGAGGAATCGGCACTGGTTTTAGCTTCTGATAAACTTGTCGCCTGCCACGGACCAACGTATACGAGATCGGTCGAGGAAGAACGGCGGTAACAGGGAATTAGTCGATCGTTGGCGAGTTAATCGACGAGACGATCGATAAAACGCGATCCTCCGTAGTGGCAGCCCGTCAGCTAATAACGCTCGCCAATTGCAAAGTGCAATTTTGATTTATCGTTCGGCCTACTCGAAATCGGGGCTCGTGATAGGACAACGACGAATTAATAACCGGCCGCGTATTTGAGCGGACCGGGCTAACAAGTGTACTCAAAGCTCGTTCATCCGTGCTTGACACGTACGTGTCTGATACGAGCTGGTCGACCCACGACCCAGTTTTATCGTCGAAGGCAGTTTGGTTCTCGGCCGACAGTTTTAAAGCCGATGTTAATCTAAATCCAATCGCAGCCTCTGTCCTTCCATATACCCGCGATAATCTTTGTCGCGGCGATAAGAGGGGTGAAACGGGGGTAAAGAATGAGAACCGCTGACCGAACCGGTGTGGGATGAGATTCCAGCTGTAGCCGGCGTTGGATCGATTCAAAAGCGGCAGCAAAGCGCCCCACCCTATTATGTGTTTTCTTCAACCTCCCCATCCCTCTCTCTTACCTCCTCCACCTACCTCTTCTGCCATCCTAGCTACGCTACTTCTCGCGTTAAACCCCCAAACTCTATCCCGCGCTCACCGTTCCAACTCCCTCGTACCGACACGTAGCCTTCCTCCGAAGCTTTCTTCCCACCCCTTGCATTCACCTGCACCTCGCCACCCCTTTCTTTATCCTTCCTTTTATGCCGGAACGGTTTACGCCGAGCCGGAAGATGCCGGCGACCGGAAGTTCCGCTCTCGCCGTTTCGCCCCGCGATAATTGAATCGCCGCATTTTTTTTCTTCTCTCGCAGGACTGCCCTTTGCCACCCCAGCAAACTATCCTCTCTACAGATTTCTACTTGACAATGAAACATCGTTCGTTCGAGGAATTGTCCTTGGCGGACGGAAATGCAGACCGAAAATTTACGATTGCGATTATGGGAATTTTAATCCGGTGATCTTATTTGCAGTAAAAGGATGTTGCGTGCATGTATATGTAAATAATCGTTGATCGAGCCAAGATCGCAAGGCGAAGGTATGATAAATGCAATTTTCTTCGCTTTGATGGTACTTGGCGGTTAAAGGAACGTACTTTAATGTAACATGGTTAAAAAGATAGTCAGCTTGTTCGATTGAAAGACGTAAGGCTTTTAGCAGTAGATGACAGGTGCACTTTTGTGCAAAGAAATTTCGTGGAAGAAATTAACGAGTTAAGATTAAGATACCTAATATTTTCGAAATCGGTATCTTCGATGTAAATATTTCTTAAGAGAGCTGCATCGAAATTTAACGAAGAGGCAGTTTTGGAGATGCACGAATGATCGACGAGGTATTGTATTTTTAAATTGTCTTCAATGTTCCATGAGTTGAACTACTTTTTTCAAATTTGTCGCGGAATTTTTACCATTATTCGTGTTTCATTCACCTTCTTGCGACGAACGAGCTCATGAAATTAAATCGTGAAAATGAAAATTGTGCGTTAACGATAACGATATTTGCGCGATGAAATGAAGGAATCGATACAAGGTAGAATAGGATCAGTTTGATCATCTAAGAGGATTAAACGAATGTGCGTTGTCATACCTTATCTTTGCGATCCTCGAGTGTTTAGAGAGTTATTTTGGAATCTAAGTGTTCGTGTCTGGATAACCTGGGATTCTATATTGAGAAAAGCGGCCATCGAATTTCGTTTACGTTTTTGCGATCGTTCGGCAATAGTTATCCCAGCTCTAGTCGTTGCGAGAGATTTGCGGTGAATTTATTTTCGGTTCGCGCACACAGTACGACAGGGTAATTGAATATGAATAAAATAGATTTAGCGAGCTAGCCGGATGTGCCGTTGCATTACCGTGCCTTCGGTGGTCGTCGTGAGAATGCAGGCACCGTATCCGGGAAATAAATGTTGTGCCCGGGTAAAAACAGTCGAAGTATAAAAAGCGTTGCGTTTTTCAGTCGCGAGCTCTTTCTCTTTTCCGAAGATAGCCGTTTGCCAAAATGAAACGAACGAACTTTTGTAGAGATCTGGTATCGACTTGTTGTGCTTTCAAATTTATTTATGCGTTCGCTTCGCCAACGTAAGCTGCATCGAAGTTACGAACAAAACTTTCGTCACGCGCTTCGACCTTTGGAAAACGTATTTCCAAAATATATCGATGAAATTCGAAAAACGAACCAACTGCCTGTTTGCTACTAACTATACTTATCCTCGATCTATGTATGCTACTGATAAGTACGGAAATAATCCGTGCCGTTCGGTCTTTCACACCTGACATCTAATTTATCGTACGCCGATAAATATCGCGCAATAATTGTTTTTATCTTTTTCAGCAAAAATATGCTCTTTAGCTTCGCGTAGACACCTATACTATGCCTTATACTCTGACGTTTGTCGTGGCTGATAAAAAACATTCATATACTCCGCATCCACTTACGTTCGTTTAATCCGATACCGTTTACGCGAAGATGGCCTTCCGTATGAACCGTATCCGTAAAAATACTTATCGAGATTCCTTTATATAAAGCTGACGAGGAATGTTTCAGGCAGTTCGATTGCTCGATCTGCTGCAATGCAATAGTTCGATCGCGAGTAGCAGCAGCTCGCGTAATGTAACGTAAGTACAGCCCGAACCGATCTGTATATATACACGCGCGGATGTAACCGGTTTCCCAGGTTCATTACACCGAGTTGCGCATCTCCTTTCCCGACAAGTGTGCGGCCGTGTGGTCACCGGCAGTCGACAGACTTACTTACACGGGGACTTCATCCCTTTTTCGTAAATGCTGTCGGTCGTCGTTCAACCGGCGGCCATTTTCTTGGATGCAGGATCGCGGGTTCGATCAGGAAACGCACGATGATCGTCGCGTAGCCAGGCAATGAGAAGATAAGTCATCGAACCGATCATCGCCTAACTCGATCGTTCGCATCGATATGCCAGCGTTTTCACGTTGGGCAAAGCCGATAACATCGATCTAATGGCCGTATCATAGATCGATCGATTTCTAAAGTCAATCGGTTGCAAAACGTGGACGCATTGAGCGACAAGAAGACGCGTATGCGAAAACTTTTGCCTCGTATCGCGAGTAAACGCGCATCTCTCTCATAGTCTTACGATTTGACCGATGATAATAGAGTTCGCGGTGTCGAGGGTGCGCTGCTGTCTTCGATCTATTATTTCACGCCTCTATCTATTCCGGTTGTTGTTCCACGGAACGTCGTCGACGTAAATCTCATCCTGGCGCAAAATGCGTCTCTAGGCGACTTAAAGAGCCGTACTGGCGGCAGTTGCGACGTTAACCACGAAACGAACGTAACTCGACGAGCCGCGCGTTAATTCGCTTAATCGTAACGTCGACGTGATTACTTTCGACGCACGGTTCCATCGGTTCGCCTAACGAGAATACATAACGCGGTAGGTGCGCGGCACCGCGTATCGGAGGGGTGGCCGCTGTGCGGCACGATTAAAATCAAATCGGGATACCAGGAAACGTTGTCGTGGTTCCTCTCGAGCTGCAGAGTGCACTTGCCTAATTGAATCGTCAGAATTCAGGAGCGCAACAGCTTACGCTCGTTCGCGCCGCACATCGCCCCACTCCGCTTCTCTCGCTCGTTCTCGCCCACCCTCCTCCCCCATCCTTCTTCGCCGAAATTCTTGCAACCCCGTTTGCCGAACCGCCGCGTTCTCCGTCTTCTCTCAACGGACGATCGAGAATCTCCCTCCGAGGCTGGCGCATCGCGAAATCTTTCCCAGTCTCCTTCTCCTTATCTCGCGTTTCACCCTCACCCCCCTTGCCCGTTCCGTAGCTGTCTGCTCCACCGCGTCCATGTTCCGTCCATCCTCGTCGGTTTCACGCGACTCGCGTACTTAGACGAGCCGCATAAAGTGCCGGTACAAATTCTGTTTTAGCAGCGGGTCGAACACGGCCGACCGTTCGGCTCTCCCGGCACTTCTCGGTCAATGAACCGCGGGTTGCTGGCGAACCCAGTTGGTCCACTCGCATCCCCCACCCAGCTTCTACGGATTACCCCCTCCCCTCTCGTCGTCAAGCGTGCCTCGATGCACGCTACCCCCACCGGTACGATCCAAACGACAGGGCTCACCTCCAACTTCGCCTTCTCCTCTCCCCTCTTCTGGTGCACCTAACCCCCTCGAACCCCCCTCGATACCACAGCCCCTACCACCATTTCCAGAACTCACCTCCGACCCAGTCGCTTAATTCTCCTTTCTCTGTCCTTTTCTCCCCTTCTCATTCTCTTTCTCATTCGTAGTCATTCTTTCTCCCTTTTCCCTGTACGCGCGTCTCTTTCCCTCGTTAGTTGGTTATCTGCCCTCTCCTTCTCGCCCTGCTGCTGCTCCCTCTGCCCCGTCGCCACCCCCTGTTGCATTACCATCGTTACCACCTCTTCCTTCGCTTTGTACCACCACCTTCACCATCACCTCCTCCTCCACCCTTTTACTCGTCGTCGTTCCTCCACCACCCCCCTCCCCTTGCCTCGCTAGCTCGCTGGCTCGCTCGCTTGCTCGCTCGCGCTCTCCCCTCTCCACCATAGCGAGCCGCGGAACCCCGCGTAATGGCAGAGCGTGGGGCTACGAGTCGGGCGAGTCGCGCAATGCCGTAACACGTACGACGGAACGCTGGTTTTACTTACCTCACAGGTAAGACTCTCTCTCGCGCGATAGAGCGAGAAAGGGCGTCGTACAGCGTAGCTTCGCGACAAAGATGGGAAACGTTGGTCGTGAACGACCGAGCGAGAAAGATAGACGCGTTGGAAGGAAAATAGAGGAGCGCCAGGTCGGTCAGATCGGGAGAGAGAGAGAGAGAGGTGGAAAGCGTGGAAGGTAAGCGAGCGAGAAGGAGAGAGAGTCGGCTCGCGGAGACGAAGACAGAGCACGGAGAAACATACAGAGAGAACTCGCTCTCGGCACTCGCACGAGAGCGAGCGAGTCGGCTCCGTATACACCACCGCGACTCGTGACAAACGCACGTGATCGTAACAGGGCAGCTCGCGGCTATTTGCCCGGTTCCATCCCCTTTTTCGATCGCCGCGTTCTCCATCCCCCGCCACGATACCTTCCGTTTCGCGAATATCGGCACAGATTTTCCGATATTTTTCGCGCGCTGCGTACGTTCCCCGTGGTTGTTGTCGCTCGTACAGTCGCTGACTGGAAGACACTTGCCGATCGTCGTCGATATAGTCGCGACATCGGTACGACGCAACAGGTCGATCGAGTTTCCGAGTAAATCGCGTCGGTGACGACGTTCGACGTCATCATCGTCGAACCATCGTTCGTCATCGTCGTGTTCGTCGTCTTCGCCCTTTTCTCGTGGGTTAACGTCGTTGCTGCCACTGTTGTTGTTGTTCCGCGGTTGCACGCGCACGGACAATGATCCCAGTGAAAGAGGATCATTACGGAGATTGAGTGACGTTCAGTGTGCTGGACCGAGTTGATCCAAGTGGACACGACTGTTCGAGCCCGGTAATCGCGATTTCAACGATCGTCCGATGAATTCTGTGTCCTCTACGAAGGACGCGATTATCTAAATCGTTTTCGGAGGAGGAACCAGGAAAGAGTCTCGATGGAACAAGAAATCGTTGGATTTTCCACGAATCGATGCGGATAGAGGAAGTTTCTCCTTGTCTTTCTCCTTTGGCTGACGAAGAAAACACGCGAGTAGACTATTCGCGCGAGGTGTGAACGAGGCTTTAGGCGAAACCAGTCACGGTCCGCGATTTCTGGCGTCGCGTCGTGGTACTTCTCCTTACCGCGGTGGCATCGTCCTGTTATCCTGGAAGGACAAGGACGCTTAGAACCTCCTCGCCGTTTAATACCGCGCAGGGAAGCGCGATCGCAGAGGAAAACGCGCGTGCTGGATGCCAGCGTGTATTCTGCATCGTCTCGTGCAGGTAAAACTCGTCGAGCGTGGCTCTCGCGCCTCTTCCCTTTTATTTTCGTACGAATCGCATGCGCCGCGCTCGGATAATTGCCGAGGAAGTTGCAAAAGCCGCATTGTGTTTTCAGTCTCTGTCGGTTGTCTCTCGTCGAGTGAGAAAATTTTCGACGTCGCGCGCAACCCTTTCTTAATCGCTAGAACACAATTAACGATGAAAAGGTACAAAAGAGAAGAGTACAATAAATAGATAATAATCTTTCCTAAAACGATGCAATCGGGAACGAATAATCGACGAGATCGTCGTTATGTCCGAAGAAGAGTTACGCGAGTTTCGTCGGCTCTTACGTGATCGCTTAAATCGTTTCTCTCACTCGGTGATTTCACCAGGAGCGTTCGAATGATCGATATTATTGTCAACATGGAAGGTTGGCAACATTGTATCGACGATATATATCGATCGCGCAGAGGGTCTTTTACGCGCGATAACGTTAACAATAAGATAATGAAATAACGTGAAGAAAATATTATATAAATTAT
Organism: Bombus terrestris; assembly: GCF_910591885.1. Taxonomy (NCBI): domain Eukaryota; kingdom Metazoa; phylum Arthropoda; class Insecta; order Hymenoptera; family Apidae; genus Bombus; species Bombus terrestris. The sequence goes on from NC_063274.1 coordinate 5,230,235, forward strand.
ATGTAACGATAATATTAGTCGTTCGAACGCTTCTTAACGCAAACACTTCCGTTCCGTGGCGAACTTTTTAATCGATATACAACTCTTGCGCAACGGTGTTACGAATCGGACAAAAAGCTCCAGGAAACTCGGCTACCTAAATCCACCTTGGCCAGATTACGTCACGCTTGAATTCCCTTTCTTGATCGCGGCTGTAACTCGACGGGGGTGGGGAGGGGTATTTAAATCGGGGAAAGGAATCTCTCGCATATTTGCATCTTATAAGCTACTATACAGCCTATAGCCAACTATATAGCCAAACTAGTTATAACACACTGATATTTATTAAACGATAAAGATAGCTTCAAAGACGGTTGAAGAGGAAAAACAAAAGTGGGAGAGAACGAGAGAGAGAGAGAGATTTGAAAGAAAAAGAAACTGACGATAAAACTGCGCAAAAGAAAGAGGGAAAATTGAAAATCAATTTAGTTCGGTTTTTCGCATCGGTAAAGAGCACGTGGTGCTATCGAGATCCAAGAATACGCGTGTGCACGGGGCTATCGCATCGGATCCGATTTTGATAACTCGAGGCAAGGTGAACGCACTGACTTGTGACGCAGATGGAACGCGGAACCGAGGCAGGCGTTGCAGGAGACAAATGACCGTCTGCGAGGCCGCGAAACCGCCATTCGGACCAGCCTTCTCTCTCTTCAAAGCGCGCCTTTACGCGACCGATTTGTCGGACAAGGGCTTTTGCCGTGTGTGCGCCCGCCCTCCTTCCTTCTTAACCGTCTCTCTCCTTCTCTCCCTCTTTGCCCCTACCTCTTCGCTCCCTTCGCCCTTTCACCCCCTTATTTATCCTCCCTACCCCCCGGCCTCTCCACCTCTGGCAACCCTTTGATGCAAATGCTAATTCGCGATTACCGTTTTTGCTTCGTGCCAAATCGTGATTCACTCGATTTATAAATCATTCGCGACGGATTATACCGCGGGTAATGTATATCCCGCGGCGCGTATGCCTCTCTCGTGCATACACCGCGAGACTTTAAATCATAGCCTGGTGCCCCGTACTCGACCGTGATTTCGTCCTTTGCAAGACGCGCGCCGTTCCACCTCGTGAAAAGCCGATTCTTCAAGTACGAGGGTAACTAAGCACGAGGCTCGAGGCAGTCGTAATTTCGATTCACTCTGTCAATGAGATGTTTTTGGGCGTCGATTCGGTTGAGTGGGTACAGACGAGTGGACGACCTTAGTCGAGTGATATGGATTGAGTTTTGCGTTTGGAAGGTTTGGGTAGCATCTTAGGACAGTTGCACAGTCTTTCTCCTCTATTTATTTCTAGAGAAAGTTATAACGAAAGAATTCGGTTGTAGGAAAGGAATCGAACATTAAATTATTCGAGGCTCGAGGTATTTACGCGTTAATCCTTTTAGTGTCGGATGCTTTTGGTTCGTGAAGACATTTTTTCCTTTGAATTACCAATAGTAGAAACATGCTTGCTTGATGTTTCTATAAGATAAGAGGATATAATGCGTTAAAATTAGGACCAGTTCTACTGAAAATACATTTATCGTCGAGTTAGTAACTCGTTGCGGTACAATATCGTGGATATACGAAATTAGGCAGGAAAGAGTTAAATGAAATACAAATGCAACGATACATCGGTCGTACGACCAGCTTCGATCACAAATTTCAGACACCTGGCCTGTTCTTTAACTCGGAAGAAGCATCTAACTCGTTATCTTATTTCCAAATACTTTTCACGCAATAATCTGATAATCACGCAATTATTTCTCCACGGATGAACGCAACTTTAACGCGATAGAAGCATTATGACCGTGGAAACTAAGAATACATTCCTATGCATAGATTTTCAACATTTCGTTTCTACATTTCCAACCAAGTTGTGCAAACTTATCTTACACGTAACAAGAGCAAATACGCGTAAAATATCATTGCACTTCGACTGATCGCATACACCTCGACTAAGATTAACAGTCTCTTGATTTATCATTTAATAATTGCAAGCAGAAAGCGGCTGCGATCGAGCGATATACCGGTTGATATGTTAATTCAACGATCGTTCGAAAATTCGTTTCCGATTAAAAACCGGTGAAACTAGAGAGCGGGTTAATCGTCTGGCTTGGATTTTTTAACGAATCCTATTCCCGCCACGGATGTAACATCTGTTCTAATCCACCATCTACCTGTGTACGTACACGTACTTTCTTCGTTCGTGTTTATTAAAATCTTTCGACGGGGAACTTTACGCGCGAATCGTTACGAAAATATTTGAGACTCACGAGCTGGCGTAACGAGCCACGGTTAAAGAGAAAAAGGGCGAAAGAGGGAGAAGGAACGAAGAAGCGAAGAGACGTGAGTGCGAGAGAGAGGCAGCGCGGAAAGGTGAAGGGGAGGAAAGAGGAAGCGAGAGAGCAGGTAGAGAATCGCGAGGAGGAACGCACAGGTGAAAACGAGAGGACAAAGAGAACGAACTGGGAGGGGGTGAGGTGGTTGGGAAGGGGCTTGCGACCAAGAGGAAGGAGGGACGAGCCAGGAGGAAGTCAACGTCCGAAGATTACGGCAATGACATTCGCTTTTTCTCACTCTCCTCCTCGTGTTCCTCTCTGGACTCGCTGTCTTTTTTCCTTTCGCGATCTTTTCCTCCTTTCGAATCCACCGATCTTCTCTTCTCTCGTCGTTCACCTTTCTTTCTCCTCTTCTCTCTCTCTCTCTCTCTCTCTCTTTTCTCCCACTATCTTTCGCTGTTACAGCTGGCGAGAAACGTTTTGGGAAAGAATAAAAACGCTAATATATTCGGCTATCGACCATGGTCGGGCCAAACTTTACCGATCGATCAATAATCGAAAGATTATTCCGAGAGAAGCACGACTTGCTCTTAGTTTTGTTGATTCCACTTGCAACAGGATTATCGATACCGTTCGATGAGCTTTGATCTCGTGGCGGAAGCATTCCTCCGCGTGTTCGTACGTAGCGACGACTCGTTTGTCCGCGAAAACCTAGGAGATCGGGGAAATCGAGCAAGGTAGAACGAGATCGATCGCGCATGCTCGAACTTCCAGTTTATTTATACGTCTGGCCAGAGAGACGAATAACAGAGAGAACGAATAACAGTTTCTTCTTTTGTTGATCGCGTTCGAAGTCGTGGTTTTCCCTTGGTTTCTGATTTTCGTTTCGTTTTGATTTGTCTTTTCAGCGATGGATCACGTGAAAAGCCAGGGGACCACAGACCCACTGAAAATCGGTGGAAAAGGCCGTGCTTGCGTTACCCGAAAAAAGTTTTCCCCTTAGATCGTTCCGTTGTGCAACGTGGCAAATAAAGTGAAACTCAGAGAGAAACGAACAAAATATAAAGAAGGAAGAGAAAATACGCGGAGAGGAAGGAAGAAAAGGACGAAGAAAGAATATATATACACATATATAAACATAAGCGTAACACAAAGATAGAAAAAAAGTCAGGGAGAGAGAAAGAGAGAGAAGCAGAGGAGCGGAAAAGGAAAGCGAAAGCAGCGAATGATCTCTCGATCTCAACCAAAAAGGAAAGATAATGGGTTGAACCCTCGCATCGTTTTTATTTCGAAGCGGAAACCCGGGGAGAGAGAGAGAGAGACAGAGAGAGGGAGAGAGCCAGAAGGGAAAATAACGATGTCGATGAGAACATGCCCTCGCACGAAGACGATACCGAGCGTCTTTTCAAACAATGCTGAACCCTGTCGAAGATCGCGATCCCACGGATTTTCGCAGCCCTCGGGCAACCAGATAGCTAACGAGAAAGGTCTTCTCTTCCTGTTGTGACACGGTGCCAGTGAAGTGCGGATTTTTTTCCCCGTTTGTTCGTGCAACCGCTGCCAGGTGCTTCGTAGTTGTTTGCTTTCGCGTTGACACGGGAAAAAGGATCGTTAAAAAAAGAAAAGGAAAGAAAAAAGAAACAAAGGAAAAGAAATAGAATCTTGCGCGATTAACAACCTTCTATGAATCCAAGCACACACATTTTGTGATCCACAGTTCTTCGACTTCGTTCATTTAACATTTTCATCTCGAACGAACCACGTCTTTCATTTTTCTCATATTTTCTTTCAGTCTCGCGTTTGTTCCGGTTTTAACCAGCCGCGAGTACCATCATCGATCGTCTCCTCGAGTAAAGAGTAAAGAGCAGAGAGTAGCCTGTTGCTCGGCTAGTGGCAAACAACGCGCTGGAGTAGACGCAAAGAAGATACATGTACGTTGTATATAATAAATCCATATAAGTTTCTCTTGGAGCATATCAAGACGTAAAGTTGTTGAATCGGTGAAATTCGTGACGAGTCGGATTGAACTCGCCGATAAGGATCGGGAGAAAATAGAAACGTGTCACGGCGAGCGTAATAAAGCATCCGCGCGTAATCGTATCAGATTGAATAATAGGCTGCTCAAGGCTACCGAAAAGCATTGCCCCCGGCCGCCAGTGTCTGGAGAATAACGAGAATCGTATGAACGGGAGCAACGCATAATGTGTTCGAAGGCGCTTTGAAGGAGAGAGATTAACAGATAAAACGCGCTCTCTGGCCAAGCCGTGGACGTGCCAAAATTGTTCGTCAGTTGCCTGCGGACAGCTTCATTGAGAATCTGCCTGAGGAGTAACGGCCAGTGACCTCGGTTCAACCGCTCTCGAGAGCTCCGTTCGAGAGGAATGCTTTCTCGAAACCGTAGCATCGCGAAACCTGACGATCTTCTTGCGAAAACGTCGTCCTTTTCGCCCTCTTCGTCTTTTTCGTCGTCTTCTTCGTCTTCCTCGTCATCTCCGTGCCTGTCGTCGACGTTCCACCGTTGGTGAATCGGTCCGCGAGAAAACGAGATGTGCTCGACGATCGTTCGCGCGTAAAGTTTCCAGGTAACACGCTGTTTGGAGGAAAGCCGAGCGAGTGGATCGGGAATTTTATCGAAGTTGGACCGACGCTGCATTCGACGAGGATCAAGCAATTCGTAGAAACGCGGAGTGCCTCGTTCAGGTACTTTTCGCATTTTTCGTTCTTTCTTTTTTTTCTTTTTTTTTTTTTTTTCTTATTGCGTGTGCTCAAGGGATTGAACGAAAAGATATCACGGGGATAAAGAGCATAGATGTGTGTCGTTTCGCGGACTGTTCCTTTCGCTGGTGATACACCAGTGAATATCCGGTGGGCACGAAGGTGACGCGCGATTCGTGAACCTCCTAAAGACCGTTTCGTTGCTGTGTTCCGTTTCTTCGTCGTGCGACGAAACTTGCAGTTCTGAACGCAGGATATATGTTTATAAATCAGCAGTGACACCTCCTCGATTCGTTAAACGAGAAACATCTTCGTACAAGGATCAGTTCGATTCTCAGTTCTTCGCCGATCTTAAGAACGGCGCTCTCGCGTCAAATCCTTGATCGAGAATAATATTTCATAACGATACCGTGGTACAGTGGTTACGTACTTGAACGTACGAAGAAGGAAGAGGCAAAGAATAATTACAGAGACATATAGCAAGCATAAAGAAAAAAGGGTCTCCTATAAATCTCGACATAGAAAAGTGATGAACATCGAGCCGGACGCGAATCGAGTCACGTAGCGAGTCGAGTACGCGAATGGTGACCGCAGTTGGTACCGAGGTGCGCGATCACCGACGTCATTATCACCATTACCTCTTCGTACAATGGACGTTTTCAAAATCGATCAGTCGCTGAGCGCGGGTCTGGGTAGCGCCCCGGCGCCAGACACCCTTACACCGGAAGTGTCGTTCGACGCTGGTAGTGAATTCAATCTGAGCTTCTTCGACGGACCGGAGGAGAACAGCACCCAAGGCTTCAGCGATCCCGGTTCCGTTGGTAGCGCCAGCGCATCGCCTCCACCTGGAACACCAGCCAGCATCCCTGTAAATCCTCCGAACGCCGCCCTACCGATTGTCCAAGTGCCCCCTGGCATCGTCATTAAGCAAGGTTTGTTTCATTTTCCTTTTTTTTTTTCTTTTTTTCCCATCTCAATTTTCTGTTTGCTTTTCTGTCGTGTTTTCTTTCCTCAGACGTTTCGTAATCTTTTAAATCCATTTCTGTTACCCCTGTCATTCGATTGGTACTAGGTTTTAACACGTACGATTCACGAAGGTATTTAAATATTCAGCGTAGACGATTTTTACGTATACGTCGTACGTGTTGGAGAAGATATTTTGCAATTTCATTGGCACCGATGTGCGACTATCACGATTATATCGGTAAAATTTGAAGTCAATCTAAAAATGTACGTACGAGCTACGATAGACGTATTTACTCTAAACGTATATTTGGTAAAAAATTAATATATAAGCAGCGATCTTGAACATATAGTAAGCGTCAGAAATGGATGCGCTAAATTTTAAGGCTTATTTACTGAACAATTGCTTGTTTTATGATCTCTGTGAAATACGTAGCTATCTAGTCATCGACTATGTTGCAGTTTCTATGTACATTTTTAAATTTCAAATGTAGAATTTCCAAACGTAACCGATGATCGTCGAGCGTCGTTACGATGTTGATAAAACTGCAGAATATTTCATAGAGCACAGGCGATATATTCGTAAAAGGTTTCTGCAAATGTTCAGATGTATCCGTGAACAACCGTATATAGCCATTTCGTTATTTCGTACGGCGATCGCGATACAATCGGCAAGAAGGTGTGTGATTCTATGTGTGTTTAAATAAACCGAGGAACATTGTGCGAAAAGATTTAATCGTACAATTATTTTTGACTCATCCTTTTCACGTACAATCACCTCCTAGTCGAAGTAAAAATAGAATGAATTTACGTTACGATATTGTTATCCGGTGATACTTTATGGTATGCCGTTGAAAGGAGAAGCATTGTTTAAAGTTTAAGCGATGATGTTTTGCAAGACGCGTGCCTTTGTTACGGTTTCTCGCACGGTTTAGTAACGCCGCGTGGATATGGGCGTTATGAAAGCGAACGGAGGAAAAAATTGGCGCGTCGCTCGCGTACCTGGCATTTCATTATGGGATGATGAAAGTTGTAATTGATTGATTCAATTTTACGGTCCATGATCGTACAGGTAAAAAAGTTGACCAACTTATACGTTGTTGCTTGAAAGCGATTTAGACGTTACTTTTTTTACAGGCTATTTCAGTGTATTGTTGTTCAGCAGATAATTTATATCGCTCTATATCCATAGAAGATCGCTAATATCCGTGCCGTATTTACGCGTTCATTTCCATTGAATTTATGACACTTGCGTCTGAAATTACTTGAAACGTCTTGAAATATTTGTCCAACGGAGAAATATTTTACTTGCTTGGTCTCGATCTCTCAATCTTAAACGAAGATCTGGAGAATATTTAAGGGCACGTGAGGGAAATTGGTTTTATCTATCTTGAATTCCTACTCATTGTCGATAATATGTAAGTCTCGCAGATTGAACACTTATCTCATTGACGATTAAAGTTGGATCCAAAGTCTTGTAATTTAAACGTTTGTCCCAGTAGCAAAGAGAACACGTCAGGATAGAAGCGTTCGTTCGAAACTCTCCAAAACGAAGAAGCTTCGAGACCGACATTGATATCTCTTGGCCCTCACGAAACTTTCAATTGTTTTAATAATGCCGTTGCTTATTTTACAATTCTGATTCGCCATGTTTATCTGTCGCTTCCATCGTTCCCTCTTCTTAGATGGTTCTGTAAAGGTTACGATACAAATTGGAAAGGTCGCCGAGTGGTTTGCAATAGTCGCGATTCGTTTCGAGGCGAGCACAATGCTATCAGGCTACAATATAAATCCACGAAGCTCTGGTTGGCTACCACCGTCCTACCGATTTCTCTTTCAATTGAGTTTTCTTCGAGCGTTCCCATTGTCTGAAGGAAATATCGGATCGAAAACTGGTTTCGTACGATCCTCCTTGTGAATCCAGCCCAACCCCCGTCTCTCCTTTTCTCTTTCTCTCTTTCCTTCTCTCTTTGCCGCTCTCTATTTGCAAAGAGAACGGGGGCTGACATTTCACTCGCGAATCAACAGTGCACGGTAGAGAGATACACGTTTTCTTCTTACAATTAGGATCTCGTGTAATGCAGATTCGTTGCCCTTTTGCCGCGAACATCTTCGCTTGGGAAAATGCGAAAATCGTACCGATCAGCGTCGTCGTGGCGAAAGGGGCAGAAGAGAAAGCTGGACCGGTTGTTTGATTGTATCTATTTATTTTTTAGGAAGAAATTTATTAAAGTCAGAGAAAGACGATTGTTGTCTTTAATATTTGTACTTCGAAACACACGTATCTCGTTGGTTTGATAGAAGATCGTCGATTTTAAAGTGTATGTAAAAATTGGCTTTAAAAATTGGCTTTATAATCGAGTTAAGCATTTGCTAGGACAAAAGCGTTGTAATTACTTAATAATCTTATATTTGGAACGAATAGATTGAAAGCGGAGAGAACTTGTTACGAAAGCGATATAAAATGTTCCGAGGAAATAATACGTTTGTCTGGTCGTTTGCAAACGATTCAAATTTCTTGCGCGTCATCCGACATACAACCGACCGAGGACAAACTGCGTAAAGTTTCAAACAACCTGAGACGTGACACTTTGAAGGAATAATACGAGTTACATGCATCTACCTTATGTGACAATCAAAAGTTGAGACATCGCGACAACAAGATCAGCATTAAAACAATTTAGGGATATGCATTATCGAATGAAACTTTGTATACGTTCAAATGTTAATTACACTAATGTTTAGCTAATACAGGACCGTGGTTTGATTTTTATAATGCGATCAATTTTTAGATATATTTCTCGTGCACCGTAAATACTCCAATTATCCAACCCCATTGTGTTTATGCGAGTGAAAACTTTTATATACACAGCTAGAGCATAGTTTCCAATATTAACGAGATTAAAATACTTTAAATGTTTTACGTACGTCTGTATGTTGTACGTATCTTTTAATCCTTCATAAATCCATAGAAACCCGCGATATAACGATAATGTTATAAATTTTGCCATTCGCGTCTCAAAATATCGAAAACTACTATCAGAAGCTATTAAAATTCCCAAGAGAGGAGATACTATATCAAGTGTCTAATACGATCAGACCGCGATTCTTTCAACATCACTAGGTAACTACCTTTTCGTTAACCATGAGAAGCGTCGAGAGATGTCGAGGACCACGGTGGAAGTCGCCATTTAAATTATACATTCGTCTAAAAGGACCGTGGCGTCGATTTGATGCGATGGTTGCCGAAAATCCAACTTTGAATTTCAATCTCGATGCGGTCAAGGTCTGTCACGGCTAATTCTATTCAGAGCAGTTCCCTGAAGGGAGACGCGTTAGTACGCGACGAATCGTCACGAGGAATTTCCTTTTTCTTCGAAGCTTCTACGCTCGTGTCATCCGCTGTCGATAACTTTCTTGATGCACAAGGAACAGACTCCTGAATATTTCTCGACCTGTCATCCCGCTAGGGTCCAAGGGAATTCTCGTGAAAGCACGATGACGCAGTTTACCTTTGCGCACGTCCATCCGCATAATTCGCCGGCTCCGCTGTCGTTCACGCAATTTTTTCTCGTTCAAACTTCGCAAGAAGGTTCACCAGGCACTTTAGAAACAACGAACTTTCGTTGAGGATCGATAGTTCGCTTAATCATTTCGCGGTACTCTTTTTAAATCGTTGCCAACTGCTCGCGAGAACGAAAGCAGCGTCTTGGGTTTTGTTAAAAGTCAAACGAAGCTTGGCACCTGAAGGTTTTGGCGGTGTTCGAAGGGAAGTAGAATAGAACGGATGATATTAATGTTCGTCTGTTTGATAGATCCCTTTCCTGCCTGTTTATTTGATGGAGTGATTGAGTTTTATTGACTGATGGTGAATTATGAGGCAGAAAAGTTTTCTTCGCTCTGTGTACGATATTTTGCGTGGATATCTATCGATCATTGTATTGCGAGGTAATTGTAGAATCGACGTAAGGAAAGTAGGAATGGAGCGGCGTAAATTTTGACACATAAGAAATTGTTATCTATCGTTGTAAATTAAATTACTCTGTGAATAGTTGTACGTTTATAACATAAAGATGCAAAACTGCACGTTATACGGGTAATATGCAAAAATATATAAAATATCACGAGTATGCTACCCTTCGTCAATAAAACAAATCTTTCTGTCTTGTTTCGAAACAAACGTTGTTTTACTTACGTTCCTAACAATATTTACACAAACATCCTCGATCTACTAACAATTTCGTACATCTCTCCGAAGATTCGCTATCATTCGGTTGTTGCTCTTAAATAAATTGTGTTTATAAGAAGTAACTTGTAGCAAGTCATATCGATTTAAAGTTACTAAATAAATTCTTATGGATAAATCACTTCCGCTAAAATAGAAAGAACAGAATTTTCTTCCCTGGAAGAAACATAAGAATACAAGGTTATATGAAAAACGTAGATGGAACAGGAGATTAGAAAAGTAACCTATGATAGAGCGGAAAACTATTAGTTACACCTAGCTTCGATATATATATATCTTTTCTATTTTTATGTCATTGCGGAATGCTTGCATCATCGCGTTCTAAAAAATTCGTTTCACTAGGACTCGATTCCTCCAGGTTCGACAGCGATAATCGATTCGAAATCGACATGTATTCACGATGATCTGACGAATGGAGAGGCGATGCTCGGACCGTCGATGACCGTTCGCAGTCATTGGCGTCCTGTTCGTGTCACGTAAATCGTCTTCCTGGAACGAAGGCCACGAGAAAGTTCGTGCCGCTGGTTCAGTGCCACGGTCACGCTACGTGCGTGGCATCGACACCGACGAAAGTAAACTAAATCCAAAGGATTACGCAACACCGTTTTAACAGTCTCTCGATGTGCTTCTTTGACCGCCTTCTTTCTCATTCCATCTTTTCATTCCTCTTCGTTTTTTCATCTTTTTGTAATTTATTTTTAACTGCTTAATAAATTCTTGCGGACTCGATAGAACCTTCTTGCTAAGCCGAAAGATCTCACGACGGGGGCATTTGCGTGTAAATTACTGTTACACGTAGATATACGATATTTGTTGGAAATTTAAATAAGTTGATGATAATTAGTATGAGTCGAGTTTATGTTAATTAATTAAGAATAAGGAAAAGTACATATGTAGATACGTGAGATTAAATTTGGAAATTCTGTAACAATATTTGTGTCAAAAATGTAAAAGATATGAATATTAAGGAGACGTTCTTCTCTGGCCAAAATTTTGCCCAATCTTTTCCTATGTTTTTTTTCACAATAATGCATATGTATATGTCCTTTAAAATGCATACGTGTCGATGAATTTAATTTATTTCGACGAGAGAAAGCAGTCTTTGATCAAAATGAACTCTTAAATCCATATATTATAATAATGTAACAGTTACAAGTTTACATAATTACCGAACATTTTAGACAAATGATTATTCTTGAAAAACGTTCTAGCGTCTAAAACATCTCTTGGGAGACAAAGTTTAGAAGTTGTCAGGTATTTGAAAAAAATTGCATTTCTTATTTCACGCGCTTGATCGTTCAAAACGTCGAACTCTCATATAAATGGCCGGCTACTCAGAAGGATCTCTTCAACGTGGTCATTGGTTTTGAATAATTGCCGGCTACTTCCGAGTGTAATATAAGCACGACAGAGTCGTGTGTCGAGTTAACGTGCTTTATTAATATTCATGCAACCAGATACTCGTTTCTTGTCTTCGTATGGCGTTCACCTTTTCGATACGTTTCCGGATTTTTTACACGCCTGTATACTCGTCGTTTATCCTTTGATATAATCCAGTTTTCCTGTAGAAAAAGTGACGGAATCTCGTTAAAATTTATGGTTGCCATAAGAATTCGAAACGATCGCACACATGTTGTTTCGTGGCGAACCGTGTTTTTCTAAAGCTATATTTTGCTTGTCAAGTAGGAAAAGGGCGACGAAAGCTGACTCGCGTACTCGCTTTTAATCGAGTCAGTCTGGAACTACCACTATGCTAGTTTCTGTGTCTAAAAATAATTTCCGCGGGACTAATTTGTTCGTCTCGTACGAATTGAACTTTCTATCCGCATTCGACAGGTTATCGCATCATTTCCTTGCCCTGAAGCCTTATAGCTACCAGTTTTTGACACTTACGTAGTTTCACGTGTTTACATAACTCTGTGATTTTTATCCATTCGTTGCTACTATTGGTATTGGTCTCCATGGTTAGTTAACATCAGTGACAATTACATAAAATATACTTTTAATTATCTACATTAAAGGAATAAACACTTGTAATCGCCGTCCCGATTTTTAACTTGTTGAATATGTGAGACATGTTATAAGTTATAACTAACTGTAATATGTTTTTAGCTCCTTATATTATTTATATGCTTATATTATTGACTTATTACGATATCGTATTAAATTTATTGGATACATTTATATATTACGCTGTAACATTAAGTATTTATAATTACAGATAGTTACGAATGGTTTAGTTAGCAAATTTTCTGACTAAACGAAGGAAAATAACACTATAATTACGAAAACTTCATAATTACCCAAAGAAAAAGGGAAAACGAAGAAACGAATCAAAGTTGTTTCCGCAAAAGTTAGAAATAGCTTAACCTGATTGGCGCCAGTCACGTAAGGGGCGCCAAATGCGCGGCGTATACCACGATTAGGTACGTACCTGGCGCAGATACGAGGAGAGGAGCCGGGGTAGAACGCGCGGATATTAACGCGAGGAAATATTCTGTGCACCGGCAAAAAGTGACGCGGTATTCCATTATCCTCGTCGGCACGATGCAAAACCGGTCGAAATGATTGGATTTTTATCTTCCATCTTGCTCGTTGCCCCGTTCCCTGTCTCTGTTCGTAGCGCGTATCGCGCGCAAGTTACCGCGTTTCTTCGTTTCTTTCTGGCGTGTTACGAGTAACGAGGAACACCGCGCCGCTGCGACCGAGTGAGAAAGACAAGGACGAAAGACGCGCGCGCACACGAGCGCGAATCGCGCGTGGAGACGCATGTGCGTACGCGAATGTGTGCGCTGTTACCGTGTGACTCATCCAGGTACATTGCACCCGGTACGTGTCCGGTACAAGCTCGAGTCGGTACGCTCAACGAGCGTCCGCGTCCAATATTTTCCGATTTTTCGATCGACTCAATGTCATTTTGATTTGTCCCGCCCGATGATTCGATATTTCAAAGTGAAGCGTGCTTTACAAGTGAATTTATCGTGGGCTTTGGGAATTGCACAGGCGAAGAACAGGCGGTGCGGCTGTTGAGAAAACCGAGAAGTATAACTTATCAAAAGTACCTATAAGAGCTCGTCGGATACGCGAATTTAATTGTTTTATGCCAGTTGGCTCGTGATTAACGACGATTACTACCATCGACCAGCCGAGGGAAATGCTCTCGAGGCGGTTTGTACTTACGAGGTTACGATCGTAGCCGATGTCTCGCGAGTAGCACGCAGTTTGACCACGTACGGATATAAAGCGTAACGTGTCGTTACGTTAGCACGAAACCGATACTCGCCGACGGACATTCGTTAGAAGAGCGTTTAACCCAATCGCTTCCTACCGGCCTTGCCATTTCCTTCGAACATGTGCGTGCGACCAGAGAAAACGAAAACATCGAGAGTGGTGTGGTCTTGACTCGGAACGGTGCGCTGGGAATCGCGTGTGAATTATTAAAAGTCGCCGAGACGTGTGGTAAATACATACTTCTCGATCCGTCTTTCTCCGCCCTTCCTTCGACTTTTCAGAGCTCCTTGACAGTGTCTTGTTCGTACCATCGGTTAGTCTCTTTCGCTCGTTCCCTTTCGTCTTCCGTGCTGTGCGTCTCCGTTTTTGTCTCTCTCCATCGTGCCAATGCCAGTTCGCGTCTCCCTCTTCGTTTCTCCTTCTCTTTCCGACGTTCTCGCGCGAATCCTCGTCGTTCTCCGTTGCACCTCAAGAGCAATGAACTCTCGGTAGGGTATATCATCAGTGAAGTGATGCTACCAGTGCGCGTGTGCGCGAATGTATGCGTGCGCGCGCACGCGAGACCGTGCGTGTGTAGCAGCACACAACACGGTCGAGTCGCGCGTTTCTATCGCACCTTTTCTCTTCCTTTCTTTTTCCCTGCATATACATACGCGTCGAATAAAATGAAATCACGGCGTATAGGATACGCGGTGCACCGAAACATTGGTGCACGCGCAGCTACGACCAGAGACAGCCACGTGTAGAATGCATACATCGACCCTAACCGCGATACATCTCCAATCCCCTGCTTTCTTTCTCTCTCTTTCTCTCTCTCTCTCTCTCTCTCTCTCTCCCTCTCTCTCTGGTCCCTCTCTTTCTCTTTGCATTATAAAACGATTGACCTTCCGGATACGTTTTAACGAGGTATCACGCGCGGTGATAATGGCCGGACAGAGAGTTTCGCGGCTCGTAATTGAAAAAGAAATTTTATTCCTTGCTTCGGTATTATGCCGCACGGCAATCTAGTCGCTCGCGACTCGCTCTCAAGTCGTCAGCCAGGAAACTAACAATCCATTTGCTATTCGGTGCTTTGTCTAGCGCTGCGTGCAGCACACTCTTCTTCGCAATACGTTAAGGAAACTCTGGTGTATTGCTATTCGAGTAAATCAATTTAGTTAAATAGAGTATTGCAGTTTGGCATTGAGGTAAGGAAAAATTGTGTTACGTAAACTTAAAGTAATTGGTTTCTCAACTAAACAGGAGAGAAAATGTTGCATAATTTCAAGGGTCATTAAAGATTTATTTGATACCTGTTTTTAGTTGCTCTTTTTTTAATTCGGCTGATAATTAAATGATATGTTAATCGGTAGTTTGTAGCGCAGTAGTTAGGGATAAGATTTTTTGCAGGGTAGAAGACTTAGCTAATGGCAATGCTAATGACGGTAGAGGTAGAAGAGACCTTTTTAGAAGGAGAAAGAGAGTCGTGTTAGCGTTGGCAGTGCAACGCCATTGAACTGCCTACTATGTAGGTATACAGTATACAGTACCAAGTGGTCATGCAACGGTAAAATTAAGGGAAATTGATTAAGATCGGCTGTTCCGTGTGTATCTGATCGAACTTGTACACCCTGACTTCCTGGTGCAGGAGCAGTGCCTCGTGATTAATGCGAATTCTTTGATGTTAAAAACGTATAAGTACATGTAACAAAGTTACATTTTTTCTACAAATTTTCGATTTATTTATTTACTTCTGATAAAGAAAAATTCAATACGATTATCTTCTTTAATAAAATACTTTGCTACAAAAAATATTTTCTCCATCGAATATCGAAGTTTCGCTCTTAAAATACATTTTTGCTGATACCTATAATTTTCAAGTCGCTGAGCAATTCGATATTCTTTACTCGAATTGTCTTTGCGTATACAAAAATTCGTGTCATTTACCGGCACCCAAAGACCTAATATTTAAACGCGACAGAACTGTCTATTTGTGTAGACTCTAGACTGTAGACTGTAGACTGTAGACTGTAGACCGTGGAGTGCAGAGTGTAGAGTGTGGAGTGTAGACTATAGACTGTTACATTCCCTCATGAGTATGGCGATTCTTCCCGCAATGGGGTCGTTATTCACGAGATAAAAGGCACGGTAAAATGGTGGTTACCGCGAAGCGATTTCGTTGCATCAACGAAACTCGTTCGGCGCACAAATAAGCGCGCCGTAATCGCACGTGCATTTCAGGCACTGTGTACGTTACATCACACATATTACGTGTCGTGTACCGTCACACGTATGCATACGCGTTCCTTGACGCGTTAAACGCACACGAAGAGTGATTATTTCCTTTCTTGCTGACCCGCTGTAGTCCTCCCTGTTGTACACTTGTTTTTTTGCACGTACTTGCACACCCTGTCTCGTACACACATGCGTATAACACGTATACAGGTGTGCACGTACGTATTTGAGTAAACTTGGAGTACACATTTTCCTGTACGCGTATCGAGCTACAGTATATGTACATCGAACACGAATATACGAGAAATGAGAAAGATAAATGTACGTGCATAGGTCCACCGTGAGCGAATGCTAATAATATTCACTTCCTGTAACTCAGTTATATTAAATCACTGCAACCGCCTCTCCTGCTTTTCTGCGTTATTACCGTTTTCCTCCATGCATTACCATTACCTCCTACTGGCAGTGCGCGTGCACATGCGCACGCGCACCAACACCAGCGGCCGTGTACGCGTTCAGCCACTCCGATGAAAAGGTAAAAGAAACCACGTTTCCTCTACGCATCCTTTTCTTCCTTGGCTGGCAGTCGCACGCTACCACCGGCCGTGCTTTTCGTTGTTCGGTCTATCGTCGATCAACCAGTGTTCTCTTAGCAAACTTTATTACCACAGCGTTTCGCTCTACATATTTTCCATTCGGAATGTTCTACATAAATAAGCGGCCGAGGAAAATAATGCTTGTTATTTTCGTGCGCGGAGAAAGCTCGTTAAAGGCTCACATAACTTCGTCAAATCTACGTGGCAATATGTACTTATTTTCTCGTTTGGAGAAAAGAACTCGTTTGTATTGTGAATAATTTTCGCACTTATGCAAATTCCATACCCAAGCAGCGTGTAAGTGCCGCTGCACGTGCGTTTATCGGTAGACCCGAAGCGAAGATCAAAGAAAAGTGACTATAGCGAGAGTAGATCGATCTGGAAACTCGTATCTTTTGCCCGAAACGAGCGAACGGAATCACACTTTTTTTTTATCTTTATCACGCCCACTCTATTAGCGTTTCCGGACGATCCGGTTTCGCATACCGGTCTATTAGCGACGCTCAACTTTATTCGTCTCTTCTGTCTGAATTCGATAACGTCCGGGCCCTTATTCTTTCGCCGGCAACCTCGCCCCTCTTTTCCGCGTACGTGAACTCCTTGCACAGCCGTCGCACTGGTGTGTGCACGTACACGTATCTAGCGGTAAGGTAAGGACGCAGACCTTGACCATGAATACGAGTTGGTGGATTGCATAACTATAGTTATGTGCGGTGGTACGGCGCGCGGTGGCTCTCCCTGCGACAGTAAAACGTGTCCGTGTACGCACACTACGGACTGCACGCTGCATGAGTGCGTGTGCGTAACGCGCATGTGCGCGCGCACACGTGGGTCGATCAGTGGCGAACGTCATCTGTGTATACACGCGAAACGACTTGACTTTTCCGTCTAAAGATCCGAACAGAACACAATTTACCGTCAGACTTTTAGATTTAACGATAAGTTCAATATGTGCATTAAAGTCGGTGACGGTGTCGTTGACTTTACGAAAATTCGAAGATTTAAATAATTTCACAAAAATGAGAAGGTTTAAATGGCTTCTTACTTATGTAATACCACCGATAATTGGCGATTAGATCGACGTATAATTATATGCAGCGAGATGTCATTTAATCTTCCTCGGTGTTCTAGAAGGTATCGATGATGAAAAATTACGTACATAATCGTTTAATAACGTTTATGTTTCTTTAAACATCTTTTCTTATTTAGAATATCTCGCTGATAAGAAGCGTGGATTATACAAGAGTTAATGAGATTGTATTAAGTATTGAAACCAAATATTTAGAAACTACATACATATTTAATGTCTTTTAGAATATTATATCCATTTTGAGGAGATCGATAGGATTAAGTAAGTTATTAAACATTATTTTATCAAATTAAATATATAATAATTAACCTCTATCATCCTCGATCGAATCTTATTAATCCTATCCTCCTATCCTCGATCTTAGTTACTCAACGTTTCTACTTTTTCCTGCGTTTTATTTTCATCTGCTGTTTGCACATAAGACGAGAAATGTGTATGTATCGGCTGCGATACCACATACTGTCATCGAGTGCACTGCACTCGTCGGCGTATCACGTACTCGCGTGTTCGCACGTGAGCGTGCACAAATGCGCGCGCTAACACACAGTAGCGAATCTGCGCACGCACGCACGCACGCGCGCTTGCGCATATGCGTACGTATACACACGTGCGTTCAGCGACGCGTTGAAACCGGCGGCATTGCGTACGCAGACGTAAAGGCTGCGACCTTGCCTTTAAGCTTCAAACAGCTGTTCGAGGCGTTGTTTTGAGCCTTCGTGAAATGGAACGCGAATGAACGCCGAGGGGTTGCGAGGCGTCGGCGGCGAGGGCGTCGTAACCTGTGGCCTCGAGATCGCGTTTGCACCAGTGTTAAATCTTCGGGTCGATGTATTTTCATTGCAAATTCATTCGCGCTTTTACGCGCGATACGATCACTGGGTCGCATCGATTTCTTTCGAACCGATGATTCTTGGAAAATTACGCCTAAGCGTTGTTCGCCGAAGTCTGATTCAAAATAAGTTTAATTCTTTTAGTTTAATCGATCCAGCGGTTTATCCTCATGCTCATCGAGGTTGCTTCGTAAGAAGAATCGTTTCTGATCTTCAATTCTATTTATTTTTGTTATATGAATGTCGTCAGAAATTGTGTAAAATTTTCAAAACATGTAATGCTGTATCTGACTAAAAATATTATGGGATTATATTTCCTACCACAGTTCTACCTTTTAACGATTATATTCTTTAACTTACGTATAACTGAAATAGCGTAATATCTGAAAAATATTAGACTACCATACGTAATTATCGTCAAGCAATTTTCAATCTTACAGATTAAATTTAATATCGTAACCAAACTTTATCTCGTATGTAACTCGCGTTTGTCACGTTCGGCTCGCAGTTCAATGACCGCGTAACGTTGTAAGATAAGAACTTAGTTTCTTATTACCCGTACGGCACTCACTGTTTATGTTATAAAGGGTAAAAATTATAAGGAATATTGAATTTTTCTCTCGAGGTAATTTTTATAAAGTTGCTCAGTTATATCGTTATTATGTGTTACATATCCATCCGATGTTAGCAGGTTGAGGGGGGGCAAAATTAAAAACTTCTATTCGTACAAATTAGTCATAAATCGGCTGCTATCGTGTCGCCTTTATCAGTTAATTCTCACGTTTGGTTCTCCGAAAAAATCGAAGGGCCGAGTCTCACTCGGACCCTGCCATTAGACGTGAGTTATCGGTTGCACCACCCACTGGTCCTGATTTTCCACCCACTTGAACGCACTTCGTACCTGCCTCCGCATAAATTCTCTGCCTTTCTCTCTCTTCCTCTTTCCGATTGTTATCTGCAGGATGTTACGAGCTAAAGTTGTGCACGTCGAACATCTCAGACGAAAGAGAAAGTCCGTTTGAATTAAGTCGTCTCAGTTAAAGAAGATTTACTGGTAATTACTTTTCACTTAACGCTTGATGCTCGATTAATATTAATTTCTTGTCTCTTACCGTGTTAACGCTTCGATATGTGTTAATCATGTTGTATCACGAAGTCTTTCCAACAGAAAGATTACGTTTGTAAATTCATTATGTCTTCTAAGTGGTAATTAATTTTATATCGCGAAAGTATCGTGAAACGTAGTTTGATAACCTTTAGATGAGATTCGGTTGATAACTATGTGTCTTGCTGTCACGTGTAATTTGACATTTTCTAAATTGGTTAAATATCACTAAATAATGTTGTTCGTAATGTAAAAAGGGTAATTAGGAGATGATTATATAGCTGCGATTACGTAATGTCATAAATTATCTTTGACAGGGAAAATTTAAAAGATAGAAATATAGGAAAGTTCCTACAAGATTTTAGCGATGAAGATACACAGCTATTATAAAGTTCAAAGTTTCTTAATGACGTACTCATTAATTTTCTCAATCCAGCTTCGACTCGATATTTTTTGAAATAAATAACATGGGAATATGAGAAAGAACACGATACGATCATTAACGATGGTCATTCAGTATCGAATGACAAAAATAGTTTCCGCGTAAATTTTCTCGACACTTGAAAATAGCCGTGCAGTTATATAATGCACGCTATCGTCGAGGCTGGCTGATTTTCCACCTGCACGCAGCTAGTTCGAGTCGACGCACATAAATTTGCCCCACCTTCTCTTACGATGATTATCAACGGGAAGTTATTCGACGCAGTTTCACCTACGAGCACGCGTGATTCTCTATCGAGAAGAGGACGACGAAGAAAATAAAGAAGAAGAAGAGGAAAGAGGAACAACAGTTCACGCGTACTCGTGATTTTCGTGTGTCGTAGTGGGTCGGCCGGTCGATCGTAAACGATCATCGGTCAGACGATGAATTCGACGCGAATCGACAGCTTTTGATCGGTCGATTCGTCGATGGATCAAGATAAATCGTATGGAGAGGGATGGGTAGGGGAAAAAGGTGGACTGTTCGCGACGATGGCCGCAGAGTCGATGGTTGTTGCGCCGAAGGAGAAGGGAAGGCTCATCAAAGAGGCATTGAACTCAGGATTCCGTGCGAGGACCACCGTGGAATAAGAAGCCAGCGACTTGCGCGATTCGTTCATTCGAGGGACGTGCGAATCACCGGTTTTCGCGCGCACCGCGTTCACCTCGTCTACTTTGACGGTCGAAGACCTCCGGTTTCGCAGGATGCCGAGCCAAGGCGGACATCTCTTCCGCTTCTTCGCGATTGACGGACGTTGATGTATCAAAGAGTTCAACGGACGCTTGAGAAACGCGAATCTCGCCGCGGATCCTCTTTTTCTCACTCTAATTCTAACACCAGGTCGTTTCTTTTTCTTTTTTACCATCGTTTCCTTTACCTGATCTTCCTTTTCTATCTCTAAACCTAAATCGCCGATCTCTTATTCTCCTCTCTCGCTCTTTCGTTCTTACGATTCTCTTTCTTCCCATTTCTTGTCCATCGAAACAACGAACGTTCTCTTTGCTATTTAGTTTCTTCGCTTAACTTGATCCTTAGTTAAACCTGTTTCCGATTTCGATGAGAAACTCCGTTTTGTGACATCGTTCCTGACAGTCACGAGGATCGTGTCCTTGTAACGGAAAACAGAGAGCCATCAGATAGCGAGAGATGTCCATGAATCGGATTTTTCTGACCGTTATCTGGTACACCGGGGAAATTGCACGGAGCAGGAAGGAGGAACATTAGCGGATGGTTCGGTTCCAGTTGGAATAAATAGAAGCGTTTTGAACCATGGCGTTATCGATGCTGGGTTATGGGCCGTTTGGAATACAAAGGAGAAGGCGTGCTTGTTCAAATTATTGTACACAATGGCCGAAGGACCATACAGGCGAATCACGTAGTTCTCGGATCAGGTATTCTTGATACGCCACGCTTGGCTGCAACTTAAGGTTTACGGTTAATTTCGTGCACTGGCGTTAACGCTGGCTTAATCATCTTCTAACTTCGAACTGCTTTGGATTTCGATATACTGCTTAATCGTTTAATTTAATTTTTTATTTATTTTATTTAATGCTCGCAAAAAAGAAGGAAACGAAGCAGTATTATTCCAATAGAATTAAGACATTATAAATTTTCTTCCGCCTTTTCTCATTTTGCTTCTCGATGATTTTATCCTCGCAACTGACTACGTCAATATCCAAATATCTTTCATTTGTCAATCCCAGCGAACTTAATTTAATTACTTTTAACAATCGATAATTGAACATTCAAATGAATTAATTTCACGTAGAAATAACAACAACATAAAACTATTCATCAGGCGAGTTCCATAGGATCAAATTTTTGGAAGACACACGAAATTCACGTAACGTAGTATTAACGTATCCATCATCGTATTTCTATACAAGCATATTATCAGCCGTAATTTTGCCAGTGACGTTGATAAAAATTCCACGACAATCAATAAGATCATGTAAGCATATGCATTATGCAACAGTACTTTCGACACGTTCCCGAAACACATGACTCATTTCCCTGCCCATTAATCATTTTCCGTGACGAACGCTTAAGTATTAAATACGACCAGGCACCACTCGCGGAACGATCGAACGCGTCGTATGCAGAAAACGATAAACGTTGGGATACGCGGCATGCTCGCGTCGAGGAGAGCTACAAAACGGTCGATCATGCACCTGTCGTGACGCTGGTCACTGGCCAATGCACTTGATGCATTATTATCGAACCGAACAGACCTTCGTCCTCTTTGTCCGGCTCTTCTTCTTCTTTCCTTTTTCTTCTACATCTTACTCACTTTATCTTGCTCCTTGTAACGATCGCACGATCGATCGTTACTAAATACTTATACTACACCATCATTTATAGTTATTACCTGCATCTACGAACGCTTATAGCGAATGAGTCGAGTCTCAAACATTATCTGGAAACGATCGAAATCCTTAAGAACTATCGTCCTGTTTAAAATCTTGGATCAAAGTTTTATATGCAAGTAAAATCTTAGGTTGCTACCCCGCACAACTTGAAAAACTTTGATCGATCGATCACTTTCTTGGGGATTTGAATCAATTCTAACGCCTTACATAAATCCTGATACTTATGCGTATATCCTTCCTATAGTCTGATAAGCACTGTCCTTATCTACTGAAACGAGCAACGTATTGCTGATCAACGCGACGTTTCGTGCGTAGGATAACGAGGGTTTGTTGCTCTGATTGGAAGAGCGAATTTAGAGAAAGGAAGTCGCGCCGGAAAGGTGTGCAGGAGGAAAAGTTATCTGGAGAAAAAGTTTCGGACCGGTTCGTCTGGTTGTCAGGGATAACCGATCGCGACCACGTTAACAATGATTCGGTACAGGGCGTTTAAACGCGTGCGGTTGTCTATTTCCATCGGTGAAACGATTTCGCGTGCCACGACTTGCAAAATAAGCATCGATGACTTATCGTAAAGGCAGAGATGTTTCAGATACGTCGTACTTTCTTCGTTTCTCTTTTCGAATACTTTCCTTTCCTTTTGAAAATAATCGTACGATCGTGTATTATCGAGGGACAAAGTGTTAGGTACTTCATCCGGCTGACTTTGAGACAGATACGCAGCACTCGCGGGCGGATTAATTATTCAGAGTCTGTCCAACTAGTTAGGTGATTACGACACGTTAGCAGATTATATAACAGCTTTAAACAACATGGGTATAACATCTCGACGTAGTACGCATCCTCAATAACTTCCTTAGCAGTTTAAACGTTTGCAAAGATATGTAAACGTCGATTCGAGTAATTTAACACAGATTCAATTTGAAAGGCTATGGAAGTTAATGGATTTAAAAATAGCAGAGAAGCTTGAAGTACAGAGTAAGTAGGAACTCGTTTGAAAAATGTTGTGAAATATAATTAACGATCGTACAATGCTTTGTTTATAAATTATGTGGTTTGTAGCCGCGATGTTACGTGCACGCAGAAATAAATGTTTGGAAATTGTACGTAAATGAACCAGAAACGTAAATAAATAAATTGGAAACGTACGTAATCTGAATAAATAAATCGCAAAGATAAATGAAAAAGAAATGCGCATGAAAATAATTTAATCGAAGATACGGGCAGAGAAACCAAAGACTAAAATAAAAGAGAGAATTTCTATACTTTTCTTTAGCTTTGTACATTTTTTAGCATTCTATGACGTAGCTTTTCCTAATTATTTAATTCTTGGTTTTCGCCTTTGAATTGCTTTCAGTTTCCGTTTTATCACTGTACATCGTCTGTACACCAATACTATTTTTCTGTTACATTTTTACATTTACATTATGGCACTTATCTTCCCTATAACGTAGTTACTATCTCCTATGTTTTTCATTAGATAGAATTCGTTTGAATAAATTAATTCCTGTTGATACGCATTATTTGAATATTCTAATATCTTAATTATAATAAAAATCTGCGCCATTCGCTGCAAGATGGATCGAAAAACAACATACTTTATGAATATACGTATTTACAATCGTATGCGTTCTTAACTCTTATCAAAATCTAAAATTCCAACGAAGTACTGAAACGTAGCTACAAACCGAAGCTATTAAACGCAACGATGAAAGACCGATTCTGTTTACATACGTAAATCTCAGCGCGATTAGTATTGGCCGTTTAAAAGATTATTCTATTGATTTTAATAAAATTTCAAAAATATACAAATTTACAAATAAAACATATTTTTTTTATTTCTCGTTATCCTATCAGATACATACACGAATACAATTTTTCTAAAAAGGATTTATCTTTATACTTACCTTAATCGAACTTTAGATTTTGATAAGAGTGAGAAATACATACAATGATAGATATTTGCATTTTTAGAGTATGTTACGTTTTGCTTGATTTTGTAGTAAACGATGCGGAATTCGGTTAGTCGTCTCAAATGACAAATAACTCGATCAATAAGTTATGATCGAAATTTACCATATATCGAAATTCATATTGAAATTCATCCCCAGGCAAGTTAACGATAAAGTTAAATCGGTTCCCAGCCGATTGCGAATCACGAGAATCCGTCTATCGCAAGAAAGGAACAACTCTCACGGATTAGCACGTGTTCGCGGCGACAATTCGTTACGCAATTGGGTCTAAGTGAATCCGCGACTTTCACGACGCGTCGCGTTGCCGCGTGGCCATTTTCAGCGCGGCGATATCTCGTGGCGCGTCGCGGGTGATTAAGAGGTTCGGAAAAAGAAAATCCCGCGGCTCCCGTCGAGTCGTACACGTCGGGGCCGACGACTAACGACGACGATGGCTATGACAACGGGCTACGACGACGTGGAACCACGACGTGTGTGTGACGTTGCCACGAAGCTAGTCACCACGAGGTGCCTTAATATGGTTACGTAAGGAAAGAGACAGCCTTACCATGGCAGCCTTTCAGCAAGGCATGCATATACGATCGCTTGGTATAAGCCATAAGCGGTTGCGCGAACACGGAAGAGCTTGCATCTCCTTTACTCCCTTTCTGTCGTGTCTTTCTTGCCCCCTCATCCGTCTTCGTCTCATCGTTTCTCTTTCTTGCTTACCCAGTCTCTAATAGCCTGGCTGCCTCAACCGATTTCCTCGTCCCCTCTCGGTAACCGAAACGATCTGAACGATACGTAACGTACGACCGGTAAAGGGATCCAGGAAAAGATACATTCAGAAAATCAATCCAGCCGCTTGGGGCTCGTGCTGGGGCGGACTTTTTCCACGGCGAGGTCCATGGCGCCTCGAGACACGTCGTCGTAAATAATACGCGGAAACGGAACGAACGTTGGTCGAGCGGATGGACGGCTGGCTACGACCGACAGAACCGGCCCAAGTGAATTCAAAGAAAAATGTCGTAAATAATATGGAGCCAGGGCACAGTGTATAGTAAGGCGGAGAGTGAGAAAGATGGTTCGATTAGCGAGCGAGAGGTTCGATGGACGTTCAGCACCTGAATATTCCAAGATCGTCCTACCGTTTCACATACCAGCTTCGATAACGCGGATCGCAGGCGCACGAGCTCACCAACTAACGCAGCAGCCCTGTTTGCAACGGTTTTCCAAAGTTTAAGACAGATTTTACGCGCTTCTGGAATTCTTTGAAGAAAATACGCCGCGCAGCGTGTATACACTGCCGTTTGTACATACAGGCTCGCTGGTCCTCGACGTGATTATTAATTTACGTTATCAGGGAAACGACAGATTCGAAGAAATACGAAGGAGTTTTGATAAATTACGAATCAGCAGACAATCTTTTAACGCATATTTATGTATTATATATTTCCAATCCATCTTACTTTTCCGTATGCTTATACAGAGAGAGTGTAGATACGCGAAATGCTGCGTATAAATCTGTTGTCTAGCAACGTGGGTTTGTTCATGATGGTTTTCCGGTTCGCGTAATTGGAGCCCGTTTCTTGTCAAACGGTTTCCTAAGGCCGATTAGTCAGCGGTGTTCGTAGCTACCGGCGTCTTCTCCTTCTTCCCCTTCTTCTGTTATTAGCGAAGGATTTAAACCGATTCGTTGATTCTGCCTAAAGTGTCCGGATAGGCCAGGCACCAAGGGATTCCCGCGGACGTATAAGGTATCCTGGACATTAGCGGCGGTGGAAACGCGAATCCATCAAGGTATCCATCTAAGAAACGCCTGGTATCCCATTTCTGCCATTCGTTCTACGCCGTAGGAACGTACATTTCAGTAGCGTATCATCTTGTACTAATGCAGAAGCCACTTGCCGCCTTTACTCTGGGGAGAGAAGCTCACGTAACGCATTCTCTCTCCTTCGCCTTCTTTTTCCATTTAAACTCTCTTCCCTGCAACTATTTGCCCCTCTCTCTCCTCATTTCTCTTCCCGTTTCTCTCTTTTCTAATTCTATTTTCTCGCTTTCTCGTGCTTTCTCCCTTCTTCTTGCTTTCTCAAGTCTCGCATTCTCTCTGTCCTTTACCTTTTTCTCCTTCCCTTCTTTTCCCCTATACGCTATGTAACAAGGATGTGCAGGTGTGCAAAGCTTTCTATCTTTGCACAGCGTGCACACACGCTCGGTCGCGGGCACGAACGTGCGGCTCCGAGGAACTCGCGGATTCATACACGGTGTGCCAGCGTGGAATCGCACGCGATGCTCGCCCACGAGAGGCATACAGCGCCGACCAGCCGGCTCGATCTCTCTCGATAACGGGCCGTAGCGGGGAAAACGCGGAATTAATCCTCCTAGCGTTCGCTAGATATCATCTTCCTCCTAGCGATCGTTACACGCCCGTTCACCAATTCAAGTTTCACGGAAACAGTTTGATATTTCAGGCGCGTCGAACCGCCGAGAATCGTTTACCTTTGAGACGAATCGTCGTGGCTGTTCCACGTTTGCTCGATTGTTCTTCGATTTTACGTCCGGCGCAGGCGAGCGTCCCGATCTCTTTGTAATCTTGCAATGATGACGTCGTTACGATTTGGTAGCGTCGATGCAGGTACGAGACTTCATATGCAAAACGGTGGATCGAGGCTCGTTTTTCAAGTTACAAGAAATTACAATTTCCACTGTAAACGTCCGTAGACGTGGCATATTCGGATTTACGATTTACGCGAAATAACTAAAATTCCTGACAAATCTGTCGTCATATATATCTGGCGTTACTTACATATATCTTACTCTCCTGCTCGTCGAATAACGCTAAACGGCAAGCTATTACCGTATCTATGTAGTTAAGAGGGTGGCACGCAATTGTCACACCCTATACATTCGTCGAAACGAGTGAGCACGCGCGTGCGCACGATGGCGCGTGATTAGTGTCCCTCTGCGTCGTCTGCGAACTTACGCCGCGCCGTGATCCATGGCCTGTCCCAATCTATGCTGCTAAGGCAAAAGGAAGCAAAGCAAAACGCGGGCAAACACTCGGCTTAACCCAGTGAGGGGCCTCGGCTACCCAGAATAACTTGTTCCGCATTGCATTATTAGACGGTTATTTCGGAACGCGCTTTACGACATTTCCTTCGTAGAAGGACCTCGTCTCCTTTCGTCTCGTCCTTCCCCTTCGCGGATCTTTCACCAGAGAAAATGACATTTTTCCGAATCGCTAATTCGTTCTTCCCCCTCCCCCTTTTTCGAAACACTTTCTTATCTTCGTGGTAAACTTTATCTTCTATCCGCGCTTTTCTCAAATCAGATATTTTACCGCCTCAACCTGCTATCTTTCCTCCGAAATATCCTCCATTATTTTTTATTATCCGACATATCCTTCGTGTTCGTTGTATATGTCCCTCGTACGTCATTTCTTTTTATTACGTACGCCCCTTGTTTCTTTACATTCTCCACGTTCACCATCTCCCTCAAACAAATGTATCAAATAGCTGCTGCGAATAACAAGCAAACGATTCCCCCAGAGATCGCGTATCGAGTATAGGTATATTCGTTACAAAGACGCGATCGTTGCAAGTAGCACCGGAAGTGCTCTCGGCTTCGAGTGGTATCGCGATACTCGCTAAACTATCCGAATTTCCGGTAGCACTCGACGGCCAGTTGGAAAGAGCTTGCTCGGTTCGAGTTGGCGAGTCGAACGTCTTCTCTTTGTTCCGGGATCCCTCGAGTTCTTCGGGTTGGATACATGGGTGTGGCTGGCGCGGATCTATGGGAAATGGCAGAGGTTAGAAACCGTGTACAGAGAGCTTCGACCAGCTTATACGCGCACGTATGCACAGATCTGATACACGCGCCGGTTGCTGGTATAGAGCATTACGAGGCATCCACGGTGCTCACCGCGGGCAAAGGCCAATTCGAGTACAGGCACGACGAGACCGCGAGTCCTCTTCTCCTCGTCTCTTTTGGAGCATCGAGCTGAGACTGATGAGAAAGTACAGCTTTCCCATAGACGGCGTACTTCGAGAGTGCGCTGAGATAAAATTTCCGATTTGAACGATTAACGCTTAATTGGCATCATTGGGTCGTAGACGATCGCAAAGGTTTGCTTTAAGTCAGTGGTCGATGTTTATGTAAGCTGACATTTTTACGAATACGATCGAGCAAGAGCTTTGTTTCACCCGGTGAATATCGTAACGAACGCTACGCTTTTCACATTTATATTTGTTGAAGTGGTCACCACTTCTAGGAAAACTCCACATCTGGTCTTTTTAGCTTTGAAGCCATCGACAGCATATAGACAAAAGAATAGCAGGGAGGCAGACCATAAACAGTAGACAGGCGACGTTGACTTCGGGGTTTTCAGTTATAAAGTAACACTGCTAGCGTGTGGATCTGGACCAGCTCAAATTGTATTCCTGTATTCCACTATCAAGTCAAATATATATTTTTTATCTTACACTTTATCCACGCGTTTTTCTCTCTTTATATACTGAATAACCTCAACAATATTTTATCGTTTATCGCGTACTTTCTGTACATTTTCGTATCCCTAAATTTTTCCGACCAGTCAACAGAAACGCTGTTACACCGAGACTCGAATTCGACAATGCCAAGCTTTCTATTAAATTTTCTCCTGTTATCAATTATCGAAACGTAGAAGCGTTTGGAGCAGGTTAAACGCGTCTTCTATTCCATTTTGACAATTTTGAACGCTCCAGTTTAGGAATTTTTAAATCACGGAACCAATGATTCTCACGAGATAGCCTTCGTTCTATTTTGAAAGGTAATTTTCCCGAAGATGTTAATTAACGTTCGAATGGCATAATAGTATCGTTTGAACGCGTTGGCACTGTGATCTAAGAGTACCATTACTGCCGTAGCGACCTTATTAACGGGCTGCTATATTTGGTACACTTGATATATCGTGTTATATATTACAGTTTGTTCTGTTATTGCTATGCAACTTGTGGGCCTCGCTTTCGAAGTGAGAGTTGCACGCGGTAATTGTTCAATGATACGAATTATCGGGAAACGCGACATAAATATTTCTTGCCTATTCTTGTTGGGGATCCGGTATTCTTGTTTTTTGTAGTTATGCAACGCTCGAACGATGTAATTTATATTTATATCCTCGATGGATCGAAGAAAATAAATAAATCTATTTGCATCCATCTACTTTTGACCATTGATTCTTTCTTCAACGATATATACGTGTGTCGACTAGTTATTAAAATTTTATATTCATTCTAGAAGTTTCAAATATACTCTACATATTTCTCTTCTTCTCTAATATCGAATTATTCGGATATATTAGGTCATCCCATAAGTTCGTGCCGTTTTTCGAGCGGTTATATATGTTAAGATTGTTTACATACCTTTCAGTTTCATGAAAAAACGTAATCCCCCTCTCGTTGTACAACTTCTTCCCATTTTTCACTATTCCGTCTCGATAAAAATTCTCTTGTTTTTCTTTAAAATATGAAATGTATGCACAAAACTCGGCACGAACTTATGGGATGACCTAATAGTTTCAAATGTATTTATGGAAGCGAACGTACATTTTATTAATTTGTTTTCTCACATTCTGATCGATCCACGCTAAATATACGCTATATTTCCGAACTAACTTAAAGCAAAGTCGAACTTAAAAGATCCCTTAAAGACACGAGAGACTTCTTTTCGTTACAGACGCCACATTTCAATTTCCAAACAGCAGAAAAAGAAAAGAAAATCCTCCGTCATTGTTCCTTCGTTTTCTATTATATATGTAACGCTTATCGACCGGTTGGATGCTAGCGGTAGCCTAAATCTTAAGATCCCGTGCAAGCTATTTACCGAAGAAATTACCGATAATATTCAAGCGCACTTCTCTGCGAGAAATATTTTTCTACGTTCACGAAGAAGAGGCTTCCCACGTTAGGAAGAACTTGTTTGAAACTACAGACTCGGGAACGCGACTAATAAATAATTAAATTCAACGTACAATGTTTATAAATCGTTTAAAAGGATGCAAGAATTTGTGCGTGATGGTCGTTATCAGCGGTGATAAATTTTGCAAGTGAAAGAGATATGAATCGCGTCGCGGAACGGTAGGTTTGTGATTTCCATGGCTCCACGTTTTTCTTCTTTCCTCATCGTCGACCCTCTTAATACACGTTCGAGGTCGTAGACGCCACATATGCATTCCACGATATCTAGATGACATGACAAACGTCATTGCGTTATGCATCTTGGGAAGAAATTGATATTAACCCTTTGACTGGTAACCAACGTCTACAGTCGCTTGACGAAAGTTGTCACGGTCTATCAACAGCGCTTAAAATTGGCTAATCGGCGCTACTGAGCTCTAACTTAACTTTATTTACAACGGAGAAATACTCTAAATGTACACAACGACGTTGTATCCGTGAGAAATTGCTGTTTCATTTATTTATCGTCGCACTTTAATTTATAAGAATTTGTAAAAACGACTGAAAAGATGTTTAGAAAAGGACTGGCAGGTGAAAACGGCGATTCGATCGCATTGCATTGGAAATTCTATTTTCCGTTTCATAACGTTAAAAATACCAAACCAGCCAAAATAACTGGTATCAGATTTTTGCTTTTACAATTAACAAAAATATAAAAGTTTCCTTTCTTGATAATATCTACGTTTACTTCTGTCGAGATAGAAACGCGATTGTACACCTTGTATATACCTATTAATCTTTGTCATATCGCTTTAATTCTAATTAATTACGTATACAATAACCTAATTAATGAAATTACGTCGGAAGACAATTAATCACCAACTATTAATTCATCGCTATCAGAATCTTCATCGTTATTGTCAATATGAGACTAAAAATACTTCATTTATTGTGATATTCGTTTTAATTTCGTTTCGCCTCGATTCTTTGGATAAAATACAATATTTCGGATACTTTCTCATTAAAAATCAAGTTAGCATAAATTCAGTGTATGTGTCAATATATAAAATATTATGCCCCCAAATTTTCACCATCCTACTGCTCTAATTTCTGTAATATCATTAATCGGAGTAGTGGACTCTACCTATACGATGTATTTACACATATTATATTTTCAAAATTGTACGTATATACATACGTGTAATATTTTGCGAGAAATTTGTTCAATGTGCCTCAATCGACGATTAAAAGATGTAGATTCGCTGATAAACCAACCCAATAGTTTTCTTACACACTTTGCGTCTATATGCTTTCAATGACTCCATAAACGATATTTCAGTATTAATTTTTGTATGCGTGAACGTATAGTAAATTTAAAAAAGATTACGTATTTATTTTTTACTTTGAATTTGTAATCCTGTCACGCCAGTGTTCATATTTATCTAGGCTTTTCGTTCTGTGTCGTTTCAGTAGTGACGCGGGTCAATTGCTTTTCGGTTGCCGTAATTGTGTTTCCAATTGATTTACACCGATTAATTTAATCGCCTTTATCGACTTGGTTTTTGCTACGATGTCCCTAACGCGTTAATTCCTACTGACTTGTTTAACACGGCCAGATTTCTAAATGAATGTGAATCGATTTAACCTGCTTTACGACTTTATTGTATCGATGGTACGTCGCGCGACACGACGTTAACGGCAAGGCTAATGGTTGCGTAAAAGCTTGTCGAAGATAATTTTCGAATTTCGTGAAATTAACTTCGTACCGGTGGATTAATCACGAGTTCCAGTAATAAAAGATGTAATGGGAAAGAGGAAGTTTGGAGAAAGTTTAGAAGATAAGCGATATGAAGAAGCGCCATAATTGTACAAACCAGAATTTATTTATTTAACCAGAGAAATTTTTGACGAAAGTAACGGGAGGAAACGTTTTGAAGAGCGAATTTTTTTTTTTACCTCTAGTCCGTAGAAACCGTAGAAACAAACGCATTTGTCGCTACGTTCGTTATAATACCGCGAAACTTTACTGCGAAATGTTTGCCCTCGCTTACGTACATTTATTATATCACAGTATAATCAACTCGTTAATCAAATTTCGTTTCATTTTCGTTAAAAGCGCATAATATCACGTTTACATATTCCGTGGATTGAAATCCACTTAACTGAAATTCATTCGTTTATACCGATTTTTATTTATATTTATTATACCGATTTATTTTAAATTAATCAATACCGTGTCATAATAAAATATCGATAAAAATCAACGTAATAAACGACTATCTCGTTCATTTCTTAAGAATATTTCATAGTCGAAGGTAATTAAGAAACGCGCGAGTTTATAAATTTTGTCGACACATCGTGACAATGGAATCGAACTGCTCTCCGAAAGCGTAGAGTAATCCGTAGCTAAAGGTTAACAGGTTAATACTACTTCGAGATAGCTCTCTATACCGGAAACTTCAAGATGCTCGCCAATCAGCTTATACCAGTCGACCTACCCAAAACACTTCTTCGATCATCTAATCCGCAGGCATCTGCCTACGTGCAATAATCTCCGACGAGACTTAACGCGTGTTGCTGGCGTGTTGTTTAACTACAGTGTGTACCATTCGCCGCATGCTCTTAACGACTTTGTCATCGTCGCGACAGGTACACGGCGGGCAGCGTTTAGCCTAGCTCGAGTTAAGTTCCCCCTGTGTGTATCGAACAGCGCATCCTAGAGAAGTAACTTCTTCTTGCAGGGCTGCATTTAATAAATCGACGTCGTGGCGCACGTTCGCGGTACGGCAGCCGAACCCGGAAATCAGGACGATCTCGTGTTCACGGTGGGTCCTTCACATGACGTCACGGACTGGTTCTACATGTTTCGCATGTGTGAGCGCATACTTGTGCTACACGTAGGTACGAAGGCGCACGTAGATACACGCTAAAGTGATAGAGAAAGAGAAAAGGGGGGACGGCGCGCCTTGAAGAGGAACAGAAAGAGAGAAAAGGCACACGTTAAAGAGAGAGAGAGAGAGAAAGAGAGGGCAGGCGTACGTTGAAGAGAAATAGCACGACAGAGAAGACACGCGTTAAATAGAAAGAGAAAGAGAGACAGAAGACACGCGTTAAGCACGAAAAGGATGAGAGAGAGAGAGAGAGAGAGAGAGAAGGAGAGTTGGCTGGCGATCGTTCGGGTGCCGGAGATCCAGGAAACTGCAGCTGCAGCTGTGAGCAAACGCGAGACCGGTCATCGAACGACAACACCAGCGACGGTGCTGGCGACCAAACGTAAATTCTACCAGGTGAAATATAGACAAACCGAGGATACGAGCATGAAACACCTGAAGGAGAGACGAGGATCCGCGGAGGTGGGACCGGGTCAGGATTTATCGCGTACTCGTCAGTAGAGACGCGAGAATAATGTCCCGTGTGCTCTCGGCGCCACTTCATCTGGCAATCCTTCTTTTTTTCTCTTCTTTTCTCTTTTTTTTTAAAGGGGTTTCTCACGTTGCTGGGAGATTTTCTGCTTTGAAAGATGGAAGAGGGTGGTTTGTTCTTGTCGTCGATGCGGTTCAGCTGGGACTGCCGCTTGAGAGCTTGGATATAGCATGATCCAGACTCTTTCATTTTCTTTTTCTCCCAAGGTTTGGTACATAGCGTGACTCGTATGTATGCGATTAGTTGTTCGTTAATCCAGTCGCAATTCCAAAAGATGCAGCGAATCTTTTGACAAAACTTCGCTTTATACCAAACCAAGATGTCTATCTCGAAAAGCGATCGACCGGGAATTCTGAAACGTATGATCAACGTTTCAACGAAGAAGGAATAATCGCGGAGAGAAAGCGCGCGGAAAGATAGGAAACGAACGGTTATCGAGACAAAAGGAAATGAAAACATCGATCATCCCGTGTTATTTTCCATGTTGGAGAAACTGTTCGATTTAGAGCATCCGGCGGATTAGCCGCGAAAGACGTAGGGAAAAACACAAGAGGAAACACGCGAGGCATCGCGTTCTTTCATCCGTAAGAACGTCGTTGGAACGAAGGAACGCGTGAAACCGAGAGACGAAGAGGAACGACTCGTAAAAGGAAACTTGAGTCTATCGAGAGTGGAAGGAGAAGGAAATCGAAGAAAAGGAGAAGAGAGAAGGAACAGGGGAGAGAAATTAAAAGGGAAGAAGGAGCGAGCAACGAAGAAGGAATGGAGAAAGAGAGAAAGAAGCGTTACGTAATGCTGGGTTGCGAGGGATAGATATAACGAGTTAATTACACGACTGCGATCTCTGGGATCAATGCACCGCGGAGAAAACGAAAAAAGCGCGGATAAGGAAGAGCCGAGGAAAGAGGGAGAGACCGGATCGAGAGAAGATCGAACGTACGACCGATCAATGACGAGATTCGTCGTGCATGCAACGAGAACAAGCGTCAAGAGGTTCTACGCTTAAAATTCAAAGGATTAACCTTAGGATTCATGCTTCGAGGCATCACGTGGAAGACTAATGGGAACACGTCGTGGCTATCTAAGTTCGTCGTGCTTTCCTTTGGGAAATAATTCTTCGAGGATTAACGTTTTATACAAACCGATGTGAAACGATGAATCCAACGATCTTCTTTCTTATTTCACGTTTCCTTTTTAAATATAATATAATTCCTTAGCTAATCAAAAATCAATTCTTCGACAGCAGTCTCAAGAACACGAACGATCCTCCAGATAAGAGAAACAACGTATGTTTCGTATTTTTTAAATTAATAACGTCTCTCTCATCGACTCCCAGCCTGGTCTTTCGAGGGTTAATGGACCGAACCAGGGCTCTGTTCCTTTGTCTCCGGCTCGGTTCTTCGCTTAGATTTCAGGTTGATTTCACACTAGAACCGATGACTCGAACTTTGACACACGCGAACCTCGCTCTCCTACGAAGATCTCTTATGTCCCAAGGCTCAAAGCTTTCTCGATCGGAAGGAAGGAAACTCTGCGATGGAATCAGAAATCTGATATAGAATGTTTGCTCTTGACTCGCGCGACATAGTTCGCTAAGAATACAAAGCTCCTCAAGAACTTTCAACGTTTTACGAAGAAGGATGCTGTTTGGAAGTTTTTAAGCTCTTGATTAGTCTGCTCCCGAGATCTGTCTCTGACTTATTCGCCTTGGCAAAGAGGTAGTCGAGAAAGCAAGCGAAGCAAGCGATCTTCCAGGATGAAATATTCCTCGCTTCCGCGGCTGGCGTGCCGCAAACGTTAACTTTTCCGCACGAAATTGTCCCGACGGACACACACACACACACACACATCAAAGATAACGAGAAGTATAAATTCCGAGGGAGGATGGGTTCCTGTAAAATTGCAAGGAGATATTCGCGTGCGCGTGTGCACTCATCTGTATCGATACATATACACGTTTGGTTTCGTGCGTGCAAACGTTTCTCGTTGGTGTACACGCGTGCATACACAGTGTTCACGAAGTTCGTGCGCATATTATTGAGATCGAGCAATTTCGAACGGCCATTACCAGCTAGCATGCGGAAGTATATTTGCAAATGAAACACAAGAGAGAGAGAGAGAGAGAGAGAGAGACAAGAGTAGTTCTACCGATCGGTTTTGTGAACCGCGAGGTTAACCTCGCTGATCGGCCAGATATTTATACGGTTGTACTGGAATAGAGGAAACTGTGAATCGCATGGTGCTGGTAGTTTTGTTTGGTAAAGAATCCATTCGATCAGCTGTTCTAGGAAGGATAAAAGGCTCGGATACTTGACGTATTTTATTACGTTGCAATTTAATTCTTTAAAAAGGAAAAAGAGGAAAAAGGAACAGGAAAGAAAGATACAGAACAACGTACAGAAGTTACGTTTCATATTAACAAGCTTCTCCGTTCTAATTGCAAAAATAAATAAGAAAAGCGACGGTCGTACATCCCTCGTTATTAACATCGAATTACCAAAAACACTGAATCTTTTCTTTTTTACTGCACTGTAATAAGTATCAAGGTATTAAGGCATCAAATATTCATTTGACTTCTCCTTGGCACTGTGCTTTCCCCACAGCTGGCATCGAGTTGGACCGTGCTTTCGCGTTGCCTGCATTGCGCAACGCATTTTGTAACGTCTCCAACGTCCTCCAGATCTGGAGGATTCTAGCAATCAAGATTGGAATCTTCTTGACAGAGTTATTCGAGACTCTCCTTAATCGCTTCATTACCGTCTTCATAGTCTACGATTACTTATTTACGTTCTATTCTTCTTTCACGCCATTGCTCACTGAGCAAATTTCTATTTCAAACGCGGGACCGAAATGCGAACGAATTGTATAAAAGACTTCCCCAATGCTGTTTCATTTCCTTTGTACAAAAATTGCCTTAGGTAGACATTAATGTCAACGTAAACAATGTTAAATAAAGCAAACAATACGCATATACACGGTACATACACATACTCGTATGCATTCTTCTTTAAAAAATTCAAGCTTATTTCGAAATAAACTTTTGCCTTCAAAATTATTAATTTTCTCAATTCCTCTGCGAGTTTAAGCGCGTATAAACAGATCGCGCAAATATTTCCATTACTCGTGACGATGACTGTTTGTAGAGACAAGACTATAAATCTTGTCAACATTTAAAACACATGTGTTACAGTTTCTTCTTCTCTAACGTGATTGATATCAATTGACGATACGAGAAGGTTTAATAGGTAATATTGGTTCGTAAAACTTCAACTCTGCAGTCTCGTCATTTCATATGTATCAATCTAATATGTTTTGACACGCACGAATTCAACCGCGAAAAATATCTGCAGAATTGTTTCACCAAATCGTTCTCATAATCACTGACCCATATGAAATTTAAAAAATGCTCGCTCTAACGAACAAATTACGCGACAGCGCAGACACAATCTCTGGTCGTAACATAAAGAGAAAAAAGGAATATTCTTGTAAAACTTTCAATAAATCTGCCTCGCGACCAAATGTTTCTTGAGCTACACAAAAATTCCTTTTCGTCAACTATTCCTAGAGGTATACCTTTCCCGGTCTTCTTCTTACAAAAACTACATAAGCGACCAGAATTAAAAGCAATTTCAAATGCTTATTGCTTATTGCTTACACGCATCAATCCTACAAAGCTTACGCTAACAACAAATCGAAAAAGATAATCCCCGTTCAATGAGAATTCAGATCCATTCGAACGAATTAAACTAATGGTTCGGAATTAACACAGTCGCCCTAATCGAGCAATAATAAATACTCGCGCTCCACCATCTCTAAAATAAACAGGACACCTTATGTATGAGGTTTTCTCGGGGATGCGCGCGCTCTGCCTCGGGCAGCATATGTGCAAACGATTTTCTGTTGAACGGGTCCCGAGGGGATTTGACTTACGTTCGAGGCAACCCCTGTTCATAAATCTGCGCGTTGTAATGCCCGAGGCGCAATCGCAATCACTTTGTGGACGGGGCCTGCGGAATGCTTTATGGCCGAGTTAATACCGATATCAGGTATCCGGCTGTGCACCGAGCCAACTCTTCCGCGGGATCTGTCTCTCGCGCGTTTTCCGCTTTCGTTCTCCTACCCTCTGTTCTTCTCTATCTTATTCAATCTGTAGCCGTGGCCATCGCGATGCCCGCTAATTTCATTAACTCCGATCAAAGATCGACCTTTGATCGCTCGTTGTTCATCTCCGTGTGCACGACGCGATGGCGAGTTACGTGTTTCACGCAATCCTGTTTTTTCGTAACGTTGGAAAAAGCGAACAGGTTCGTTTCAAACGAATACGTTTGACAAACTTTCTATCTTCGTATTTCGGCTTCTTATGGAATCTCATTGGATTCAGGTGAGAGCGTAGCGTTTATGGAGCTTGATGTTTAATGGACTAGTCTCGATATTTTTTAACATTCTGTCTTTGATATAATTTGATTAGAGTTTTGTAGATTCGTGCACGAGGTTGTAACGCGTAAGAGAATATATCCCATACGCTGTGGAATGGCATACATTACGAATTACACAAAGCAGGATGGAAGTTTATACCTTAGCTTTAGTAAAGAAAACGCCTAAAAATCGTATCTTATAGTTCCGCTATATCGATCATATCTATTAAAAAATTCTTTTGCCCCATTCTCAGTTCTGTCGAGAATATTCCGATATTTTATCAATTTTCGTATATTATTAATAAGATTCTGAGCACTAACT
This sequence comes from Bombus terrestris, assembly GCF_910591885.1. Classification (NCBI taxonomy): domain Eukaryota; kingdom Metazoa; phylum Arthropoda; class Insecta; order Hymenoptera; family Apidae; genus Bombus; species Bombus terrestris. Next base: position 5,268,405 of record NC_063274.1, read on the forward strand.
CGCATAAGAAGATCACAGGTATCGTTAATTTGTCACTGCTTTATACAATTCAGTCACATTTACGTACTGTTATTACGAAAGACTCGAAATAACAAACCTATACTTATATATCTACGTAGATAGCTGTACTTATCGTTACAGTCGTATCGATAAAACATTAAAAATTCGCGTACCTCTAAGGCATTGTACGAGTATAGATTTTCTAATACGTACATTGTAAAAGTTTTCGCCGCTGAAATATTTTTCGACCATTTCTCCTGCCAACCTTTAGACGCGTAAACAGAAGTTTTCAAAGCGTCATTTTCCCAGACGCGAATCTACATTCAGCCGGTGTTTAATCGAATTCGTAAAAATAGAAGAATGATTTTCCAAGGAATTATGGTTTGTATCGCACAACATAACATGGTACATGGCACGCTCGTGTGATGCTCGTAGGAATATACAAGTACTCGTTAATTAGTTGTGAATGAAATTACAGAATCGTATTATGCGCGTACAAGCATAGGGGGAAAAATTCATGTTTGTTATTACCACTTATCTACATCTAATGATTTTATAAATGCTATTTTATTCTCGTGCTTCTAACCAAGCACGTGTACTCAGCTATACCATTGCACCGAGAACGACTATACCGATCGTATATTTCGTTGCAAATCGATACGAGACAACAAAATCATATAAAATGATCGAAACTTTTCCGATTTATTAACGAACGTTGCTCGATTTTGATCGAAAATGTGTTGCTTAATGATACGAATATTTAAACAACAGGTAAAGTATTTTATTATACGTATAATTCATGTAGATTGTTGCGTAGGATTTTTTATTTGAATCGATAAGATGTTCGTTGATCGATCGTTGAAAACTCTTATTCCACCTTTGTCTCTTGATCGTGTCTATTATTAATTAATTGTCTATTACGTAGACATTTTGAGTGGAGAAGGTACTTATCACCTAAGCTTATCAATCTAAATTAACGATAAATTGCTTATTTAGATGCAATAGTTTGCTTATTTGCACATTCTCAGTCTACTGCATCGTTGTATTTCTAATAGAATATTCATTTGTAAGGGCTAAAATAAGTTATATAATTCCACTTTATTTCCAAGTGGAAATAGAAGTAAGAATTCTTTGAACGGCAATGAACAGAATTTCATTCCATTAATTAGAAAGAACACGTTAACGTAGGAACTTATCTCTCATTTCTGAAAAAACACTTGTTTCTGAACGTAACACTGCACTTACAACAGATCAACGTTTTAAATAATTACACAGTTAGTCTTTTCATATCCTTTAATTCCACGCCTGAGGTAACTTGTCAATAAGAAACGACTTGGTTAACGGACTAATTAACATATTTATAGACGGCGAGGTGAAATTACAATTTCAAAGCATGTAGCTAGTATATCATAATCCAATCGATATCAACGTTACACTGTTACACGAGTTTCTCGCACGACGGTTCATACAAAGTAGAACCTCGAGTAATTACGTTTTCACGTGCGATTTATTTCGAATCAATTTCCAAATATCAATAAATTTTCGAATAAAAGTTTTTGATCAAATTTTTCCTATTCTCACGATGTTTCTTGCGGTCGATCGTTTCGTTAATTCGTGTTCTCATAATACAAATTCTGTTTTACTTTTCCTCGGCTTTTCCGACGACTGACAATCTTCTTTCCTTCGAAAGGGAACATTACGTTTTCATCGAAACGATAATATACTTGATAAAGGAAAAATTATAAACGAAAGGAGGAGGAAATCCGAAAGGTAGCTTGCCGGTTCTATCGAAAGTCCTTTGAAGTCAAAACAAAATTAATTGTAAATTTAACGTGTTTATAACGCCGGCCGCGGCCGCGTTCAAGCTCGCAGTTCCCTTTGACGCGTCGTAATTCTGTGCATAGTTGTGAAGAGGTCCTGGCAAATATTTCCCCGTACGTTTACGACGTATGTACGCGCTGAATAAGTTCGCAATTAATCTTGCCGTTTCAAAGCTGCCGGCGCGTTTCCAGCGGATCACGCGGTCGCTCGCTTGATTTTGTAAACAGCCTCTTCTTCCAGATTATCTCGCAGGATGTTTCGCTGCGTTTTATTCAGCTTGCCAATTCTTTTATACGAATTACTCGCTACAGCTATCTCCGTTTCGTTCTTTTCTTTCGATGAAGCGCAGAGTTTATTTGCACCGAAATTGCGCGATTCAAAGCTGGGTTTCTCTTTCTTTTGTATCATAACGTTACTTCACGTCATATCCGTTTCTCGTGTATTTTATCTTCCGACTTAAATTGCATTTAAATTACGATTAAACATCTTTCATCGAGTAAGAGAAAAAGCAACGACGGATACGATCGACGACGAAGAAAATGATAGATCTTCGGGGTTTTCTTCAGCGTGGGAACTGCGGACAGGATACTTTAACTAAGGAAAGCGGAATTATACACCGATGTGTTCGTTTGCTGCTATAAAAGTTAATAAACGTGTAACCTTGGTAAGAAGTTTAATTCTAGTAAAAGTTTTCGTCTCTTTGCTTGAAGTTTGCTCGTTACTTCGTAAAGTCGTGCATATGGCTTTATAAAAGTTTCGTTCATACTTTCGACGTTCATGAATCGATATATTAAAGTAGAGTTGCATAGCTGGAATGCGGCGCGAATGCATCGCTCGTACACTATTGTGTGAATGAGAAATTATATAGACACGCTCGAGAGATCGTGAATAATGCCACTCTCGGATATTCGCTCATCGAATCATCGTAGGAATTTGTTATCTGTCTCCATTTTTATTCCTCTGCTAATAAAACCGTAATAAATCATGTAGTCGTGTTATTAATTAATCGAAGCGCTCGAACTTACAACGAGTTTTATTGTAATAATAGGAACAAACTTTTTTTCTTTCATTCAATCGAACTTATTTGAATGTTTAAAGCCTATCGCTGGCTGAAAGATTTTAAGATGAGAATGAAGCGAGTCAAACAAGTGGAATTAAATATCTTATTATCACTAAATGTTAGAGTAGAAAGAAATAGAAGAGTAGACAAGATACGGTTACGGAGGACGACAATGTTAAAGCAAAATTATTAAAACATGGTTTGAAGTTCGATTAATGATAGATGAGGCTCGATACAAATTACTATTATTCGAGAGACAAGTCATAGGTAATCGCACGAACATGCTTTTGTACGAACTTCGATTGTACGGACTGTGTGTTCTCTCTCTCTCTCTCTCTCTCTTTATTATCTTCATTTTTATCTTTATTTGCCATACCAGGAATAACGTATATCATCGTGTTTTATTACCCTTATTTTTCATCTTTATTTGTTACGCTTGTTTTTCCTTTTATTTATTTTTCCACCTGTGTATGCGTAACTTGGATTGTTGTCATGTCCATCGTATTTCTCCCGCGTGCTCTTTATTTTGAGAGCGTGAAACGAGACACGAAAGAATACCCAAGCATGGTGAACATGAAACGTTGCTTAGGAATTACAGCGACATGAACAAGAGTGTGTAAATTATCGGTGTACGTTAACCAAGAGTAGCTTTCAACGAACATGGTTTATGTAATCCACAGCATTACGCTCGGCGAAGAATAAATTTCTCCGCAATCTAATCTCGTTCTTTAGAGATCTCTACTTTAAATACCATTGGTTGATACTCCTGGAATAGACACGCTTGCTCAGAACATCGTACTAATTGTAAGTAGATACGTATCCTCTTGCCGAAGGAAGAGAAAAACGTCGCAAACCATAAGATATTGAGAAAAGCCATTAAGCAGGTTCAGAGAGAAAACCATTTCTCTTTTGACCCCATCAATCTATTCGATTCGAAGCGAACACGCAATCTTAAACATCGCCGCGTATCTATTTAACTTTCAACGATGTATCAACGCTTTCATCGTCATAAAACATCTCACTGTTTCTTTAGCAGCGTCATTAAAGATACAATTTCATTTCTTACGAAGTCAGGCTCGTTTAAGAAATGAGAGAAACGAGCGAAAAATACGGAACGAAATAAGCAAAGACGGAAAGGTAACGACAAAAACAAGCAGGCAAGCACGTATTCTCTGTATTCTTCTACATCCGACGAAGGTATCGACGCCTGGACAAGATGTATTTTAATTACAAGAAAACCTTGAATAAATCGAATTCCAATTCCGGTCTCATTCGATGCACGATCGTCGTACAATATTACGACAGAATATTACGATACGGTGTAATCGATATTTAAAAATCCACAAACGTACAAACATATGAAATATCAAAAATAAAGAACATATCCGTGACGTTTAGAAAATGGCAACGCTCGTTTAATCAAGTTCCACGTGTTTTATTCGTACCTGATAAAAGGAATTAATTTTTTATAAATATTCGCTGTTGTCTATTACGAAGGATGACGTATTCGCGCATAGACTCAAGTTCGCGTAATTCTTACGAAGCGTACAGCGCTTCCATTCGCGAAATTCAGCGTGCAGCAACATTTAGCCTTGCTTTTTACTTATGCAGAGAACTCGATACTACGCTAATGTTCGGGCTCTCGCGTTTAACGCCGCTATTGTTTAGATTCCCTCTAGATACGCGGCTCCCTTTTTCCCTCCCCGTGCTCAACGTGTTTACTTATCTTTCTCCGCATTATGTAACGCCGAATGAAAAATAGAAGCCGACAACGAAAACCGAGAAAGCGAGAGAGAAGTTTCGACCCGTTCTCGGCAACCAAGTTCCAGCCGAGCCGAGGAGGATCGATCGCGATTCTGCTCACTTTCTACTCACGGTGCTCGTAAAGTTCAGTTACGTTTGTAATTTGCGGTTCGCTGTGCGCGCACCAATCGAATTCGTACCGCGGTCTCCTAAACGATCCTGCCTGAGAGTGCCATCGGCAATCCCTTTTTTTCTTCGTGCGAAAACCGATAGCAGAACGCTTTCTAATGTGCTCTGGTACTCTACTGGAAAGTAGAGATCGCGGTGGATCGTACGGTACGACCCCCTGATACAAATACGTCCCACGTTATACGAATGTCGCGATACACGCCACGCAGAACGTGGAAAGCTGGGATTAAAGGAAAATCGTTTAATTCAATGTAACGGGAAAGAAGATGAATTTTATTTTATCTTTGAACAATAGAAACACCATATCTTCTTCGTTTACACGTAAAGTCTAATCGTCGTGAAAATTGTTTGAAATTAATTTCCACCGATGTGGATTTTTTAATGCCGTTACAGTGTCTTTTCCAGAATTTCTAGGTTTTTCTCCTCGCGAATGTCTCTTTCTCCTTGAGAAACGTGATGTCTTTTTACTTTCAAAATCGCGTTGGACGAGGGTAGCAACTATTTTTCGCTGTTCTTGAAACGAATGGAAAGGAACTTGGAGGTTTGCGATTCTATAATTAATCGAAAGCTTGTCAGGAACACATTGGAAAAACACGGTATATTTATATTTCGTTCATTTTCTGATTTCGATGCTACTTTACAGTTAGAAGAGAAGCGACGTAACAATGAAACGTGGAAGAAAGTGGCAAAGATATATGTAGATGGTATTTCATATCAAAATCAAATGAAAAGGAGGAAGTCGGTTGACGATATGTGGAATTTTCAAATTATCCCTTCGTAAAGCATAACAAATTTGTGACGTGTAACAAAATTACTATTTTAATCGTATTTTTACGTCTCGTTTTATGCTTTCGAAACGAAGACTCGGAAAAAAAACAATGTAATTCAAGGAAGAAAAAAAGGTAAGGAACTGATGTCAGTAGTATAAGCGTATAACTGATCAGACGCTTAATACAATCGATTCGAATAGCTTTTACCTTGGAAACTATATACAAAATTCTTATATTTCTCTGTTATAATTTCTCTATTATGCTATAATTTTTATAAAGTTTCCAGTCGAGCATCGAATTTTAACTTTTAACTGTATCGTCACAACGACATCGACGATATGAAAATTGTTTCTTCTATCGTCCTCGTAAAACAAAATAGAAAAGGGAAGAAGGTTATTGCATAAACAAATATACATAAAATTCGTAACTGTTTTCTTTTCGAAACAAAACCCTTCGTTACAAAAAGTGTCACCGTAGTGAGAACTCGCTGTACATTTTCGTTGCAGTTGTTCGATTCTATCGTGAAACTTTTCGAAATGCAAGGAATTAAGAAACGAAACGATGCCCAGCTCTCGCAACACCCGAACAGTTTCAACATCTCCGTCGAACTTTGTCATGGAGTCTACTCTAAATTCAATGACTAACGATTCGCGGTAGCTCGAACTTTCTCCAAACTTTCATCTCAGCTATTTTTTCGCCAGATTTATCGCCGGAGTCACACACGCGCGCGATCCTTTCTAGGCGTCGTAAATTACGCTCGTGCTAAGAGTCCGAATTAATTAATTTTTAAGATTAAAGATCTCTAATGGCCATGTGAAACTTTATAAATACGAGGTGGTGGCGACGTGGCAAAAAGTTTGCCGCGGCGCGGCGACGCCGGATCGCGCCGGCAATAAATACATCTCGCGTCCTGTCGACTCGCGTTAACCAACCGATCGTCGGCGTTTAATTATAAACCGGCCGGCGATAAATACCGGCGCGTCTATTAAGCAGCGATTACAAGGCGCCGCATCGGTAAGAATTAATTGCCGGCTCGGAAGCAGCAACAATCGCGCGACGCGGAAAATGCGATTCTGGGAGGATCGGCAAACGCCGCAATGCATAATAATACCGGCTGTTTAGCCATGATTTATCGGCTAGATTTTTCTCTCCATGCTCTTGCCAACCGTTCTCGCTTGCAATTTTTCCACCTGCTTGTTCCGAGTCTGGAAATTTGGATCGTTGTACACGAGTTACGAGTCTTTGCTTCGTCCGCGCGTGAAAGCCTGATTTAGTCTATAAATATACCCAGTTTGTCATAGGAATGTTGTTTGTTTATAGGGAATTTTATACGCGAATGAAGGTACTTGGTAATGTTCGTTAGATGAAGGTGCGACCTAACTCTGTTAAAATCCTCGAATTTTCCAGTTCTTTCGTTTCGACGAACACGAAGACTCTCATAGTTCGAAGAACTGTATCGACTTGAAATGGAAAATCATGCTCGTCGATTTTCTTTTACATTTGTCTCAAACTCGAGAAACGTTTCGACTTAATAGAAAAGCGCGACACGATGAAAAACGAACGAAGGAAGATCATCAGAGTGGATAGGATGCTGGCACCTTTAAACAGAGACGTTCGAATATTCGATCGTCAAATCTCCCGCAAAAACCTTTATCAGCACTGCATCTTCGAGTCAGCCAGCCAAGCACACGCATAGCGCGAAATTACAAAAGCTGCATCGATCACGCGAGTCGTCTCGAAGTTCACAACCCGTATACTTACACGGCTGTTCCTCTTTGACCGGAGCGGTGGCTCGAGTGTCGAGTATAGGACGACGATACGGAACGTGAGTAACGGGAATTCGAAGGTGAATGCTCGGGCAAATTGCGAATTACGATACGACAACGTCGCCCGTGTACGTCTACGTACGTTTTGCACGCGTCTGTGCGTTTGTGCGAGTAGCGTCTCTCTACACTTGGGCGCAGCACGCATCGGCGAGTAACCGAGTAACCAGTAATTGACTTCGTACGAGACCAGAGTCTCGAATGTACGTAGATCAGGCGTTCGAGACGGTAGAATGAAAAAGAGAGAGTGCACGAAGCGTGATCGAGAAGAAGGACGAGGTAAACGAAGAAGGTGCGACGAGCGAATAAAAAATTTCCCCCGAAGCTTTTCGTCGAAGAATTTCGAGCGAATCGTGGTAAACGCGGTCTAACAGGCGGCTGGTAAGAATAAATTCTCCAGGAGTAGTTCCGCCAGCAGACTCAAGGAATCTGCGATTCGCAGGGGTGGGTGTCTTAATGGTTTCTCTTATTACCATTGCTCGTTTCGAGTAATTGTTCTTTTTTTTCTTCTCTCTCTCTCTCTCCCTCTCTCTCTTCTTCCCTTTTTGTAGTTAGAGCGTGCAAGAATGTTTCGTTGAGGTTGGATTGGCGCGCTCTTTACGGTTATTTACGCGCGAGTTTTGTATAGGAAATTGATATCGAGGAAGGATTAAAACAATTTGTTCGATTGGCGATTGAATCGAGCGATAAATGTGATGTAATTGCTAGAGTTATTTCAAAATTTGAGTAACGAATTACGTATGAAATTTTTATAATTTATAATATACGTGTTCAATTAATTTACATATGTTATGTATATATATATATATATATATAAAATTATGTAATTGTTTATGTACGAGTAGTTAGAAGTTTCTTCTTGCACTTTCGATACTTTTCATTCATCATGCGATAGTTGGTACGTATCTAGATGATCTATAATTAGACGCGTGCTAGGTGAAGTTGATATATGTACGCGTATGTTTCTTCAAGTATCTTTGAGTGCATTCTCGCTCGCGACACGTAAAATTTAACGTTACGCGTGCTATGCCATACGACGTAAAACACAACCAAATGATTTATCGATTATATTTTAGAGATCACAGACGAATCTACTTTGGTTCGATGGAATCTGATTTTGCAGGAGAAATCCGTGAATTACGTTTACGATTATAAATCTAAATTTTGATTAGACGCTTTGATCGGACATGGAATATGTATGTTGATTAAATTTTGATCACATCGTTTACAATGTAATGTATTACCGGTATAATTCATCAGCAGTTTATCTGCCTAATTCTAAATGGTACACGCATATTAACGTGGTACAAATTATTTGCTAAATCTACGGCTATATCGATCCTACAAACGATCATCGTCCAATTACAGGTGCACATCGAATAAATGACGTGCTTTCGAGAATTTCATAATTTTCCGTGATTGAAAATTACGCTTTCATTAGCTAAGATCGTAAATATCTTCAGAAAACTATCGTACATTCTGAGGAATAGCTCGTACGTTAATCGTGTATGCTCGTCTCATACGTGATTATTTCTACCGTAATAACCAATTAATTGGTGTCGTTCATTTTAATTAGCATCCTAATATTTAATGTCAAAGCATCATTCGGCTACCAATTAAAAGTCTTGGATATTGCAATACATTTCTAAAAGATCAAAGGTTATTCCTACAGATCGTACATAGATCCATAAAAGCAAACCGCTTTCGATTAGAATGTCAATCCTTTTATTTCAGCCGAGACCTTTTATTTACTCCTTTGTTAAACAAAGGGGTTTAAATCATCGAGGAAGATAAACGAAATTTTAATCCGCGACAAAATTCAGCATCAGAAATTCTCTGTAATTTATGGTTACTTAGAACATAAAAATACTCGTGAATAAATCGCGGGCGTAAATCAACTTCATCGTAATTTAGCGTAACTTTCGTTGCAACTTTCTTCTTACGTCACTCTTGTTTTCAAGAGCTTACGTAAATGTTGCAACTATTCAAGACAACCAGTCCATATCGTACAGACCGATATTCCTCGCGACATAAAATACGACAAGCATTATTGCGTTTTATCGTTCGAAACGACCGGTCCGTGTATATGTATTTTTTTACCCCTATTTTTCACCCCTATATTTTACCCTTATTTTAATAGGGGTAGTCAGTACGGAATGTACGATTTGAAATTTCACAGGAACGCGAGTAAGGCTTGTCTGAGCGATTTTTCATCGTAATGCCTGCGTTGAAAGTTAGAAAGGATTGAAATGTCACAGAGTAACGATACGAATATCAATGAGCGCTTCTACCACAAAAATTGAATTTTCTTCTTTTAACGCGATACTCTACCGCGTGTACGGTGGACGTGGATGTATTCGCGAAAAGCAGGAAAATATTTCAATGCTTACCATAACGCATTTTTATGCCTGTATCGCTTGTATCGGATAAATCGTTTAAAAATATCATTAGCTCTGCGATGGGACACCACTGTGGCGATTATATCGTTCAGACTTGGAAGCAACGTAAAGATGCATATGAAAGTTACAGGATATTTATCGTTGTAACGGATAATTGATTGTTTTACAAATTTACAAATGATCGTGTATTTGGATCTATGTAGCCTCTGCAATATTTTGTAGATTTTTTGGAACACTTTCAGATCGCTTCCAAATTTTACCGATGTAATTATTATGGCAGAATGGTACTTCGTAACAGCGTTGACGAAATGTCAAGAAGTTCCATATAACGCGCATAATATACTTGCGAAAGGTTTATATAAACGCGTGTATGAATATTTCGATGAATTACTATGTGTGTAATTTTTTATAAAAAATCTGTTGACGAACGCTCTGTAGGTTTATAAAGGTGTGGTTTTTATAAAGTATTTTATTTGACATTGAACTGCAGTGCGATATTTCTATTAAATAAAATTCGTAGAAATAACGGGGAAGGTAACCTGCCCCGAACCAGATGGAAAATTTTGTTTCTATTGAAAAAACAAACAACGTGAATTAAAGAAAAAAAGTAAACGTTTTTTAACGATATTTTTATCGAAACGTTTTAGTAGGTTTCATTTTAGATACACGAGCAAGTAATTCATTTATAAAATGATCAATTAATCGTCGCCGTGGGAATGCGAATAATCGTATGAAAAATTTATAGCAGTTTTATTAGCATAAAAATTGACGAATAATAAAATGTAACGAAAAACATTCGATGAACGCTTTCGATGAAATTATCGTAGGAACGACGGTACTTTATAAAAATGTATAAACGCAGCAATTTTGTAGTAATATTTTGTTAAACGCGCGTTTTACGTAACGGAAAGGAAAAATTTTCAGTTTTGTGTGTACACGGTTTTCAAGCTTGTTATTTTTAGTTATTTCATATTCCATGTTATACAATCCATGTTACGTAATAACCATCGGTTCCAATTTATTTTCATGGAAATTGTCGTGCACTGATTTTATTAAAGAACGATACTCTGTTCGAATTTTACTTAAATATTGAAAATGGATTCTACCTTGATGTCGCATTTTAACGATAATAATAATAATAATAACCAATTTAATCGTAGCTATATTTAAGCGAGAGATAAAATTAGAAAATTTACGAATGTTCTGAAGAATCTGCAACGTACTTACACGTAACGAATCTACTTTCGTTATTTCCGCGTTCTTCGAGGGCCATTCTCGCCTTCGACACCCTCCAGACATCTTTTCCACGATTGTTCCATCGTTCGAAATTTCTCGTTCCATTTCCCGTTCGCACGAGTTCAGAATTTTTACATCGAAATTTGTTACGTCGCTAAATTGGAAAATATACACTTGGACATCGGCCGATTTTCCCATGCAACAATCACGGATATCGATGTACGAGCTGGCCAAATATTAGATTTCGTCGCAGGATGATGACGAACAGCAACAATGTGCGTGTTCCGGCTGTACGAACGTAAATAACGTTTTTCTGCTAAATAACGTTACATCTACGGCTATAAATCGTGATTCCACGCAAATAACACGAAAGCTGGTGGAGTACGCGAAACCGAGCACAAAATATCGGGCTGACTGTTCAATAGAATGGTAATATCGAACTATCGACGACTGATCGACGACGTGAATTGAAAAGCATTTGCGTTAGGCGGTTAATTGACACGGAAGTTGCTCGAATTTAAACGATCTACTGGCAAATTTAATTATGCCTAATTAATCTTCTTTAACCTGACAGCATTGGACGTGAGAATGACCGAACGATTATAGAGTAGCGCTCGCGAGAGCGAAATGATTTATATTGATACGAAGATCGTGCGTAAAATACAGAATAAGTAGACCGCGGACTTTCATGCAAATTCATATTTTTGGGAATATAATTGAGAAGGTAGAGGCTCGGTAGAAAATTGTTTTACCCACCAAGTATTACAGAGCTTCGATACATACATGCTCGTTCTTGAGAAAACGGAGCGTTATAGTCTACGTTTTATGCAAATTTCCATATCTGAATATCTATCTCGTAATACGTAGAACGTTGAGATTCAGATAGAAATAATTCAAATGTTAAATTACGACGTAAAAGAAAATATATTTCTGCAAGAGGAACGCTAATGCGATATACTGTTAAAGCTAATTACCAACCCTGTCGAGGTTGAGCCGATAGGTTGGGATCTGATAGGTTTCTGTTATGAATTGATCGCTAGAAACGTTCATTTGTAAGCATTAAAAAGGCTGCATGAAAATTTTTTATGCGTGGAAAAGTCATTTTTAAACCAACCTTTTAGTTTTTAATTTGTAATTTTATTTTTGCAAAATTCTGATCGATTCGAATGTTTGAGAGCGATAAAGCTCACAGCCTGAGATGTAAGTGGGATTTTGAAGGTAATAAAGATATGAAATGTCGCGATTCGACCTCTTTGGGAAATCGTCAAAGACCCAGACTCTAAGTAATCGATCTACACGTGTTTGCTTCGTGTCGAGCTTCAAGCTCGTATTTCTTGTCGTCCGAAGTATTTGATATCGTAGCATGGCAATTAATTAAAGCCGTTGAAGGAGCACAGCTTATCGCGAGAAGCTGCAACTCCCCTAGGAAAGTATAGCTTCTAGTTAGGTTTAATCTGAAATTCTGGAAAGCCCGGTGTATATTCGCGCCGCGTAACGAGCCCGCATTAATTAAGTTCCGCTTCCGTCCGCGAACGGAAGCAACGAAGAAAGTTTAGCGGCCAGTTATCTACCGACCTCCGCAATGCGAATTTCGTCACCGAAATTTCCCATCTCTACATGCAGGTTTCAGTCGAAACGATTCGCTTTCTGTTAAACGAAGTAATTTTCGAAGAAAGAGACCTGCGATTTACGTGCTATTATGTACGAAACCAGAGTCTGTCTTTTAAGCTCTTTCGATCGTAACGAAACGACTAACGGAGGGAAAGATAAATATACAAAAAGAAAAAAAGAGAAAGAAGATAGAAAAGGGGAAGTAGATGCCGACTTTGAACGGGAGACGAAGATTTACATAAAATTATCATCCAACTTTTTGTTCAGTCTAACTTGACGATTGCAGCTTTTCGTCCGCGTGTAACAGTTGCCGAACAGTTTTTCAGGCCCCATAGAACGATAGATCGTTAAATGAGCTTCCACGAGTTTTATCGTACCGGTAAGTAATAAAAACTATTACGATTATGTGTTTAATCTAGCGGCGTGCATAAAACGTATCCTCCTTGGAGATCTTAACATTCTTGGCGATACCACGGATTCCAGCTTTTCCGTTAATGAGAATAATTAGCAGCAGGGGTCGTTGCACTTGCGTACGCGGCTTAAGGTCGCGCTAAAGTTTCTATTGAATCGAACGTGGGATTCGTCCGGCGCCTGCAGTTTCCGGGATCTTTCAGAACAAACTAACGCGATTTCACGTGTACCTATGCGTACAAATATGTCGTACATATATACAATATATATATATATACATACGTGTTTAATTACGTATTTTTATTATTTTCTACAGTTAGACGTTTTTCTGTAATTTGCATTAAGAAGCAGACATTTGAATTTTTCCTTCTCGTTGCGCGTCTAATGAGTTTAAAATTATCGCTACTCACTGCTGAACACGCGTAACCATTAGCTGACGCGAGATTTTCACTTCAAATTGATCGAAAGTGAAGTTTTCCTGTCGTAACCGCGCTTTCATGGTTAATTTCATGCTTTTATACATGGACATTAGTATTTATTTATGTCGATGTGTTTCTTGCTGCGTTCAGAAGAATTCTTGGAAAATTTTTACAGAGATTCGTATTGCGGCAATGTTAAGGCTATGACGCGTTAAAGCCATTTGACGAATAAAAAATGAAGTTGGAAATTTGGAACGTTGATAGACATAATACAGAATACGAAGCGCTATAGTATTAATAATACGTTTACGTTGCGTCTCCTTTTCCTTCAAGAAATCTATCTATAGCTCGATTTTGACCATTTAGTAATATTTGATTTAGTTAGTTTAATTAATAGACGAAGACTACGGTTTAATAAAAAATATTACAAATTTTATCGAAGGTAATGGGGGGCTATTGTAGGTAATGGAACGTTTTAAAAATTGCAGCGTCTTTTAAAATTATCTGTATTTCGTACCCAAACCTCGTCCTCTCTTCTCGACTTTCTCGGAGACTTTTGATTTCTCCAGTCCGAAATACAGAAAAAAGAAAGATAGAAAATGAGGAAAGATTGTTACGTTCCAGCATCTTCTTCAAAGGAAACATTTGAATTCTGATCGTCGAACGCAATCGTTTGTTGATCAAAATCTTCAATTCTTGGTCGAAAGAAGCGCCTACGAGAGATTCTCCATTAAATATATGTACAACATTGAAGAAAATTGATCCGACAAGCTCAACTCGTGCCGACACCAGAGGTCGTTTAATTGGCAGGTCGGCAATTAGGCGATTAATTAAGCGCGGTTAAGGCATAACAGGAGGAACGAACGGTAGGCTCTTCTTGCGTAATAATACTCGTGGCAGTGAACCTGAAGTCGCTTCTCACGAGAAACGGCTCTAAGCGGAAAAAACATTAGCCTGATGCGCCTACCTAGACGATTGTCCCGTACGGTCTCATCCTGCACACAGGTTTTGCATTTTCTTCGTCATGACGATGGGCAGAAGCAAACCTTCCTGTTCGGTTAAAAGGCAAAAGAGTAGGAAGTGAAAATTTTCCTCTCGAACGTTTTCAGGTTGCTAAATTTCATCTCCGATTTCATGCGATTTCCCTTCTTCAAAGGGAGGAAAAAAGAAATGGAGAAAAAGTAGAAAATGGGAACTTTCTTTTCTTCCCTTTTCCTCGTGATGATCCTGTTTTAATTTAGTTTTTATATCAACAAGATGAGCTATATATTCGTTTAGTAAGTCTCGATATAATTAATAATTAACAATTGCTTGCTTCAACGAGAGGAAAAGAAAACAATGCACTGCACTCTGGATTCTGGAGATTTATGAATTTCATAATGAAAGTAATGGAAAGCGTGAAATTTTATTTGCAAAGTTCTTTGCGTCTTGTTTTAGCTTCGAAATATTATTCGAATGAGATAAGAAAAGAGAGAAAAGCGTTTTTTAATATCGCGCTAAAATTTGATTATTAATTAACAAAAGTGAAATACAGAAATACGTCTTTTGTTTTCTTCTTCGACGAGGGAGCAAATACAACGAGAAAAGTTTAAAGCATAGAGAAACGTTCCGAATTCGACAATTCACTGGATGTCTAATTTTCTAAACAATTAACGAAAGCTCCTTGGAAAGTCTAACGACACAAAGAAAAGGAAACAAAGCAAAATTTTCAATTAAACCGTTAGAAAGAGACGAAGCTGCGAAATCGATTGATTAATTAAATTCTTCAAAATATAGAAAACGAACGATGCGATTACAAAAAACACAATTAAACCAAACGAACAACAAACCATCTCCACTTTCAATTTGCTTGCCGTCTAAATTTTTAAAAACAAAAAATACACAATATGCCTACAACGAACGAAATTTAAGCTAACCAACAACAAACCATCTCTGTTTTAATAAAAATCCTGTTCCATGGAACATTTCACCGATATCAGACTGTCGATAACAACGATTTAAACAAAACCCTTGTTCCCTCGAAGAACAAAAACATGCTTAAAAATTCACCAACCATCGGAAGGCGATTTAAACGAATCGATTAATTCCAGTTTCGAGGCCGCGTACAAAGACCAATACTTATGCAAATCCCAAGCGGATTCTCTGCTGAAATCTCGTTCTTTTCAAGGGCTGGTTTAATTCGATACCATAACGCGATTCAGATTGGTTTGTCATCCACGAGAGGAAGAGCACGAGGAAAAACAAGGCGGATACGCTTACCCGCCTACCCAACCATCCGCTTTATTACCAAATTCACTTCCTTTCTCTTCTCTCCATTTTAGCCAGCTTTTCAGCAACCTTGTCGACATACAGTGGCTCATGAAAATATCTGAACACTGACTATTAATAATTTGTACGTACGTATACGGTGTGGCGTAAAAATCAGTCTCCGCTAATTCTTCAGTCACTTGCTATAATCGGAAGAAGAGACGCTCCGAACGAAAGTTAATCGGCTTCCGATCGATTACAAATTTTCATATTAAGAACTTCGAGAAAAGTTTTACCTCGATAAAAATTCAAGGCCGCTTCTGTCTTTTTAAACGGAACACTGCATACACTGGTCGATGCATTTTTTAATTCTCTACAAGAATGTGCGAAAGTAGTCGAGTCGAGAAACGATCAGTTTAAAAGATGTCCTGAACGTTTTCAACGTTGCGAAACTTGTCACGAAAGACTAGGAAAACATAGAAACTAAAAGGTATCTACGCTATCTTTGCCATATCGCGTGTGTCACGTGAAATACCTCGAAATTTTATTAGCGCGTGACTACAGTCAGACATAACTGTCATCACCGTCATCATCAAGACGTCGAAAAACAATCTGCGATTGTCGTAGTCGTGTCTCGTCACAGCGCTAATGAAATTCCGAAATGTTTCGTATAACAGACACAATACGCGTATTCGTAAAAGGTATTTATTTGCAAGTATTCGAATACTTTCACGAGCTACTGTACCTTCCTCGCGTACATTCGCGACAATTTGTTCCTTCAACGGGACACCCTGTTCTCGACAGATAATTTGTTTTATTCATTAGCCTCGCCATTCATCCTCGTCTCGTTTCCTTTTCATTCGACCCTCTGTTCTCGTCTTTCCCTTTCTCTTTCTCTTATTCCGTCTATTATAGCACCGGCGCTTCATTCCGTCAGTTACGTTGCAATGGTCGAATTTCTCCCTTTATTTTTCGACCAACAAACACCAACGTTTGTCCACGTTCGTCCCTTTTTCTTCTGCCTGTCCGTCTGTTTTTGTTGGCGGCATTTCGATGCTGGCGCGCGACCGGAAACCAAACGGGTTTGTTCGAATCGATTGTTTACCGGTTGAGAAAAAAATCGATTCGAACGCGATGGCCCACATTCTGGCCACGTCTCTGCAACTGCCCGATTGGTTCTGTTCCGCTCCTACTCGTTTGAATATTTACAAGAAGCACAAGGGTATCCATCGTTCGTTCGTTGGTGTTCGTTTCGTTTTAGCCTCGTTTTCGTCCCGTTTCAGCCGTGAAAATTTCTAGCAGAAACGTGGCCCTCTCTCCGTGTGTTTCCTTTCGCAGCGAATGTTTTCAGGCTGCTGTATTTTATTTACGATTTCACGATCCTTTCGATCTTCCCTTCGCTGCTCTAAGAATTTTCCAATAAATTGCAACCATTGGACGCGCGTCGGCTGCGGGAATAGCACAATCCTATTATTTATCAAAAACAAAACTCTAGAAAAAAAAAGCTGCAGAAATATTTTTCCATAACAGTAGCAATATCTAGAGTGTTCATACGCGAAAACACGCAGAGATTTTTCCACTACAGCGAAAGGGACTGGGGACAGAACAGTTGATCTAATAGAAATTCCTCCGCATCGTCTGTGATTTTTCTTTTCTTTTCTTTTCTTTCGTTTCTACGTACAAACAATAAGAATTCACGTTCGGTTAAATGGATTGAACTGGTAGGAGTTGGTTTAATCGGCCGCTAACTCAGAACTCTCGTTCCAACAGATAAAGTTCTACTGTATCCATAGTTAGAGATTTTCCAGTTAGACGTTTTGACTGCTTCTTGAACTTCCCAGTTAAAAGTATACTTACAACCAGCTTTCGACGAGTATATAAAACCGACCAATCGCGATAGACGAAAATATATTATTCTATGCGATCCTATCTCCGCGATCTTCGATCTTTTCGCGACAAGTCATCCCCACGTCACGTTCGTTAGTCAGCTATGTGTTCTAACTCTGTTTTCGTTCCATTTCAACAGTAGAAATTTTTGTCAACAACATCTATACGTAGCGTTGTACCGTTCGCTTTTACATAATTTAGTTATGAGACATTTATTATGTAATTTATCGAGACACGCTTGAGAGAAGCCAGTTGCGTAACTTCCTATACGAGGCTTGATTTGCCGCGTGAATTACGCGCTGGAGTGCTTGGAGATATTCTAACGCCTCGACTTCACGTTCTAGTTACGTGTGTGTGTTCTTTTTTTTCTTTTTTCTTTTTTTTTTGCTTACACGTTATTCGTATGTAGTATGTGGTAAGATATTTACGAGAATGTGGAAATTATTTTTTAAGTACCGTTCAAGCGTCAAGATGAAATATGTCCAACGTTATATCTTAATCTTGATGTTATCTTTTACCTTAAAAACGTTCTCCTTTGTGCTCATCTTTTAACTTCGTTCAAATATCGATGGCGATGATCTCGTGTTATGTGCCGATTCACGTTGCTTCTTATTCCTTTCCTAACTTTTTTATTTATTTCTTTTTTTGTTATAAAATATTTTCTCGTTTGTTTATTTCGTAACTTTCTTTATATCGAACATTACAGGCGAACTTTATCTGAAATTCTAGCGTTATCATGGGATGTTTCGAAAGCTTTTACCGTTTTTATATGCCGACTTCTTTAGATTTATGAAACGATTTCTTCTTTTATTTATTTCTTAATTACTTCTAATTATGTTCTGGTTTATTAATTTCCTAGTCTCTTTCATGCCGGGTTGTTTTATGTTAATCATATCTGATATGCTAATGCGTGTGTTGTTGCCCACTCTAAAAGCTTTTCACTGTTTTTAATCCTTCTGTACTTTTCTTTCCTTTCCTTTTTTCTTTTAATACTTACGTTTCTTTCATTCAGATTTCATTTAATTACACAACGTATAACTTTTTTTATTTCCCAATCTCTTTCAAAATATCTGTATCTGTTCTCCCGCTACTATTTACATTTTTTACAAACCTCGAACACCTGTCCTGTATTTTTTCGTTATTTTTCAGGGTTCTGCTTTTTTGATCGAAATAATTGTACTACGTTTAAACCGAAAACAACGTGAACAGAGTTGTTTATTTTGGAATGCAAAGCCGTCGATGGTGTCAGCTACGTTGCTAATAAATCATCGCGTGAAACGATCGTTGCCAGCTCGTAGGCGCTGTTTGGTTGGCAGGTTCTTTTTTTTCCTTCCTGGTCCCTATTGCGGTTCCACTTGGCGCGTTTCGTTTCATAGTCACTCACCCTTGGCATTGTATTGTCACGGTATCAACCTCCCTTCTTCGAAGTCGCGTTTATTTTCATTGTCATAGTTAGTTAACGAGCCCTGAACGTCAGTTCTTGGTAAATCTGACTGCTAAACACCGTTTTCTCTCGTATTTCTCAGTCCATTTCCGACGCTTCTTCTTAATCTGTTTCTATTTCTACGGCGAGGAAATTGTAGGTACGATGTATATATATATTTGTCTGTGTATGTATATATATATATATATATTTAATACGTAACAATACAATTTATCGTTAGAGAATAAGCTTTAAACTTACAATACGTGTAGTATGTCACGAGTTTTCAACTTGAAGCGTTTTAGACGCTTGAAAACTCGAAGAAGAAACTTCATAAGATCATGTAAGGTCGTCGCTTCGAAGTTCAAATCTACATGTTCGACGTGTTAATCATCTACTTTCTTTGCTAGAAAATCGCATTTAAACGCGTGTATCTCTTCTAGAATGCTTCGTAGATATTAAGGCAGATCTGAGTCGAATTCGCCACTGCGTATTATTGACACAGTACGTCATATTATAGTCGAAACGTGTGACCCGTGTGCTACTTCTTTAATTAGTTTCTAACGGTTTATAAAGTGCGTATTCTAGTAGTTTTCTAGTAGCTACGCCTGTGGCAATTGATCGAGTAAACAAGAGGTTTCTTCTCAGATTCATGTTCTTTTTACTGGCATGAAAATATCAACCAAAAATTGGGATTAAAATATCGAATGAGAGATAAGAGGTTCCCCGTGAGAATTCTATGTTTTATAAATGTTGAGCTTGTTAGATGTATGAACAGAGGAACGCGTGGATAAATTGTAAAGTAGAAAATATATTTTAACACAGAAGTGTAAGTCCAAGTAGGAATATAATTTGAGCTAATCCCGATCCCTATGTCACTCTATGACTGAAAACCCCGAAACCATCGTCGCCTGTCTACTGTCTATGATCTACCTTCGTTCCAGTCTATTGTCCATACGCTGTAGATGGGTTCAGTGCTTGGGAAAATTAAAAAGATCAGATGTAGAGTTTTCTTAGAAGTGATCACTTCAACAATAAAGCTTTCTGTATTTAGGATATTCGATAGAATCTTCCAAGATCTGTTAATATTATTCTTGCGTGATTAATTGCTATTTACAATCGATTTGAACGTTCTGTTTCACACGCTGAATCACCTATCAATCTAACAATTCACAGAGATAGCTCTCTTATACGAACGTAATATCAAAATCGTTAAAAACCAATATATTCATCGTAATTAAATACCACGAGTCAAATAAATGGCCTACGACTGAAAACACCGAAACCATCGTCGCCTGTCTACTGTCTATGATCTACCTTCGTTCCAGTCTATTGTCCATACGCTGTCGATGGCTTCAGTGCTTGGGAAAATTAAAAAGATCAAATGTAGAGTTTTCTTAAAAGTGACCACTTCAACAATAAAGCTTTCTGTATTTAGGATATTCGGTAGAATCTTCCAAGATCTGTTAATATTATTCTTGCGTGATTAATTGCTATTTACAATCGATTTGAACGTTCTGTTTCACACGCTGAATCACCTATCAATCTAACAATTCACAGAGATAGCTCTCTTATACGAACCAAATATCGAAATCGTTAAAAACCAATATATTCATCGTAATTAAATACCACGAGTCAAATAAATAGCCTATGACTGAAAACCCCGAAACCATCGTCGCCTGTCTACTGTCTATGGTCTCCCTTCGTTCCAGTTTATTGTCCATACGCTGTAGATGGGTTCAGTGCATGAGAAAATTAAAAAGATCAAATGTAGAGTTTTCTTAGAAGTGACCACTTCAACAATAAAGCTTTCTGTATTTAGGATATTCGGTAGAATCTTCCAAGATCTGTTAATATTATTCTTGCGTGATTAATTGCTATTTACAATCGATTTGAACGTTCTGTTTCACACGCTGAATCACCTATCAATCTAACAATTCACAGAGATAGCTCTCTTATACGAACCAAATATCGAAATCGTTAAAAACCAATATATTCATCGTAATTAAATACCACGAGTCAAATAAATAGCCTATGACTGAAAACCCCGAAACCATCGTCGCCTGTCTACTGTCTATGGTCTCCCTTCGTTCCAGTTTATTGTCCATACGCTGTAGATGGGTTCAGTGCATGAGAAAATTAAAAAGATCAAATGTAGAGTTTTCTTAGAAGTGACCACTTCAACAATAAAGCTTTCTGTATTTAGGATATTCGGTAGAGTCTTCCAAGATCTGTTAATATTATTCTTGCGTGATTAATTGCTATTTACAATCGATTTGAACGTTCTGTTTCACACGCTGAATCACCTATCAATCTAACAATTCACAGAGATAGCTCTCTTATACGAACCAAATATCGAAATCGTTAAAAACCAATATATTCATCGTAATTAAATACCACGAGTCAAATAAATAGCCTATGACTGAAAACCCCGAAACCATCGTCGCCTGTCTACTGTCTATGGTCTCCCTTCGTTCCAGTTTATTGTCCATACGCTGTAGATGGGTTCAGTGCATGAGAAAATTAAAAAGATCAAATGTAGAGTTTTCTTAGAAGTGACCACTTCAACAATAAAGCTTTCTGTATTTAGGATATTCGGTAGAATCTTCCAAGATCTGTTAATATTATTCTTGCGTGATTAATTGCTATTTACAATCGATTTGAACGTTCTGTTTCACACGCTGAATCACCTATCAATCTAACAATTCACAGAGATAGCTCTCTTATACGAACCAAATATCGAAATCGTTAAAAACCAATATATTCATCGTAATTAAATACCACGAGTCAAATAAATGGCCTACGACTGAAAACCCCGAAACCATCGTCGCCTGTCTACTGTCTATGATCTACCTTCGTTCCAATCTATTGTCCATACGCTGTAGATGCGTTCAGTGCATGAGAAAATTAAAAAGATCAAATGTAGAGTTTTCTTAGAAGTGACCACTTCAACAATAAAGCTTTCTGTATTTAGGATATTCGATAGAATCTTCCAAGATCTGTTAATATTATTCTTGCGTGATTAATTGCTATTTACAATCGATTTGAACGTTCTGTTTCACTGAATCACCTATCAATCTAACAATTCACAGAGATAGCTCTCTTATACGAACGTAATATCAAAATCGTTAAAAACCAATATATTCATCGTAATTAAATAACACGAGTCAAATAAATTTCAAGAATCGACTTTACGAGAATCCCAATCGATGTTCTTAACACGCACAGACAGATATTCATTTACCATGCAATTTCTAAATACCCTATAAAGATTCAATTTAAAATTCTGGTCTAACAGGTTCCTCATCGATTATGCGCTTTGCCATCTTGCCACCAAGGCATCTACAGATAATATTTCTTAGACGTTTTGCAGCAAGGGTATCGTGAGAACGTAATGACTCATAAATGGATGAGATATCATAGCGTCTAGTCGGCAACGAAATGAATTTCTATACGATTTCACCGACGCTCGGTCGTTGATCGTGCTGCGAGTATTCTCGACTCTCCGCGACGTACACAAGGTGTCTCAGTAATTGTATATTACCATCGGCAAGGTGGTTGTTCCACGTGGAAAGATAAGTCGGGAATATACGTGATAAGATTCTTTCATGCGACGCGTCGTTTTCGAGAGAATCGAGTTCGAAAATCTCGAAGTCTACCCGAGTTTGGGTAATTTCGTTTGGAACAGGAGCGAATGGTCGAAATGAGATTATTCTACGTACGAAGATAAGTGGAAAACGTAGAATAGGATTTGTTCGTCAGACGCCACGTTCTGGAGAGAACGAGATTTGAGAATTTATCAGGTACGCGTTTTGGAAAATCAGGCCTTGAAAATATTCCACGTTTCTCACTGATTTTCGCACGTAGGATAATCTCTTGCCGATCGTTTACAAATACCGTGGTCGTAATTAAGCAGATGTTCAAATTCAATTTCACGGAAAACGAAGCGCCGTGTAGAAAGATCTCGTTGTATATTTTCGACTTATTGGATTGGCAACTAAATGATCGCGGATTTTGTAATTACCAACTAATGACAAAATCCGCAATCATTTAGTTGCCAATCGAATATTTTGTACTCGTCTAAACTCGCACAATTGTACTATGAGCTCCGGGACACCCTGTATACTCGATACACGCACGTATCACGCAACTTATTCGATCGAGCAGCGATCGATTTCTCATTAATGTGGAAGCATGATCCCGCGGACGATCACGACGAGAGTCACGCTTCCACGTGTTATCCGACGTGGAGGAACTTTCGCGACGCATTGAAAAATCCGTATACGCGGAAGCATAGTTACGGATGCGTGGAGAAAAATTCGTCTAGGACTTTTTTGATGGATCGGTGCCAGCCTCGGGATGAAATATCGTGAGAAACGTGTTTTTTTTTCTAGTTCCTTTCCTTCTCTCTCTCCTCCAATGGCGTTTGTTAACGAGGAAACGCTTATGAAATCTCGAGGTGCTTCACAGACCGCGGCATGCATGCAAAAATATTTCTGCGTATTGTAACGGGAAGAAACAGACATGCAACTAATACCCGCCGCTCCGTAGGCAACTTTAAACATGCAAATATGCATATGGCTACGACGTAAGGCGTAATTTCTTAATTTATCTATCTCTCCCTCCTCCGCTCTTTTCTCTTTCTTATTTTCCTTTTTTATTTCGATGAATTTGTAATTAGCGTGCGATCAAACACGCCCCTGTCGGATGAATTTATTTTACCTTTGTACGCGCATATACGTGTAAGCGTTTCTAAGAGCAATCAATGTCGTGAGAGCCAGGTTTATAGCGAGTATCCAGCGGTTCTAGAGAGAGCTAGTTTTAGCCAGTTACAGATACACGCCTAGATACGCAGCTTTGAATTTTCTTCGATAAACGAATCGATCAATTTCTCATATTCTAGGCGTTTATATATTTTTATCTGATATACAGATGCTTCAATGTAATACACGTATATAATGTCGTTATTAATTAGGATTTAGATAAATACTCGTAGTTGAGAAACTGGTTGAAGGCGCGATATTAAAAATCTCCGAATTGAATTTTTAGACGAAGCAAGCTGTTGGGCCAACCCGAACAAATCTGTCAATTTCTTTTCTTTCCATGTAGAGGAAAAAATGGAAGTCGTCAAACGTCTCAGCGTGTATATTCAAATTAAAGTCATTAGTACAGCACTCTGCTACTTTCTCCTTTAAATCTAATGTGCTCGTAATACGGTTTATGTCCGGTAGAATTAACAAGCCATCCCAGGAGTTATTTATTCATCAATAGCATTCCCTTTGACTTTACGATGTTCTAAACGATCAGAGCTTTCTCCATTAAAATTGTTTTCCTTCGACTCACTACCTTAGTTAATGACGTATTATCTTTCGTAATTAAAAGGGAATGAAATCTACAGTGCCGTGTTTTACGGTGATTATTAACGAGCTGCTGCGTAAGAGATGCCATTTATTTGAATGAAACTTCAACTTCACGTTCCTTCGATATCGTATACCCGATAAAAATTTCCATACACTGTAATGTACAATTTTTTCAACTGTTAATAACTATAATATCTCGAACATCGTCGGTTATGGATTATTATACAATTTCCGCGTAATACTTATATAATTTTCACTTTATAATAGCTGTATAATTTCTTTAATTAACTATTTAATGCGTTTAATAATCAAAGATCATTAGTCGCGAAATTATGAAACTCGATTGGAGAACTTTTCAAATTCTGCTTTTTACGCTTTCTTCGTACCGAGATAATTTACGCAACGGACAATTTCCTGCTGATAAAAAAAATTACAAGTCTTATAGTAAAAAATCGCAAATCGAGAACGTTATTTTATAGAACATCATTCTTCGTAACTAATATCGGAATATTTCATTCAAAATGTATATTCTAATTCACAGTAGTGGTACTTTCTCGTCCGCTCTATAACACAGCGTGCATTCAACGCGGTTCCATTATGAACATCGATATCTCCTTCGTTCGATCTTATTATCCCTATCGTCTTATATCTTCTCTATCTATCAGACAAGATCTAAAAAGGGTATCCGCCTAAATAAAGTTCCAAAGGAAAAGAGAACGTAATACCAGCAAACCGTATTTAACTCTTGAGAAGTCGCACATCACTTTGCGTTAATTTTTACTATCTTTAAACTATGAAATATTTTTACTTTAAGATAGAACATTTCGATTGATACTACAGAATAGAATTTTATATTTTAGATTACTTTAGAATAGAATAGAACGTTACTTTAGAATTCTACTTTAGAATATTCTGATTTTCTTAGCATTTTCTAAGATAGAAAATTTAAATCCATCGCAATAATTTCGTAATATTATTCTCCGTTATTCTTCTCTTCGCGATGGAAGCTGACTATTTTGAAATATTTCGATTTACGATATTAATTTAAAGCAAGTAGTTCGAATCGACGCTAACAACTGTAATTATCTTCCTCGCGTGGGAATCTTCCGTTTAAAAACTATTCCTTCTAAGACAGAAGATTCAAATCTACAGTAACAATTTATACCAATTCAAATGCATGGCAATTTTCTTCGAGAAAATAAATGATTCAACGGAATTAACCCTTATCCGACCGAATTAACCCTGGTGCGACGAGGAAAAGCGCGCTCGTGTGTTAGAGCCGAGGATGCTCCAGCTAGCCCCACGGCGCATCTAAACGGCGACGTTTCCACGTCTAGAGATATATCCAGACGCATTAGTGACATAATTTTCCCGGTGTATTTCTGTAACGTGCCAGAGAAACTGGCAGAGGAGATAGGGGAGGGCAAGTGAGAGTCTGGCGACGCCGCACCGGTCGTCTGGGGCTCTCTCGCTTAGACGAGTTTATCGACATTGCATTTCCGCGTTTTCGTTGCACAACACCTGTTCACTGCCCATATAATCCCCCACTCTGACGATCTCCAAAGTCCCTAATTGTCCAGTCTCGGAGAACACGTCATCCAGATCCTCCTGTCTCGCTCGTCATCGCCCTTTTATTAACATCGCGTCGTCACGGTTCGCAGTTGTTATTTGTCCGATTGGTTTTTCATTTTCTCGAGCAACATCGAAAATCTCGTTTGCGAACGTTCGTTAGCTAGGCTTAGGAATAACGTTTGTAAAAAAAAAAAGAAAAGAAAAAAAATATGAAAGCATACGAAGGTTATTGATTTTTAACTTTTTAGGGGATATCAAAAGTTTTCTTTTTTTTTTTTTAGGGAAGTTTGTTGGCTAGGGTTACACATATCACAGCTATCGTTTGTATTTTTATCGATTGTTCGCTTTAAGGGATGTTGAAAGTTCGGTTTGCAGGTGTGGTTAGAAATTATTGTTATTTATATTCTTGGAACATTGGAAATTCGTTGTTTCGGAAAGGTTTAATAGTTGGGATTAGAATTATCGTGTACTATTTATCTTTTCTATTAATAATTTTAACCTTTCAGGGTTTTGTTTTGGAAGGGTTGGAGTTAGGGTTACGATTATTATCGTATATTTATTATTTATGTGTTTATCGATTTTTAATCTTTTGTGAAGGTCGAAAATTTTTGTCACACGAGTTTGATGACAGGGAAGGGAAATGAGTTACGAACGTTGTATATTATTTATAGTTTCATTGATTTCTAACTGTCCAGGGGACGCTGGAACGTTGTTTTCAGGAGAGAATTTTAATTGTTCACGAAACAGAATGAATTTCACATACATCGATATCTTCTTTCAATTTTAATTTATAAATACATACCTATATAAGTTAGAGGTTTGATTATGCTTGAAACTATCGTTGAATATACTCACTCGCATACGTATACTAAGTCAACATTATGATGTGGAAAGAATGGAGATTTCGATAAAAGCCATCGTGCACTGTTACGATCGTATCATTAAAAATTATCTATGTCGATGAACGAAAAAGTTCCACGTCAAAAATTTAGGTCAATTCTACTCACATGCGATCACTCGCCGCACGTTTCACAATTTATTATTGGCTACTTACTATAGCTCTAACCCGAAGAAAAGGAAAAAAAGAAGAGAAACAGCCAGACTCGTGTAAAAGACAAAACGATTATACAGGTGTCAAACAACAAATGCTGAGAAAAGAAAAACGCTTTTAATCAACAAACAAATACTTTTTACGATCCATCTACGACACGCCTAAAACCTACGAATCTACTATCCGCTATAGTTTTCATCCAAGGAGAAAACACTTGCACTGGCAATCAAAGATAAAAGTCGAAATTGCCACCCGGTAAATATGTAGCAACACGCGTGAGACCGGCCGAAGATATTCCTGAAGCGACCATATATCTTTGGAATTGCGTAACGTGCGCCAGCGCCACTTGAAAAGAGAGAAAAAGGCGGAACGAGAGAAACGACGCAACGCAGAAAAGGAACAAGAGAGAAAGAGAGAGAGAGAGAGAAACAGAGAGAAGAAGAAAGTGAGAATCGTGGGGAAGGAGAAGAGGAGAAAGAGAATCGAGGCTCGAGCCTCGTTGCAGCGGGTAGACATCGCCCGTAGAAAGTGCATCGGGAAAGCGAACGAGGCGGACGCATAAACGCGACCATAAATTATCTGTCTCGCGCCCGTGTACGCTTATGGAATGCATCTCGCGTGTCCCTTCAACTCGACGAAGATTAGCCTCGTCCTTTGACAAACGTTGCTCCTTATTAGACCGGACGAGTTGATTTAATGAGGTTTAGAATTCGAAAGCTCCTAGCTGGTATAGTTTCACCGATTCTGAAAGGGATCGTCGAGAGGAGAACTTTGGAGTAGAGCGTCATGCTTTCGACGAGATTCAAACCGGTAGGATCTGTACGCTCGGTCCGAGATTAAGAAAATTCGGACCTTGACAGTTGGAAGAGAGAAGGATTAGATAGCGAATTAAAATTATTATTAGCGAAATTTTGCAAGCCACAAGTTGCAACTTAGAAACGTTTATAGTTGTATATTTTGAACTTGCCAGGCAACTCAAGTTGCTCAAGTTGCCAGGCAACCTACCGACATACATAATTCACTGTTTCTATCGGAATTACACATCGCTTGTATTTGTTATGTTACTGTTACTATTGCTTATCCTTTGGTATTTATTTACTTAATTATCCGTTACTATGTATTTTAGAAGGAAAGAGGCAAAAGAGAAAATTAAGAATTCTGAATATTCGAAGGTATCGAAGAGTGAATGACTAAATCTAACAAGATGAGGTAATAATTTTCTTCCTGCTTTACATAATGCAGCAATTTAAGGATAAGAACTGTGTTTAACTTTCATTGTGCTAGTATGTATCACGTAATAAGTGAGGTAACGAACGCGAACGTTCTAACAGAAAAGAATGTTCGATCTTTGGAACGAGAAAATCGAGCCTGCTAATCTTTGGTTGTTAGTTAAACATACACGCAACTCTTAACTAGATACGTAAGATTTAGTTGAGACAATCTCGTTTCGCTCGTCTAATGTTTAACTTTTAATTATCGGCTCTTGTTACGCTGCGAACGAATGTTCTTCCACGAAATGAGATTCTCTCTTTGGAAATTTCAAACTCCGTGCTTCGGGTACGTATGGATCCTTGCATTGTTCGTAAAACATTGATTTAACGTCTTCTTTCTTCTGTCACACCATCGTCATTTTCTTTCCCTATAAAATTGTTAACTGATTCGCTTAATGCAATATAATTTATATTCTTAAAAATATGCGTGTTAAATTCTTTATGGCCTATGCCATATCATTATGCCACGACAGGTACATCAATAAATGTTTCTAAACTATTCCTACAGCTCGATACAGCGGTACGTTTATAATACGAGCTGCATTTATTTGAATTATAATTCGCGTCTGACCATATACTCTCCTATCGGTTGAATCTACTTAACCACTAGCGAGCTTCTGTTACATTAACGAAAAAATTCATAGATATTGGAAGGAAATAGTTCGTTTCATAAACACGAACGGTTTATCTCTCAACAAGTTCATATAAATAGCAAAAAAAAAAAAAAAATGGGATTTTAACCTGTTAAAATTAACAGGCATATCATTTCACCGAAAGCTTCATCAGTTACGCAATAAAAAATTGACAGTAATTGACAAAAATTGCAGATGTAAATACTATATAATCCATTTGCTCTAGAAAGAAAACTATGCATAAAAATATATATTTTTCGACGAAGGAATTATTATTCGTACGACGAGTAAACTCGCCATAAAACGATTGATCTGATCTCCGGTTCTACTCTCGAAATTCCACGTTGGAAGAAGAAACTAAAGTGAATAATTTCACGTGTAACGTATAACGACACGACAAATCTTCCAAAAAGTCCAGCCGCCCTGTTTCACTTCTTCGCGATGGAATAAACCAGAGAAAAGGGAAAGAGAAACGACGAGAAAAGGGAAAAGACGAGACCGGGCGACGATTCCCAAAGCACACGGCTCGACAGCTCTCTATGGCCGGCCCTGGAATCGGTTGACTCGTCGAAATACCATCACGTATCGGCACTAGAGGCACACTCGCACACTGCACTTCTGCATGGCGGAGTACGAACGGACGGACACACAGTCGGTTGGAATACGAATGCTGTGACCCGAGCAAATATATGCGATGCGCGCCGCTTCCTTGTAAACAAGGGCTGCTAAATGCCGTGAAGTGGCTCTCCGGCTCTCGGGTCGAGGCCGCGTTCTAAACTTCTCCGTACAACTATCCTGCTGTTTCCTCGCGAGAACTCTCGACACAGAGCGCGATAACTCGAACGAGTTTCCGCTATTGTCAGTTGAAGCTCGTGGCCTGCCGGTTTCCCGTGCTCTGCTAATTTCATTAGTCCGGGCCGATCCGACGATGCGGTTTCGTTGCGCTCTCCGTTTCGTCCATCGACCCAGTGGATCATCTTCGTGCGCCAATTGTTTCAAGATATCCAGCAAATTTGGCTAAGCTTTTGGTAAAGACGGTAACACGAGTACAGTGGAAGTTTGTTTATAGTCGCTTACGAATATATTTGAAAATTGGCGTGGATCTGTAAAGTTTTGTAGATCGATACGCGAAGTAGCTGTATCCTTGTTTTATTGTTCCACACCTTTAAATCCTTTGAAACAATTCTCAGCTACTTGCCGATGTCTCTGCTATATTACACGATACAATTCCATTTCTCTGGCGCCATTAAAAGAATAGCGCGTACAACCGGAGTTTCCATAATGAAGTACAGTGGAAGTTCGTTTATAGTCGCTTACGAATATGTTTGGAAATTGGCGTGAATCTGTAAAGTTTTGTAGATCGATACGCGAAGTAGCTGTATCGTTGTTTTATTGTTCCATAACTTTAAACCCTTTGAAACAATTCTCAGCTACTTGCCAATGTCTCTGCTATATTACACGGTACAATTCCATTTCTCTGGCGCCATTAAAAGACGAATAGCGCGTCCAACTGGAGTTTCCATAATGAAGATACAAATTTAAATTTCACGATAAATTTCCAGGCTCCAGATTTTTAGACGTGTTCGTAAAAATTTGAATTCTTTTAAACGTTCTCGCTTTATTAACGATTAACGGTCTTCTAAAAGTTGCTGTTCCAATTTTCTTCTCAAGTCTTTTTCTCGTGTTTCCACGGTCTTCTGGGACGAAGAATATTTTCACTATTCGGTCGCTTTAATATCAATGCCAGTATAATTAGGCGGTAAAGATACGTTATTCCTAACGAACGTTTCTTAATGAACCAATCTGTACGCCATTTAACGCGTTGCGTGTCGTGCACCGCCGCGTTACGTCGATATTACATAGACATTATATCGACGTTACAGAGACACGTGTACAGGTCTCGTAATATATATGAGCTGCTTACCGCAAAACTGGAATGCTTAACTCGAACTATCCCCCTAGAAGCGCTTATTGCTTCGTTAATATGCCAAATCTGTCCCCACGGCATTGATATTAAGTTTTCATCTCGCGAGGGATGTTCTCTTGGACTGCGAGGGCACTTTCGTTATTGAAGTGGAATTTACTCGCGGGATATAAAAAATGTGAAATTTCAACAAATGAGATTACGCGTAATGTAATGTACACCGGTGGCCACACGCATCGAGATACTTAGTGGTATACAATAGAAACTGAATGCTTTCAACTGTTTTTACTTTCTAATTAATTTATTAAAAATCTGTTATTTTATCAGCATAACTTTTATTAGTTATTTTATTAGTTATTTTATTATACGTGTTATTAAATGGATATTAAATTGTAATAGAGGTACGAATTATAATTTGTTAAATTCTCGCGATAAATGGAACGAGCAAGCGTACCGATACTTTACGACCAGCGTTGTATGTTTCATTTATCGCGCAAAAATATTACGCTATGCTATTTTGATATTTTGACTTCGACGAAGAAGGGAACATAAATGGAATTGCCTTGGATCTTCTAAATTAATTCAAACGGTATTCTTCCATTTACTCTATTAGAATAAATCTTCGTAACAAACTGAGAATGAAATAATCGGAGAAACAAACAGTCTTGCTAAACAAATTTATCGGAGACGGTAAAAATAAAAACAATTAGGATGAAGAAAGTGGGTCAGCAGCTACTTTGATTCTTGAATCCGTGGTCGAAGTAAATTCCACGAAAAGCTTCTATCCAAGATGCTTCGAGCACTTAATTAAATAACACGCAAAGAATTCATATCGTACAGAGAGAAAATAACCTGAAAATTGTTTCCTAATTAAATAAAAAGGGAAAAGAGGCATCGCGTAGAGAAGAAAGAAAAAATAATTCCCCTTTCTGCCAACGTATTAAATCGAAGACATCTCGTCCATTACAATAATTACACCGTTGCATCGTCGCCAGCTTTCGCAGCTGGCCAAACGAAATCATCGAAAAACATCGAAAATACGATTCTCGTTAATTACGCTGAATTAAAATTATTGCCCTTATGGCGATTATTCCTCGAGGCTCACGAGCCAGAATTATGAAATTAATTAGGCAGTGTTCCTCGAGGGTCGCTCTCTCCTCTCGATAGTCCGCGATTTCGCTTAACGAGACCGCGTCGATTTCGCGTATTTTCCCATCCCCCGACCCAATTCTTTCCGCAGTTATCCGAATATAAATCGGGTCGTATGTGTGTCAAGAGATCGATAACGTCAACGGGCACACGATACACGTACATGTAATACACGATGATTAATCTCGCAAGAACAACGTCTGATAAACATGAAACGTGAAATCACACGGATATGTGCGGGTGTGTGTGTGTATGAGAGAGAGCGAGTGGGTGAATAATAATAACAGAGAAAAGCAGAATCGTCTGGCGATAATTTAACCCATCGGTGAGTAATCGATGGTATTCGATACGGTAAAAAGTCGAAATTTAATTAACGTACATGTTGAAATTTGATAATTAAAATTAAGTTTTCGGACGTATCACCGAAAGAGTAACTCTGTTTTCATTTACCAATTGGCTTTGTTCTTTATTGCTGTAGGCCTGCTTCTGCCGTACTTTATCACGATATTCAATCGCAACGATTAATCGTTATTAATACAATGTTTAACTGGAGTTGACGTTTGATTAATTCAAAGGGCTGGCGTGCGATAGTATATAAAATATCCAAAATAAAAGAGATACGATTTTTAATTATAATAATTTCGTAATTTTTAACACGCGAAGCAAATGTAAATTTAAATTATATTATTTCTCTGGTTTATAAAAATATGAACTTCTTTAAATATGAACGCTCTAACGACGATGAATTATTCCGCGATACCTCGCGTATATTTTTACTTCTAAGTAAATTTCGTTCTTCGTTGACTGAAAATGTATAAAGGTAAAACGTATTGCGAATATTATCGCACTTTCAGTAGCAGTAGAAGTACGCTATTTCTGTTGCTCGTAATTACATGTACCGTTAAACGTACAAGTATAGAATGTCGTATTGATCGCAATTACCTATACCGTTAAATATAAATACACGATTGAATGGAATCTATCATTACTTCGTTTCCTTTCCCGTTCAATGCCATAATTCACCTATGATTAATCTAACACGTCCGATACAATCGTATTTCTCACATCTTTGTTAGTTATAATTTAGTTTCTTCGTTTCTTCGATCGTAGAGCTATCATCCATCATTCGAGCAATGATCGCTTCCATTTAAAAATTCTATTTTCACCGGTGAAATTTCTCTTATCTGTGAATTCACTTTCTAATTCCATATGTTAGATACGTTCTTCTTAAGATTGTATACTATTCCCGTGTGCAAATCCAGAAGTATACACATTTCAATAGGCTCGCCACATACATATCAATCAATCATCGAATATTTGCTAAGCTTAAACATAATATTTATTAAAATAAGTTTTGAAAGACATTCTCAAAGTATAGTGTAATTCGGTTCTTAGAAAACACAATATTATTTATTTCTGCCCGAAGATACACAAATATCATAAAGAAATATCAACTTTCTATAATGTACAGTGTTTACTCGTCTTTATCTTAAATATACTAATTATGTGTTCCTAAACTAAAGACGTATGCGTAATGATAATGACTTGGATGCAGGACACAGAAGTTTTTTAATTCGATTAAAATAGACACGCATAATGTGTACAGTGTTTACTCGTCTCTATCTTAAATATACTAATTAAGTGTTCTGAAACTGAACACGTGTAGTGTGTATAGTGTACACATATATATAACAAATTTCATACTCTACGACGTAGAGAGAAATAGCCTTTTTGTACAAAAATTGTTACTGTACCAGCACCTATGCGTGGTAGCTTTCACTGGAGGATTAATCGTATCGCTAATCCAGGAAACTAATAATAATTAACAGCCACATCTACAAGTTCAATTTCGAACCAAATACGCTGCCAACAAATTATGTACTTGCATGTATGTTAATAAAACAGCCACGAGCAGCGAACGCGTTGACCAATAAAAAGCAAAACGAAATATAGTATCTGTAACGATAACAGTAATATCACTTTCGATCATCTACTTTGCTACTGGCCCAGATACGACGATACAAGGAAGAAAAATACCTAGCAACGTCCAGTCGTTCCCGGGCGATAAAACACAGCACGACAAGATGTTGAACTTTCTAAAACAGATAAACATATGCCTGTGTGACGGTTCGAGGGGAAAAAGCTAAGTGCAGGTGAGACACCTCTTTAGAGCAAATCGACGTGTCGTTGCTCCATTTCATTTACAGAGTCTACAAAAAATATTTGCTCGCAATTATATTTAATTGTTATAACATACACATATCGATTAACTACGGCCAAGTATATCACACTTCCGCGATCATTTAACGCTACTTTTATGCACGTAATCGCAAAGATACGATACTATTAAAACAGAATGGGCAAGCTGATAAAAGAAATAACGCTTCATCGAAAAATAGGAATACGTGCAAGTACTTCTGTAATCGCTATATCGGCATGTACCTATACGTAACGTAAGATAAAACAACGGCCGCTGAAAAATGTACCCGTGGCAAACAGCAAACGAACAAACGATCGTAATCGACGAAACTTTCCCCTCGATAACCCTGAACAGTAAAAGTTTATCATTTTCTCTGGATCAAAACGCAAGGATACTTTCCCAAAGAGACAAATCTCCCCCTGAAGCGAGTGTTCTAGCAGCAACCTCGGTTTTTCAGCCGCCGATAACCTCGACCCGTGAAATCCTTCGTACGTCCACGATTCGTTATTTCAAACAAAAGCGCACAGCTTTTACAGTGTTACGTTGAGTCGCGAGCACCGCCGCGATCGTTTATCACGACGATCTCTGGCGCGGACAGAGAATCGTCGTTCAGAGCGCACCTCTCGGCCATCTTATCCGCTTCGAATGCGCAATAATAGGCGCTGCCATTATTTAATCAGCGAAACGTCTCGTTAGCGATGTGGGTCACACACGAGCACGTTTCCCGGTCTTTCACGGGGCGAACGTAAATCTCAAACCGGTGGTAGCTGCTCCTCCTCGAGCCACGCTCTCTCTCCTTTCATCCTTGCCTCCGTTTCCGGAACGTCTGGCGTCGTAGCGACCACGCATCGCTGCCCCTCGACAATGGCCAACCTCCGATGGCTTTCGTGTACGCGTAGATTCGCGTCAACGATAGCATTTCGCACCGCGAAACATGTTTTTCCGACACGATCTCCTAACTGCTATCGCGCGCAAGGACCATCTTTGAAAATTCCTCGATACTGTGAACTTCCATTTAGAACGGAATTTTAGCGTCCGACTGGACAGACTCCCGGTCTCTTTCGCACAATTAAACTGATACGAAGGCGACAGGTGAAAAATATGATGGGTAACATTTCTTTCATAGAAGAACAAGTTTAACGTTTAACACGTTGTCATGCAGCTGCACGTCAAAGAGATCTCGAGATTAAACGGGTGTTTTTGTCACCCTCTTGCACATTTAAAAGACATCAAGATCGTTGATTATATATGTACAGATATATATATAATTCTTATCGAGTGTAACCGAAACACGTAGCAACCAGACTAATAATTATTCGTTTCTTACGATACGTTGTGGATTTATCAGGCATGTTTAAGACACATGTATCTTCAGATCCGGCAGATTTTATTCCCCTCGTCAACTGTTCCGTATCAACACACTTTTCAGGCACCGGCTGACACGAAAATCAGAAAATCAATAAAATTGAACCAATTAATCAGCGGAGTACGCAGACCTATTAGCAACATTCCTATTTATCTGAAAATAAATATCCACTCGAACCATCCAGCGTCCTCATTGCGCTTTCGAGCACCAATCATCGAAATCACGACTTCGCTGAAAATTCACTTTTGCACCCGTCAGTCGTGCTAATTACCCTACCGGGCAAAATCATACTGTGGGTATCCTAATTACATTAACGTGGAAAACTTTTTGCGGGGGTAATTTCCCGTTCGAAGAACCATCGCCGTGGGAGTTGAACGAGCTCTAAATAATCGAAATAAAACACGGGGAATCCGGCTGATCTCGAAATTCGTGGCCGTATTCACGATCGATATAGCAACATTTAATGAAATTATTCGACGGTCTGAATGGCGTCAATTGTATCGGGGGCTCGTTAAGTTGCTCGATTCTTAATTAATTAGCGTCCTTACGCGATTCTCGCCGATATGTCTCGAAATATCGTACAGAAATATCGTCTGAATACGCGACAGCCCGGTGGCCGTTTTCCATTTCGCCATTTTCGAGAACGAGAACGTTCGCTCGCGAGGAAACGTTTATTAACATTCTCGTATAAAAGGATGCATTTTCGAAATGAGATTCCAGCAGATGCGAATAGCGAATCATTTCTCTTCCTATATACATAACTACGTACATATATTTTCCTGTCTTTCTGTCTGTCTTTCTTTCTTCCTATCTCTCGCTGGTCTCGTGTTTATTAAAGGCTTTTTACGACCAGAGAAATTCTTAGCCCGCCGTTTTCGTATGACGTAATAAGGAAGGAGCTCGAGGCTAGGAGAATAGGAGAAACGCCCGTCAGACCGATGAGGAACATTGATAAAGTGTCCTAAAGCTCGGTCCATATGTAACTTTCCGCGTTTCATTTCACTGGTAGACGCGATGAATCGAACGATACAAATAATAATATCGTACCAAAATAAAATAAATTGGGAATTATTTGTACATCATCAGATTTCTCAATTTCCCAATTTATGGATTGGATGATCTGTGGTTTCTCGATGGACTAAATGTTACGCGTGTAATATTTTTTTAATGAGATAATACATTTGTATACATTACCGTATCACGTGTTTCGTATGATTTATTATAACTTGTACAAGACGTATGACGTATTACGTACATAATATACAGGGTGTCACCGAAATAGAGCGATGTCTTGTTGTCCGAGTTTGTAAGATTTGCCTAACTATCATTTATCGACTTATGAGCAGACAATCAGTAAGAGTAGGTTATTCTAGATGTGAAAATAAGCGAGAAACGTAGGATAAAATCTTTTCGTTTAAGACGTCGTTTTCAGGAAAGTAGTGTCGAGTAGTGCTAAGAGAGAGAAAGTGGAGTGAACATATTTACTTGGGAATTGGTCCGGTAGTGCGCGTCTATGATTAAACTTTTAATGTATTTTTTGTCGGAAACGAAGCATCTCGCAAATAAAAATTTCTTCTTCGTTTTCAATTTAATTTCGCTCGTAGAGTAACCTCCCATTGATTATCTACTCTCGCCCAGTCCGGAATTAGTCATAGTCAAGTATACTTTTTTTTTTTTTATTTATTAAAATATTTACGATCAATTCTCGTTGAGAATTTTCAATAACTTCATTTGACGTGATACAATGACATGGTTTATAATAGTTTATATCGTTGGTTCTAGTAGGATCTAAATATTCAATCTAAAGGGTATTTTCTTTTTAGTCTGCGGATCTGATCCGTCGTGTCAAATAGTTGGGTGATTAATGGGTTGTGGTGGTTGTTGACTCTTGTGTTATATCCGCTTCTGGACTTGTATATTTCACCTTTGACTGTGGGTAAGTCAAGTATACTTGACTTCCAAACAAAATTTTCTGGAAAATAGAGCCCCGAACAAATATCGAAAAAATACCGCTCTACATCCTCCATTTATTTTTCCACGCGGAATCGTTTCTTATCGAGTTGTACGACGTGTCGTAGCTGAGTTACAGGACACCCTGTATATTTCTGTATCGTAGAATATTTTATGTAAAGCGTGATCGTATGTAGATTTCATAAAAACGTACTTCGCTTTATAAAATTCAATATTTCTTCCTATTAATTTTTCTTTATACCGAAAGAAAAAGACGCAAAAAGAGGAGAAACAAAAAGGAGCGCGGTTCGTCCCACTTTCTAGAAACTGTCCGTACAAACCAGTAACTCGCGAAAGAACAAGAAGAGGAAAGCAACGTTTTCGATGTAACCTTTTTTGCTCGCCGACAAAGTTAATGGGCGAAGCGGTTCCGTGCAGCGAGACCTGCTCGCGAAATTCCCCGATAAATACGCAGGAAACGAGCCCGCATAACGATAGAAATCGATAACATCCGACGCGATAATATCGGTGGTATCCCGTGGCAGCGTTTATTCAAACGCGGCTGTGCTTTCGCCGCACGGCTGATTTCGAAACAAAGCCGAAACGGGCCCCGATAGTGTCATCGATTTATCATTGCTGTGATGGATTATGGAATTTACTTTATGGCCAACCGGTTGAATTCACCGACATGAAAATTCGTTTTGTTTCTTTCTTTTTTTTTTTTTGTGCAAAATTGCGAATATGAGTACTATGCACGTACGATATTCCGAGCAACGTTTCACCGGCAAATGTGAATTGATTAGAGCGAGGAATTTCGTTCGTGAAATGTTTAACTGTTTTTTGGAGAATTCCCATTGCAAAATTGTACTATATTTTTATTTCGTAATTGTTATATAATGAAACAAAGCGACCAGTGTAGATATTGTAAATATAGATTGTTCTACCAGAAAGGAGTAACAAATTTGTTTGGTTTAATTATTGAAAATAAAATAAAATAGGAAGGAGAAAGGGGAACCAAATTTAATTATCTGTTGTACCAGTAGTGTTACGAGTTAAAACATACCATGATCTTTGTACGTGTATAAAGAGATATTTGATAGAATTAGATGAAATTCTAATCATCTATATGGCGCAATTTCTCGAATATTATTTTTATATTTATCTGTAATATTTAATGTTATATCGTATTCCCGTGCAAATTGTAAAATGTAGCGATATAACGAACGTTAAATATTTGTCTTTATTAATATAATTTCAATTGAATTTAATATCCACGTTTATTAATTTTACATTTTAACAAAAGTAAGAATACTTCGTTATAGCTCGTTCAAATGACACTGGTTATGGTGGAAGTGCGTTATTTCGAAATGCAAAGTGAAGTATAATTTTGTATCGTTGTATCTTATCGAAACGTTTATTGAATTTCGTATCCAAGAGAATTAAACAAAAATTCTTCGCATCTCTGATGATTTTAAAGCAAAGGGTACGAATTAATTCGAAACCATTAAACGTTTCAAACTACGTATTAATTTCGAATCCTAATCTATCGGCATTGTTTTCCTACGACTATAAATTCAATGCTTTTAATTTTAACATCTTCTAAGACAGTCCAAGACTGTTTCCTCAAACCCATTCTTCCAGCAATTCCTCAAGTCGCATCCCCAAAGGATCCGGAGTCATAAACACGCTTCATAAAGTTTCAATACTGAAACTACAAGTTGCAGGTGACATAATGGATAAACGGTCGTCAAGCGTTCTTATATAACTCTAACTAATATTATATTGTTATCGATATTCAGTAAAAGCGTTCTCGTGTTTCGTCTGCAATATTCAAGGCGAAATATACAAACGGTGGATCGATGGAAAGTGTATTATAGGAAAACTCCCACTTGGCGCTAGCTAGCCGTTTTTCACAAAAATATATCAGATAAGCCTCCTAAAATAATCGTAAACAACATTTTTCTTCAACACTTGCCTGATTTTTATTCCACCATCGGTCGAGCAATGTCCCTTGCAGGTTTCTTAACGACTTTTCTCCTGAACGTATTGCGCAATGCTTTTCAGAGGATTTCTAATTAAGCATCGTTGGTATCGATTAATTACGTCCGCAAAGTCTGTTACACCATCGATTAACCGCGCCTTATTTATCGTCTCGTTTACGTTTCCCCGACGTCGTGAAGCTGAACGAATGGAATATAATTCGCCTGCAGTCTTTAAATATATTTAAACGTCGAATCATTCTTTCGCCAGTGATATGGTAGCTAATTGCACGTTTGCTGAGAGTACGCGATTATTATTATCCTTAAATAAGAAGGAAGCAGAAATACGTCGAGTATTACGTTAAGATAGCGAGGTACAAGATGAAACGGGCTCTGAAAGAATCTCGGCGACTGTTACGAAGAATATGAGGTTTAGACATAATTAAAATGCTTGAGAGACGTTTTGAGAGATGTACATGCGAGGAGAAGTGTACCGCGCAATTATTATTTTAATAATCAGTGGTTTTGTTACTGTCTCTCTCTCTCTCTCTCTCCTTGTCTCTCTGGTAGATTCTTATACGTGTATACGTAAGTCACTTCACGAGGTTTTCTAGTAACTGGAAATCTGTCGTATAAACGTTCATTTACGTCGAAAGGTCAATTATTTGTTTTCTTATGTGTTTTCTATTTTTAGCAAAACGATCAGAACAAGGTAATTTAAGAATATTCAGGTTTACGATATTTGACGAATATGTTACTGGCATTTTTTTAGAATAATGCTTCCTTTATCTCGAAAATGAGAATCAATTTATTGTACTTATTTATTCTATACGATACGATATGAAATTGCGAAATGTAACTTTATTTTAAACGATTCCTCGTGCGTATAATACGAAACGATTATTTATTTAATTTATATTATTTATATTATTTAATTATCTCACTGGGAATTTATCATATAATATATAATTTATAATTCATAATATAATTATTATTACGATAGAATTTCGACGCGAATCGTTCGAACGAAAAATTATAATTTTTTAATTCTACCCGGTTTCGTTTGCCTCTGTCCATATTTACTTCGTAGACATCAGGAACGCAAGCTGCAGAATTTCACCTGTCCGTCATCCATTCATCGATCTTTTCGCGTTTAACAAAATTAAAAATTAAAAAAGAAAAAAGAAATCCGCGGATGCTCGAGTCGCGCGGTCTAAAATTCCACGCGTTACTCTTCCGTAATTACTATATTTCTCTTTTATTTATTATATCGATACGCCAGCGTCACCGTGCAAAAGAGTAAACGCGCCCCCGAAAAACTGTCCACGATGAAACAGGACGATCGTTTCACTTTTCAAACGGGCAAATGGCCGATTCTCTAGGCGACGTAATCGAGCGTGGCCACCGGTTACCGAGCACGAGCAACTCTCGTTGAAATGGAGAGGCGATCGGTTCAATGGCAGAAGCGTGTCCGCGTGTTCTCCATGCTGACCCGTGACCGCCTCAGGTGTAATTAAACGCGGCGCCGGCAAATTGCATTCGTTGTGCTGCACACAACGCCGGGGGCCTTTCGCCCGTTTGTATTCGACAACGTGCCCTATCTCCGGTTGGCGTGCGCCAAACCTGTTCGCGATTTCGAGCCATCCAGAACAATGTGTAGGTGGGTAAGAGAAACACAGGCAACATTTAGGGATTATATTGGGTCCCTCAGGATAGTTTAATTTACCCACGGATCCCTGACCACTGCTATTCTTCAGAATCTTTACATCTTCGCTGTTTGATCTGCTCCGCTCTGTCGTGTAAACTAACAGCCGAGAAGCTAAGAATCGAGCTGCTAAAATAACAAAAAGTAGGAAAGAGGAAGAAGAAAGGAATAATAGGACAGGAGAAATCTTTGAGAGGGTAGATGGGGCGAATTGATAAGAGAATAGGAAATAAAAATGTGGGATGGGATTAAAGGACAGGGGAAGGAGATAAAAGGCGCTTGCAAGTGGCAAAGGAAATAGGTGAAAAGATGAAAAAGAGGAAGAGAGAAATTGTGAGTATAAACGAAGAGAAAATGAAATGGAATAAAGGAGAAATAAAGGTTTTAGTAGTAGCGTATGGGCAGATCGAACGAAATACATTATTAGACAGAAAAGAGGGAACAGAAAATGCGTGACTAATATAAACAGAATGGTGGATATAAATAAAAGAAAGTTCATATAGTAAAATAACAAAAACGTACTGAAATAAATATGCACAAAATATATGCAGCTGAACATTGTTTAAAATACGACAAAGAAGATTATAAAATTGTATTTATATCTCCTTTATTAAACAATCCTAATTGTTTACTACGATTAATTTACCTTTCTTAATGGGTATATAAAAATAACGTAATACAATTTCATTCGTAACACGAAAGGCTCGAGAACCTTCACGACAACGTTCAAAGGGAGGGCAAAGCCACGGAGGGAAAATAATACAAAGCGAAAGAAGGTTGAAACGAGCGATAAAACAAACAAGGAGGCAGGAAAGTGGCCGCATAAGCGGAAGTATACGTATAAGAGTATAAAAGGGATGGAAAGTCGGGGAGAATCAACGGGACAGAACGAAAGTAAAATAGTAGAATAGAAATAAGAATGGTAAGCGATTGCAAAAGAAAAGCGGCCGACACGAGACGGGACAAGAGGAAGAGGGAAAGGGAAAGTGGAGGAACGCGAACAAATGAAAAACAGGGGAGAACTGTCGAAGAAAAGGGGCACGAAGGTATGAAAATAAAGAGGCAAACAGAGAAAAGGACAAACAGGTCCGTATGAAAGCCGCCACGAGCACAACACGCAAACAAACACGTGCATCTTTGTACCTGGAATATGCATAAACGCGTCAAAGAAGCTACTGTACTAAATTTTATTCAGTGTTCCGTCCAGTTTCAACCTGGAATTCTTTATCGGCACGACCGAGCAAAGGAAATTGTATTCCGCGCGCACTCTCCGCCGTAGTTCGAGCGCTCTAACGTCTTGGAATAAGTAGTCGTATTTTATTAGCGCTTGACACAATATCCTAGTTCCATTTGCGCGAAAAATAAAGGAAAGAAGTCGTTAAGAATAAAGAAGAAAAAAGGCGGATGAAGAAGAGGAGAGGACGATGGACGATGATCGATCGTTTACAAAGACAACGCGCGAAAAAGGCAGGGTAATTCATTGGTTGCACTTCAAAAATTCAAAAAAAATATTTGTGAATGGCGCCGTAGAAAAGCAAAATCGTCGTGCGTCGCGTCCCCACGGTAGAAAGAAATTTTCCGAACGTCTGACTCGCGGGAACGTTTCTTTTTATCGGCCAGCGACCAATCGCGCATCAGCCTCGTAGCGGTCGACAATAAAACGCTTAAGTGTCGGGAAACGCGACGAATAAGTCTCGGAGACTTGCTACTAGCCAGACGAAATAAAATCGAAAAAGGAACAGGGGAGATATTTACGCGCTTGTTTCATTTCGTTTCACTTCCGTCTGCGCCTCGCGCGCCCGATATTCCCATTCCTCTCGTCTTCGCTATTAGAAACGTTATAATTAGTGCGATCGGTGATCACAGATTGGAATTATCGGTTTAATAGCAGTAGCTGCAATTTGAGACGATCGTGCTCGCTTCTGCTATTGAATCGATAATTCCGACAGATTAGTACGTCTTATTCCATATGATAATCGTTCCATATAGTAATAAATAATTATGCTATATAATAAAAAGAAAAACAGTCTTTATAACAATACTTTATAAGCGCACGATCCTTTCGATGCGTCTTTTATCGTCATCGGTATCTAGCGAGATACTGACCACTCGAACAATTCGTAACGAGATCCAGTTTTCCAATAAATTTCGAGATAAACGTCAGAAAAATTGGTGATTTCAGAAAATGATCTTACGACGTATCGTCTTGTTAGTCCGCAAAGGGTTAACGTCGAAAGCTTCTCTCGTGGAACTCGAGTTCTATAAAACCTACTTTTCGAACATTGTCTCGTATAATACGTACGAGTGTTTACGCGCTTATACGAAAGCTGCTTTCCGGCTGCACCGGCGAAATCTCAATTTCGCTTCACTTCCGGCAGCGCTTTGCCGTTTCAGGGAGCTACGACGAAGAGGTCGAACTTGTGCGAGAAATCTCGACGTCTCTGAGGCGTGCACCGCGCCCCGCGCTCTCAATTATCGGGCGACTTTCACTTCTCGTTGCGTAATCGCATCATGAGAGTTCTGCGATAATTAAGACAGCGCTCGTCGAACGTGTTATGATATCGTTTCTAGTAAACAGCGTCCATTCTTCGAAGGTGGTGGAAATATTTACGCGATGCCGAGTATATGTAACTTTGATATAGGTAAATCGGCTCGTTGATTTTATTAGGTTTAATCAGAACACCTATCGGATATTTCTAAACAATGGAACATCGAATCGATTAACACGTTCGCTACTGCAGATTAAACATTAATTTAAATCAGATCGCAAGCTGCAAAATGAACGATCGTGTAAATCTTTCGTGTTTGATTTAGAAAAAACTTCAGACAATTAGCGCTCATAATAAATGTACAGCGTACATTGC
The DNA here is from genome assembly GCF_910591885.1 of Bombus terrestris. Lineage (NCBI taxonomy): Eukaryota > Metazoa > Arthropoda > Insecta > Hymenoptera > Apidae > Bombus > Bombus terrestris. Next base: position 5,312,467 of record NC_063274.1, read on the forward strand.
ATTAGTATTGGAAACACAAGCTATTAAGTGGATTTAAGAAGAAGATTTCAATCGACGGTTAAACGAGACCAGAATGACCAAATATGTTAAATCTTCTGTTGTTTAGAAATATTTGTCTATAAGATAGAGGTTTACCTAATGGCCTTAAGTAGGAACATTTTTGGATTTGAAGGAAATTTATAAGGGAGGGTGAAGAGAGGAAATGCTGGGACGAAGGATATTTTTATTTGTATAAAAAAGTTTACAATTTGAAGGAAATTTAACAAGTTTAGTTAGTATTTCAAGGATTTGTTGACTCCGATTCAATAGTAGTTGATGTAGATGTATGTGCACTTACTGAAATTGTCAATTTCTTGGTGCTGTAAGAACTTCGTAAAAAGTTGTAAATGTAATACATGTAAAGTATAAAGAAAATTCAGCGACTAATATCTTAAAAAAAAAAATGTTAATAGGTTAAATCGTTAACAATAAAGACAATAGTAACATTTTCATACCTTGCTGAGCATTTGAGTTTGAGTATTCTTCCAACTTGCTAATTTTACTTTTAAATTTTCACGTGTAATTGAGCATGTAATCAAGTTACTAGCGTGTTGTTTACTTAAAAAAATTGAACTTATTAAATAATCTTTTTCTTTAACCGGACGAAAAGATCGCTAATCAAGTGCTCGCATCCTTGTTATGCATAATTCCTTTCGTGAGATATTTTTAATACTTTAAATTTTCTATGAACAAATTAACACGATGAATCTTATGTTTCTTTCAAATATCGTGTTGTACGTTCGTGCGGAAATATAATGTATGTTAACGTGAGATTAGATAGAAAAAATTGATTAGCTCCATAGATAAGTAACGTTCAATGTTTAAAACATTAGAGATTTATAAATACGTGTATGGATAATTGAGAGTCATAGAGTCAATGTTCGAGTACAAGCGATATCCTAGTTTATTGCTTCGTTTAATATTATTTGAATTAATAAATCTCCCATTCTGTATATTGCTAATTATTCATCATGGCTAATTAGTTCGTACGTTTTACGGAAAATTCGATTAATTTTGCACACGTTGAACAGTATTGCTAAATTTTAATGTGGTACGTAACAAAAATACATTTTGATAAAAAGGATTATATTAATAGTATTGTTATATCTTATATAAAAGATTATATTATTAGTAGTATATTAGATTGATAAAGACAGATTACATTACTCGATATATCGCTACTTCAAATTGATATTCATTAGTACGCGTACTAATTCATCTAATATTCATTAGTACAATTTTACGAGTGCTTTATACTTGAATTAAAAGATGCTTATCTGTGTCCAGATACTTTCACCGTATCAATCCGCTTCTGTATCGATATTTTTGAAATTAAGATCTACAGACGCTTTCTTTCTTATTTCGTCTATCTTTATTCGTAGTCGCGCGAACTTGTAATTTTCGCTGTTTCTCGGTAACGACTTAGGCAGGTTATTGTTCGCGAGTTTTGCCACTGTTCGAGAAGCTAATTAATTTCTCATTAGTCAGCGTCTCGCCGCGGAGAATTACAAATTTCGTACATCTTCCACCATCATGAAAGAGGAATGGAAGCCAGGAGAAGAGACTCGTAGCATATTCAAGTCTAGGTCAGAAATAGAGTTCACAGAAACAACAGGCGTTACAAGTAGATTCAGATCCAGACGCAGACTGGCGACGTTCCATGATGGTCATTCCGATACAAAATCGACTAATTATCGATAATTGCCGTACATCATCGAAGACTAAAGATCAAAAGTTCGATAAAGCAGCTTTAAAACGAAAGAAATTTCCCCGAGAACGAGACTCGGCCCGTTTGAAAACACGAAATCACGAGTTTAATAAATCAACCATCGAACCGCTCGAAATTTCACTGAAAACTCGAAACCTCTGTGCTCGCACGGGAAGAATTATACGCCGTACACTTGCCGGCGAAGTGTTTCCGCGTCAGGAAGCAGCTGGTACTTGCAAGAATACATCAGTTTCCGGCGCTGGTAAACAAGCAAGCGAATCGTCGGTATTACACGCCAGGGCGACGACGACCCGACGAATCGATGTGTGTAACCCTGGTGCACCAGCTAGCTATTCGGCTCGACATCGAATATGCATTAAAACGAGCCAGTCCAGGCCGAACGTTCAACGTTCAACGCTTGAAAACCCGACCTGAACTTCGTCCGATTAATAATTTCCCAGTTTTATTTCCCTGTTCGGCGGAGACTGGACCTCTATTGATGGCCAACCTTTCGTTTACAAACCATTATACGATATTTTGATTATTCAATATATAATTGATGATTCGCGGCTTGTGACCGTGTCCCGATCACGATGATGAACTACGTACGTATGTATATAGCATGTAGAGTTGCTACATCGAGATTTGAATGAAGTTTGATCATTGTGATTAATTGTGTAATGTACTTTTTTCTTCTTTTGGATTGTTCGTTTGGAAGATTAAGAGGAAATATAATAATCGATACACCGAAGTTTTACGTTTTACTATATGTACGGGATGCTCGTTATGATAGTGTCCGATATGATTTTTCAATCGTTTGTAACAATGTGATAAAGAAAAATTATTGACTACAATTTTCTTGTATCGATGGATGATACGTAGTAGATAATAAACATTTCCAACGTTCGCACAGGGCGATTCGATGCATTGAGTCGTAACGAATTCAAGATTTGGTCCATGATTTCGATTATTTTAATGCAACTACGTAATCTTTTTAATTATATCGGAAATCGGTGATATTAAGATGAAAATTCAACAAGCGTAAGACATGACATTTTACTTCACAGTATACCAAATTTGCAGCATATTCGAGTTCGAATTTTGGATTTAATACGTACGTACGTGCGCATACGTATATTACATATATTTCAAAAAATGGGATTTTGCTAAGGAAATTTTGAACTCTCGTTGAGACAATGCACATTGAAGAATATTTTTCAGTAATCGAAATTTAGTTACGCATAAATATTTTTATATGTACATGTTTTACAACGAAATGTTTCGCCTTTTTTCAACTCAAACGCGTTAAGCCTGTAACATTTAACGTACGAGAAAAAGTAAAAGCTGAGAGAATAATACGTTCGTGTGTCTGTCTAATTATAGAGATAGTTCACTCGAAGAAGCATTTATAATAATTTGACGCAGAATTTAGAAAGCACCAATCTAGTAGATCACGTACATCAAAGAAGATCTGGAGCCACTTTTTATACGTAAATGTTTCCGCGTGTCCTCGAAAACTCTGCAACGTTCAAACATCGTTTTAATGCAAAATTATGTGCCTTTGTCAAATGTTCTATGGCTGACGTTGTACGTGAAACCGCAATCTAAATACGTCCATTAGATCTTGGAACACGTACGCTGAAACGGGCTCCTAATTATAATTGGTCGTCGATTGATGCTTTCAGCTATTGTTGAACGATATACATACAACAGATGCTCTCTCAACTCTGTATACGCGAAGTTGTAAAAAAGAATTGAAATAAACAAACTTCTTCGATATCTGGATGAAAAAGTCGGTGAAATTGAACGGCAGAGATATGCCACTCACGTAATCCTGGACACACGTAATACGTAATTGTATAATGTGAAACGAGTTAAGAGACTGGCTCGTGAAAGTGCAATCATATCGCATCGGGCCGATCGGAATTTATCATATTAAAGTTACGTTTCTGCATCTAATTCACTATAATATTATGTAATGAATTAGAATGTAACGAGGCGTTGATCCGCAGCCAGGAAATCCTGTCTGGCTTTCTTGCCTATTCGCTAGTTACACCCACCGTCAATCAAGCCGCGTGTTTCTATTTTCCACGAATTGCCTTTCGACAGATTGTTGATTGTTTATGCAGCATTCTCACGTAACGTGGAAATTTCTTCCCAACTTTATTCATTTTCTTTCCTTTTCTCTTCTTTCTTTTCTTTTTTCTTTTTTTTTTCAAAGTCGAGGTTGATATGAAAGTCTAATCTAGCCTCTGGTTATGAGAGATTTCTGCCGAGAAGATATTGTTCGATATACAGGATGTTTCGTTAGTTCTATAAACATCGGATATCTGTGTTATTTCAGGCAATAAATGAAAATATTATTTCGAGAATTTTGCATGTATCGTTTCAAGAGAGACGTGACACGATAGAAATAGTTTTTATAGATTTAATTTCTAGGCTTTAACGTTACTTTCGGTAAACACGAAGGCTTTGAATATTTTAAGAATATCTGTACGTATAGAGTTAGAACGCATATCAATAAAGATCCTTTCATATTTTTCTGAAACTTCAGGAAAGCTTTTTGCCTGGCAAGAAAACTTTTGCAGAAGCGTTTAATCTTCTTTTTAACCAAATTTTCTAAATATCTAATTTTATAAAAATACTAACGCGCATTTACCGTGCACTTTATTTGAAACAGCAAAATTGACTTTTTTTGCCTGTCTCCTAGAACCCTCTATATTTGTTGCTCGATAGTTTATAGTACTGGTACGATCACTTGGAGTAGCTTGCACAAAGACATAAAAACAATTGTAAGTTGAAAACTAGGTCAAATTCAAGGACCAACTTTTGTAAGAATTTTGCGTGTGGTATTCGTCATGAAAATTATGCTCACGATTTATGAAGCGTGTTATATTATATTATTATATTATTTCAACACACACACACACACACCACACAATGAAAGTTTTTAGCGTACGATTTATTCATAACATTAATATCAGCATAAACAGTTCAAAATTCGAGTGACGCAAATAATCCAAAAATTTCTATCATTCTCTAAACTCACCTTCTCTACTTTCCAATCTATGGACCCGATCGATATGACTTTAACTCGAATAATACAAAATTCCAATGTTTTATAAACTAAAGAACGCGAAAGTGGACAGAGAATAAGCTCGCTGCAACATTCCCAAGTTATTTAGCTAACAGAATTCCCCGTACGAAAAATAAACGAGTATACGACTCTTAATTAAACTCTCCCCGAAGATTAATCTCCTGTGCGTCTCACAAAGGAACCTCTCGAAGACCGTTCAATAACTCTATCGCTAATAACTTTGAACTGAACGCGAATAAGAGCCGCCAAACGTGATATTCGTTCCCGGAAGTACACGAGCCAACGTACGATGAACTAGCAGTCTCGTTGAAAAATACTGAAGTTTGCTGATTCTATGTAGCACGACCTACTTCGAGGATACAAACCGGAGATCATGAACGGAACAAGGGAGGAACGGAACGCGGATAAAGGCGCGGAAGGAAGGAGAACAGAGGGAGCTTACTTTGCTGACTGGCTTCCGAGCAAGCTTTTGAACACGGCCGCTCAAAGCGCTCTTGAATAATATATGCAAGTCACACTCTCGCGAAATTTATGTATCACGTTCTCGACCAAGGAAAATACGTCGGACCGATGTTTGCCAGGCGTATGTGTCCGAGAAAATAATAATATTTCGTTTGAGAACGATCGACGACAAAAGTCGATGAATAACGCGACACGTGCGTCCTCGTCGAAAGTTTCCAGTCGATATACATCCGTTTCTCTCCGCTCTATCGCGATACAACGTATAAGAAGAAAGCGTAGCAGATAGCTTATTCTAGTTTAGGATTAACTCTCTAGGGCTGGATTAACAAATTGACGAATAATATAAATTTTTCATCGACGAGTAACACCGGACTGCATCGGTGTTCGACGAACGTTGAGTATCAGATTCGATAATTATTCGCTGTCAAATAGACGATCAATTTCTGTGAACGCCAATCACGGTAGATAAACCGTGAAAGAAGTTGGAACATTGATCGTCCACGTTGCGATGACAGAAGTTTTTGCGACGGCAGAAACGGAAACAGAGTAACGGGTCCTCGTGTTTTCTGTTTTTCCACTGTTGACGCTGGAAACAGTACGACTCTGGCCAGGTTCGGATGCAGCGTGAGAAGACAAATAATTTACTTAACCAATGACTAATTGTAAGTTGCCCGGTTTACGAGCTTAATTCGTTGTTTGTGTCGTTCGTTTCGAATTATTTGACCATAATTTGTTTGGCACATAGCGGAGGAAATGGCTTGAATAGTCAATCGCGTCAATTTGGATTGGATCGGGTAAACGTACAGCTTCAACAATATCCTTTCTATTTGAATTTCATTCTACGCTTGATAGTCCTTTGATCCACGAAGGGTTTCGTAGTTTTACATTTTCTCGTTACGAGTGTTTTATGTGTTTCAAGATTTTTTATCCAGATTTTTTATTATTCGACGAACGATACTTTAATCGATTATATTTCTCTCCGAATAAATTAAATTATTAAAGTACAGAGTCGTTAGTCGGTATCCTCCGTTGATCAGAAACGTCAATTATTTCGAATCTCGCGAATGGACATTTAAAATATAAATTGCCACGAAGTGAAAAGTCTGCAGCAGTCTAACGATGAAATATGAATTCTGTGGATTTCTAAAGCTTCTGCTTTCTCACAAATGCAGAAACATCCGCGATCTACTTGTAACTTAACATCTACGCGCAAATGGAATTCCAATCTACGTCCAAAGAAAATACCATAAAACTCTAAACAATGGCGATACTTTTCATCCACTTACGTAAGGTTCGCTTCTGCGGCAAATCAAAAGATACCGAAGATAAGTTTCGTCTATGAAGCGACTGCAATCGATACATCTGGTCACGACGACGAATCGCGCAGCGTCTTATCTGCGCTCGTCGCGTTTTCTCCGTCGACTTTCACGCGGGGGAGACCCACGATGTTTGTAGCTGTGTATCGCGACCGTAAATCTTTTATAGTTGGTCGTACATTCAGTTCGTAATCATACAGCGTTTAACATTTCACTTACCACCCCAGGCCTCGGTAATATTCCGCGGAACAGAGGCACAATTTCTATTTCTACTTATAAATTCCGCTCGGCCGAACCAACTTTCTCCTCACGGGAGTACCTCGAATTGATGGACGTTCAGTACGTGGCCGCGAACATCCGAGGATATTTCACTCGGAAAAACAGAGTGGAAACCCTATGGGACCGTATGGGCATTCGCGAAAAACCTTGGCCGAAAAATGTATTAGCAGACCACCAACATTTACGTAACTTTATATTTCTATAAATATTTATGATTGCAGGAATGAAATTTTCAGTGGAAGCTGTAATCGCAGAATCGTGCGATCAACAGTAATTTAAAATTCTAAAAATAGTCCGAAATATTCCCTTCTATCAGCATCGCATCGGTTTCATGATAATCATTTGTACGTACTATGTTTAAGTATACGTTTGTTGTTCTAGCATTAAGTTTCCCATAAATGCACGAATATCCGCGGTCATACTTGTTAAAAACACAATGAAATATAGAAATAAATCGAACGACTCGAAGTCTTTGTTTCTCTTCCTTGAAAGTTCGATGAAAGATAGAATTTATTGTCCAGTAGGTTTGAGATAATGTACTTTGTATCTTTAGAAATTGCTTCGAATATGTTCAATTTATTATGTGCCACATGTTATCACTTAGGCATTTATATTTATGTATGTTGGATCGATAAATTCTTGAAATAGAAATAGGATTCTTGTGATGCATATTTCAGTGCTACAAAAGCAATGTGAATTAGCCTTTCATTCGTATTGGGTGTGGTTTATATTTAAATTTAAACAGATTTCGTATTGAATTCGAATTTAGAAATCTTCAAGTGTTTAATTTTGTATACCTAAGAATGGAGTTGATGTTAAATTAGTTTTTCTTAGAATTTCATCTCATGCGCGTTTTAATAGGCTAATAGATAGAAGAAATTATTTTAAGCAATAAAATGCACTGATTTCCAATTTTTTTTTTTTTAGTTAGCTATGCAAAGATTGAATGCATCAATCATGCATGCGTAAGGAAAGTTTATTTAATTTATTAATAGTAGTTCTCATCTTTATTTGATTCTCCTATGCTTTCTCTTATATATATTACGTGATACATGAATATTATTAAAATATATGAACTGACAGCGAACAAATGACCGAAATTAACGTCTACTCATTTTCTATAGAATCGACAGATATGTGAAACGTTCAGAGGTCACATCAATTAACTCGAAACTATCTCTTTCGACTAAATGGAAAGTAAAAAAGGTGACACGTAACAAGTAGTTTTAAAAATCTTCCTTGAAATCTCCGTTACTTGCTTCCTTTCAATAAGCGAATTTTTGGAAACAAAGTACCTGTTTCTTAATAATTCAACGCTAATTACACACCTGGATAACGAAACTGAGAAAATTTCAAACTTCTGATAGGCTTGTACATACGTATAGTAGATAAAACGTCAATTTTCGGATATTTTCTAAAGTTTTCTTTTTCTATATAAACTGAGAATAATGTGGTCCTTTTAAACGACGAAACAGCTGCGAAACGCCCACTTAACACATATAAACTAAAATTTCATCGTAACGTTGCGTGACAATTTTAAAATCGTTCCGGATCTTCCCGTTTCCATCTTAGCAATTAAGTTACGATCTGTCAGACATAAACGAGTGTCCGTGTATTCTCGAACGGCAGTGTACACGAGTCCAAGTAAAATTCACGATAAACATCTCTATAAAACCTAAAAAACAAAATCAACTTGCCTCTCGCAAAGAGAATCAATTCGGCTAAATCCTTCCACTTCTGTCAAATATAATCGCGGTGGAAAGGGGAGAGGGGCAAAAAGATGGGAGGAAAAAAGCATTAAAACAGCGGAAAGTACATGCAACGTAGGGAAATACGATAGCGTCGTTTCGTGTCTAATTTGCATACGTGGAACGCTCGGCCGCGATGAATCTCGTTGTTCCAAGACGGAAACGAGCTCGCTGGTAAAAAGTTTGGTACGCGGGAAAATTTATTCGTGCACGACCGTTTAAGGCGTCGTTAATACGGTACGCCTTAACGAATTCCCATGAAGAAGCACCGAAAAACTTCGGTTCACCGGTGGTGTAGTATACGTCATTACGTGCGCGGTATGGCGCGTTCACTTCCGCCTTCGTCCCTGGAAATTACAGACCATCCGGGACCGCGATAAATTACAATGTATCGGCGTGCGAACGTGTGAGAGCGTTGGCACGACGTTCGATCGTTTAAGAATACACACACCGTTGATTAGGCAGGGTTGCCTTGACTACTGCACAGTTTTCAACACTTGGATACGTCGAGCTTACTATCTTCTTACATAAAGCTTACAGAGAAGTGAAGAACGTAGAAGATCATCGGCTATATTTTTTCCAATGGAATAGTTTAAAAATTGTAGTTTGTACGTTGTCGATCGATCGAGTGAAAATTTTTATTCGTTTTTTTTTCGTGTAACTTTGTAGTCCACTGTATTTTTTCGTGCTCCTTAAAATCTTGGAAATATTGCTCGCCATGGTATTAGAGTATCGAGGATAGTAAAATATAGCTTGTCTTGACGATTGCTACGTTTACCTTCCACGAAACTTCGACTTGTGGGCTAAACATTCCTCTTTAAATCTGATAGATCGTTTCCATTTCCAATTACGTCTGATCAATATTCCGCTGTTTAATCGTAAGGTGACGATAAAACCAGGAAATCGACGTGTGTGAAAATTCACTGCGATCTTCGGAAAGTTAGTTTTTTTGTTATTTTTGTTTTACAATTTTTTTTAACGGCAACACACGTATGTTATCAGTATTTTTAGTGAAAAACTCCAGGGACACGGAAAAGTACTAATTATTTTTACACTGGCTGCAGAGATAATCCAAGTTTATATTTGGAAGGCTGTTCCAAAAATTATCGCGAGGATCATTTAAGATTCGTATTACCCTAAACAATTTTTCCTACAATTTTAACCATATGTATAAATGTATCTCCATGTTTTAGTAACAGTTTTATACTTTTCCCGTGTCTGTTCTGGTCTGCAAGTATAAATGACGTTTATACCAATTGTATACGTGTTACATAATTTTCTCAGTCTTGAAATAAATATCGTTATCTGCTGCGCGTTTATCTTTTCGAAATTTTAGCTAAAACGCTATTTTACTCGGATGACATACACCATATGTCACATGGTCATTCGACGTCAAAATTATTACGGACACCCGGTGACATACCGCGCACGCCGTGACGTACTTTTAAATAAAAGTTGTCCAAAAAGTACCTTCTTTTTTAAATCCTAGATTGATTAGTTTCGTGCATTTTTTTATTACAAATCCAAAAAAGTTTTCAAAGTCATTCGAAGGAGTTCCGTTCAAAGTCTCCAATATCAAATGCGTTGAACGAGTTGTTTCTTAATTTCTAAAATCGCACAATCGCAAGTTCATAAGGATAAATCAATTTTCAGATTGGGTTTCAGTTCCTGCAAACGTAGATGCACTACGTAGATTCCAGACAAATAATAAACAAAACATATTTTTACCCTTATCATATTTTATACTTGAATGGATATAGTTGCACTTCCAGTGAGAGGACGACTCGTGCTCGACAGTGATTGTCCTTCCCGTGATTGTCTTTGTCGCGGTAGAAAAATTTCGGTACCGTTCGATGGCGTTACGGGCTTCATAAAATCGCATCGGTGGCGGTACAGTGCCGGTGATCGGGCCCCGTTTCCAGACGCTACTACGATCAACTACACTGCTCCTTCCTCGGTCTCTTATACTCTTCTTGCTCCCTTTTGCACAGCGTACTTCTCCTATCCATCCTTTCCATCGTCGCTGCTTCTTCTCGCCGCCATCTTCCTTTCATCGGTCTTTCTCTCTGTCTATCGATCTCTGTCTAACCCCTGGCCACGTAACGACACGTCTTCTGGCAGGGGTTTCACGAGAGTCCAACGGTATATATAATGTTGCGGACTACTCCTATACGGTTCCCTGTGCACTCCCTTTGCGGACGGCCCCGTTTCGCCTTTTTCCTCTTCCTTTTTCTTTTCCTTCCCTCTTCGCTCCGCTCGTCTCGTCCGCTCGTTCTTCCTCTCGCTGTTCTCCCTAGGCCGTGTGGTGTGTTCTCTCTGTAACGGTGACGCGAGCTTTCCGTTACACGAACCACCGCGTGTTGCTGCGAGCCTCGCGCCAGCAGGAGCAGCAGCCTGTTCCCTTCCTCGGTGGCGTTCCCGACCGTCGTTGCATTATGGATGCAACGGGCCTGTTCCTCGTCCAATGGAAGAAACCAGCCCGTGCCTCGGACGAACGTGGCTCTCGTACCATCGTCGTCCTGACACGACGCCACTCTTCTTTGTACATACTCTTTCAACATATTTCTTCTCCTTTTCTTCTTTAATCCTGGCCTTCCCTTATTTTAGCCTGTCTGACAGTCCGATATTTTTGTTGTTCCTTCTGGTCTCGTATTTTTATCTTTGTTTGATCGGTGTTCCATTTTATTCGAATAGAATCGATTCGATTCTTCGTCCTGTTCTTTCCTTCTGTTGCTCTTACCTCGTCCTGTGTTTCCTTCTATTTCGTTCGTTCGTCTGTTGGACATTCGCTATCTTTCTTATTCCGTTTGTCTGTGTTCGGTTACTTTTCGATTTTATTTGATTAGAATTAACAGTCTTCTATCCTGTTCTTTTCCGTCTTCTTTGTCTATGCGACTCGTCCGTTGCTCGTATAATTGTCCTTTATTTCTCGCCTTTACTTCAAATGTCTGTATCTCGTCGATTCATCTCACTTTCTCCTAATTCTCCTAGTGCGACTTCCCTTGTCTCTGTATTTCTCGCTGTTTCCCTGTGTCTATCTTCGTTTCGCCGTTGTTCGACTCTATTTGGCTAGAACCGATAGTCGCCCTTTTTTCCTCCGTTCTTTCTCCCTGGAGTCTGTGTACGCGTGACCATTTCCATCGAGAAACGATTCCGTTAGCTCCACGCGCTTTGTGCTCGTTTTTTGGTCGTTAGAAAGAAGGAAGGCGAGTCGTGATCTCGTCCGTTGCGCTCGAATCGGCGATGATCGCGTGGAAACTCGACATTGAGAAGCATGTTTACGAGCGATTCGATGAGGTTCGTTTGGAGAACGTATTGAATCGATGATCAGAGAATATAAGAATGTTTCTTGCCTCGTTCTCTGTCGGATTATATAGATACAATTTCGAGTGAAACGAGGTTACGATACGGGGGAGATGATACGACTATTCCAGTCCGAAAATAATGATATGACGTTAATGCGAGAAAATTTATTACGTTTCGTTTAACCACTCACAATTAGTCCAACTGTATCGTTAAATGTTAATGCTCGAGTCCACGTTAATGATATCTTAAACAACGGATAATTAACGATGCTATCCTGCTTATGTTTAATTCATAACATTGCACGACACATTATGATCCGTAAGCTGTTTTTATGCTTCGATCGCGAATTATATGCGACCTATATATGAAACACGAATAGAATATTTTTAAGCATTTCTGTATTTCATTTACGTATACTTCAGATAAATGTTATATTTTTTAAGTACTTACAAATATTTTTATACGTTTAATTGGGAAAAATCAGAATTCTTAAATGCTTCGAAAAATCTACAATTTACTGAATTATTTGATTCTGATAAAAAGGGGATCGTACAATTGAGCAGGAAGCTATTAATATTAAATTATTGCGATACAAGCTCTAATTTCATTCCAACGATTACAATAGTCGACACCGTTAAAACCGAAGGTAGGTGGAAATATACGAAAGATTTATCAGAATTGCTGTGAAATATTAGATAAAATATTAGAATAAATGAAATATATCATCGTATACTCCGTGCAATTTGTTTCTTATCATTATAGACAAAGTTTTCGTATAGGTTTCTTCCTTCCAAGAGGGAATAGAGATACATTTGGCAGAACGTTTACCTAGTTTTACGGATGACGATCACGTTACATAACGTAGCTCTGTCTGCTTTGTTTTCCAGAGCAACATTACGCGGCTGCCGATTCGAACAGTTCGACGCCCGCGAAGAGTTTCGTGGCCTGTAGAGTTTGCGGTGACAAAGCGAGCGGTTATCATTACGGCGTAACCAGCTGCGAGGGCTGCAAAGTGAGTATGACAACGTATCACGTTCATAATTGTGCTTTGGTCTTCCCGAAAGTTTGGACGTTTAAACGTTAAATAATTTCGAATTCTTCGAGTACGAAAGCCATGAAATTTGAGAATTTAGAAATTCGCGCGTTAAAAGTTTCGAGAATTTAAGAGCACAAGGATTACAAATCTCGAGAATCTGAGAATTAAAAAAACCTTACAATTTGGAAATTTGGCAAACTTGAATATTCGAGAATTTGAATACTTGGAGATTTGAATATTTACATGGTTGGATGTTTCGTAATTTGGGAACTTGTAAATTTAAAAGTTAGAAAATGCTCATGCTTGAAAATTCGACACTCGATAATTTGAAAGTCAACAAAATTTGAACACGAGACGATTCTAAAATGTTAAAATTCGAGAACCGTAATGTCGGAGACGAAATTCGCGTTAATTTTGTCGATTCGCGATAACTATCGCGCGGTGATATATCGCATCGTGTACGAGAAGATGCAACGCGAGAAATGCTCTTCGCGAAACTTTCTACACCGAGAAACATAATCGTATGCACTAAACTTTCCTCTATCTTGAAGTATAATTCGTATAAAATCGCCTTCGATGTATCGCTTCCTGTGGGAAAATTATCGCAGTTGTAAATATCATTTCTCCTTCTCGACGTGTCTGTGCATTGCTAGTATCGACTACTTTCGATCGTTCTCCTTACCGTTCTATTCCTTTTTCTGCTATGTGTAACGCTTTTTCTCCTATTTCCATTTCTCGTTTATTCATTTCTCTCTTCCCCTCTCTCTCTCTCTCTCTTTCTCTCTTTCTAGCTAACCCATGCCTCGTTTTTCAATTATCACTTTCGCTTATTTTCTCCCTTTCTCCGCGAATCCTCCGTTTCGGAAGGGAAAGAACACTCTCATCCTATTGCCATCGACTTTCGAACGAACCGAGAGACCAACAAATCGACACGAGGCAGCGAATTTATGGCTGACAAGATACGACGCCTATGATCGCTCGTATTTTATTGAACCTTAGAAGGTGCGCATTTCTCGACGAAAGGTACTCTCGCTACATCGTGGATTCGAAGGTTCAGAATGGTCGATATCTTCGTGCTGCTCACGAACACCGAGTTTCCCACTTGTCATCCGTACGTTCGACCGTTCGAAGATTCGAATATTGGAGAATTTGAAAATGTGGAAATTAAACAATTTCATCCTTCCGTCCTTCTTTCAAGTCCGTTAAAACACCGAGAAACGAAAAAGTTTTCGCTGGGACAAGCCAATAACTTAACGCAAATACCTCTCCATAGGCAGTCGCTGTAAAAAGGATATTTCAGTGTACCTATTCGATGAAAAACGATCGAAGACTGTGATCCACCGAACAGCATTCGCAACGGGGCGTACCAATGTCGTTAAAAGCGTTGTTTCCTACGAGCCATAAATTGAGCATTGTCTAGGATCGTTATTAATCGCCCGCGTCATATATCTTCACTAACGTTTGAGTATAATTAACGTTGGCAAGATGGTCGATCGCGATTATCGAAGAGAAACAAATTGTCCCTGCATCGACGGTTTGCGAAAGAAGTCGATGATCGGGAACCGATCGGTCTCTATGGATCGTTAACGGCGCTCAAGGCGTGCCGATAATATTTCATTACGTTCGCGACCGTGCAATTCGCAATACGCGTTTTCCGCGGCCAAGTTCGTGTTCTACTGATTTTTATTCCTTCTTTCTTTAACCGCTTAAAGGATAACTATATAAACTAACTAAAGGATAAGGATACTGGGTACGTATACGTATACTCTTCCATTCAAAAGATATCGCCATGATCGATAGATGATCCTCTTGTCGAGTTATTTACTTCGAAATATTTCAAATTCTAATAATGTAAGAATACATACATTTCGGATCATAGTAACTTTATTCGAACATTACGGTGTTTGAGAGATCGTTGCCTTATATATTGGGCTGGCAACTAAGTGATTATTCATTAGCTGGTATTGACAAAATCCGCAATCACTTAGTCGTCAACCCAATATTTCTCGTCATAGTTTTATCGGCTGTGTAGAACGACGAGTCTAATTACTAGGAAAATTCAATTTATTCAACGTACGTAGCTTTCGGTATAGTAGGCGATAAATTAAACGATGGTGAAACTTGATATCGTAAAAATATTCAAAGATATACCCAACCGCGTCAATATCCGCTCGCCACGTGCGTTCCCGGAAGAGTAGAAGTAATTATATTTTTTAAAAATTAATAAATTTGTCCCTGAAGAAATTGGGAAGATATATTACGCGTGTCTTTTATGCGTTGAAAATGAAAAACGAAGGCGATACGTTAAGCAGGAAGAACAATAGGAAACATTTCCGTGCTATTACCGTGTCGTCGTTGTTATCGTACAGATAAAGTCCGGTATTTTGTGCGATTGTTCGCGAATTCTTATTATGCGGTCATTTTTACTGCGGCTGAAAAAGGTTTTCGAGCGTTAATTTCTTAAAGATTGTTTGCACGTTTTGCAAAACGTGTTAGAATGTATTTTACTTAGCGAACTATTGTCAGAATACGTGCCACGTTCCAATATTTTGGAAATATTTATCCGTGGGCTTTTAATAGAGAGTGGTTTCCAACAGACACGATGTTTTAATTGATCAGATAATCAGCTAATAATAGAAGAAAGCTGTGGACGATCTTTAAGTGCTAATCAGTGTCAATGTCACTGGGCAATCAATAATTCCAAGGTTATTCTATACTTCCTGAGTAAGTATAGCTTTGCTTCTACTGCTCTATCTTTTATTAAGAATATTTGCATTTTGTAATTTTCTAATAACCATATTCTTACCTCGTACTTTTTATCCTTTCACTGTTCATCATTCTGACCATGATAAATCACGATTGATCTATAAACAATCAATTTAATTATTATTTGCAATTTATTTATTCGGGAAAGATAACGTTTCAAAAAATTATAGAAAACTGGTATTTTTCAAAATAGATTTTATCTATATAGTTTATAGTAATTTAAAATCAACTTTCAATAGTTTAGAACATACAAAATTTTTGTTTTCTTTACGAACACCGTCATTTTCGCGAGATTTATAACACAAATTTAATCGCTTCTAAAAATCATTATCGCGTTTGTATTAAAAAATGAAGCTTTCTGATATAAACTGTACACTTTTGCAAAATTTATTCCGACGTTTCATTAACATTACGGCTAGCTTCATTAGGGATGAAATGACACACTTCCAAATGGATATACCTTACCAGGGAGCCTGAATGTTGATAACTGTATGATACCAGACCGTGATACCCTACTAATTCATTAATATATTTTCTCTAAAATTTGAAACATCGAAAATATTTTTATTGATCTGACAGCTGAGCGCAAGAAAATTCTTTTCAGCTTGAAGAATTTCGTTGCAATCTTTTGATGATATGATAAGGTAACGCAGAATTTAGAATGGACGACTTTAAAACTAGTCACCTTTTCATGCCTAAGATTTCTTACATTTGTATCATATACTTTTCAACTTTTTGTAGAAAATAAATAGTAATAATTGACGTTACATATAATGGCTATATTGCAATATTTATGAGTATAATTTAAAAAATAGAACCTAGGTAGATGGTTGTTTTACATACCAAATATTATAACGAATACTATGATTTGAATATTTGAAATATCTTTGCGTTTTGCGTACATTCTGTGCCTTCAAACTTCCCATACACGCGTAAAAATACACAGTTTAATGATGACATTTAAGATGTGAAATTTATAGTACGCTATATTTAACAGCTTGCCTGAGTCTTTGTTGGTTACACTGTGCGAAGGGTTAATGGTAAATCACAAAAGAATGTATCAAGTAGAAAGTCGAGAAATTCCAACCTGTGTAACGTGAACAAGTGTGTAATTTCATTCTAAATGCAAATTATCTAGAAACTTTGATCTCCTACCTCCAATTTAACGCCGAAAATACAAACAAATCTGATCAGCTATAGTTATTCCGTGTATCGTTACCTTGTCGTTGCTTTTTTATCTTCGCTATTCTTTCACAATTCCTTCTCAACGAAATTCCATCGCAAACACGTAACTGTTGAAACGAATAAATTACATTTAATCGTCCTCCTAATAAAAGCCCTGCCAGTAACAAAGTAGGAATACCACGAAGATATCAGTCATTATGTTAGCAGTAGGTAGCAGTCATGTCGTCATCGTATCTATCATTATAATACGTCATCCGCCTTTCATTCCTCCTCCATCATTTCCCCGACATGTAGAAATTTTATTCATAACTTTGTGAGATCCAGTCGGGTGGATTTGAATTTTCTAAAATATCAGCCTGTCAAATTTCCCATAAAGAATCGAAAATACCTACTTTTTATACGCGAAACCAGAGATGCAGAAAATTTCGAGAATAAATAGATAATCCTTTTGTAAGTCGTCGGAGACGCTGTACATTTATGGATTAGTATGTCTGTAAATTAATGTTCGCTATCTTTTACATTCAGATCTTTCTGATAATAATTTTAATCCAGATAATTACAATCACACCGATTTTTTTATAATTACGCGACGAAGTTTATTTTCATGATTAAACTTATGCCATGTGACCCATAAACAAAAAATCTCAAATTCGTTTAGAAAATGCGTGGGATCAATCTACGCCTGCATAAATACATTAATCGCGCATTTGTTTCCCACGTACAGTTAGACCACACCTACACATTGAAGAAAAATAAATCTCAATAGCCACGTAAATGTCCGCTACGTATATGCAATATGTTTTGAAACAGCCTGTATAACACGATGCTCGTTTTTTCGCCGATAGCTCCACTTTCCAGCGATATCGAACGATACGGAAATTCTTCGGGACGTTCATCGACGAATCTCTCTAGCACAGAGGGACACGGAGATGGAGAAAACGTAACGATTCGGAGAAATCGTTGGTTCGTTTCGTATCTCCCGGCGGAGCGTATTTTCTCGCGAGGAAGCGCACTCACGAGGCCCAGACTCGCGCGATGTGTACGTGCCTTAATCTTGCCGCGAGATGCACATCCGCCGGTACTCCTCTGCTCAGATTGAAACACGGAAGCCCTAAGGCCATGGTTAACGGTGAATTGGTACATTCTCGCGCTCCCACCGATACATGGACGAGCTGCACGAGCACATATGTGCGTACTGTGTACAGTATATGAACATTTCTGGTCATGAGGATTAGGATAACTAGCGAGTTTGTATGTATGAAACGTATAAGCGTACATAATGCACAACTACATATATATATACATATATGAACATTTCTGATTAGAAGGATCAGGATATCTACTGAATTTGTATACATAAAACATATGTACGTACACGGTGCGCATGTTTGTGTATCTGAACATTTCCGATCATTAGGATTAAGACATCTACCGGCTTTGTATACATGAAACGTGATAATCTAGATCGTGAGATAAATGATCAATAAGTTGGAATTTTGTATTTGTGTAAGAGAATACTTGGAGATACGTGGTAAAGATTTGAAGGAATTGTTCGCAAGAATTATGGAAATGTTTTGTCTACGTATATTAAATTAACGTTAGAACAACCGATTCATAGTATATATCGAAACACGTACGTTGTACTATACGTAATGAAAATGTATACGCGGGTAAATGTAATTATATTCCCATTTCAGTAACAGTCAACGTTAATTTTGTCATCAGTATTTTCATGTTTTTAGCAGTTATACAATTAAATGCGACCCGTCATTTTAACGAGCTTGGTAGTGAATTAATGGAGAATTACGTGCGTTGGTTTTCAGAATTCTCCGATATCAAAAGAATTGTAGCGAGCTGGCTAAGGATAGAAAAATTTCTACGAAATCTGCATCCCATTCGTGGAATCGTTTATAGAATATAACGATAGAATCAAATAACCATAACTACACTGCTCAAAATAATTAGAGAGTTGTCTTCACCTCGGTATTTGACCTCGCTACTCGTATCCATACAGATGTCTGTCTTTCTTTTTAATGATTGCCCTGAAGACAATCTTCGTTGCATAATTATACAAAACAACGTGTCAATTTATCGAGTCTATAAAACTTCTTCGTTTGTGTTTGCTTGGTTGCTTCAATAGAACTATCCATAATAACGAATCTTTAATTGGTTTGAATAGTCAAAATCAATCGAAACAGTGAGAGAAGCAGTGAATCGAACAAGGAGAAGAAAAATGTTTGATATAATTATATGCAATTAACGAGATCGTTAATTATAACACGAATTCGTTATAATCCTCAGGTTCACGATCAGAGAAGAATTCTAAACACGTGTTTTTCATAATCCTCTAATGATTTTATGAATTAACTTCAATTTCAACTTATGAACAGAGATTTATAGGAACATGCAGACGCTTCCAATACGACGAAGCCAATTTCCTGGCTGGAAACGAATACACGTTCGTCGCTCCAGCCGCCTCTTGCTTTTTTGCTGTTTTCATCGTGTTACAATTTCGCGAATCACAGGAAAACGTATGGTGAGATCGAAAGTTGCGACATAAATTAAATATAAGCAGAAAATTGCGACAGGAGATTTTATGCCAGAACAAACGTGCATTTAACGTGAAAACGCGTTCTCGTTCTTATTAACATTTGTCGATGTTTCTAACGCAATGAGATACGAAGGAATATCGATTTTGCGAAATCTCTGTCGCATCATAATTACGACGAGAATCGACCTCGAGCTTGAATCTGTACATCGTTATTGTAATAATTTCATCGTTTAATACCGATAATAAATACGCAACGAAAATTAATTAATCGAATAGTCTAAAACGCTTTGAATTTGCATGTAATACCAAGTTTCCAATTTGCAGCTCTGGCTAAACGAATTTCGCGGAGGTCAAATGGTCCTCTGCGTCCTGTCCGATTAAATTTAAGCCTTTCTACTAGCCAGGCGCGTTCGCCTCTTTTAAGTCTGATTTATTATGCATCGTTCCACTGACTCACTCGCCTCTATCGAAATTCTTCGAAGGATCAATCGATATGCCTAGCCTGAAATCAACACGTTAACACTTTATCGACCGTTCAGTGCACGTTTTACGTATATTTTATACACGTTCGAATATGTCTTCGACTTAATTGTATTTTTATATTTAATAATATTTGTTTGTGAATTCTAATCAATTCAATGTACAGGCGCAAAATTTCATCAATTTTATCGGAGAGAATTTTCAGGAATTTCCGCGATGTCGATGTGTGATTTGGTCGAAAAAGAAGCTGGAAAATCTCCATAGAAAATAGAGAAGAGAATTTCATCGAACGAAAAAGGCCACTTCGAATCTTTCGAGATTCCAGTTTTTGTAGATTTTTCGGGAATTTTTATCAATTTGGTTAGCATAGATACGGAACGTAATAAACGTACAAAGACCAAGCTAACAAGATTTGTTCCGTGTTTATAAAATTGCTCGCGAAACTGTGTGCTTTTGGGAAATTCAATGAACTGTATAAAGAACTGGAATTAAAAAAAATTTAAATATACAAAAGTATACGAAATACGAACGTTCGTTAATAATATTTAGAGGAAATAAATCTCTATTAACGTATGATTTAATTTATACAATATCATAAATGAACAGTGGAATTAATTTTAACGAACATTTCTTCGAAATAATTTTTCACTTTCGTAAACGGGAAAGAAGGAGAGAAAGAGAATTATCATCTGCTTGAATATTTATAATTCAAAGACGCGTTATACATATTTTCGTTTTTATCTCGCGCAATTAGGTAAGCATAATGTAAAATTATAAGCCAATGTTCAATGAGTCAACTCGTAAACAATCCGCAATAAGCCAATGTTTAATAAATCAACTCGCAATGGTAATGCATCCATTTGGAAATTAACTGGTTCGTTACCGGAATAAAATACCTATTATTGTTTCCTAATGCGATGGAAAGTCTGATTCGATTATAGCGGCGATTCGAGCTCACCGAAAATGGTGACGCATGATATTAGCGTTCAAAAATTCCATCTCCCCGTGTACCTGAGCAAATATTATTATCGTACACGAATCTTGAAATAAATGAAAGACTATAGATCCTGATTCGATCTTCTATAACTGGAATTTCCTTTACTTTATTACGTTCTATCTGTTTAATTTCATTTGTAGTTAGTCTACTTTCGCTCTCAATGTCTCAAATATAAGTAAGTAACTTTCAAATACGTACCTCGGCTGTAAGGCTCGTCAGATTATAAATTCAATCTATTCTTAAATTCTACGCTGCAAAACAAGAATAATGAACGTTTCTCTATTTATATGCACATCACCGTAATTATACCCCTAACGCCGAATCCATCATCATCGAATATCCGATAATAAAAACAAAACGTTAGCCCGTATATATTCATTTATTCAATCTGCAACGGAAGGTTTATTACTTGGCAGCTACGTTTCGACAATTTGCAAACTGATACACAATGAAACGTATCGATTCCAATAACGATCCGATATCAAATGCAAAATAGCACTATGGATTGTTGAGAACACAACTGTCCGCTTTCTATCCGATATTCGGTATATTGGCCGACGGATATGTATCGATGTCGATGCAACGCATCGTTACGAACCGGTTTCATTAATTAATATCATCGTTAATAGACCAATAAATCGATACGTTCGATGGTAAAACGAACAGACGGCTCGAGCACGCCTACGAGTCTCTTCCATTATTTCGTTGCTTCGTTACTCTGATGCACTGTCGGAGTGGCAAGCTTAGAGGACCCTTCAACCGATGTCACTTATCGTTTCTGTTGTTTTTCTCGTTTCCCTGCTCTCCTTCTCATTTTTCTATTGTTTTATTGCGGATGTGTGTGCGTATATATGTATTGTTTTATTTGATTTTATTTCAAGTGTGTTTTTATTGTTTCGATATCAGTAGAGAGAAATACATAACTGCAGAGTAAATAGACGGAGAAGGATATTTTTATTGAATTAGTTCTCAAAACACTTTTGAAAAATGAAACATCGTTCTGAGATTCCTTTACGGAATCGGTGAAGTAATTGATTAGAGACGGAGAATTGTTACGTGACTCGTAAAACTGTTCCACGCGGTATTAATTCTTTCATGCTCGAGTACTTTAACGATTTATTAACTAATTAAACGAATCTACAAAAATAACGTTACGTACGTTTTACCTGTGTAACATCTTCGATTCTAATTAAATTCTCGTACATTAATACTTGACTGGATTCTGAAACAGTTTCGAGATCGCACACTCCAATCGCTCCTGCTGGTTCAGTTGAAATAAATAAATAAAACCAAGCGACGTTTGGTACAGTACACGACTGTACCAATACGAGAGTGCGAATAAAAGATTTCACGTGTCGTGCTATTTCGAACGTTACGAATGATAATATCAGTTTCCTATTTTTGCGATAGTTTGCATTTGCACGATATAGCATAGACTTTCGTATTTTTCTTCTTCTTTTCCATTTTATTCCATCGAATATGAATATTTCTGAACGTCGTCGAGTATATTAAACTTTTCACGGTGTAGCATGAAAAGAAAGACGCTAAAATATAGCGCACCGTAAATTTCACATCTTAAGTGTCATCAGTATTTATAATACGTGTATTTATTATTTATAAAGTAAGAAACTACGAACGATATTGGAATTTTTGCTTTTGTAAACGCATACAGAAAATTGCAGTTATGGAGAGTTAAATACGCGTTATTCACTAATTAAAGTTACAAATTACTGTACCAATTAGAATAAATTTTCGAATTATACAGCTAAGAGATTGAATTTAATAAACGAACGAAATAAATGGGAAAATTTAAATAACTGAAAAATTTTAAAAATTCTCTCCGCTAATTATTTTTATCCTCATCTCCCACGTGTTTTATATGCTCCCGTTGAATATTTAAAAATGTCGAGTTCGTTCTGGATGAACCCTGCAGCTTGAAATGCCTGCCTCCTGTCCTTCCTTTACCAAGCTTCTCCAACTAATAATAGGCTCGACTACGTAATTTTATCACCTTCAACCGTTGGCCAACTTTTCCAGGATGAAGTAACCCTTTGAACACGCCGGTTTTTATTGAAGAAAACAACTTTCCGTGTAGTACGTGTAGCGCGTTTTAAAATAACAGTGGAAGCGAGATTGGGACACCGCGATGGGGCGCGCTGGCGAAAAGGGGGATGAAATCGGCGATTAATAATTCAACGAACAAGCAAAAAATAAATCTTGATCGCGATAAAATTGTCGCGCCGAAAATAACCGCGGGAATTTATACATTTGGATCGATAGAGAGCAATTTTACACAATGAAATTATTTCGGAATTTAAACAATTCGACATCAGATGCGCCTATATCGTTTCAACGATCGATATGAGACACAAAGAGAATTAATTTTATATAAATTAAATAGTATAGACACCACTTTTCTTAGTTCCTCCTGTGGAATC
Source organism: Bombus terrestris (assembly GCF_910591885.1). Classification (NCBI taxonomy): domain Eukaryota; kingdom Metazoa; phylum Arthropoda; class Insecta; order Hymenoptera; family Apidae; genus Bombus; species Bombus terrestris. The sequence continues at coordinate 5,335,875 of NC_063274.1, forward strand.
CAAATTCCTTTCTGGCTTATTAACGATGATTGATTAATATAACGCACACCTATAGAATGTTACGTTGATGCTAGGAATAAGATAAATCAGTAAATTGAGGAACAGAATTTTTTAACGAGTCTCTAGTTCCAATAAAAGTTTTCTTTTTCATTTTCCAAAGATTTTTCACATATTTGAGGGCTCTGCGTATTTTTCATGTTTTGATACAATTGAAATGTCCTGCACCCTTCGCAACGCTTTAGAAACAGGCTAATTCATTTGCGTTAAATGTTCGAACGAATAAAATGTTTATCAAACATTTAAACTCGATATTACAGTGGCAACAGAGAAAACAAGGTTTAATTTAAAATGAAAATGCAGTTGGTTAAGGGTGAAGGTGGATTAAAACGGTTGAAAATAAAAGAGAGTTCTACTGTATTTCATTAAAACGTTCACCTTAAAAAAGCTGCAATATAAGCATAAAATATCCGACAGCTTATAAATCTATCAGCATGCAATTACACGCGTAACCAACATGCATACATTCATGCTCAAACCAAAGACAAACACGGCTCGGTAACCAATCCAATCGAATCAACTTTTCAACCACTCGACCCGCCTATCAGTTTCAATACGATTTTCATTGAATCTGTCGGTTATATCCCGGAAACGTGGCCGTCAACTTATCGAATTAATTCCCACGAAATAAATTACCTCGATCTATTCGCTTCGGTTCAACTTTCATTTCCGAGTGCCGAGCCGCGTCGTCGAACAACCAAACTGAATGACTGCCACTCGCGCGCCAGCCAAATCACCCTCCCATCTACGGCAACAGCTTAACACTTTCGTTTCTAAATTACATAGACACGCGTGCAAGGCACGAACATTCGTTCGTAACTTTTACGTGACTCATTTCCCATGGCAAATAAACGATTTGTACAAAGATTTTGATATCCAGAAATTTACGAGCAACGAACGCCAAATTAGCGTAGAACCTGATCTATCGACAGAAGAATATGAATTAGCCTGTCATTCGAATCGTTCGCTGTTCAAAAATATCGGATGCCGAGAAAACTAGCGGCAAAACGCTTTCAAATCGATTCTTTCGTCGGCGTTGGAACGTTTCAAGCAGCTTTTATTAATTACCTGGCGTTAATCTCCACCCCCGATCCTCGATCGGTCTCTTTTATAATCGCGATAAAGAGGCACCGAGTCGCTGGCTATACTCCGCAACGTCGTACGGCGAAACTCCTCAGCCGTTTCTACACGAAGCGCATTAATCATAATACGTCGCTTATTAAACGAACCGTCCCGTTTGCCGCGACGGCAACGAGGTCAACCCCGACTCACACCGGAACACAGCCCTGACCGACCCTCGGTTAATTTCGAGCTAAGCCGAGCGTGCGTGCGTGTGCACGCGCGTGTCATGTCCGGTATATTACGTTCCGTGTGCACACCGGTTACAATTAAGTCGGTCTAGAAACGTTGGGCGGCTAACAGACCCGCAGATGGTCCAATTTTTCAAGCTTTATCGAATATGGAAAATTCGGAGGAATTTGCTTCTCGCAGACTTCTGTTTAACGTTTTGTTTTCCCCTCAGATGCTTCTTTTTCGCAACAAAGAAATAATCTACGATTTTTGTATCACTGTGAGAAGGCATATTTTTAATGGAAAGATACATCAAAAGTAGGTTTCGCAGGATTTAATTATCTACGTACGATGATGTAGGCGAAGAGACGTACGAATTTTCCGGTGGCGGTTTTCAAAATATCACAGATATATTTGTTGGTAGAAAAATATGACGTTAACACGACGTTGCACGCGTGAACGAGAATAACGGGATTTTAGTAATTTAACGAGATTTAAAAGCTTTCAATGGTACAAAAGTGAGGGAAATATTAAAAGCTTGGAAAGCTTGAAACACGAAGTTCAAAGACTTTAACACGATTTTTAATGGTTAGCAACTTTTGAAGAATTGAGTTTGAAAGACTTCGAGGAAGATTTGAAAGGCGAGGGCTTTCGGTTTGAAGATTCGAAGATCTTCATGGACTTGGTTGATCTAAAACGTTTGAAAGATTGAACGTTTTCAACGATTCCAAAAATTTGCAAAATTGCAACAGCGTGAAACATTCAGAAGCTCTGAAAACTTTAGGGCACGTGGAAAATTTGATAAGCCTGAAGCGTTTGAATGATTAAACGTTGCAAAGATAAAATATTCACCCGATATAAAATATTCTAAATTAAAATTTCTTAACGATACGAATGATATTTAAGCATTCGAAAATTGTCGTGAAACTAAAATACTTTTTTTTAAATATGTATTGCACGTGATAATACTATTGGCTTTTTAAACGTTTCAGTTTAAGTTAAACTGGGCTTCAGATTAAACAGCTGAAATTATCGGCTTTTTCAATTACGTACTTATATATAACACTTTCAAAATACCTTAACATCGATCTCCGATATCGTCTTCAACCAAAAGCATTGCATCCACGAACCACTGAAATCCTTTCTTTGCTTTTGCCAATATTTCCAGAAAATGTGAAGAAAATCTCATTTACAATCACGTCACAATCGCTTCTCACTTGCTCGATACGAAATATGTAAGCACTTTACAGGCGTCTCACGATTCGCGTTTCCGCTTCTTCTCGCGTTCCTTTCCATGAAAACAACGTTTTTCAGCTTTTTCGAACTGGTCACAAAAAAAGAACCATGTCTCGAGACTGACTGTCCAGCGTCGACATTCTTCCGATGTTCGACCAAGATGGAAAATAAAATTGAATTATGCATCGCTCCGTTCAAATAGAGAAATACCTTATCGAAGGGAAAAAGAGTCTCGCACGCAAATAATTCAGCATCAGCTGGCACCGATTCGAAAATTCTTGCGATTGATACTCGACGACGCGACGTTTCCTTTCGAACAAGGTTCCATTCTTTTTCCCAAAAATATCTTCTGCAACCCCGTTAAGAAGATATTTTATTGTACTTTATATCTGTGGAAGAATCCATTCCTTTTTCTGCGCTTTCTTACAAGATATAATTTCGATACAATTTACGCGTATGTTCGAGATTTCAATGATCGAATTTGCCAAAAATACGAAAAAGATATCTGATTACGACGATTTGAAAGACGTAACTATCAGCAGGGGAGGACGATCAAAAGTATGTTTAAGCGCTATATTTCTTGAAAACTGAATTTATAAAATATTTTCTCTGATATTTCGAGATCTACTTGACCAGTTGGTTCGAAATTTTGCGCTCACCTTCGGCGCGTGTATTCGCATTTTTATTTATTTTACTACCCGTTATTTAACGTAACAGAGATTGGTTGAAAAATTCATACGAAATGTTCGACGAATTGATTCGCGATACTTTATTTCCAAAAAGGAAAGTAATTATGTGATACTGTATAACGAGGAAATTGGTTTTCGAAAGATAAATTATTCTTTGAGATTTGTAGATTCACCGGTCGATGAAAATTCTACTATTTGAAGGTGGAAAAGTAAATCTGGCTGCTTCCGTTATTTTTTTCAGAGCACGAGGATATTTTTAGAAATAAAGCTCTACGTGAATCGACACGGTAGATATCCCTTTGAAATTTCACGAATATTCCAACTCTTTCGGATGGAATTTCACAAATCCTACGTCTCTATTAAGCAAAAGTACAAATAGGTACAAATTATCGGACAATTCATAACGAAATTAAAGAAGAGAAGAATCTACAAAATTAATTAATTCCCAACAATTAATTCCCGCAGAGTTAACGATCACGTTTCCATTCCACAAAACTAAACTCTAAGCTGACATTAATTTTCTTCGTCAGTCTGTATCTCCCCATTTTTTCAACGTTATTTCTAATTTTTCTCATCGTTTGAGACGCGTGCTCTCGTTGACAAGAATACGAAATTCGTTATCTTAGCGATCCGTCAGCAGAGAACACTGGCGATAATTCAAATCCTATGCAACCGGATAGTAATCGACTGGGAAATGAAAAGCAAAGGCTGAATCAGCGGGACGACCTCGGCTTAAAATTAATTACGCGAGATTCGCTTGCCATAACGTGGATCCTATCCGACTGCAGGATATCAGCCTTCTCGGACCTCGTAATGCCTTTACACGTGCACGGCCATAGAATTAGGAAGTCTACAGGATCTCTCGTTGATCTGTTCCACTTTCTCCGTGAGAAGGAATTCGATAATTCTTCGACGCGCGGAAACTTTCGAAAATTCTCCGATTGTTGATAGTCGACATCGTATATAAACGCTTGTACGTGGTTTGTTAGCATAGATAATGGCTGAGCCGTAACAGATAAGAGAAATTGTAAGACCAGATATCTTGTAAATGACGTTGCAGCTCCATGGTATGGTTTGCATGTATTATAGGTATTGTACTTTCATCGACGATCGATTTGTGCGTGCGTATTAGCATTTGAAGTTTTAGAAGAAATTGATCAGGGGAAAATGGCTTGAAATTCTCGAAAGGAGGAATAGAAAAATACGATAGACTTTTGTGAAATATTCGTTAAATATATGAAATCTTTTTGTACAAGAAAAGATAGACTTTAGAAACGTATATGATTAATCTGTTGGTATTAAAGATTTATTCGATCATAAGAATGAAGAATATGAAATTCGTAATTACTACTACGAATTACGTAAATTATTGCCAAGTATTTGTATTTCATCATAATGTTGAATCGATCGATTTATAGGATTAATGTTACCACACGTAACGAACAAATACACTCCGATGTCGATAAATTATTCAATATTTTCCGAAATATCAGCAACATACATTATGCACACGTATGCATATGGGATTTAGCAACTACCTAATTTCTCTCGTATAAATCGATTTTTCCTTACAATTATGGCTGTTTGTTTTCAGCCGCTACTGCGTGGTAGTTTGATTTCTTCGTAATTTTGTAATTAAAAATACACTTTGCCAGAAAGAAGCAAGTTTCCGGATTCTTTCAAACGACGGTATATATTTCCCTCGTATAAATCGATTTATCCTTACAATTATGGCTGTTTGTTTTCAGCCGCTACTGCGTGGTAGTTTGATTTCTCCGTAATTTTGTAATTAAAACTACACTTTGTCAAAAAGAAGCAAGTTTCCGGATTCTTTCAAACGACGGTATATATTTCCCTCGTATAAATCGATTTATCCTTACAATTATGGCTGTTTGTTTTCAGCCGCTACTGCGTGGTAGTTTGATTTCTTCGTAATTTTGTAATTAAAAATACACTTTGCCAGAAAGAAGCAAGTTTCCAGATTCTTTTAAACGGCGGTATATATTTGGAAAAAATAAGAACAGTGTCACAGGTGTTAGAAAAGTAACAAGTTGCGTATGGTTTCGAACTAAAAAGCATGTTTGTTCTTCGAGAAATTAGCACACCATAAATTCACGTTATATTTCCGTGTTGCGACCATTCGGACGCTTTATTTGCCAAGCGTTTACATAAAGACGATAAACGGATCGATACTCGTAAATCAATGAGGGACGTCGAGCTGTAGAAGCGGTGGCCGGTAATGGTTGTACGGGACTATCTTGCCGTTTTAGAAAGCTCGTTTTTTCCCCTATCGTTTTTCTCCGCGAACGACATTTTTACGATCCCTAAATCCAGCCTGAGACCTGAGAGAATTAATCGGCGATTGTGCCAGTATTCGGTATCCTTGAGAGCTAGATCGATTCCGCCCCCTAAGCTACGGCTCTCAGACTTTTCTCGGTCGCACTGCACCAGCAAACTTTCACTCCAGATTATCGAATATCCTTCTAACAATCATTTTTACCTATAAACGATGAAATTTTCTTGGAAACTTAACAATTGGGAAAACTTTGTCGTTAGAGCGTTTCAAATGTATATCTACGTATATAGAATTTATGAACGCAGATCCAAGGCTATTTAATTCGTGTTGACGATCATAATCTTAGTTGAGTTGAAAGATCTATGAAATTTGTATCGAAAATTTTGCAGAGAGGCGATTAAAGTTCGATCGACTTCTCGACGTTGTTCAACTCTGCCAGAATTATCAGACAAATGTCACATACTTTAACTCTTGTAACTTACAGAAGGAGAAACTATAGGAAAGCTACTTTCTCTCTGGTTTTCATGATTTTTGGGTGTGCCGTACAGATCAACGTTTTTCGAACAACGCTCTCCCGTATGTACGTGTAACAAGGATTGACAAATCCAACACAAACACAATACAGCGACGATATTCACTTTTAACTGAGCTATAACACACATTTCGTACAGTCTGGTATATGCGTTTGTGCACAGAGCTTGAGGCTCGTCCAGCTCTCGTTTATTATTACTATAAACAAAAGATAGCCGGTCGACGAACAATACGTTCGGTTACACGTGGATACGGGAAAAAATTGTTCGAAAAAACGCTCATCGCTGCAACATATCCAAAAATCATGGAAATCGGAAAGGAAGTAGCTTTTCTACAGTTTCAGCATAAAAAAAAAAAAAAAGAAAAAAGACAATGGTAATAGAAATTAAATAAACAGCAAACGTATCGATAGCAGGTTCCAACAATAAACCGAGGAAAATATCTGTGGAATTGGAAAGTAATCTGAAAGAATTTCCCAAGTGGCCTTGTCTTATTTTTATATTATTTCGCATCGTGTGACACAGTATCCGTTCAAAACGAATAGGATTTACCAACAACGTATAGCTCGAGACAGAGGAATCACGAACGTTCAATTTTCAACGGGCCAGTTCGACCATAACGTTTGTCGGATTTGTCGAGGCAATATCGCGCGATGAAAAGGGATTTCTCTTTCCCTGGGAAGACGATGGAGAAGCGACAGAGGCAAAAGAGACCGACGAATCGAGGCTATTCGACGCTCGAACAGCCTTTGATGTGACCCCGTAATCGCTTTGAACTTTCCACCGTGTCTCGGCGCGTTAATATTTGTCAGCAATTTCTTTTTTCCTTCTCGATTATGCTCGAACACTATTACCGGCTGGTATCGATGATAAACCGTTCAAATCATCGAGTGGGGCACTTATTACGCGATCGTCTGAAAAGAGAAAGCAATCGCGATGGAAGGGATTAAATAATATAGAAAAAGACGTGAATTGTAAAGTTCTTATTAAGCGGGTTGGACGATCTTGTAAACATACGTAGCCGACGATGATGACAGAGGCAAAGATATTGTTAGTCGAGAGCTTCATATCATTTAAATCCTTGAAACCTTTGATATTAGCATATTTCGTTTTAATAAATTTTTGCATAGAAGAGGAGGAGAACTTCTTTGAGGTAACTTTGAAAACTATCAAGCGTCTTACTGATAATCTACATTGATCGATTGACTGACATCAGTAAAACTGTTATTAAAGCACATGAACACAAGAGAATGGAAAAGTGTCAAGGATTCGTAAGACGAATGTTGCTTTTCTTAAAACCTTAAGAAAGATAAAAGAATTGTATATTTAAAGGCAATTAATCAGGATGTAGATTCCAAATGCTAAAATGACTATATTTCTTTTAGTAAGCAGCGTACTAATTGAATTAGCGAAATTTATGAAGATTTACATTCGGTAATAAATTTTAACACCAAATACGGAATTTTAATGTCGCTGCTCGAATGCAAATTCTTATTTCTTATATTCTTCCTTTTATTCTTCTTGAGGTAGCAACAATGCACGTGAAAGTATGATTGCTCGTACTGCCATTGCTCGTAAATAATAATTCGCTAAATGTCAGTTCTTTTTCTTTTCAGGGCTTCTTTAGAAGAAGCATTCAAAAGCAAATAGAATACAGGTGTCTGAAGGACGGCAATTGTTTGGTCATCAGAATAAGTCGGAATCGCTGCCAATACTGCAGATTCAAGAAGTGCCTAGCTGTCGGCATGTCCAGGGATTGTAAGTAATCACTTGCGTAAGCACTTTTCGTTAACTCACTACAATACCGATAGGATATCGTAGGAAAGGAATCTTTGAAACGTTTTAAAAGATATAATTCCATTCTTTCAGTCATAGTTTTCGTACCAAATTTTATACAATTATATCCTTTTCCTTGTCTCCATAGCAATTATTATACTTGTTTGTCTTTTTACGCGCGGAAACGTATCGATAAAGATGCACGATCAACGATAACATACGGCGGTAAGTATAATAACTGGCGGCAAAACACGATCTCGGTGAAATGATTGTCGATGAAATGATTATCGGTGATTCGAAGGTAACCCTACTGAAATAGCCATTCATGAGCCAATTATAATCTCTTTTCTTTAATAAAAATAAATTACTATCCCTTTCGAACGTTTCTCTTTTGTCCAAGTAATAATTTTTAATTACTTGAGCTGGTTAAATATGTCAATGACGGGAAACGTGCAAGCTCTCTAGTTCCTTTGCCGCAAAAGTTGCTCGAATTTATTCGCAACTTAGCGCGATTCTTTACATGCCCAGTGGCAATAGCTGGCGTGTCTTTCAGTTTCCGGAAATTCCGGCATCCGTCGAGTAGCGAGAGAGAGTAAAGCAAACTGAAACGAAGTTGCGTACATAATTAAACGTCAAAGTTCCATCGTGCAATATGCGGTGGTGTATAATAGGAAACCGTCGGAGCTTTCTGAGCTAGCATTGTCGGCGAAATCGTAATAAGCCTCTGCTAGTCTTGTGATCCGCTTAAGAAGCGGATGTAACCGGGGTAAAGCTGGCCCGAAAGCTCTGCACCCTCTGTTGTTCGCAATAATTCTCTCGAGTACCGTATAAAATACTAATCTTTCGTAAATACGCTGATTTTCGAGACAGGATGCTAGGATGAGCAGTGTAGCGCGCGTAGGACGTCGAAATATTATTAGATCGGTACATACGCTTATAGCTTTTTTCACATGATGCTGCAACTACACGCACAGTTACCTCGAGCGATATATTTATCTTCGAAATAATTTACATCTAATTCTGTAGACTCCCTGCTTCGTAATTTCATTACAGTAGATTCCACGAAACGTCATATTAATCGGCGTGAATTTCATATAATTCTACATTTCTATAATCTCGTCATAATGACTTCTTTCAAGGATCATGTATTTCATCGAAATAATTTTCATGTAATTCTGTAGACTTCCCTCTATAATCTCGTTTTATTAGCCTCTTCCGAACGTCGTATTAAATGGGTAGTAACTTTCGCGTAATACTATGATTATTTTAGACTACGTTCTAAAAAGAACCACCAACTTTAAGACTCGACAAAACGTTCGCATTTTAAAACCGCCACCAAACCGTCAGAATCAACGGATCGCTTCTTAAAATCTTTGTTGTCTTTAAGGACCGACGACGATAGTATTTTTAAGTCGGTATTTTTAAGAATGAACGATTAGATTGCAAAATTGCTGTTCGAATAACTAAAGTAAATATCGTTCTCTCGATTTCAGCCGTTAGATACGGCAGGGTGCCGAAACGTTCGAGGGAACGCGGCCCCGAAGACACAGTACCGACCACCACGTCAACGACCACTACCACCGGAGTACAACAACTCACGTCCCCTGCTGGTGCTAACAATAACAATAATAACACCAACAACAATAACAACAACACCAGCAGCCAAAACAATAACAACAACAGCCAAGCACAGAACGCTATACCGTGTGTGCCGCCAGCTGCTGTGGTAGAGGCAGATCAGTCAGACGCGGACGTGAAACAGTTGGCGGTTTACGACGTGATACTTCAAGTTTCTCAGGCGCATCACGCTCACTGTGGCTTCACCGAGGAATCAACGAGGGGCATCGTCCGGAAACCGATGATAATACCGGTGAGTTTGCTCGAAAATTCAGAGTGAAGTTACAGAAGCATGGATACATTAGTAGCGGATAGGACGAAGGAGCTCGTTCGCTGTTGTAACTTTGTTGGTTAAACAATAGGAAGCAAAATTATGAAGATTGCTCTACGTAAAAATAAGAAGATTAATTGTTATGATTTTTTACATAATACATATTATGTAAAAATATGCAATAGTAGATGTAAGGTGGATCGTATGTATGTGAGAAATCTCTAAGCAATTATTCGAAATACTTGCGATCAATAGAATTCCAAATTTCATCTCATTATCGTTACTAGGTCTATTAATACGCTTTGATGGCCATATATATTAGGATGTTTGCTGATATTTAGTACGAATCGAATATTTCGTGAATTATATCTGTTATTTCATTGGTATTATATTCGCCTTATATTAAGAAATACCATAAAATATGAAATAAAATAAAATTTGTTAGAGTATTCCAGTAAATATAGCGAATAGATAAGTATCCTTATACTTGTGGCCAACAATGTGTATACATGGTTCATTAATATTTCACTAATTATTAGTGTACTATTTTTAATACTATTATTAATTATTTTATATTATTACTTATATTACGTTTATTTATTGGCATAACGTTTCATTAGTTGGTTCATTGGTTAATTAATTATTCCAAATTACCACGTCGTATCCGCTTCTAATTAATTGATTAACATATTAGAATGACGCGGTGGAACTGGAACTGGCAGCAACGCCTGTTTCTTTTATAATCCTGCTGATTAGGCGAGTACTTCTTCGCAGCCCGCCAGTCCAGAGGACCCAGAGGCGGCATCCTCGACAGCAGAAACAGTTGAATCGCAAAGGATCTGGCTTTGGCAACAATTCGCCACTAGGATAACGCCATCGGTACAAAGGGTGGTGGAGTTTGCCAAAAGGGTGCCAGGATTTTGTGATCTTTCGCAGGACGATCAATTAATTCTGATTAAGGTCGGTTTCTTTGAAGTCTGGCTAAGCCATATCTCAAAGATGACCACTGACAGTTCGATGACATTCGAGGATGGTACTTATATCACTAGGCAACAAATGGAATTGATGTACGAGGTAAGAACTCGCTTGTCGTTTTCTATGGCCGTAGGTTGCAATCAGTGTCTAATAATTCGATGTGAAAAACAGCATAAATATCTGAAAATTGAAACGTATTGCGGTAGAGTCTCGTTTATAAGAACAAGCTAATACTTTAATATTCGAAACTCATAACTAAATCTCAGTTACCCGAACAATGGTCGAACGTAACTCGAATTATCCCGTGACTATTAAATTTTAAATCTCACTCGATATCACAACGACACAAAATGTCAGAGAATATCAACAATCGTCCATTAATTGATCAATACGAAACAAAAACAGCCAGACTTCGTGTCTGCTTTGATGCAATTCACTTCGGCCTTAAACGCCCATCAACTGTCGGACACCGAATTGGGCCTTTTCTCCGGCGCCGTGCTTCTGGGTGAAAGACCAGGTCTGAACGACGTGAAAACAGTGCAGAGGCTTCAGGATCGTCTTTTGGAGGCGCTGAAAGTTCAAGCGTTACGAAATCACACGGTTTCCGGCGAGGCTACTTCCGCGGGAGGTTGTTCCGGTGTCTCGAGCGTCTCACAAAGGATACCAGAATTAAGAACTCTGGGTGCCAGACATGCGAATCTGCTCGACTGGTTCAGGAGGAACTGGACCAAGCTCAAATTGCCACCCCTGTTTGCCGAGATTTTCGACATTCCTAAGTGTGAAGAAGATCTTCAGTGAAGAGGTGATTATCTTAAATTATGATTTCTTTGTGTTCTCTAAACTCTTAACAAGTACAGTGCAATATTGGTCGCCGCTAATCCATAGAAATACATTAAATATCTAAAGTATATGGGTAATCTGTATAACGTTTGTTAAATAAAACAGATCCCTTTCGTTTCTTTAATTGCGTTCACGAAAGATCGAAATCTGCATAAACAACGTCGATCTACCGATGAGATTCTACTGTATTAAATAGGCCGAAATGGTGTTTACATGGGATATGTAAAATCCCATCTTCGAATAATTCGAATCTTTCTTATTCTTCCAATCTCGTGGTGCGCGTTACTCGCGAAGTCGCACTCCATAAATCCACGTTTGCATTTTCGTCCACGCCCCTCAGCTCCACGATTCGATTTGCAATTCAACGCGGCAATCTGCACGATAGCGAAGAATTTTAATGGTGGGATCGTCTTTGAAGAATGTTTCAGAGTACATCGAGTTAATTCGACGAGAATGAACGGCCCTGCCGGAAGAGTCTTTCTAATTGCCGGTGTTCATCGCACAAATGCAGCTCGGACATCGAGGACGATTTGTTTTCGCTCGTTGGCGGTGACGTACAGCGGTACGATGACGAGACGACGATTCGATTCGAACGAAAAAAGAAAAAAAATAGGAAGCCACCGATATGGCGACTCGATCTTCGCCATCATCGAGATCCATCTTGTGCTCTTCACTTTGTTTCACTCGTACAGGCTGGGAAGATGGATCGTTTGGCAAGGCGAAGGGTACAGATTGCTGATCGAAACACTCTTGACACGATATACGAAGAGAAAGAGAAAATTTATCCGATTAACAGGAATAGAACGAGCTATACAATGCGAACAATCGACGATTGGATCGATTACGTATTGGACGAAGTATATATATATATATATATATATTACATAGGTGTGTGTATGTGTGTGTATATATATATATATATACGACGAGTGAATAACTTTTAAAAAGTTACTAGATTTTGAAAAAGAAAAGTACTCTTTCTTTGAGATAATTATAAAGGCAAGCCCTCCTTCGATTGTTCTAAATCGTGCAAGGGTAGGTAGAGAGTTCAAAAGGGGATTTTCAAGTAGAAGGAATTTGTATCATTCGCTATACGTGTGCAATAAGACGCACTAATCCAACGAAAGCATTTTAAATAAGTACATAGTCAAGTCGGTGAGCAAGGGAATCAAGTTTCGTATCATGTTGGTCTGGCGCATATCGTTGATTGCAATAAAGCGACGCAGTGATCGAACACGCGTCGCATCAAAAAGATAGCACAAAATCGTGATCGCTTTACAAGGCACGTTTATTATTACGATTTTATCCAGTTAAAATAATTGTCAAGCGAATTTTTCGGAACCTTGGCTAATCGAGGATCGTATAAACGTTCAAAGTGCAGTCCGTGTGCAGCGATCTGTCGAAAACAGTGATCGAAAATCTCACGAATACATACGAGTACAAGGTGCAACGTCGAACTTGTAAACATATCGAGAACATAATATCATATTTTTTTCATGCAATCGACTCTCAAAAAATACCGTTTCCATCCCCCAGTGTGAAAACTGTGACTCAATAGATAGCTGCACGTTCACGCGATCGCAAAAGAGAATAAATATATAAATAAATATGGTGGTACGTACATATAAATGATACACGCATGTTGCAACGTGGACGAATGCATGCGCGTACAAAACTGACACTTAGACACTTAATATACATATACAAAGTAAAAAGTTTCACGCTATATAAAAGCTCAAAAGGAAATCTTTATAGGACGTATCTCTCTAGATGCATCCGCTACGAATCTCAATCTATGCAATCTCTATTTTTATTACTTGACAAGTAGTATAGTGAATTACCTTTATGGATATTGTTGCGTCGCTTCAGGGTGTTCCGCGGAAAGTGAGAATAACATGCTCGAAGTTGTTCTTTCGTTAAGACTTCTAAAATTCTCGGTATAAGGATTTTTAGTGAATAAATATCTCGCGTACGTAACGAAAAAAAGAAACGAAGAAAAATAAAAGTTAAAGAATTGAACGTTGTGTATAATAATATAATGTACTTGTTACGTTGAACTGTTGTATTTGTTATCGATCCACGGCCGAAAATCGTTTTCCGATCGTTGATAAAATCCTGAAGTGAGCATGTTTGAATCTTCGAACTCTTGAACGCTAATAATTCTCTGACAATGACTAGCATGTAACGTGTATCGATATGTAATTAATATACATATACATATGTATATATACAGTGGTGGATAACAGAACATCTAAGGAATTAAATCATCATAGTGAACGCTATAATTTATTAAGGAGGAACTATATTTTATAACACGGGTCACAGTATAGTATGAGAATATATATGATCTGAAAAAGGATGAAACAAATAATTATATGTATAGGGACGAGAAAGAATGTATTTTATTTGAAGAAAGCAATATTTTAAACAAGAAATGAAAGATTCGTTAGACAAAGTAGTATAAATTTAATTGCAACATTTTATCGATATATTTACGCCGAATTTAAGATTTAATGTTCTTTTAGATTTTCTTTTGGTCTGATTGAATTTCTTATTCCATTATCAATTTTATGATGTTCGCTCGTGGATAATTTATGGATTTACATTACTTTGTAAAAGATACTATTAATAGATTTTCCTATTAAGTCCTATTATATGAATACAACTTCACAAACGAATGAATATCTACATATCAGAGAGAGGGAATTTCATAAATCAATCATACAAATATTAGCATTAAACATACAGTTACGCAAATACATAAAAATATGAATTTTCAACCTTTTCTTTAGCCATCACTGTATATATTATATATTCATTGTGAGAAATGAAGAAAATGTAAGTTTATCTATTAGAGAAATTAATGTTTTATCTAGCGTCGTACTTAAATTAAATATAATATATCGTCGATATATCACTGTCGCTAAAAAAAAAGGAAAGAAAATGTGAAAAAGACTATCTTCACGATAACTAGAAGGAGGAGAAAAAATTCCAACTCTAAGCGCTCACATCAAGTTGTGAATAAACATATCATACCTAATTAATATATTGAACAAAGAAGGGAGATATCATCGTTTAATATAATATAAATATGAGTCTATATATATATTAAAATATATATATATATATAAAGATTATAAATCTATATGCAAGAAAAATAGTTATTAAACGCATTATGTCGAATGAGCGTAGATCTACAATAGTAGGCCATTTTTCAATCCATTAAGGCAACAAAAATTTATATGCGTGTACATTCATACACATGCGCATACGTATACACACGTGAACGTAATTATAATTTTCTTTTTCCTATTTCTGATTCCTCTGATAAAAAAAAAAAAATCAACAACCGAATGCTTCTCTCGGCTCTCTTACAATCTACCAAAACAGATCTGCGCGAAAATATGATGTAATAAGAGAGGAAAGCACGTGCAGCGAATCGTGCTGGAATATCTTTTAAATTATTACTAATATCTTGTCCTCTTCGTCGCGAGACACGTAAAGGAGGAAAATTTCAATAAAATGTAAACAAATCAAGTCACTTGATATACCTATATGTATGTATGAGAATTTTTATGTGTACATAAATTCTGCAACTTGAATCGATTTAGTGGCTGTCCTAATCATCTATATTAAAGTAGAAACGAAAATGAAGAGAGAAAAAGTTACGACATTTTCCTCCTGTGATATTTGAATTGCGATTCGTTTGTTTCTTTCTTTCTATTTTCTATCTTCTTTTTTTCAAAATTTCTAGTCCCCACGACTTATTCGTCAAGTTAACAGTCGCGTAACACGATACGCTCGTAAACGTTGTTGGAACACGTTAATCGAAACGGCCAAATACTTAAATAACGATATTAATATAAACTATAATGATCGCTCGATCAGGCCGGCCAATCATCTTTACTGGATTTCTCCTATTGAACTCAATGCTATCGCTACATAAGTCATTGAATCTCATAAACGTTCAAAAATATGCTATATTCCAATCGCATAACCTCAATTTGTTTCACATCACACATCAAATGTAGTTGATTCGTTTTTGTAAATTGTCCGACTATTATTTCATCATAATTCGATAAATAAATGATTGGCCGGCATAATCAGAAAAGCTAATAAGAATGAGAATCGATGTTATATTGTTTAAATTAAAGTGTAATATCCTTTCTTTTTCTTTCCCTCGTCTCGTGTTCCGAACGAAGCGCAAAATCGCCTTTTCCTCTTTACACGTTTCCTCTCAGTCTCGTTTCCATTCTCCCCGTTCCATCCACTTTAATCTCGTGTGCTATTTGCTCTCATATGCTACTTTTTAACATTGAGATTTCGGTCATGGTGCTATAATATCTGTACATATACTGTGGGAATCGTTGTGTAATCAATGTACCATTATTATTAATATTATTCGAACTATAATCGCATCCAATATAGCTATTATTATTATTTTATTATTTTGATATACTCATATTTACATGACCGTTACGTTTAACAATACATCAACTTATAAATTTGTCTCGTAATTTGCGCACGAATATTGGGAAACGCTAACAAAGAAAAAAAGATGGCGATTCCTTTCATTTCAGAGATAAAAATATATAGTAAATATATATATATATATAAATATATACATATATTCCGCCCGTAAAACAGGACTCTGCAATAATCATGATTTTGTTTGATATTGATTCTATGATTGTATATTTATAGATAAGTTGAGCTCAAGCGTGCATCTCGTTGCGTACGCTATATCGCATATATTATACATACTCTTCATTTTTATATAGGCGAGATATCGACTGCATACTATATCTATACCGGATGTTTTGTAAATCGTAAAACAATCAGGAAAGTAGAAGATTCCACGGTCAAATACAAGGCGATCCCGAAAATAAAGGTATTACTGAATCTGAAGCATCTAACATCTTTGACAGAAACTTGACGATAACCTAAATAGTACTTTCTACATTATATGTTAGGTAGATTTGTGCGAGGTCGTCCTACATCCGGCACAGAATCTGCACGGTTCTTCTCTGATCGATTCACGATTTATAAAACAGCCTATGTATAAAACGATATATCGAAGTGATTGAGGTGACGATGACGATGGATGACGGCGTGCCAAGCAAGGCGGGAATTGTTCTTTAAAAGCAAAAAAAATATAATATTACATATATATGTATAAAATAATATAAACGACGATAATGATATTAAGGTAAATAAGTACGACAAAACGACTGCTCTATACTGCTAAAGTACAAATGTTTCATTTATTTGTTTTATAAAAACGATATCGATTTGTTAGAGATTAGGTTTAATGCGTGCACGCTCAAGCGCGCGATGTACGTGTAATTATATTTATTTGTTAATCTCTCCCTATATCTTTCTCTCTCTCTCTCTCTCTCTCTCTCTCTCTCTTTCTTTCTTTCTTTTCCTCTCTCAAGTATAATAATGTGGCCCCTCCATCTACATATATAGCGTCCTAACGTGACGCATACACAATAACGTGATACGCTCATGCTCGCTCATTTCACGTTCACCACGACATCTAATTTCACACGCAATCCACATATCTCTCCTGCCGTACTTATGTAATAGTCGCATGACATATGACAGTTTGGTCCTAGTAATATATGGGTGCGTACAGGTACATAAGGATACGAAATTCGTCGTTTTCGTCGTAACACGCACAGATTTTGAGCTCCTCATACCCCTCTCACGGATAATCACCATGGTGGTGTCAGATGATCGATGCTGAATAGCAGGAAATATAACTTACAAACTATAGCTAACAGAATGGTTCTTTTTGTGCAGCGTTTCCCAATCGTTTCCATTTTTGCCAATTAACTTAACGAGCCTTGATCTTTTATGTTTTCTAATTAAACTTTTTACCATTTGTAATTATGAAGATATCGTATTGTGTTCGTTCTGAAAAGGTGGAAAGGTGTATGTAATATAAAGAAAATCTTATGAACTCATGAACTACCTTTGGATAGAATATCTGCTTACTATTTCTAAACTAAACATTTTCACTTTTTGTAAACAATATGTAGATTGGGAAATGTTGATTTGTTTAATCAAGATGCGACAATAATACGTATATATTGTTTAATGGCAAAGCAATAAATTGTATAAGTACGACTACTTATGAAATTATAATGACGTGACGTGATTCAGCAATTTTGTTCCTTAGATACAACAAATGATTTCAACTACTGTTTTGTCGTTGTAAAATGTTTTAATTCATTTGTGCTCAAAATGTCGAAAACAATGCATGAATTTTAAGAAACTTTCATGTTTTAATTCAGAATATTATTGCCAGATAAAAGCGTGAAAAATATTTTTCTAACAAAAAGGACACTAATTTTTTAATACGCCTCTACTACGAATAATAGTTCCGAGCAAAGATGAATTAAAATGAATTTAATATTTCATACAACGCTATTTGTATTACAGATTCAATAAATACGTTATTATTGTCGTTGCTTGATTCAATCATATATTCAGCGTTATATTTCCATCTCATTCATGGGTGTTCATTAAATATTATTTTCTCTTTTATATTACTTCACCTACGATCGTACTTAATCGCATCAGTATCGTTTCATCCGATAACCGATTAATTTCCGACATATCAGAATATATTCTGCTAAATCGAATAGCAATTCAATTAACATTTAATCCTTTCGCAATGCAATATGTTTTCCCTATTTTCCATCAGGCGGCCTGCATTAATTTATTGTACAATTAATACACGCTTCTGTTCGCATGAATATCTTAGCGCGAAGTATTTTTATGATGTATAAATAATTTTGAGAGAATTATATATGACATTTAATTTGAAATAAAATTACACATGATAAGGTACGCAATTTAAATTAATTCGACAAATGCAAAGAGTTTGAGTAAATAGGGAAAACAACGGAAGAAATAAAATAAAACAAAGTAATTAACCGGAGAAAGAATCGCTATTGAAACTATTGGATGATTCACGAAATTGGAATCCAAAGGAAATGCAATGGAAAGTAATTGTCATGCTGTTCGTAATGCATCACGATCTAACGGATGCACGAAGAAATAAAGAAACAAAATAATGTATGTATATCTCTATCATACATACCGTCGCAATAATCGATCGATATTTTATATTTTTTTTTCCTGTAAGACAAAAGTTTGTCCACTTTAGCTCTTTGCAAATATGCGCGTATCGATCGTATTTTTGTAAATCCTCTAGAAACCGATTTCATCTGAAGTTCACGCTGCCGATATTGAACGTCTCATAACGTAAAATTGTTTTGCAACGAATCGCGATAAAAAGAAAAAAACGAACTAGATCGCAGAGAGTTAAAATGCTCGGACAACGTTTGTCGACGGTAGAATACTTGACCATTTGAGTGCAGAGGATCGTGACCGCGTTCCTCGATACTCGGACAAGAAATACGAAAAGCACAGAAACGCTTCTCATATTTCTTCCGTTATAAAACAACTATTGGACATGCACAACATCGTATGTCCAGCAGTTGTGCCTTTACATTGAGAAAATCGTTCGTGATTCACTGTTATTTGATCAGTATCAGTTAATAAACTTTTTAAATAGTGTTAAAAAATAAAGGCAACATTTCTTTCTGTCTCGAATCCTTCATTTTACCCAAACTCCCAAAACACATTCTATTATTTAAAATCTACAATTTAAATGTATACATAAAACTACTCTCTGCACTCAAATGGTTCAATCAATGTTTAACGAGATTTTAATTGTCGTATAAGATCGTTTTGCGATAACAAATACAGGCGAGCTGAAACAATCGGAATGGAATTAAATTAAATTAATTATATAAACTGTAATGAATTTAACTTGAATCTCGAATGCATACTTTTTAGTAAACACTGTTGATACAATGATAGTGTAAATGGATTAAAAAATCTTGTATGTGTGTTAGAATTATTCGTAGACAATTAGAAAACGTAAAGTTTCTTAGTCGTTCACATTCATGGCTTCCTTCTTTCGTATTTCCGCTCATACTTCGTCACGCAAAGATGGAAAATTCAACTATTAGTCATTTGTCCAATTAGCTTAATATATAATGTCGATATTTTAAAAACAACAGTATCGATAAAATCGACTTTCGATCTGATCAGATAAATGTTTAATTATTATTCGAAATTGTTTTAGAGGTTAGAAACTGGTCGAAACGTCTTCTGTAGTTCACAGTGGGAAGATATACGAAAAATTGCGATGCAATACAATATTATGAAAGTTACTACTAAATGTAATTATCAGAAACATGTTTCCATAAAATTGTTTTAATTAATATTCTGTTAAATATTTCCTTTCTTGTAATAACAGAGTTAAAAATATTTTTCACATGGTTATATTGTGTATTTTTTATGCGTGTTTTTAATAGTGTAAGCAAGTTCCGAATTTTCCGGAACGACCGGAATAATACGGGTATTCATACTTAGATATTCATACTATCCGGATAATGATTCAGTAGTATGTGTAAAGCAATATCTGTTACCTGAATAAGTACCTGTGTTATTATTTTAATTTTTCACACTAAAGTGTAAAAAACATCTAATTGTAAAAAATTATTTGCAAAAATCCAGATGAAACAGAATTATCAAAATATTGAAATAATACTTTTAGAAAGGAATACAATTCACGTTCATATCATACTAACTGACCATCTGAGTACCTTGGCTTAAACTATAAATATCTGTTTTATTCGGATAATATGAGTATCCATTGCTTAGAATACGCATTAATATTTTAATATAAACAAATTTCGAAATATAAAAATTTAATTTTATAATCTTGACAATGGAATGTTTTTTTAATTGTTTTTGTATTTACATAAAATATATTTATATTTATATTAATTCGTTAAATGGTTTGTACCAGTTATAATCCTTTGTTTAGTATAATTAGAAAGAAGACAAGAAATATAACTAAGAACAAGTTAATATGCATGGACTATATTGTATTTAAATTATATCCACCAGCTGCAAATGAAATCCAAAATTACAATGAACTATAGTTTATATCTAAAATGATGATTGAAGAAACTAAATAATATAATAGGGTACAAACACTATGATCAAGTTTTGGTAAAATACAAAATAAAGTTATTTTATGAGATAAAGTTTTAAATACAACTTTTTATTATACAGCAATATGAACAAACATCTTTATTAATTATGGAATAAAAATAAAAAATGCTGTAAATTACAGACATGATACATAAAAATTAACAAATTTAACATTAATAATAAACTTGTACTAACCCCTTGCCTTATGATTTAAGTTCCTACAGCGCGTGTCGTAACCATCGGCAAGGTCGGTCAGACGTCTTGTCATTTCACGGTCTGACTGCGCGTTTGAAGTTGTTCAAATAGCACCGTTCTTTTGATGTGTAAGGTACAACTAATTTTATGTTGCAACATGTTTGATAAATAATTACTACCAATTTATCATTGAACAAGATTTTTAAGGGTATATTTCTAACATTTTTCAAGAAAATATATCTGCGCGTCCTAATGCGGTCAAGAAAGAAAATGTTTGTCGCATGTAGCCCGAAGAATGTACCACATTTCTCGCTCATGTTTCTTATGTTTGGCCCAAAGAACGTGCCACGAGTCTAGCTCGTGTTTCTTATGTTTGGCCAGAAAACGTACCATGGCTCTAACTCGACGTCGTTGGTTAAGTACAATTAAATAAATATTCTTAAATGTTTCAAACATCTTCAATAAGAAATTTAGCTTCATTAGAATACAGAACTGTTAGATACAAATAAATAAAACTAAGATTTTTCTTGCCATCTATAACTTTTTCTATAATCACAATTTAAATTCACCTTAATTTTGTTCCTGCTAAGTTTTAGTACATGTATTTGCACTGTATTTTTATGTATCGAATAGAGTATCTATATTAAAATATAGTGCTAAAAAACATAAATTCCTGTAAATTAAAACTATTAATAAGAGAAGAAAATTATAAATGATAATAAGTGTTAACAAATTTCTACAATTTTGAAAAGTAAAGAAATGGACACAATTACTTTATATATATATATTTATGATTACATATCTATGATAACATTTTATGTTATAGAAATAAGGTAATTACAATCTGCATTATAATTTGATTCTGTTTCAAGTTGTTCTAAGTATGGTATAGTTTCTTCTCCTTTTAATACCATTTTTTCTACTTTTGCTGGTAAATTAATTCCAACTAATTTGGACAGTGCACTCCTTTTAACTACCCCAGCATCTTTCCTTTTTTTGCGCTGTAACTTTTTTTTGATCTCTTTTATCCTTTTTTCTGACATGTGTAGTTTCTGAATATGTACTGCTAATCTTTGTTTTGTGCCAATCTTTATTTTACATATATCACATTCATATGTTTCTCCAAGGTGATAAGTCCGTATATGATGAGTTAAATTATTTTTAAAGTAATAAACACGAGGGCATTTTTCAAAAGGACAAGGTATAACAGATCTATTTTCCATGTGAACTTGAGAATGAATTTTTAAATGTCGTTTGCTCAAAAATATTTTATCACAGTTTTTACATTTGTAATCTGGAATCACAATTATAAGTACTTAAAATTAAAAATCTTTGAATTTAAAATTAATATTTACCATTTACATGTTGAGTTTTTTTATGAGCACAAAGAAGCAGCCATTTTTTAAAAACTTCATTACATCCTGGCATACTGCATGGATATTGTTTACCTCCTCCTTCGTGATATGTTTTATGCTCTTTAAATTTTGTAATATTTGTAAAACTTTTATTACATTCATCACATTTATGTAAAACCGAATTATGTTTTGCCATGTGTATCTTAAACTGGTATTTTTTTACAAAAGTTTCATTACACTCTTTGCAAGTTAATTTGTCACGGTTTACATGCATTGTATTATAATGACGTTTTAAGTTATGTTGATTAGTAATATGTAATGAGCATTCTGGACATCTTTAATCAAATTAAAATACATTATTAAATTTAAGATATAAAGTAATAAAGAAATTCACCATAAGATAAAATTTACTTACTTATATAACTTTTTTATCGCATTGTGGCTCTCCATATGTCGTTTCAAATGACAATTGTTAGTATAAGCTTTATCACATTCTGGATAGGTACATTTGTAGTCCCTCTACAAATACATAAACCACATCTATCTAAATGCAATTACTAACAAAACAACTAAAAATAGATGTTAAAATATAAAAAACATATAGAATGCAAGCACTACCTCTCCTGTGTGAAATTTCATATGTCTTTTTAATCGAGATGGTCTATAAAAAGATAAATTGCAACCATCAAAGGTGCACTTGTGAGGCTTTTCATCTCTTTTGGTTTTAACAGCAACATCAACGTCTTTCACCAAATCATTAGATTCAGACAAAATACTCTTAGATTCTGAATTTGTATCACACCCCATTATGAATTATTTCTTTTACAGTATATCCAAAAATAAATTATTGTATATTAGCATATTATAAATATCTACAATATATATATATATATATATATATACATCCATATTTTATTTACATTATAAATTCTGTTACATTACATTACTATATTATTCTTTTGTGGTAATTATTATTCTAACTTGATAATTTAAAATTATAGTAATTAAATTTGATAATGTAAATTTTCCAAATGCTGATAATATTTTACATATCACATTCTTTATGTAGACAAAACATTTTTGCCATTAAACTATTAATGATCACATATAAATACAAATCACATTCAAAAATTCATTCAACACGTACCACAAACAGAGATAAGTAGGAAGATCGCCGATGTTTCCAGAAAAAATTCAGCCAAAAGTATGCTCCATGAATTATCGCCTCTAGCGGGCAAATGGCCGAACTATATACACATAGGTATGCTCAACGAAAGAGCCGTACGAAGTTGACCGGAAAGCAAACACTTAATGGCGATTCGAAAACGAGCGGTAAAATCATAGAGATATGTATAGACGAGTGCGGGAGCGAGCTCAAAAAACGATATGTATAGGAATAGAAAGAAAATGCTGCAAAAAAGCCCTTTGTGTTCTTGCCTTATAACGCATGCATATTCGTATAGTAAATATGTAAATATAACACCGATCAACGAGTGACGTCAGTATGTAGCTTTTTTTCCTATTCCAATATCGCATCCACTTATCTTTATATCTCTACGAGCAGAACACTGCGCCGTGAAAATCTAAGAGCAAAAGTTTCTTGGTCGATTTTGCGATTTTATATCAGCAGAACATGACGGTATACGAGGTGGCACAACTTCGCCGATTTTTTAAAATGACGTCACATTCCATGAATTTTTCAAAGTTGAAATTTTCGAATTCTTGAAAAAATTTTTCAAGATACATAAGCAATTTTTATTTTTTCGTTCTTACCTTTTACTAGTCGCCAATACGAATGTATATTTCCCCTCTCGATGTACGTTCGTGAATATGAACATTTTTCCCACCAAAAGCACTGGAGAAGTAACGTATAATTCCATTTTTGGCTACTAGAGGTCCTTCTTCTGATTGTGAATATTTTGACTGTATCACCGATCTCCTTACTTATGCTGCAAATCAGTTATTCATCTGTGTCGCTCACATTTTTTGTGACATAGTTGCAGCTGATCGATGACTAATCAGCTGTTGACTTAATACGTTTTAGACGAAGTGGATATTTTCGAGTAATTTTTACGACGTAATTGGTAATTGACAGTGAGATTTTGTATGGCTAAACACGTAACTCATAGCATAAAGATACGATCTTGTCAAAGTTATATGATATTGTTTACTTTTTAAAAAATTCTACGAAACGAATAGTAGGTAAAGAGGTTATATTTACCTATGTTCGTTTGACAGTTTGAAGGTGAGATGCGATGCTAAATTAAGATCACATAAATAGAGCAAGAGCTAATTGTAGTATATAAGCGCAAAAATATTATTTTTAAAGGATATTTCTCTAACCTTGAATTGTGGAAGATGCGATGCGTATAAAATTCTGCGAGAGGTTAGATCATCTTTGATGTTTGACGTTAGATCTTAGTTTTGTACAAAGTGTTTGTATCAAACTTACGTACGAATAACAGAAATTATAAACTTTGAGTTCTTGACAAGAACAGATTTTACGTAAGGATAAGAAAACATTAACAAATACAATAACTTCATATTTGCAAAGATAAATATGTAAGCAAAAGCGGAATATAATAAAACCACTATAAAAGAACAGTTAATTATAACTCGCGTAAATAAATCAATAATTAAAATTTCGAAAGAGATATGTTTAATAGAATATTATTTTGGAAATGTGTTAAGTTTAAATTTTATTATTCAAAAGTTATGTAATTTATATTCCAAATAATGGTATGTTGTAAATAATATCAGAATCTTCAGAAAAATAATGGGTCAAACGCTCAGTGAACCTGTAACAGCTAAGAAATTAGCATGCTGCAGAAACTCAAACTATCGAGTTGGAAGTTCCTGTATGCAAGGATGGCGTATCAAAATGGAAGATTGCCATGTTCATATACTTTCATTACCTGACGATCCTGGTACAGCATTCTTTGCAGTATATGATGGTCATGGAGGTGAGAATATGACATAAAAATATAATGTTTTTAATTATAAGCTGAAAATATTATTGTATTGTTTAAAGCTACATACAAGAAGTATTTAAATACTGATTGATTTGAAGCACACAGAAAAAATATACTTTAAAAGAAAATTTCAGGTTCTATTATAATTGCTGTAAATTAGAAGTTATAGTAGATAAGTTTATATATAATTCCTTCCATCTTCAAAGAAGTAATAGATAACATTGATAGGTGCGGCAATGGCACAACATGCTGGAAAACATCTTCATGAATATATAACTAGAAGAAGCGAGTACAAAGCTGGTAACATTGTTGAAGCTATACAACAGGGTTTTCTGGAATTAGATAAAGCAATGCAAAATGATGCAGCACTTAAAGATGAACAAGCAGGAACTACTGTTATAGCACTTCTTATAAAGGACAATATTATATATAGTGTAAGTTCTTTCTAAGTTACTGTTTCTTTTTTTATTTTATTGCAATTATTGACATATAAAACCTTTACAGGCAAATGCAGGTGACAGTAGGGCAGTGGCAAGCATTAATGGTAATGCTGTTCCACTTAGTCGCGATCATAAACCTACATTGAAAGATGAACGTGAAAGAATCGAAGTTGGTGGTGGCTGGGTTGAATTTAACAGAGTCAATGGTCAATTAGCATTATCTCGTGCTCTAGGAGATTTTATGTTCAAACGAAATGAACGTAAACCACCGCAAGAACAAATCGTAACTGGTAATAGATAATAAATAATAATATGGAATTCCTAATGAAAAATTGATATATGTTAATGCATCTTTATATTTATAGCTTTTCCTGAAGTTCAAGAGTTTCGAATAACAGAAGATTGGGAATTTGTTGTATTGGCTTGTGATGGTATTTGGGATGTAATGACGAGTAATGAAGTAGTCAATTTTATACGAACACGTTTAGTCCAGTCGAAATTTGGGATAGGAGAAGAACAGGATACAATGGATCCTGAAGAAATTTGTGAAGAGCTTATGAAACATTGCCTTGCTCCAGATGCCTTAATGGGTACTGGTTGTGATAATATGACGGTCATCCTTGTATGTTTCCTTCACGGAAAACCATATTCTCATTTAATTTCACGCTGCAAGGAATCTATTGGTACAAATTCCTAGTTATATAAATTATTGATATTTTATGTTGATTATTTTTTTAAATTCTTTATATTTAATTTTACATCATAATGATGAACAATGTCTCATTGTCATACTTCGTGATGTCAAAGTTTATAAAATTTGTTAAGCTTTTCTATGAGCTTCGTTGTTTTAAGTTTTATGAACACAAATTTTTAAAAAAAAAGATTGATTTTCTATCAACAATATTTTATCTTTCATTATAATTATTAACATGTCTTATTTATAATTTTAAAAAGCAAATTACAAATAAGCTGAATTACAAGTTTTTATTTACAGTTTCGAACAATGGACAAGAAATGTCCAAATATAAGTATAGTAACAATTTTAGTAAAATGCAGTAAATTTTCGTTCAAAGTCCATAGCGATCTTGTAAAGAAGAAACAGCCGCATTGGCAAGAGAACTTAATCTGCCTGCAACCTTATTTACTCCTTGACGTACACTTTCTCTAACATCATCTAAATCAACTCCAGTTCTTCCACCGCTAAGACGTATTGATAAAGAAGACGTGGGGGATGTGACAGTGGAACTTCCTGTGCCAAAATAATCAGCTGATGAAATACTAGATGAACCCTCAAAACGGCGCAAATTATTTTTACGTTCCCACTGTAAATTAAAGTGGCATAAAATTGTAATTTAAATAGAACGATAGGATGTACAAAAAGAATATTAATATGTAACGGCAACTCACAGAATCATCATCTTTGTTGTCCTGAAAATACTGATCGGAACTAATAGCCTTGGCACTACCAAATTTCTTCTGTGCTTCTCCTTCTACCATCGTTTTAACATCATTCTTACTATTATTTGGTTTGCTCGATGGAGGAGCTACACGTTTTGGTGGTTCTGGCTCTGCAACAACAATAACTTCTTCATTACGAGATTTGTTGTTAGTACTGCCACTGTATGGTGTTGAAAAGACCACATAAAATTCGTCTAAATTAATAAAAGGATCTCGTTCGACATCAACATCTCTCGGTCTTGGTTCAGAAGCAGTTATAGTCCTTGATGATGTTTCCTGCATTATTGTTCTCATATCACCAAGTGCAGAATGACTTGCACCACTGTAAATTACACATATTTCCAATATATCGTATTTTATGTTATGTGTACAATATTTACAATTTCTTTCTTTTTTCAGTATTATTACACAAAATAATAATTCTTCAATTATATATAAAATTATATAGATACGGTACATATATTAATAATAATATTTTATATAAATATATGTATACAAGCTTACAAATAAGATATAAACATTACCTTCGTGTATTAAATCCCATACCAAGACGTTCTGCTTGTGTTGCTTTAGAAGGATCTAATTGTTTCGTTCTCTGTTCTATCTTCTTAGCCTGTTCACTTAAATTCTTTTCATAGCGGTAGGCAAGCCGGGTAGCAATTTCATCTTGTTCTTCTTTTGTATTTTCTTGTTGATCTTTTTCCTGTGGTTCTTTATTAGCTTCAGCAACACTTTTTTCTAATTCATCAAAATTTGTTTTGACTCTTTGAGCACCCAACCCACCAGTTTTCTTGCCCAACTATTATAAAAGTATAAAAAATTAATGGCAAACTTTTAATTAAAAGTGTACTAGTATTTTAAGATTGTGCTAGTATTCTAAAGTCAAAATAATATTTTAAAATTTATACCATTCATTATTAAATTATGTTAAATATAAGTGGTGAATAAATAACCATTTGTATACATACACCACTTCGTTTATTTGAAACCTTTCTGACACCTATGGTTGATTTCCTTTCAGATACCAAGTTTGAGGTAGAATCAGATAACTTAACAGTAGGGCCTAAAGAATTAGCAGCAGTTTCTAAGCTATCTTTTTGATTATTTTTGTCCTCATTGTCATTTACTGATACAGAATTAGAAGCAGGAACCGAATTTCCCTCAGGATATAGTGAAGACTGATGATATATCTCAGCACTTTCATGTTCTTTAAAAAAATCAACTTCAGCTTGCTCTTCAGATGTTGATGTTGGATCATCATCTAAATGCAGCTACAATAAAACACAACCTTAAGAAAAATTAATTGATCTAGATGTATTTTAAAACAATCTTTTTTTTTATGTAAGATACATACACGCTGAGCAAGTTAGTCATATAATGAAAATAGTCTGAAACTGTTGGTGTAATGAATAAAATAGAACATACAATGATAAATAATTTTGAAAAAATAGTGCATATGTTTTTACAACTATTAATAACTGAGCATAAAAATGACCACATATTAACTTTTACAATGCTATCTTTAAATAAAGTTTTAAACAAGTATTAGTAATTCGATGATGCTTTTGTAAAAGTAGTTTTACAGCTCACCATTGTCTTATTTTTTGTTGAAGGAAGAAAAACCTATAATTACCATATTTGTAATTATAAAATGTTTAATTAACTAAATTGCATGTTCTGTATGGTGAATATACATACAAACAATGTATATTTTACCTTTGTTCCATAACGTCGCATTGCTTGAGCAGATGCCTGCGCCAATTTTTCTCTATACTGCATAGCAGCACGTGAATTATACTTTTGCTGAGCATCAGTTGTTGTACAATTATGTTGTGCAAAATATTTTCTCTGGAAAGTATAACAAAGATTTCTATAATGTACTAATTTTAATAACAATTAATAATTTCAAATTTCACAAACAGCATTTGCATTTCCACCCAATTGCATGTTCCTCAATTGCAACCAAGTCCAATTTGTGTCAAGTTGAGTAGATCGAACAAATGTCAAATGGACACCTAATCCTCGATGAACTGCAGAACAGTCGATGCATAAAAAGACACCATAAGTCACACTGGACCATGCTGGATTTTTTGCATTGCAATCGAAACATGTCTAAAAAAAAAATCATAGTACTATATCAACATATATATTATAGTAATATTTGATTAATTGCTTAATTATAAATTATAGATTTAATTGATGATGTAATACATTTTTCAATACGAGAATTATAAGGTTCTATTATTGTCGAAATGAAAATTGACACAAAACATCCCGTAATATGTGTCATTATGAGACAGAAGGAAATTACAGGTTGGGGATGAAAATATGACATTAACGTCAAAATTATTGTCAGATTATTGTCTTTTGTAATTTTGTACAACCTGATACTCAACATCGCATGGAAAATTAAGAAATAAGAAGCAAACCTTATTTGTCGGAATAGCTCGTAATCTTTTAAAAATTTCCTCAATATCACTTTTACTAGGCGCTGGATCTGCCATTTTTGACGTGTTGTCAATGACTTCGCAAAGTATTCTGGGATGCGTGGCGGCAGCTTTTTATACATAGAGGTCGCTTGCTTGTAATTCGAAGCGAATAATTTACTAGAAGCAGCTGGAAATCATTGTTAATATTTTAAGTTCATATAAACATTAAGTCATTCACTTTTAATATAAGAGATGCAAATTATTTTTAGATATTCAATGCATAATAAAACATGTATAATATAAAATAAACACTAAATTTTTAAAGATTTCATGCAATATTGGACTTTTTCATTAGTTTAATAATGAATTTATATACAATTTTAGAAACATTACTAATATTAAGAATTTATTAGAAAATTTTTTTTTACATAAAATAAAAATAAAATTTAGGATTACATATATTTATTAAACATATCAAGATTTTTTTTTATCATTTGATATGTCAGGTCGTTGTCCAGTATTTGGAGAATCGCTTACATTTACTTCTTCTTCTTCTACTTCCAAGTTATTTAACCTATAATCAGCGACTTTATAATGTAATGCACAAAAATTAATATTCATGAAAATAACTTACTCATCTTGTTCAAGACTATACAGCATTTGGAAGCCAGCATCAAGACTTGGAGGGAAGCCCATCTCAGGATCTAATAGTTGAAGAGTCGGCACTTCTCGGTACACATTCCCAAATTCATCAAGTTCCTCGAATTGCAATTTATTAGCTGCTTCATCTAAAACCATCCTATAAATTGAACAAATATTAATAGAAATAAAACATTTCATCTTCAGAAGCATTGCAGCCTCTTCAGTACAATTAAATACTTAGCACTATAAACATTAAGTTCAAATTGCCTCTGTTTCTCCATCATTGCCTCAACTTTCTTTTTCATGTTATTTTCAAATTTCAGCACATATTCTTGATAGTAGTCATGAAGAGCAGCTACTCCACCAATACCTGTTTCCACTAATACCCTTTCTAATATATCCTATAAGAATATACACACATATATTTTTTATGAATTTCTTATTTTTATAAAGAGTAAACTGATAAAATTTTGTATTACTGGAAAACCATGATCTCTCTGTTCATATGCTGCCTTCATTAAAAGTGTCATTCTTCTCAAAAAATGATTTGCAATATCTGTAAGCGTTTCTATAGCTATATTTGAAGATTTTTCAAATCCAATGTGAGCTAAAAGAGTAATAACTGCATGCTTCAATATAGAACGAGCTGTTTCTGGTGTAAGGTAATGTATCGTTGAAGCATTTTTAAATACATTTCTAAAATAAAAATCTTGTTAATGTTTTACTGAATTATACAAATGTATTTTATGCATATACGTTTTAATACCTCTCTTTTTGTACTTCTTGTAAATCTTGTACTTCAATTGTTGTCATATTTTCCAGTACCATCCCTTCTTCCTAACAATTAATGCAAATATTATTAAAGAAATATAAGACTTATATGTTTCTAATAATTATTTCACATTATTACCATCATCCTTAGTTGTTGATGAAGATTTATAGTATTTAATACATGAAGATTTCCCATAGGTAATCTGTAAGTAAAAAAAGAAAAAGCTGTATAATGTTCTAAAATCAAGATCTGTTTTTAAATTGAGGATAAATTTACTATACATACTCAGCTTTTTTATCCACTTGAAAATCACAATCAGGGTTATTTGATTCTTCCATAACTTGTCTCCAAATATTTTCTATGACATCTGGAGTTATTACTTCTTGTTTTAGAGTTTCTCTTGCTGGTAATTCCCCCCATAAAGTACCAGTTCCAATATTTTTAGTAGATTTCATCGTAAAAACTATAGTTGGTATAAAATGATCAATTTTTACATTTCTCTTTATTATACTGCTAAAAAGCAAAATGTAATTAATGATATAATTATAAACAGTTATTTAAAATAATTCATAATTAAAAATATTTCCACTGAAAAAATTTATCTAATGGTATAGTATAAGTGATATTAAACAATTTTATTTCTTATATTACGCACATGAAAGTACAGTAACGCAGTGCGATACAATAAGTATAGTTTTTCTATTTAAAAACCCGCGCACACATTGGTATATAGCTCACGTGGCACGATACTGTTGAGAGAACGTCATTGCATTTTGGTTAAAAACCTGTAATCAAATAATTGTCCATTTTAATAACAACGTCAGGTGTGCTTTACACATTTATGAATTGTTTAAGAATGATATTCTTTATTGAATTTTATACGATCAAAATTAAACTTCAATTAATCTTGCATCTCGTTTAAATTACTTTAACTTAACATAGCTAAATTTTAGGTTAGAATTACATTCTTGAGCGCCATATAATTGTTTTGTATCGTGACATTAATCGAAATGACTTTCGATATATTTGAGAATCGATATTTCAAGTATATGATTATGGAGCAAAGAAACTAGTTCTATTACAAGACAGATTTGATATTTAATTTATTAAGTAAATAGTAAGTATGAAATTTTTATTTTTTCATTCCTTATTCATCTATCATATACGTACCTATATGTTAATTAACACTTTTCGATATAAAAATTCTTCGCATACAATTATTCTGTTAATGAATAGCAAGGACAAATATTGTTTAAAAAATAACGATCACTCACTACTGAATGTTTTTGATTCATGAGATATCATCTTTCCATTGTTTATAATCTTCTGCGCATGCACAGCGTATCATGCGAACGCGAATACATTTTTTAAATACTCAAGTAGTAGATTAGAAGTTATTCGAATATTAGAAATGTGCAATATATTTTAAGTGTATGCAATTACTTTTGAAAACATAATTTAGTGTAAATTACTTAAGGTATATATATGTATATACAATGGAAAGTGCAGCAGCTTCGATTCTAAAACGAGCGGTAGAAAGAGATAACAATAAACAATATACAATGGCCTTTGTATTATATCAAGAAGGTGTACAAATACTTCTTGATTCTATGAAAGGTAACATTATATATATATTTTTAATTTTATTTTGTTAACATTATTAATTTTTTTTATTATTATAAGAAATTTTAATTTCTATTTTAATTTTTTTAAAATGTTAATAAAAAATTTATGTCTATCTTTAAATATTGTATTACTCATTTTATTATTTTATATATTTTTACAAACTTATAAATTGATTAACAAATTTTTAATATAACAATCAGAAACAAAAGATCCAATAAGGCAGAAACATTTTGCTACCCGGGCATCGCAGTATTTGGACAGAGCAGAAAAAATAAAGGATTTAATTGAAAAGCAGAAGGCAAGTGGCATATACAGAGAATTAATCAAAATTGAAACTGGTAGTACAGGATATGGTTATGGTACTGTCTTTGGAAGATTTTTAGATGCTACAGTTACATATATTTGTATCGAAGACCCCTATATAAGAATGTTTCATCAGGTATTATTTAATTTTAATTTAGTTTATAAGTTATATATCAATATATATATATTATATATTAAGTTATATATCAATATATCTTAAACTGATATTATATTTTATTTTTAGTGTCAAAATTTGGTAAGGCTATGTGAACTGGCAGTAAAAAAATGTCATGCACTCTCTAAAATATCTTTAATTACAACCCTTGATCCAGAAGATAAGAAGAATCAAATAGCAAGATTAGAAGAACTGAAACAGAGTTTATCATCTCATCTTATTTCTTTCGAATTTAATTTTTCTGATACTTTACATGACAGACAAATAGTGTAAGAATATAGTTTAGTTAGGTGTAATTATATTTATTGAATCATTGTATTTTATTCTTATTTTAGTTCTATAAGATATAATATGTAATGATAGAATATTTTGCATTTATTATGTACTTTTGTTTCAGACTTAGCAATGGTTGGATAATTAAGATCGGCCGTGGATTAGATTATTTTAAAGCACCTAATGGAAAGTTCGTATTAGGTTCTTGTGATCTTGAATTGAGACCTTGTTCTGAGACAACCATAGATGTATTTCACAAAAGTCAACTAAAGAATGAGCAGTTAGCGACCTAAATAATCAATGCAGGAAAGTAAATAAAAATATAACAAACAAATTGGTTTTATTTATTCATCAGGTCAATTCAAATTACATTATTTTTACAAAACTTGATTTCTTCTACTTTAGGATTATAAATTCTATTATAAGTAGCTTGTCATTAGAAAAGAATATACTATTTTTATCAGTATTTTTTGTAATTTTACTTATATCTAAATTAAGATTCTTAGAATATGATACAATATATAATATATTTTTATACAAATGTAATAAAAATATACATTACATATATATAGTGTCTTTATTATACAAGTATATAAACATAAACTCTCTTTTTCTTATAAAATGTATTCGACATATGTACAACTTTCATATTGATTTTAACTCAAAGTACTATAATCACTGGCCCTCGCGATATCGATTTGTTTTGCGGCTTTTTTACACGCTCTTCTTAAGGATTTTGTGTATCTTAACAATCCGGCTTCAATTTGATCTTCATCCTCGGTCAAAAGATCTTCAGCTTTATACGACGGGAGACAATCTGCGCCTCCGACAGCAACCACTTGTCTTGCAATCTCTGGATCTACACAGAGTCTCGTAAGTGCTGCTGCAGCAGTAATTTCTAAACGTCTATATGCCTTTTCTAAGCCAGGAGGTCGCATTCTAAGAAAAGAAACTAGCGCGATAGAGGCACGAACTTCCGCCAGATGCGTTCGAGCTTCAGGTATACGTGCTAGTTCACTGATAAGAGCTGCTACCTGCTCCATTAACCAAACATTCCTGCCAGCTGACCTTTTCACAGTTTTGAGCAACTTCTTAACCGTGTCGTGTTCCAGTATCACAAATGCGCATTTTCTAGATTTGGACAGGTGATGGAACGCGGCTGCGACTAGCAATAAAGTCTGACCACAGTTGGTGTTCTCGACTAGACGATTTAAGGGCAGTATTAAATCCTTTGCAAAAGGTTCCACATACGGTAGACCTAAACCATTGACCCAGGGTGCGGTGATTTGTACAAGCAATGCTGTTGCTTCCATTTTCTCTTTCTCAGATGTATTATCCACGACTAGTAAGTCTGTCAATATCTCTGGACCACCGTCTTTAACAAACTGGTTTATTGCCGTAGCAGAACAACACACGCTCGCCAATGCACGTAAAGAAGCTGCGACAAAATCTACTGAAGTCCTACCAGCTGTGATCAAGGAGGTCAAAAGCGCCCTGATGCCTGAACATCTTGTGATACTGCTTCCTGCTCGAGGTCCTGCCAAACCTAGAGCAGTTAAAGCTGCTAGAGCACCTCTGGCTAACATGATATCATTTTTTGGCGCTTCTTCCAACCCTCTGACTACCCTCTATAAAACAATATTGATTTTAATGTTGTGTATACTATTTATATATATATTCTTCATTATTAATCACTTCATGATATTCGTATATGTGTATTATGCAGTACGAATTATGTCTTACTTCGATATAAAAATCCAAACGAGTGTCTACAGTAGCGTCAATATAATTCTTCATACTTTCCAACTGCGTTAATATTGTTTTCAAATTGTTTTGTTGAATTCTACACGGGGGCGGTGCACCTAACTCCGAAAGCAGGGAGAAAGCGTCTTCCTCTATGGCACGTAGAAGCTGCTGCTCCGATCTGCCACTTTCTAAATGCGACACTTTACTGCAAGGAATATGATTCGTCAGTATCATTAATACTATCCATAGATTATCAATATTTTCTGTAGTCAGCATTATTTCTGTAAAATTGAAATATAATTTACAAAGTTTTGAGTCATTTTTTACACTTACCTAAAGATATACTGATAATGTCGATCAAATTGTTCAGCTCTAATAAGTAATTTGTTTGCAGCAGCCGTAGCTAAAGTCGACAGATTCTTCAAATCATTCATTTCTTCTTTTTCGTCTAAAAATTCGCTAGGTCTTCGTTGTGGTAGAGCTTTGCTTTGAAGAGTGTTACCACACTCGTTGTCGATTTCCATTGCGAGATCGCTCAACCATGATCTCACCGATGAGGATTGTCTGTAAGTTCTGGAATGTAGAGTAGACTTGTAGGATGATTCTATCTCTGAAAAGTTAGTCGCTATCGATGAGTTTGCGCTTCTTGGCGCGGTCGCATCTTCCGGTGGTTCAGTCGCGTACAAGAAATCGCCAAGGCACTCGTCTTCCAAGGAAACAGGTGGCGGAATTTTCGACGCATCTACTTGATCGTCTTCCGTTCTGTAAAAAATCATTATTTGTCGATTAATAAACTGTCGCGATCAATGAAAATTATAAATGAATTATGATTTATTAAGAATAAAATCAAAATCGTGTTTAACGTTCGAAGAGGCAGATATCTTCGCACAATTTTATTAGAAAATCGTCATTTTCTTTTTGTTCATAAAACTATAGGATTTATGAAGAAAAAATAGTTTATTAACGTAATATGTAATGTTCTATGAGTATGGATAAGGAAGTTACACGATCTACAAAAGCAATTAATAAGTATAATAATTTTAAGTTTGCTTTTCTCAAGTAACGTATTACTTTTTATTTTCAAATTCTCAGAGAAGAAAATATTTTGTCCTCTCGTGTTAAAAATGCTGCAGCTTCAGGTCCAGAAAAATTCTTATTAAATAATCCAAGTAACACGTGTCATTCGTCTCGTGTTACGACATTAAGAGAAAAAATGATATTGCTCGGGACAATTAAATAACTGCTTAATCAAGTAATTTCGTCACTCATTAAGCTATCCATTAGTGTAATAACTCTATATTGCGTAAGCATAAATATACAATATTTGTTACGTGCCTGATATTTTAAACCTGACGTCCAATTAATTGCATCGAATAATATAAATTCGAACTATATCTTTATAAAATATAGAGTAGATACAATTAATATAAATGTATCAAAGTAACGTTATTACTGTATATTTACCTCTTTAGAAGTTTGAATTACCGTTTAAAGCATTTCATTCTTCGCGAAAATATCGTAATGTATTTATTTTTTATCTTAACAGTTATAATGGCGTAGATAATTGTATCCGTTGATCGTACACCATGAAATTTATGCAACATCGCTTCATCTCACGGACTTGTGTTAGCCTGTTTTAACTTATACGATGAAAAGTCATTGATCTTCGTTCCCCCAGAGTGATTCCATTCAAAAAGATCTAATTTCTATCTAAGTATGTTATTTAATATGTTACATAATGATAAACAATGTTATCAACTTTCAACATTTTCTCAATTATCAGAATATGCGCTTACTCTGTAATAATACTTTTAATATCGGTCAAATTCCTCCATACACGCGAATTTATATTGCAACATTAGCGGTAATAAACAATTTTATTTGTCATCCTTTTAAGAAACTGTAGTATCTTCCTTCAAACACTTCTACGTTTATTGTTTTCCTATATTTATACCGTTTCCCTCTTCAAGGATTTTCAATTGGATAGATTCGATTTTACGTGAAATTAAAAATTTCTGATAAAAATCTTAAAAATAGATGTGAGAATTGTATTCTAATTCTTTATGTAATGTTTTACACTTTCAGTTTCCTTCTATCCAAGTTTATCTCAATATTATCCGATACTGTTTAGTCAAGAGATATTATAGATGATCGAAAACTTCCAAACTATACTAAATTTATAAAAAGAGATATGTGTTTATATAATACTTCAATGAAATAATAAGCTTTTCCTTATTCTACGCTTTCTTATATCCACTTAAGATACGTCTTTTTCCGAATAAAATTTCAATTTCCAGTAAGTACAGCGAATGATCGACATTCTAATTTGCAAATAATACAAAGTAAATTTACCTTCGAAATCATGTTATATCTATATCCATAAAGAGATCTATATAATATCTTAAAATGTCAAACTTTTCCTCGTTGTATCCTATCTCGCGTTTATCTAAGAAATATCTTTTCCTTAAACAAAATTCCGTTTTCGATGCACATGGTGAATCATCGATGTTCCACATAAATAACATAGATGAAATTTAGCTCCAAAATCACACTATATTCATCCAAGAACCTACAATACCTTGCTCATGTCATAACAAATTCATCGAAACCTTCTTCCATTTTACTGCAACAATCGACCAGCATCTTCACTTAATCCAAACATAACTCGGAAACATAAACTTCCAACAAATACGATAGATCACAGATGACCCAAATTGCACGAAGAATCTACGGTACCTTAATCGTGCCATAACGAGACAGGAGTCTCGACTACTGTCGCCGCGACATAGTTAAGGCCTAACCACTGTCCAATCCGCATAACCAGGTGCACGGATTCCGTCGTGGAACAATCGGAGATCGACGAAGGAACGGATATATTATAGCGCAAAAAGCTGACTAATCGGTCAGCTCCGGAACTAGAATCGTTCTCTCATGGACGACGGTGACTAATCCCATTTCTTTGACTAAGCTGTACGCCATCACCTGCACACAATCCACTCGGTGCGGTGGCTGGAATTCTTCGTACGTTTGCTGTCGTCGCACCGGGACACACCGGGGCCCAGGTTGACTCAAACCGCGTCGCTCTTTCATTTAGGTATTCCTCGTGTGGCACGTTACATTGAATCACGTACTGGCTCGCGTACATCTATAGGGTGTCAAAAGAAACACGTCCTATTGTCTTGTTAGATGCACAATGTTGGTTCTATTTTAGAAAACCTATTTTAAAACCTGCAGGCTAGTGAAATTACTTTTTATGACACTGACGACGTTGAAATAAATTTACAACAATTGAACGATTCCGAAAATAAGCGAGTGCAGCCACAGGAACCATATAGAGGGCTGAGAATGATAATGATATAAATCAGTTCACTGCTGGTGCTTATATAATGATATACCGCGCCTATTGTTACAAAAGGTTGATCATTAAATTGCAACTTAATTAAACATTACACTAAAGAGATAATACATGTAGAAGTTAAAATACGTGGTTTTGTGAATTCAAATTGTTAAAATCTTGGCTCACGCTATTATGATGTTCATTTCGCCATATGTACGTAAAGTAGAATATTATAGTGTTTGAATTATTTCATCTAATCTATGTCTTGAGAAGAAATGGAAGACAGTGTAGATAGCATATAGAACGATTTTGGTCGACTGGGTATGTTTTAAAGAACGAATCCATGTCTCGTGAACTTGATAAAGAAAATTGAAAACTTACACGAACACTTGTTGGTCAATATTGAATCAATACCAATTGAAAATTCAAGGACAATGGGTATAATAACTACCCATATAGAAGGAGGATGAATATTTGATTTGGAGTAGTATAATAAATGATTGATTTAATTGATGATGAAACAAATAATTATGTAAAACCTTCTTTTAAATTAGTCTTTATAACATTACATTCTTTTCAATCCTGATTTTCTATTGCTTTAATCAATTTTTATTTATTTGCAATATTCATTATTACATAAATTTAAATTTATTTCTTCAACTTCTGATCATATGCTAGAATTATTAACATTTTCAATCGATTATTTGTCTACGTATTCGTAAACGGAATTGTTGAATAATTTAGAATAATTCGCATTGCTAACGTTCTTCTTGATTTTTTGTTTGATTTCTAATGCATCAATCGTCGATATAAATCGATCTAAGTATTAATTTTATATAAGAGCAAACGTTACAAAGCGAGTTTACGAATCGATCGTCTTTTGCTTCCTGCTATTAATATAGACTCTATAAGTTGCTCCAAATACCGGATTGAACTAGACACTGAGTTTAATTTGCGTTGCAGATGCTCGAACGTATATTAATCGATGTTAATTGATGGTATGTCGTAGTATTTTCCTACCCGTTTTATTTATGATACATTGTTCAGAACCTGTAAGATTTCATAGAAGATATTGACTCAACAATTTCAGAACACGTCTAACATACCAATTTTGTCACTCACTTCCCTGAATATTAATCATGAAGACGCAAGGACCATTAATTTTAATCTTCAAAAATTATATTCGTCGGTATTAAAGGCTTCGATATTTTTACTTTTACTTTTACTTTTAGTATTCATCTTTTACTTTTATTATTTATTCTTTAATCTGAAAGATAAATTTGTAATTTGTAAATGTTGCAAATTATATATGTTTCGCTCTCTAAATATCATAATAAATACTGTACTTTGGATATTCTACATACTTGTACTCTTACATATTTAAATTTTTCATGTGTGTACAAATATTCACAGTCTAATTATAATACAAATGTAATAAATAGTAATTGCATGTTTAAAAGTCATTTAAAAACTTAACGATATTCACGTATTCGATATTTGTTAATTGTAAAACAAAAAATTAACTCTTCAATATCTGCTTATTCAATATCTATTCCTATATAGCATAAAACACGATTTCTGTTTTCCTCCTTCAAACGTTCATAAAAGATACTTTACCGAAATCACTAAATTGCGCGGAAATCATGCTCATTAAGTTTCCTGTCATAAATCAAACACGAGCTGAGTCGTTTTCGTCACGACGCGTTTTGTATAATGAGTATTTAATATTCCCGGCGATGAGTTGCGCTACTTCCAATGCACCTATAGATTGACGACCGATCCACGTGCATACGCAACCACATGACGTTCCACCATTATATAGGGGTAAATGAGAGTTTACGAAACAACCAGAAGAATAACATGGGAAGTGCCTTACGTGTTGCATTCCTATCGCTTGGCTCACTCTGGGGACATTTATCGCGACGATTCATGTTCTTAAAACATACAT
The DNA here is from genome assembly GCF_910591885.1 of Bombus terrestris. Classification (NCBI taxonomy): domain Eukaryota; kingdom Metazoa; phylum Arthropoda; class Insecta; order Hymenoptera; family Apidae; genus Bombus; species Bombus terrestris. The sequence continues at coordinate 5,376,207 of NC_063274.1, forward strand.
CCTTCATACCTTATCGGCTCATACAAGGCGCGGCTTATTTTCAGAGATAATGCCCTTTGGTATGAGACCCTTTAATTTCATGGCATTATCGATCAAATATACCGAACAAATATATATTCTGGATTTGAAATAACTGCAGTGTAGAAAGCGATTGAAATTGTAAGATTAGTATACATATACACATGTAATCATTTGTGTGCTCTACGTTTTTTCATATTTTTTTTTTTTTTATGGCAATTAGGATAAGAGATATATTACTATATTATAGAGATAACATACATGCACTAGTTGAAAAATGTGTTTTCATGCTATCGTATTATTTGTACACTATTCTTCGTGAATACTTTTTTATTCGTAAAACAAATGTTCATCGTGTCACCCCATGTAAATGTCAGATCGTTTATCAGCACATCCATCAAATATGTATCGCATTGCTATAATACGTAAATATAAATGTTTAACATAATCAATATTTACGTTTATCATATTTATATGTATATGTACAAATATTATATAAGTTATTGTATTATGTAAGTTGTTCTAGGTATATGTAGAGTCATTCTTTTAAAAATCTTAAAACACTTCTGGACAAATTAAAAGAGAGAAATGTATAAAGAAATAATTATGAATTGCAGTATATCCGAAACAGTTAATTATTAACTTATCCCCAACTATTTAAAAATATCATTTTAACCAATTTTTAATAATATAATATTTTCATGCGCAAGACATGTCAGATCAGTCCATCATAATGTATGTATCTGATCTGAATCATAGTAATTAAACTTTTTGTAACTATATAACCATTTTTAACAAGATTTTTTGTATTTAAATTACCTGCGCGATCTTGACACTCCTCGCTCTTCGTGCGTGTTAAGGACCATTTTATTTCGAGGTAAAATTCTGGAGTCCTTGGGAGTAGAGGTATATGTTGGGTTCGGAATAGTCTCATTTTCCAACCAAACAGCACCGATTCTCGAATGCATTCCATGTCGTCGATCCTTAACTCGCTTCCGTCTCCTTCGTCTAGGCGTTTCATTCTCGTATAATTCGGAACAATTCGATCGTTCGGAATCGGAGAAACCGGAATCTAGACTTCGGAGATCTTGACTCAAAGGACTGCACGATCTGTTTGCCAGAACGATATTATTCTCGTCTCCTTTATCTTCGTCCTTTATTTCCATTGTGACCCTATAAAATTTTGAAAATGCTTATTTTTATGTATTACAATGATTGAAAATGCTTATATGGAAAACTTATCGAATATTAATGTAATTTACTTTCCTAGCATCTTTGCTAGCATCTTTAGCCTCGATTAAAAATTAAATAAACTTCGCAATTGCATCTAGTTCTATCCAAGTTAAAAATTTTTCGAAGAAACGTATTTAACAAATGATATAGAAGTATTTGTAACTGTAATCTGCATAGAACATATACGGGTTCAGTCCTTGAACTGAAATTCATCGCACTGATAAAATTGTATCCATAAGTCAAGAAAGAACTGGAGCAAAATTTTAAATGGTCAAATTACATATTTATCGTTCATTAAAATATATTATCTTATTCTATCAACATATTAAAGATCCTTTCTAAAAAAATCACATATCACTGATATACGTAATACAAGTATAATAGTAAGTATAAGTATAATAAATAATCGTACATTAAAATCAATTATTTTTGCAAAAATAAATATACAAATATATAAAGAACTACGGCAGATTAAAGGATAACATTTAAACATGGAAATAATGCTGGATTTATTAAACACCATTGTGATTAAAAACATAGTTCACAAAATACGAGACTAAAGGCATCAATGTAAAGAATAATTCGTGAACGATTTGAACGCTCGAAAACTTATCATACGGTTGTTGTGAAACTTAAGTAATTAAAGCTAACGGTACGAAAGTAGCGTTGTGTGTCAATGTGATAAGGAAGAACCAATAATAGTCAAACAAACGTACTTGATATGCTCGAGCAAACTTACGACAATATAAATTTCATCCTGATCGCAATAATTTCACTTACGTCTGAGTCATCAGATTTTCCTCGTGTATCGTTGTCATTCTCGAATATTGTCGTTCATCGTTTTCGTTTAGGCAGACGCGAATCGCCGTTACGTTTTCAGCATCGATCGTGTCGCTGGTATCGTTGATGCTGGACGAGTGCTCTTCTTCCGTTTCCTCTTCGGCTACTTCAAGATTGTACGCTATGTTTTGCTTGACATTAGCAAAATCGTTCCTCGAAGCGAAAGGATCCAAACTTTCTAGATCCTGAGACGCCATGTGACTCCAGAACACTTTGCTTTGATGTCTCTTAAACGCGCTCATTTTTTATATTCGCTTTCCTCGGCCAACTTTCGCGGCGATTCTAATCTCTTTTTATGAGGTATTCTACGTTGAACTCGTCGAAGGAGAAATTAGTTCAAATGCTTTGGGAAAGCTCCTTGAAATATTCAGGTTCGACAGTAACGACGAGGATGAGCAATGATGCCACATGTGATGCCACACTGGGGTGGTTTTACGATTCAGTAGAGCGAAACGACCCTCCTACAAGTCGCGTGCACGGAGGACCGTATGGTGTCCTTTGCAACCCCCATGAAGAATCCAATCGCTTTTCTCACTGACACCAAGAACTCTTCCTTTTACACGTTCTTTAAAATTTCTTCTTTTTTAAATTATGATTTCTAAACAATTTCTATTTAAACTGCACAATTTATGGCATGTACAAAAAACATGAAAATATCAACTTTTGGAGGTATTTAGATAGTATTTAATTGTAAACTTTAGAAGAGCATCGCCAAGTTGTTGAATGATTTAGTTCGGTCTTTAGTGAATTTTAAGTTCATTGTTTTATCGTTAATTAAGTACTAACACACATTGTCTCGCGTGCTTATGTGTAATAATTTGTAGTAAATACAGTATAACGATACCAATATTGTTCGGAATTTATATGTCGAATCAATAATCCATTAGATGCACTCGTACATCGATCGATCGATCTAAACGTATTGGTGCTTCGCGAACGACTGACTCGTATCGGGTCGCTTCCGACTTCCTCCCATAAGTCGCGCTCCCTTCCCGCCTCGAGCTCGTAAGCCAACTTGTATGAAAATAGAGCTCCTCCCCTTCTCTTTTGTCACCTCTACGGGGTGCGTACCAGTACGTGTACCCCCGTGAACCCTAGTATGTGTAACTCATGTGTAACCGCCAAAGCGTAACTAGGTGCATTCTACGTACAGGGCAGTGGCGTCAATAGGAAGTCCGTCCGGTTGTTTTCTATCAAATATAGTGCAATTAAATGTTGCAATTAAGGTGTTTCGACCCCTGCAAGAAACACAAGACAATAGTCAATTTTTAGTAACCTAAAGATCAAAATTATTTAACGAAATTGAACAAAGAAATATCATAGAGGGAACCGGTAATAATTTAGTAATAAAAGCAATATTAAAACAAACACAAGCGAAAAATTATATAATATATTAAAATGATTTATTAAAAGAATAGATTAATATTCATAATCGCTTATGTTTTATAAGAAAAATTTGCGAAACAAGGAAGGCCGTTCATAAATTTTTGGAGAAGGGAGATTAAAATCGTGCGGATGCAGTATGTGAGCCACGAGCGACGTCACGAAATCACGCCAATGCTATTTTTAAGGGCCAGGTGTGACTCCCGGTTCCCTATCGCTCTCGTGCACATGTATGTACACGTGGGGGTCGGCTTCCCCCTGCGAAAACAGGCTGAAGAGGCATTTTTCCACCACCACCGAACCTAGGGGCACGCGCCGCTCTGGACATCTGCGTGAAATGCTTCCAGTGATGAGTGTTCCGCACCTTTATATGTATGGATGATTCACTTAGTCAATTCTTTTACGACTTCGATCGCCGATTCACTTCAATTGGTTGGATTTGCGGAACAGTCATTTAAAACTGATTATGCATTAGCGATTGTTTCACTCTAATAGTATGGAACGATTGCATACATTAGAACGTGCTAAAAATTTATGAAATATTAGTTTTATAATTTGTATCTTGTATGTATGTGTATATATCACTTATTACAGTGTACACAATTACATAATCTAGCATTGTTAAATTTTAAGTACTTTACGCGTTTAACAAAGGATATTTAAATCATGTCGATGGACCATACATTCTAATTACGATTTAAATTGCTGGAACAGAGACTATGACGCATAGCCTAGCAAGTTTTATTCTTCCTTTTAACGATCATTTCGTGGATCGATGATTTCACACGTTGGAATTTTATTAATAATGGATTCCTTCGAACGTAAAATCTTTGGATGTAGGATGCTCCTGAACGTAATACATAATTAGTTCCTCGTAGCATTACATTACAAAAAAGATCTCTTAAAACCGTTAATTAAATCGTAGAATCGACTATGAAATTATATATACTTTTACCAATGGCGACTATATCTTACAAATAGTTTCTTCGACGATTCGTGGAAAGTGAGATTATATGACTACATCGAGCAAAAGAAAGCGCGTCTTCGAACATTAATTTGCATATGCAGCACCCGTATATTACTCGTATATACACGCGTGTTATGTGTGTACATGCATTGATGTGAATAAAATGATTGAAACGCGAAGACATTAGCTTTACTGAAATGCCAAGGCTAATTTCGCGCAGAAAACCTGTTATTGCGCGCGCATCTTCGTAGTATGCTATTGAAAGAAAAATGATAAAGGGGTAAATACACGTTTTTAGAAACATTGAAAGAGCTATAATCAATACGGTATACTTCTTGATTAACGATAATCCAGAATGCCTTTATTCTGTAACGACCGTTGTCCTATGGCATTGTCTCGAAACGTCAAATACATATGCGCGGTAACGTCTGCAGCTATGCGTCCCATAAAAGCATCAAAAGGTCTACAGGACCCCTATTGTGCGTGGAGATCCGTATGAAATAGGGGACAGCTGGGAGTAGACCGTTATTTAAACGTGCGCGCGCGCGCGCTGCCGAGCACGCGTCTATCCAAATTGGTTAGTGGAATTTAAATTTCTGATAAAAGACTCAGAAACTTTTATCGTATCATGTGTTCCGATAACTGCAACTGTAGGGATACAATCGAATTTTTACCAAGCAGATGTTGAATTTTGCGATCTCATTATATGTCATGCATACCAAATACTCCTGCAAATAGAGAATTTTTGTTTATGTATAAATATAAAAATCGTATATAATTTCATAATTTTTTTACGAAATTATAGAGTTTTAATAATATATATGTACATGTACTCAGATATAGGAAAATACTATTCTTTACATAAAATGTTAATATTTTATGATATAAAATTCTATCTATTAATTCCTGAAAGAGATTGTTCAATCTGTAAGAATTACTAAACATTCCTTTTTTACAAATAAATCTACATATAATTTAATGTACTTTCATTAGTTATATCTCTATTTAAAAACACAATATAATTAGATGTAAGTAATATTATACGTATTATTGATAAAACATTTAAGTCAGCGTATGATGTGCCAATTTATACCTTTGACAAGCCTTAAAAGGAATTAAATTCAGAATCGTATCGGTCATACCAGTATGCCGCGCCATCTACATATGAATATTATATCAGAAGATTCTTGATGTTTTTCACTAAAATTTAATGGTGAAAAATACCTTCCGTTCTCTAAGCACTTTAATCTCATTTTTGATTGGTGAAAAATAATCTGAGTCTTTTATGTTAACCAATCAAAGAAACGCTAGAATGGAATGCGGGAAGAAATCTTTGGTGTTTCAAGTGGAGGTGCCACTAACTCCACCTATCGATAGACAATTTCTTGTAATTGTGCTTTGCTGTGGCGTTGAACAAACTTTATTCGATTATAAATTGTGTCCCATTGCTTTAGCAGTAATTCAAAATGGTAATTAATTGATTTTCATCTTCCTTTAGTATATCGTAAAGTAATATTTTTGAAATATCGCCAGAAATCGAAATTATAATGAATTAACTTTCATTACCCGGTTTCGTATAGAGATATGACAAATGGCGCACGTGTATCAATAGATCTTTTTAATTATAAACTAAAAAAAATTATTTCTTAAAAATATTATAATACAATTTATAAAACAATTGTAACTTACAAACTTTTTATAGTTTATTATACTTTCAAGTGATTGAATAAATAATACTTCGCATTATTAGACGATAAATTAATGCAAAAAATATCATAAAGATGCGAAAAATATAATTAGAACGTGGCAACTTATATGACATAAAGAAATTAAAATATATGGAAAATGTTTGTTAATATTAGTAATAAAAATAGTTCTAAAAATTTAAATGGTCATTTGCAGGTTTCCTTGAATCCTGTCAGGATCCTCAAAAATGAAGCAGAAGAAGAGAAAGCAGAAATTGCCAGGCTAAGTTTGTTTGTAGGAGCAATAGCCATTGGCGACTTAGTAAAGTCTACACTTGGACCTAAAGGTATGGATAAGATATTGGTGGCTCATGGCCGATCTGCAGGACAAGTTCAAGTTACCAATGATGGTGCAACTATTCTCAAAAATGTTGGTGTGGATAATCCTGCTGCTAAAATCTTAGTAGATATGTCGCGTGTTCAAGATGATGAAGTTGGTGATGGTACCACTTCTGTAACTGTCCTTGGTTGGTATAATTATTTTAATTTCTTTAATATCATTAGTATATAACTTAGGAAAATTCTTTTATATTAAAAATAATATATAAAATCAATATAAAATTTTAGTATTATTTGTACTTAATATGCAGTGTTTAAAATAATCATTTCATATTTTAGCTGCTGAATTATTAAGAGAAGCAGAGAAATTAATAGATCAAAAAATTCATCCACAAACCATAATTTCTGGCTGGAGAAGTGCAACTAATGTAGCAAGAGAAGCTTTGAAAAATGCTGCAGCTGATAATTCTGCAGATCCTGAACGTTTTCGTGAAGATTTATTAAATATTGCCCGTACAACTCTGAGTTCAAAAATTCTGTCCCAACACAAGGAACATTTCAGCAAGCTTGCAGTAAATGCTGTGTTGCGTCTTAAAGGATCTGGCAATTTATCAGCTATTCAAATAATTAAGAAGCGTGGAGGAACTTTAGGTGATTCCTTCCTTGATGAGGGATTCTTACTAGACAAAAAACCTGGTGTACATCAGCCACAGAGAATAACTGATGCACGTATACTTATAGCGAATACTCCTATGGATACAGATAAAATCAAGGTAAAGAAGAAATATATGAATTTATAATAGTTCTATAAGTTCTATAGTAATTCAGCAATATTCATGTATATATTGGTTTACAGGTATTTGGTTCTAGAGTTAGAGTTGACTCAATGGCAAAAATTGCAGAATTAGAAGGAGCAGAGAAGGAAAAAATGAAGGTAACTATAAAGTGTAATTATATTACAATTAACAAAAAGAGCTATGTTTAATTATTTATAATCGCGTGTTTACAATTTAGGATAAAGTTGAGAAGATCATAAAACATGGCTGCAACGTTTTTGTTAATAGACAGTTGATTTATAATTACCCAGAACAATTATTCGCTGACGCTAATATTATGGCTATCGAGCATGCTGACTTTGATGGTATTGAACGACTTGCTCTTGTTACTGGTGGGGAAATTGTCAGTACCTTTGATCATCCTGACATGGTGAAACTTGGCAAATGTGATCTCATTGAACAGGTATGACTGAATAAATTGGAATTATGATTAGTGAATTAGCACTTTTAAAGATACATTAATTTTTTTAGATAATGTTGGGTGAAGACACTTTATTACGATTTTCTGGAGTTCCTTTAGGAGAAGCTTGTACAGTAATTATTAGAGGTGCAACCCAGCAAATTCTTGATGAAGCTGAGAGATCTTTGCATGATGCGCTTTGCGTATTATCAGCTACAGTACGTGAATCGAGAATTGTTTATGGAGGAGGATGTAGTGAGATGATAATGGCTTGTGCCGTAATGAACGCAGCTACTTCTACTCCTGGAAAAGAAGCAGTTGCAATGGAATCTTTTGCTCGTGCATTGCAACAATTGCCCACTGTTATTGCCGACAATGCTGGTTACGATTCAGCTCAACTAGTTAGTGAATTGAGAGCTGCACATAATTCTGGCGCAAATACCATGGGCCTCGGTATGTTTATTTTGATATAATAAATATAATTTACAGTTGTTATTGTTATAAATAGCAATAATAGATTATTAATTATTTTGACTTATCTCTTATTAATAGATATGGAGCAAGGAAAAGTAGGCTGTATGAAACAATTAGGAATAACTGAATCTTGGGCTGTGAAGAGGCAAGTTTTAGTTAGTGCAGCAGAAGCAGCCGAAATGATTTTACGTGTAGATGATATTTTACGGGCTGCACCCAGAAAGCGCGTCAAGGATCGCGGACGTTGTTAATTAAACCAGATACTCGTTCACTGCTTTATCTGCACTGCTTTTTTCGTAACACGAATTATAATTAAATAATAAACAATTCAGCTTCGTCCCTTTTGTTAATAAATATTGACACTAATTAATACCAACATATTTCTTTAATGCTATGGTATGTAATACTATTTTACGTTATAAATTTTACATCACTGTTCGAAACAGAAATAAGAGAAGGGTTTATAAGAAAATCGGACATTTTGCGATCATCATTTTTTATAACAATACAATAGTTTTAACATCAATAAATGCTTAATACCCTAAAATTGTATATTTTCCTTACTAAAGCTTTGTATTAGCAACATCTATACAAAATTATAAATTTGAATAGAAAATTATTATAAATTCGTACAATTGTAAGGAATACTATTATGTACATCAAGTCAACCTAACTCGTATTTTTAAATCTTGAACTGATATTATATTCGTTTACATTGACCAATATACGATATATATTAAAAGATGAGATATGTTTATGAATATAAATTTAAATTTATGAACTTAAGTGAACTTAAAATTATAAGCCAATTTTTTAGCCAAACTAACTAACAAGTCATATATATTCTACATTTAAATGTGACAAAAATAATTTGTTGCTTTAGTATGCAAATCGTAATTTTGGATCATAACCGAGTTTATCAAGGTTAGGATTACAAGCAAAATTAATCATTGGAGGTGGACCACACATAAGTACTATTGTATCAGGTGATGGAGGGAATAAATGATCCTTGATCATATCCGCATTTATAAATCCAGTACTGTACGGCCAATTTTCACTACTAGTATCTATCGTATACCAGAGTTTCAATTTGTTAGGATGATTCTTCGCAATATCATCTAATTCATCTCGAAGTAATATATCTTTTTCTGTTTGATTGGCAAAAAGTAGTGAAGCTTGAGTTTCATCTGTAGAATCCTTTATTATAGCACGAATTAATTGTAGCATTGGTGTGATTCCTGTCCCACCAGCTAACATTACAATCTGCAACAACATACAAATTTATTTATTTCTTAAAGTTTACAAAGAGAAAATATAATTGCATAAATTAAATACATGTACCTTTTTAACATTATATTCCACAGGTGGATCTTTTCTCAAAATTTTTATAGAAAATTTTCCATGGCCTTTATAAACAAGCCGACCAGAAGGTCCTCTAAAATCAACTGTCTCCCCAATTTTTAAGTTTTCTAAGTATTGAGACATTTTTCCTCCTTCAGGGAATTTTGGATGTACATTTTTAAAATATACCTAAATATATAATTTTATTCATGACTCTCATATTAAACTACATAAATCATATTTTATTCATTTTATTATTTACCTTAATAACAAGATCTACATAACCATGGTCATCATCACTTGATACAGGTGTATAAGAGCGTATAACGACTTCATCCCCAATCTTCACTGTTAAATGAACATGTTGACCGATTGGTAATCCTAATATATGATCGGAAGTTGGCAATGCAAATCTGAATTTTCTTGTATCATGACTTAATATGTCTTTTTTTATTAATGGTAAACTATATTTAACAACTGGTTCAACCAGTAAAATTGGAGATTTCTTTTTCTTATCACTTCTCCAACTGTTGTAAAATTTCACTGCTAATCCTATTACAGCTATGGTTCCTACAGCAGCCAGTACTGATACAAACTAAAACAAAAAAAGGAAAATATAGAAATTACAAATTTAAAAATGAAGTTTATAAAATAAACATATTCATTGTATTTAAAATTTTGATCAAATTTGCAAGCATTTTGAAGATTACTAAAGAGTTATATGTAATACTTAAGTACTGATTTTTAATACACAAAACTAATTTGAAAAATATGATATCAATTCAAAAGATATTATCAACAAAGTAGATGAGAATACTCAAAACGTGACAATCTATTGAATGTCATCTGCATATATAGAAATACATTAAATCATGAACTTTATAGATTCTTCTTACAACAATAAATGCTTAGAATCTTCAGCTTTTAAACAATTTAATTTACTGTAGTACATAACATGTCATCACACAAACATTCTTACAATTTCTTTTACAATTAAATTACACTTTTTATCCATTTATTGAAAAGGACAAACCTATTACCTACAATGAAACAATAATAAACTAATATACGAGAAATTGATTGCTTGAGTTATACAAAAACACAATGCCAACCAGTTACATGCATTGCGGCTTATTAATTTTTTTCGAAATTTTCGATTAATAAAAATAATACGGTTTCAGAGAACTTATATTTTTTATTCAAACTACTTACCAGTGATCGTAAGTTTGACATCGTAAATTAAATCACACGTGGTTAGAATCTCAGTAAAAAAATGTTGAAAATGAGGCTAAGGTCGTAATCACAAGAGGAGATAGAAAAGGTAAACAAAAAAGGAATCCGTAAGATTCACAAGTGCTAATGCTTTGATAGCACACTTATTGAGAAAGAGTACGGAAATGTCTACAGTTCGTTACTAGTTTTGAAAGTTTTTCATGCACACACTTCGAGAAATTGCCGGCTTCTACATGGGGTCAGACACAGGACGCTACCCTTTAAAATAGATCTTACTTCCCTCGATCTAAGAACAGTTCTACTATTCCAGTATATTTATAGCTATATTACCGAAGGTATTACAAACGTAGAGTAAATGTGGCTTTATATATTGTAATATGTTGTATATTGTTAAATATTGGGTAACGCATCAAAAGAGGATTGTCATAATTATCATAACTGCTATAAAGTATATAACATAACACTACAATTTTTCTACATAATTTTATATATATATATGTACATATAATAACAGTATTAATATAATAATATTAGACAAATGGAAGCATTTTTATCAAAGGGAAAGTTTTTTAATCAATCAACTAACCTTAGTGAATAATGTATGTATACATATATTACGAAGAGCTTAATAAAGATATATATTCATATATGTAAGTATATTCATAAGATTCATTGAAGTGACAAATAATAAGAATCTAAGGAGTAGATTTGTATTAATTTAAATTTAACAATGTTTTGTATTGCTTCAAATTGTCGAATTTATAAATCTGATTAGATGATCAAAAATTTAAATAATAGCAAGCACTTACGTACTCGTTCACTTTATCTGTCTAAATATAATCGTTTAATTACATAATTTGATAATGAACAAATTTAATTTTCGATTAAGTTCAAACTAAAAAGAAACCATTATATTTAAATAAATATTTTATATTATACGTTTATGTATAAACAAATAATAAAAAAATTTTATTAAATGCCATATACGCACGTTAAATCCATTTGATGCAAAACTCACTTCATTCGGCATAATTACGATAATTGTATTATTTACTATATATTCACAAGGAACGTATCACCTTATAACTATTATATCATTCAATTCAGTTTATTTATAAATGTCGTTTGCAAATTAAACTATAAACGGTACTTATTCTAAAAGAATTCCATGAACAATATTATAATCATCGGCTCAACTGGATGATCGTACAATTTTTACAACTACAATCATATTTACTGAATGATGAAACAATCTTGATTCAAGGTCGCTGCTTACTGATAATATGTTTTTAGATATTCTTTTTATAGCGTAAAAACTTGTAAAGCGTTTAAGATAGAGATGTTGAAAAATAACTTAACTAATTTTATATTACTTTCAAGTAATTTGAACAATAATGGCACTACTCGTTAAAAAAAAATTATAAAATGAATGATATTTCGCTTATAATATCATGTCCTTTTAACAATTATCTCAAAAGTACAAAATATATGTATATAATAATTTTTCAATGTCATCTTATAATAAATAGGTATAAATGTATAAATGAATAAATGTATCTTTATATAACTACACATGTATACAATACAACAAGCATATAACACAAATACAGTATAGAACAACATAACAATAAATTATATTCATGTACATATAGTTTTCCTATAAATACTACATCTATTGAGAGTTATAAATGAGAATAAATTGAAAAGGTAAAAACATTGTCATTATCTTAAAATAATCCAAAAATATATCTGCTTAACAAAAATAAGACCTCGAGTTTGTTATCCGGGCTAGCCATTTATATCACTCAATCGATCTCGCGACTTTACAATATTAGTATATAATGTAAAAACTGTGATGAAATTAAAGATAATCAACTTTACTTCATTAAAAATAATAAAGAAATAACATATTCTGTAGTAAAATATTTTTTATGTTGTTTCATAATGCGATATACAAATTTGAATAATATTAATATATTTATGTTAGTAGCGACATCTTAGAAATCGTTATAACTTATAGGTTAGTTGACGATAGAGGTTAGGTGATATATCAAACGTTGATGTAAACAGATAACCGAATTTGTAATATAATCGTATAGTTTCAAGATCACGTTTTGTCTCGTGATTTTTGACGTACTTAATTATATATCCCAATGACAGCTTTACATCGTGCGTTATATACATGGTTTAATCTTTTGATTTTTCTGATTCTGCTTGTCTTGAGGCTCGATCAGAGGACACAATGGAATTGGTTTATTGTTTTTATTCCACTGTGGTTGTTTGATCTCATAGTTTCGGTTAATATTATTATTAATATCATTACTCTTTTTAAAAATGGACGTATTGATCATTTACCCCGGGAAGTAAGTTTTTTTCATCAAAAACTATTACTCGCATATAAATTGTAAATATTACTAATTAATTTGTTAATAAGAAGATTGCAAAAATTTTCACTTTAATTTGTAGTATACTATTCCCTTAATTATATGAATAAATAAAAAATTTATTGTCCATTCTACTGCTAATAAGAATTTTGTTAAAAAGAAAACTTAATTTGTTATGTATTGAGTGACAAATTATATGTAACATTCATTATTAATTATATGTAACATTCATTCATTGAAATTCTTGAAAATATAATATTTCATACAAAAAGTTAAGCTTATGAATTTGATATAAACATGTAATGTGATAAAATTGGGTACTCATTATATTTTATGAATGCTGAAAATATCTTCTTTTCAGATGTGGTATACATCAGTTATGCTCATGAAAATAAGTGCCCAAATTTTAATATGTTTGAAATTAGAAGCACCACATTGGTTTTTACCAGCAAAACTTGTTTTGGGACCATTTTGGATTCTTCTTCCAGCATTGGCAGTTGATGTCTTTATAAATTTGATGCATCATTATCGATATTAACAATGACCAAATCACAGCCGATTCAGAAATATTACAATAAATGTATGTAATATCTACCATGTTTTATATGAATACAGTTTGTATAAATTAACTTTAATTATTATTGATATAATTATTATCAATGCCGTCAAAATTATGTTGATTTCAATTATAAACAATGGCTATATTTTTTGTATATTTCAGGATCACTTTTTTAACTTAAAAACATTTTGAAAAAGAGTAGTAATTTATTATTTATTTTCATCTCATATGTATATGTTATATAATGATTAATTAATAGGTACAATGTGTGTAAATACTTTTCTGACATTAGATTTTATTTTACATACCAGTCTTTTTTGGATAGTAAAAGTGACAAAGTATATAGTGCATGTTTAGATAGTATGGTAGTCACAAGATGCCACTCTAGTTTACTATAAATACTCTATTGCACAAGGATGAATAGGACAAAGATATAAATAAGTAACTCTACCTCGGATCCATTATTGAAGCTTTTCTCATTAGTTCATAAGACTGTCATCTCTTACAAACAATAAAGTGACTGTAATATTTTTTAGTATATTTATTAATATATAAAATAAATAATAGTGAAACATTAGAAAGAATTTATGTACTTACCTTTACTGTTATGCAACATGGTTCATTGACAAATGTCTTTTGCTTGCATTGTGCATATGATAATTATTCCAGCAACCATCTGTTACATTTAAAGTCCTACATCATTGAAATTCTTTCAATGAAAATGATTAGTGGAATTGGAATGTAATTGTTAGTAGAACACAGTACGAATGATACAAAACATTTTGCTAGTTTAGTTGATAGTAGAACAAATTCTGTAACAGTGTTTATACATTTTTACTATGAATTTTTTAATCTAAGTATTCCTTTTGTGTGAATAGAACTTATGAATTCATAAAGTGAATAAATCAACAATTTTATAGTGATCTACTGAGCTGGATATAAGTAACATGCAGCAGGTAGAATGACCAGATCTGTTTTTACTATGTTACATTAAATATCTATATAGTTTATAATAATTAAAAAATTAACAATAAATTTTGCAAAAACTAAGATTAATACTATAAATTAAGCTATCTAAATATTAAATATAAAAATACTAAATATTACAAATTATCATATATACAAGTTTATAATTTGAACTCATTATTTATTAATATTTAAATAAATAAATATATACTCTATCCAATCATATTTATTATTTTTATTGCAATTCTATTTTACAGATGAACGTGATTTATTTTATATTTCTATGTTTATTATTATCATTAACGAAAAGTGGAGCTAATGAAGATCAAGTTACAGTGACAAAAGTTCCAGCAGGTCATATAGCTGAACTTCCATGTTTGAGCAGTGATGATCATCATCGTTTTATGTTTTGGCACCTTACTGGTAATAATCGCATTATTGGGCCTGGAAATTTAATGGATGAAAACAAATATAATTATGAAGTGTTAACAGGAAAGCTTTTCATAAGAGTAAGTAATTATTGTAAATATTCCTCTTACAACTTTTAGGTATTTTATCTTAAGAAATTATATCTTTTATTAGAGTGTATCAACAGCTGAGTCTGGTTTCTATAAGTGCTTTTCCAAAGGTATATCAGATCGTTCTAATATCACTAGTAATACTATTGAATTAATAGTTAAGAAAGATTGGGAAGATCTTTGGGAAAACGATTTTGAGGTATGTTAAAATACGTTATATCTTCAATAAATATATCTTTCCTATTTGTTTTCAATACTCTCTTTCTTATAGACAAATTTATTACGGGGTATGGCTGCTGTTATGGTAATAGTTGTTGCTATAGCTATTGTTCTTTTCATTATCACAACAAAAAGGAGACACAATCGCAATTTTTTTGGTAAATATTATAAATTGATATGTAAAACAAAATATCATATTTTTATGTTTAATTAATGTGAATTATTTCAGATTTGGAAGAATCAAGAGAAAATTCTCCTGCAAAATATACGCCAAATATCTATACTGTTCCTCCACCATCTATGTCTATACCAACAATTGATGAAGGTGGTATTGATAATGAAGCTCTTGACATTGATTTCCCAAGAGTCTTTAATCAAATGCAGAAATAATGAATAATTTTGTAATATATTCAAAGAAATTTTGTTTCATGGTGAATGCAATATAAAGACATACACACATACATACATAGCCATATTCAAATTTATATACATATACATTGATTTAGGAATTGTGCCATGAAGACACAAAATACATAATCATTTCATAAGTAAAAAAATAGTTTTAATAAATGTTTTGTAGATGAGAATTCTCTTGCAACATATTGTATATATATTTCTGTATATAAATAATGATTAAGTAGTTTAATTATATGTTTGAGAATTTGCAGCTGTTCCATGAGTAGTGTTCAACATACTATCATTCGTTACATCTTCTTCATCTTCTTCTTCTTCCTCTTCTTCAGGTTCCACTTCAGTTTCTAATAATCTTATTTTCCTATTGTTTTCACTTAAAACAGCGGCCACTTTTCGCGCACCACTGACTGCTATTTTTTTAGCAGTTATACCTTGAAAAGGTCGTGGCCAACTGTTACCTAAAAGATCTGTTAAACTAATTGCATTCTTATCTTGATTTTCAAAAATTCGGACGTTATTCAATGGCAATTGTACAAGATACGATGCATGTGTATGTTTGTTAAGTAGCAGTAAACTGAGATGTTCGTTAGAGTAAAATTGTAAATCAACTACAGTACAGTCTATGTATGTTTTGGAATGAGATTCTGTAAAAAACAAACGTTATGTTACTTTAAAGAATCAAATTATTAAATATATTTATAGTAAAATAACAAACCTGATTTATAATCTGTATCTATAGTACTTAATTTAAACCTAAGAGAAATAGGTTCTATGCATGAACACTCGACTTTAAACAGTCGTAATATTTGATGGTCAGCATCACATGTAGCTACTAGCAAACTATCATTGTTTGTTACAACTTGCGATGATGTAAATCCTATAGACGGCGACAAAGCAATATTTGATATGGTAAAATGTTCAATTAATCCTTGGTAAGACTCACGAAAAACATTATGTATAGCAGTAATTAATTTCGCATGAGACTGTAATAAGGAATAATTAAGGTCTTGTTTCACAATAAGAGGATGATCACGAAGACAATGATTTTCATCGAGCATAGTAGCCCATTCGCTTCCTTCATGAGTTAGACAAGTTTGTAAATTCTCCCGTCGCAAGTATTGACCTAACTTTTCTAAATTCACCCCTTTTCTTCCTCCAACACCAGATTCAGTCATATCAAAACCGCGCAAAAATTCGGCGATAAATGTTAACTCTTGTTGACTGACACGACTTACTTCAGATGGTATTCTTTCATCTGACAGCCTTAAAATTGCAACGTATAACCACCTTAAAATAAAAATATAAAATAGGAGAAATAGAAATAGAAATAGTAGAAATATTGGATAATAATTTTATTTTTAAACGTACCGGAAAAACGCTTTATAGTCACGCATGCTATGATCTATCACTTGTTGAATTTCAGAAGATTTTGCTAAAAAAGCTTCTGATGCATGAAGAGCATTAGTTATAATAGTTTCATCAGTAAGTCCTAGTAATTCATACGAGCCACCTAATCTGACCATTCCTCTCATTTCAGCTAATTGGTATACGAGGGCCATCCCAACGCTAGTTAAATTTTTTAAGACTAATTTCTACAAAATAGGAATGGATTGTTGTGATGTAGATAAATTAAAGAAATTATCACCAAATATTACCATCGTACCTGTATATTACTATAACACATTTCAATGCTATGTCCTAATTTTTTTAAACCCTTTTCAGTCAAATCACGCAGCAAGAAATTCTCTAAGTTTTGGGTAGGTATACCAATCATTAACAGTTCTAAAAAGTCCGCAGCAACTCCACCAGGTGGATTTGTTTCTGCATATCGTGCAAGTTTTTCATCCATTTCCAAAAGAATTGTCTCCCATGCTTCAGATATTGCCATTAACGTACGTGAAAGATAATCCATCAAGTATTCGATATTAGCTTGAGCTTGTGCTACCTCAAATTTAGATAACAAATTTATAGAAATTTAATATTATTTTAAAATAAACTTTTAAAATATATTAAGCAAAAAACCTTTAAAAAAGCTGTGTCTTGTTCCAACAGTGGACACCATAATCTACTTGCTTTGATGCCAATATTATCCTTCCATGTAATCCACATTGATTTGCCAAATCCACCACTAATTTCTAATATTTGACCATGACCAACAGAAATTGTACCACAATAGAACATTCCAAATATATACATTGCGACATTTCCATCATCTAAGCCAAGCTACAGCATATACAATTATCTATAGATGATCACAATGTTAATATTCCAAAACATACATGATATTTAAACTTACAAAAAGTATATCTAAAGTTTGAGATAAAACTTCCTTGCGTTCTGATTCTTGACCAAAACCTCTATTTAAACTAGGTAAAGGTGGCAGATATTCTCCAGTCGGTAGCATATTTGCTTTGCTACCGTTTAACAAAGTATCACTTTCTAAATTTGCTAATGGTAACCATGTCATACACGTAATTGCATTGTGCAACATTAACTTTGTTCTATGTATAATATTTTTATTCTCAATATCTACAAGACACACTAATTTAGAGACTTCATAACAAATCGCTAGAAGTTTTCCATCTGGTCTCCATGCTAAATTCGTTATAGTATCAGATTCCTCTTGAGGACTCAACAACCATACTCTTTGCCATGTTAATCTATGTAACGTAACTTCTCCTATAAAAATCATTTTAATAAAGATAACATTATTTATTACATTTATGATATTCAAGAATTCCTACTATTATAAATAAAACTGATATTGTGATGAATCAAACTCTGATAATATTTATTAAAAAATTAATAATATGTTTTTATTAACTTATGTATAAATAATTAATATCAACTATAAAGTGTTATAGAAATTTAAACAACCGAAAAACTTCAACTTTTTATTTACTAAATGAAAAATCTAACCTTTCACATTTGCGATTGCTAAGAGATCCATTTTTGGAGACCATTGCATCCGTGTTACTTCAACTAGAAGTTGTCTTTCTTCTAATTGTCTCATACTACCTGCCATTTTTGTAATATTGATCAGAATTTAACTTTCAACAACATTCTGTCGAACTATTAGAAACCGCAACTTTGAGGTTATGTTTGCCATCGGTATATTTTGTTTATAAATAACACAACATTGCATATATATACATAAAAGTACGAAAACCAGTTTTTCTACATACATCTAGAATCGAAAGCCAAGACAAAGTGTTCAAACCAATCACATACAGTACATGCATATATTTATTAACATTTATAGAAAGACAAACTTTTATATACAGTTTCAAAATTTTTGCGTTTGTCATATTTCAGCAAAATGTAATTATGAATGAAGTATAAACTTTACACAATGTCTCTTTTAATGTAATACTAGATACTATCAGATAATATATACATATAATCTGATACAATTAAGATAAAATGCTATTATGCTATACATATCGCAGTGTTATGAGTCATGAGTCAGGTAGCTTCTTAATATCATATTTTACTTGAAAATGTTACAATCGGGATGTATTAATTTCATGTAGGTTCGTGTATGAAAAATTCCTGAATGAGCGTAACAGAAATGCGACAGTTAAACAAATTGTCTAAATGCTGCCAAAAGCAATTCAGCGAATGTCGAAGGTGGAGAACTAAAATTAAAAATAAACACCGTTACTGACTTTTTAGCATGCGCACGAGCTGCCGGACATTACAGACAAATATTTCGCGCCTAAACAAATTTCCGATAGAAATATCATTTCGAGTTTCATGCGCTAACAATAAATTGTTATGATACGTACGGCCGTACTAAGTCTAACCGAAATGGGATACGTGAATTGCGTGATGCGTCTTCTCTTTAGGAATGAGGTCATTGAAGTTCGGCACAAAATTGGAGTAAACCAGATTTTCACACTATCGCATTTTCAGAATGTGAACTCTGAATTTTAAAATCTAGATGATAATTAATATTATAAAATAAAATTTTGCATTAGAAATTTTCTTTATATTTTTATCCATTTCTTTAAATATTGATTTTTACAATAGCATTTGTTTTATGTTAAGAATTTCTGAGTAAGTTTGAAAAAACCGAGGATCATTGGCTCTTGAGCGTAGAGGAAATAAGAACTTTCGATTTTGGATATTTCAAGAATATTTTTCTGCATTTACGTTAAAAATGCGTTAAAAATTGGTGATCTGCAATACTGAGGCCAGCTTAAAGCTAAGATATTTATATGAAAGTGAATGCAATTAATATTCAAGGGAAAATAAGGACTAGTGAAAATTTCGGAGCTTATTAAAAATTTCTGGTTCTGTGTAAAAAGTAATTATATTAAAGCCAAGAATTTTATTTCTCATAAAAAGGCAAGAAAGTGTAATTTACAGACAAAGAATAGAAACAGACGCAACTTAACTTTCTGTTTATCAAACAACCTATCACGTTAGTAATATACGTTTAGTAAATACGAATTCACCATGTTCACAATATTTAACAAAACCTTATATCTTTAATAATAAACGTTCAACGTTCAAGCAGAGAAAAAATAATAAAGAAACAAAATACTATTCACAAACGAATAAATCAAACAGCTTGTACAAAGACTCGTTCAGTAAACTCCCACACCTCATCCAGAAGTATTATCAAAATAAATAAAATTTCAACAAAAGACACGAATCCTGTTATCCTTTTAATCGTCTACTTCAAAAGAAATTCATTTTTGGAGAGCTAATTTCCACTACCTCCAATTCATTGTAAAACCAGTCATAAATCGACTTCGAAAGTTTGATCGCGAATTGATCATATTATTATATGATCCACTATATTAAATGGAGCATTTTTTAAGATTTCTAGTCATTTCTTAAAATTTTATATATATACGCAAGTAATTCATTTTTACCAAAAATGATAAACGACCCCTTAACGAAATAGGAAATTTCTAAATGAAGAAATGAAGAAATCGATTAGTTCTTTAGTACTAGATACATTTGAATTCATAAATAAAATTACAATGTTTTCCGTTCTTTTCATATTGGCAAAATAAGTCAAAATTCTTTGCAATAATTCCACCGTTCCACTAGAAAGTGCTATAGACTTATAGGCTTCTTTTTGGATAGCTTACATCCTGGGGATTGATAATTCAATCGACGAGTTTACTCGTCTAGTTAACAGGTTAATTAAAATTGGTTCGCCCTAAAACCTCAATAGTCGCGACACCTGCGTCTACGTGGTTCTCAACCATCACGGCGCTACGGATCCATCCTACCGATCAATTCCGTGAAACTTGAGGAAAGATCCCCTAACCCGTTTCGATACATTTTTAAATTCATCTTTCACTCGGCAAAATCTAGTCGTTATTCTATTTGTATATTCAGATCGGAAAGAAAAATAAATCGTGGCGCGTAAGAATTTGCTGCAACTCGTCCATTCATAAATCTATTCATCGATACCAAAATCCGCTCGGTGATGTGGCGCAGCCAGAACGAAGAGAAAAAACGACTTCGCAGCAGTTCCATAAAAACGTATTCGTAAATCTATTCGTCGATATCGAAACCTATTTATCGCTAACGTGCATGCAGAATGAGCGAAACAACTCGAGGCGCGTAAGAACTTGCGTCGACGACTCGTCAAATCGCTCGTCCGTTCCTAGATCTATTCTCCGATATCGAAATCGTTAGCATCGTGTAATCCAGAACGAAGATAAAACCAACCGGCGTTAGAAGTTAGGACAAAGTCGATCGAAGGTGGTGGCAGGCTGGCGAAGAACGCGTGCGGAGCAGGAGGGCGCCGAGGAACGCCACTGGCCACGTGACCCGCCAGCAGAATCCGCGGCGTCCGCCGAAAATCTAAATCCGTCCGAGCCGAGAAGAAGAGGCACCCGCCGCCGGCCTCCGGGGACTCGCCGCCCGAGACCGCAAACGCGATAGTCAATAATTGCCTTTAGGGTACACCGGATCGGCGAGCGCCAGAAGAGAGAGATCGAGCGCGATCATCGTCCGCGTGTGCAACCCAACGACTGTCGGACGAACGCAACCCGTTCCTCGGTGGCTTGGAGCACTAGGGGAGGGTAGCCAAGACGTCGAAAGGATGATACGCGTCGACGAGACTGACCCGGTGGGCGGTAAGGGAGACCAAGCATTGCTCGATACACCAAACGGCGTGCCAGTCTATGGAATGCTTACGATCGCGTCGAAGATTATCGTGCATCGTTGGTGAAATATTTGATGGGAATGATTTATTGGAACATAGATATCAAGTTTTGATAATTATAGTTTTATCGTACGTATGGTGAATAGGTATGCAGAGTTTCGAGTGTAAAATTCTTCGGTATCGAGGATCATCGTGATCTGTTTGTGAAACGTTTGATGGGAATGATCTTTGGAATATGTAGACGCAAAGATACAAAGTTTTCTCAAGTATGATATATTATTTGTGGTGAATAGGATTGATGTCGATTGTACAATTGTTGAGCATCGAAGATGATCGTAGTTTGTTCGTGAATCGTTGGAGACGATTGTTGGAATATATATATATATGTACGATAGATATAAAGAGATATGCAATTTCCATAGTATATGGTATATTATGTGGTGTGAATAGGACTAGTGTCGAGGGTTTCGGGTGTAGAACTGTCGAATTTTTCAACGTCGAAAATCGTTGTGCTTTGTTTGTGAATGACGCGAACGATTTTTGAAATATAATAAGATGTAAGGCTCTCATAGCATATTGTATATGGTGAGTAGAATTGGTGTCGAGGGTTTTAAGCGTAGAGGTGCTTCTTTTTAGGAGAAATCTTTTGATACATATTTTGCTGGTACTAAAACTAACTGGAATTTAGATTGGTGCGTTGAATAAATGTAAATGTGAAAGAGATGGTGCGTCCGAAAAAAAACATATATATTCAAACAGGAAATAATTCTACGCTTGAAATTCTCAATCTCTTCTCTCCCTACCTCATACAAACAATGTGCTATTATAAACTATATATAGTGATTTGAAGATGTTTACTTGCATGAGATAGGGAGAAAAGGGGAA
Organism: Bombus terrestris; assembly: GCF_910591885.1. Classification (NCBI taxonomy): domain Eukaryota; kingdom Metazoa; phylum Arthropoda; class Insecta; order Hymenoptera; family Apidae; genus Bombus; species Bombus terrestris. The sequence goes on from NC_063274.1 coordinate 5,399,034, forward strand.
TTGTTTCCTTTTAGACAGATTATTTTAATAATTCGTTATTTCTATGCAGTTTCTGTAAAAGGGACGACGCGTATGAATACTATAATGATTTAAAGTTATCTGTTTATGCTACGAGGCAGGAAAGAAGCGTCGAGGTTTTATGCGAAAAACGATGTAGGTTTCGTTAAGTTTCCTCTTTCTTTGGCTAGTTATACTCGTGGTGATTTCATTCTTATCCAAGTGAAGCGTGCAGAGTGTGTTTTGAGCGTGGTTTTTCTTTAAATAAATGCAGTGATTCACTGGAATTTGGGACGATGCTGGAGCGTCACTGGTTGTTTACCGATCTTTTTAAACGACCGGTCTCGATGAACCCCGAAATCGTTCGAGGCTACGGATGTTTCTAACCAGCTGTCTCGTACAAAAGGGTGAAATGAGGTCGCGGCCGGCACGAAACTATGCGTTTGTCGCGTTCGTCAGGAGATGTTTGTTCAAAACGAAGAAGGAATTTCGTATCGAAACAAAAAGTAAACCACACAAAGTATATATAGTTCCGTGATTAAGAAGTCACATTGATCAACTGCATAGATTGGAAAGCAGAGAAAAATGACGTTACAAATATTATTTTATTGCATCTACATTGGAATCGAAAACTTCTGTTGTTTACAGTATTCTCTTATAATAATTCAATTTGATAACTAAATTGCTAACTAAATAATGAAAAATGTTTGTGTCTTAAGAAACGACATAACGAAACTGAGAAATTGAGAAAAAAACAGAGTCGATGGATTTTGCTTTTGACAGATTCATTTATCGTTTATACGAATCACGGTCCATCATAGTCGCGAGTTAATATAAGAAATAATTTTGTTTTTCATTCGTTGCTTTCCTGTAATTTCAATCTAGATTTTCGTTTGAAATTTACGTGACAAATTCATGCGCCTTTCTATTTATATTTTCTATTTAAATTCCGATCGCTTTTGCGTAGCATAATTGTATACATCGTGCATGATCGCGATGGCAGCTTATACATCAAAGTGTGACCACGGTCGAGACACAAAAATTGCTAAATTTATACGCGAGACAATTCGATATACGTTCACCGCTTCCTGTATGTGAGAAATCTTGAGTTGGCGAGGTTCCCTCGTAACCCAGGCTCAACGAAAAATAGATAATTAACGAGCCATTCGGTGTTCGTTTCGAACATCGCGTGTTAAACTATGATGGTTTTGACGAGTCCTTATCGTAAGTAAAGGAACGCGTCTGTCACCGGAACTGTTGCCACCGGTAACGGAACTCGAGTCGAGTTTCAGCATGATCAGCTTTCGATTCGAGCGACGAAACTTCCATATACGAAATAATTCACGTGCCACGATTTGTCTCTCTTTATAAAAATATACGTTTCTGAATTATTGTCCATTTCGAATTCAATTCATTTTTCTTCCAGAAGAAAATAATTTTCTGTACGATAATAGGGTCGTTTTCCATGCGCTTTATTAAAGTTAATCTAAAAAGTTAATTTAAAAAATGCCTGAACTTTTTACAATTTCATTTTATTATTTGTAGTTTAAATCGAACGAACGAACTGAATTTATTATTCGTTATCCTCTATTTTTATTACTCCAACCGAGCAAATAAAAGAATACGTTTAAATGCGAAGAACGTTGTGAAAAATCGTGAAATAAAATTGTCTCGTAGTCATTCTTCTTCTCTAAGGATGATACGTATATCTGGATTTAATAAAATCAACATACCGTGTGTTGATGTAAATATTAAAACGATTTAGTATTGCAAGACAATTTCGTTCTAGATATGAAGGTACGATCAAAGTCAGAAATATCTGAATAAATCGTAATATTAAAATACCAGTGACTTCTTAATTTTAATCGGTTGTTTATAATCGCATCAGCCTACTGTAATCGATTCGGTTGAAATTATAAATGGAGTTTTACAATCTCAGAAAAAGATCGATTTATTTAAAAAACTTTAGCATTTACGACGTCTGATCTTCCAAGTTACCTTTTATAGAAAACACCTGGATGAGCGTAATACACGTCGAGTAAGAAAGTATAGTCTGATCCAACAGCAGGAAATATATTGTATTGGGTTGGCAACTAAGTGATTACGGATTTTGTCAATACCACCCAATGACAAAATCCGCAATCACTTAGAATAAAGATGGTCTATAGTAATTTATTACAATTTCAAAATTCATTTCAACGATCTAAACTTTGATATTAATTATAAATTCTCGTATTTTACAGAGCTCGAACCGAGTTTCCCCTATCGAAATGTGACAGTGCGTCGGGGCGTGGAATTCAAGGATCATTATGACATCGAATCTGAGATCGGACGGTGAGTGATGATCACACATCGATTTCCTTGCGTATCACATTTGGTATTTTTATTGTCGATAAACAAAGAAACGCATCGTACCCTACGTGCTCGCGATGGGAATAGACGCGTAAAATTCGCTACGTAACTTTCCAGAGTCGACCACTCGACCGAATTTATGCATATAGAGGCACACGATCATTGCAAATATCGCGGCGAGCCGCAGGGTTGGGCATGCTGTTTCTGAATTTGACACAATATGCGTGCTGGTATTGCGCAATGATTATACAAGCTGTACCGAGACTCTAATGCATGCCTCAGGCATAGAGGAACGTTCCAAGGAACACGGAATTTCCGTTTTGAAGGACGCAACCTCCGCTGACATGGATAAACGAAATCAAAGCTTCTAGTAGCCTTTTTGAAGTCAATTGTTAATGCTATTGCGATGCTCGATTTTTGGATTTCTGAAGATCTTTTTTGACGCAACTGAACGCTCGAACAAATTTTTCCACGAGAATCAGACAAACGAGATTTAGTCGAACGAGACGTAGGAAACGCGATACGTTTGACCTTTCAAACGTATGTTTAATATGCGAAAATGTTGTAAAAATTGTAAGGGACACCGTTGAGATAAGTTTGATTTCGTAAAACACCTTACGCGTATAAAGAGAAACGACTTAGAAGCGGTTTCAAGAGTAAAACAATTGGAAAGAAATATTTGTAAGGTAGAGTAACGAGGATATAGGTGATAAATTTTCCGTTGACGGAGGTGGATTGAGACTGAAAGAGAGTCCGAGAAAGAGGAAGGAAAAAGTACGAAACCTTGACGTGTTTATTCCTTCCGGCGAACGTGGTATTCCTGTCTTGTATACATCGTAATCTTTCAGTTACTATGCGTGTCTGCCATTATGAATGAGACTCGGACCTGAATGATTTTTACATGCAACGCCGCCGCTTTCACGAGCCAGTAAACCTACGAAATAAACTGTTGGAACGTTTGTTCTTCCCATTTACCATTTGCATTCCAATTTATGCCATATTACCGCGATGTTTTTAAACAAAATATATATTGCGTAGACAACGTTGGTAAATAGCTTGTAGTTACTTATCAAAGTAGGAAACGTTGTCAAAACGGAGAAATTACTTCGATGGATGTATCGAGTTTCAAAGGGAAGAATTTTATTTTCGATTAGGATCGGCGCAAAGGTAAGATTTTATTTTTAATTGCGAGACACAATGTTGATGTGTATTCGTAACCACTAACCACGCACAAGGTATTGACGGATGGATCAGTGCCAAAGGTAAGATCTGAATGTCAATGACAAACTATTAGTGAACTATCGATTCCGAATGATTGTTTTCGATCGGGAAATATCGGAAGATCTTCATCCACGATGCGTGGTTTAATATTTCAGATTGTTCGAAGAACCGATAAATTGTTTGCGATTTTTAAAGAAAATTCCATCGAATTTTTATGGACACATAATCAAGCAGTTTGATTTCTTTTATTCGAGATGATTAGATAATAATTGGCGAAATGTATTGGAATATTATGAAACGATTTGAATGGCTCGATAAATAGAAAATACTTGCTTCTGAAAAGTGGCAGAGGATTCTCTACAGAAAACTAAGATGTTGATATCCGATATTGTTTCAAGAATTGAAGGAATTTCTATACAATTTTTAAAGATTCTTTAGAAATCATCGAAGAAGAATTTTGTGATTAACTTCAGAATTGAAGAACAAACTTTTAATCGAACATTCGCTCGTTTCGCTAAGCGTATGTGTTTTATCAATTTTTTGTTATTATGACAAACTTTTTACAACAAACACTATCGCAGCATACACTATTGGCGTATCGTAGTACTTTGATCTTTACTTCGACGATTGCAACGAAATTAGAATCGTTCATAATGCAAACTCTATTCAACATTTATATCTGCAAATTCCAATAAAAGGTGCACGATCTCGAGTCATTGACCATTTCTGTGATAAAATTACTTCATTCACGATCAATGCGATATTTCTGGCGTCGAATTTCTAGAAAATCTCCGTCTCGAATTATCGAGCACGACTGTTATTCTAATAGCAAGTTGTACAATCGTAAATCATATTTTCCAATTAACCGGAATCGTTTTCATCGTTCGGCGATCTCTGTCGAATTGGCCATTTTCCATCGAGTGCATGATATAGCGTGAATCATTGCAATGAATCGTAGCCACTTGCGAAAAATATCTGCTGGATGGCCATCGAAATGAATCGAATGTGCTGTGCAGCTTGATAACGAAGGTATGCAGAGAGTCGACGCTGCACGAAGTTCGAAGTGTAATCAAGGTCCTTGCACGTCTATAAATAATGAGTTTTTCGTAGTGACTCACGTTCTTGCGTCGAATCGCCCAGCATCCCGACGCTTTTACTCTTGATACATAGATTCGATCGAGCATCGACGTTACATTCCTAGCTGAATCACTTTTTCACCTTATCTGTGTATACTCGAGTTCGTTTATAATTGTAGATTATTCCTTAGCTTGAAATTATGATAATTTATCGTATTGTATAGTTTATGTACACGCCTGATGTACATCCTTAAAGACTCGTAGTTGGTCAGTGGAAGAACACGCTGTTGCAGTAATTTTGCATCAACTACAATACTGTTCGATATAATTGCGAAATTGCTATTAACAATGATTTTATCGTAAAGAGAAGCTAGAAAGCCGGTAGGTTCGATGGACTGACATATTACGATACGAGATCGTAGTAAAAATCGATCGTAAGGGAATTATTGGAAAACGTACGTAGACAAGAAGTCAGAAAGATCAAAGTGGCAGGGTAGATAGCTGTTTAATTTTTTTAAACGGATTATAACAACGTAGTAATAACTGTAGCGGTTCATTTTCACGCTAATTATTTGAGCAAACATTTTGACGCTGTTCCTTCTAAACGAACTCTTGGATCGTTTTCACATCGCGAGTGATTAAAATGCAGATTAAAACGCAGTCTCGCCACGGCATCATACGATTTTCTGGCAAACATTCCACTGCGATAATTTGTAATTTCTGCGTCCATAGTATGCTCTACTAACTCAATGAGTCACTCACTAACTTGGCTTCGTGACAACCACGTTACACCATCGTGTTCCAACAAGGCTCCAAAAACCATAGGTTGATTCTAGGCTTCTCCGGATTTTTCTTTCTACGCGGCACATACGTTTTCTCTGTTCACGAACATTTTTCTCGATTCGTTCCAAGTCAACGTGAGATTCCTGTGCGTATTTATAAACGCAGAAAACAATAAATTATATCAATCGAGTGGAAAAGAATGCGAGTATAATCTCCTTTGTAACTATACTTATAGCCAAATCATCTTGGCGCGGTATGAGCGGCAAAATTGTCAAAGTTCTTGCCGGCGTTGTTTGGCACAACAACACGCGATAAATTTTGAAATCGCGACAGGTGGACACGAGAAATTTATTTTGTTTGGTACAACACGGAATTGGACGCAACTATTTGCAATTTAATCGGGAAAAATCGATTCGCTCGTTTATCGTTCTTTTTTTAAATGATCGCCTTCGTGATTTTTTAGCTTTTTCGATTCGGGCTTTATCCGATTTTATGGAGTTTTAATCGGAAGAGTTACCTGCTCTAAACTCTTCTCTGTTGTTGCACATTTTTACATGTCATTGCTTAACTAAACTCGAAACGTAATATTAAAGATATCACGTATTGCTCGTCTCTTGCGAAATCATTTAGCATCGAGACGCGTCTGTTTGTATACAAAATTCCTAATTTTCTTGGATTTCGGTGACTCTCTCTGTCTGCGAGAATGGCATCCTAACGTACAACGTTAACGTTTTGAGTAAAATTTTGCTGGAGGAAAATCTTTCGTAACATTTTCTGGCATTTAGAAAAATGCTTGAAAAATGAAAGCGAAAAGCGTACACAAACGATTTAACGTTATAATCTTGAAATTATTTAACTTTTAATCGATGTGCCATTTACCATCAGCACGAGAAATGTAATTTTCATTAAAACAGATAATTCGGACGAATTGTTTTAACAATAATATAAATTACGATAAGAAAAAGGAATAAGGCGTCTTGTTTACATAAGAAGAAGGAATGTTGGAGTTAACAAGGTCAAAGTTCACGAATGCGACTGCTGTTGGCGTTCTTGAGACGTTCAATGAAATATTAACAAGGTGTTTTTCTTCTGTTCCTTCACATACCTAAATGTTCTCGAGTTACCACGATTTATTACGCTGACATTTACTATTGCAAGACTACAAAGAAATACATACTATCATGTATTATTTAACCGTCTATTTTATCCCATTTTCAAGGTTCCAGCAAGCATCTTCTTACCATTAATGAGTTCCATTTCATTTTAATTTCGTTACCAATGAAACTCTACTTTATCGTAAAATTTGATATTTAAAAATGATTTAAGGATATTTGTTAACGAGTATAGCTTTCGATGTTTGGCGCACATTACCATGCATCAACAATAGCTAATGCGTTTCTGTCCGTCGAACAATTTACATGAAACGTGTTTATGCTTCGAGTGAAAGCGATTGTATACGTTTAGACTGGAGAACGATTTTTTTCGTCGAAAATAACGTTTGATTTCGCGCAGTATCAAGAGTGAATTGTTATAATTTACGAGGCTTACGAGGTCTCAAAGAACGTACGGGTGAAGACGGTTTATTGGATAACTGACAAAAGTCAATTTCTTTCTTCGGTAAATATTTGCTACTGTCGCTAAGTCGTTCTAATAATTCAAATGTTCTAGAAAATCGACGACGGGATAGAAAAATGTATCGAAATGAAATGAAATTAATCGAAAGATTAGAAAAAGATTATAAGAAATTTAAAGAAGACTAGAGAGAGATTTGATACCATAGTTATGAAAATTGTAAATTACAAGTATTACAAAAAGATGAAAAGATATTTGAGAAATTATTCCGCTGTTTAGAGACGTGAAAAAATGCTCGAATTACTTGCACAGTAAACGTAACTTGTAGATAAATATTGCAACGAAAGGCATCTATAAAACAACGGTTAAAACTTTTATTGCACAACTGGTAATTACTTGCCAACTTTTAAAGTGCCTCTAAAAATATTCTGCCTGTACGATTCCAATTAAATAAAAATCAACTATTAATTTTACGAATCGCGCGGATTTGCATATTTTTTGGTAACTGCAGAAACGATAGATTTGAAAGCCATCATTTTGACGAAACCGTGCGTACGATCGCGTATAATTCTAACGTTAACAAATGAAAGCGAAGACAACGAGGCGATTGAAGTCGTCTTGATAGAAGTTTCTACGAATTCTTACGTGTACAGATACGTGAAACGAGATCGTACCTATTTGCAGAGGAAAATTTGGCACCGTTTATCGATGTAAGGAGAAAGTAAGCGACTTGATGCTCGCCGCAAAGGTGGTGAACACGGCGAAAAAGGAGGACAAGCGATCGGTGGAACGAGAGGTGGAAATTATGAGACGGTTACAACATCCACGACTTATCCAGCTCTACGATGCCATTGACACCGGCAAGCAGATATACGTAATTTTGGAACTGTAAGCTCTTAATACAGCAAATGTGTTCATTTTAGGGGAATCATATCGATTATGATTATTTTCGCGTATGTTCAAGGATCGAAGGTGGCGAACTATTTGAGAGGGTGATAGACGACGATTTCGTGTTGACCGAGCGTAGCTGCGCCGTTTTCATGCGACAGATCTGCGAGGGTATAGAGTTCGTTCACCGACAGAATATTTTACATCTCGATTTAAAGGTGAATTATATTGAAAAATATCGATTTGCGTTATTGGTTTCCACGCGGTACAGCTGAGTTTTGTTATTCGACGATTAATACATTTACTGTTACTAAAATATCACTTCTCCTCGGCAATTGCATACGCTTTTCGTCATAGAAATTCTCAGTTTAACTGTATTATGAGAAAGATTATTATTTATGAAAAAGATACGCAATTCCCGAGGAGAAGCCACATTTTAGTAGGAGTAAATGTATTTTTTGTATATTTTTCATTCATAGTTATATTAACGTAATTTGCGTGTTAACTCTGAAGTATATCTGGTTTATTACATAAATGAACAGAGTTATTAAATAGAAGCTATAGTTGATGAATTTTAAAAGCGTTTTACCGCTTAGTTTGGTTTAATTTATATTGTACAATTTACCATATAATTACGTTATTTTGGTTTCTAATTCACATTTGACGATAAGGTAAATGATATACTCTCTGTTTCTAGCCTGAAAACATATTATGTTTGACAAAGGAGGGTAATAGGATCAAAATCATAGACTTCGGTCTGGCGAGGGAGTACGATCCAAAGAAGAAGTTGCAAGTTCTATTTGGCACGCCGGAGTTCGTTGCACCGGAAGTCGTAAATTTCGATCAGATTGGTTATGGTACCGACATGTGGAGTATAGGCGTCATCTGTTACGTATTGTAAGTTGCCCTTCAATTTCGATCCGTTTACTTTACATGGAAAAGCAGGAACATAAATATTTGAGAAACGTCTAACAACAAGTAAGAAATATCGACAATGCTTGAAATATACGTGTAATAAATGTTTTTGATTTTTCGAAAGAGAAGATTTACGAATTTAGAAAATGACACGTATCCGATTAATTTAAATTTTTATATATTCCAGTTTTTAAACTTTTAAACTTCGAATATTTAAATTTTCAAACTGTTTTATTCTCAAATTCTCCGCGCTGAACGTATTCTTCCGTAACTTCTACTAAATTTAACGTAGAATTTTGTTTATTTTATCTATCTTGCATATATACATATAAACCCTGATACATACTTCTCCGTAAATGCTTATTAGAAAAATTCTACTACAAACTTTGGGCAAGTAACCTTCAGCGAAAAACGTGTAAAACGCGTTTCGCATTCCACAGCTCTATTTTCTAACAACGCGAAGAACATAAACTTAACGCTTGGTGATTTAACTGTAGATTGTACCACTAAAGTTATTTCTCGTTGTTTGTTCCTCGACGAAGAAATTAAAAATCTTTCACATTTCGTTACTCCATGTAAATTACAACGAGACGTAAGCAAATTATTTATTTCTATTTTCAGATTATCCGGTTTGTCACCGTTCATGGGGGACACAGACATCGAGACAATGGCGAACGTGACCATCGCGAAGTACGACTTTGATCATGACGCATTCGCCAATATATCCGAAGACGCGAAGGATTTTATCCGTTGTCTGCTAGTCAAAGACAAAGAGTACGTATCGCTTGTTATTTTTGAGAAATATTACGTCGTACGAAGGTGACGTGGATTTATGCTAAAATATCCGAACCACGTTGCTAATTACAATTGACAGAAGACGAACGTGGACACTGACACGTTCGCAAAACTTATTAATGAACGCAGCTGCCCAGATAACGAAATACACGAACAACTTTCCTGTCTTTGACTGTACGTACATCGTTTGCCAAGAAAATTCAACAGAGCCATCATTTTCTGTATCCTTCGATCACCTTATTCCATTTTCTCGATTAAATGATCCACTGTTTCGCATTGTTCGGATTACGTTAAGTAGGATAATTCATGGCAAATGTTTCCAACTGTGGGGTGTAATAAGATCCCTACGTGCGCACTTAATACAAACAAGAACGATAAGACTAAAAATTGATCGTGTAGTTACTGTAAATATTGAAATTGCGCAATTTTAGTCTTCCTATTGCCAATTGCTATTCAATCATTTACAAATTAAGTGCAAAGTATATGAACAAATCATGGAATATTCATAGAAACTGGCAGGCTAAAAATTAATTATGTAGCAAATGGAATAAATATTAGGATTTCTCGTCAAATATTGAAATCGTGTAACTCTAGTTTCTCTAGCCGTTTATAAATTAAAAATTAAAAGCAAAGTACGCGAGTATATCATTTTGGCGATCTTTTTACGTCAAAGGCGAAGGCAAAACTCACGAAGAAATTGTAATTTTAATTCTAATACGTAATCAAGTGTAACTTCTGTTTTAACTTGAGATAATGAAATAATAATTGTTGCATAATTAAAATTGCAGTGGGAAGAAAATTGCTAAAATATTTTCCGATTGCTTTTATTCCGATCGTTATACTTCGCAATAGATTTCTAAAGATTATGTTACATTTTCGTATTCTAAATTTCTTAATTGGTCTCTAAATAATTTCTTAATTAAAAGATATCGAAATTGAATTCAATTCGAAGTGAGATCTTGCGAACGAAGAGAAAAACAAGTTCTTCCGAACGTTCGATTATCTGGACAGTTACGCTCGCGTTTTTGTTGTAACTCTTTCACGGTTACTCTTCGACTTTCTCTCTCTCCCTTTGTGTCTGATTAATCCCGAGCATGTTTCCTTCATTTTCAATATGTTGCTTTTCACTGGAAGCAAATTTCACTGGAAATCAATGATTTCAGCAGGAATTACGATTTTACGTTCCTTTGAATTAAACTCCTAACAGAAAGCACGCAAGTGCGTTCAACGAATCGAATCGAATCGAATACTCAATTTCTCAACTTCATTTTGAAGAAGAATCGAATTACTCTCGTGCGCCGTGCGTTCACGAACAGTCTCAACATCCGTTCGACCTGCTGCTTCTAAAAAAAGCATTCAAAAGCGGCCAAGGAAGCGGAAATCCATCGTACATATAGTTTCTTGATCTCGAGACGTCTGTCTGGCTTCTGATTTTCGAATTCCATTCAAGGAAACACGTTCTATAGCTTCACACGTGTTCCCCGCGTTTCCATCTCATCATCGCTATCAAACCATTCGCTTCCATCGTTGAAAATCTATATAGAGTTGCACGTTCCCGGCTCAGAAGAAAACAGGCAAAAATTCTACACACATATATATATACACACATATATATATGTCTGTGTAAAAGAGAGAAAGAGAGGGAGAGAGAGAAAGAATAAAAAAGCAACAGAGAAAGAGAGACACAAAACATACGAAATAAATTCCTGGCGATCCTGGATCATCCTCACGAAGGAGCTGTCCAATCTTTCAGCAAACGAATGTCGGCCACGCACTGCAGGGAACATCGTTGGTTGGTGAAGAAGCCAGCGACGCAGCAACAGCAGCAGGTCGAGCAAACGGTGACGATATCGAAGCCGAAGACTCCAGATCTGCCAATCCCTCGAGTGGAAACGAGCAGCATAGACGAGTTGGACGTGACCAAGGACAATCTGAGGCTGTTCGTGGAGCGCTGGCGTGAGCACCCTGACAGCCCGTACATCATAGATATTCCTCAGTGCGTGTTGACTCAACAGAATTCAACTCGCGATTACGAGGAATTAGTGTCGTTAGGAGGTCACAGTCCGTCACCTTGTGCCAGTATCTCCAGCACGCCGTCGGAAGCGACGGATGGCTCACCCCGAGAGAGCTACGGCACGTTCTTGACGGTACCTAGCTACGGTCTCGAGAGGAGAGCCTCAGAGGGCGTCACCGCGGAGAAGTCAAGGGGCGACCCTGCCAGTCAAATCATCTTGGCTGATGAGATAATCAAATTATCAGAGCGTCTGAGATCCATAGCGACGGGAGCGAGCGGATATTCAAACGAGGAGGAAAGCTCCTCGGAGACAGGCGAGCAGAGCAAGAAGCCGCTCGAAGACAGGGACAAAAGGAACGGTGTTCGTTCGAGGAACGGATTGGTCGCTGAAAATACCGAATGCAACGAAATTGCAGAGAAATTGTCGAGCATAGTGAGACACAGGAAGCTCAACGGAACTACGTTCCATAGTAGTCGTAGTTTTGATAGGAACACGGAGACCAGTACCGTGAATATGTTCGCCTCGTTGAAGAAATCGAAGCAGAAGAAAGAGGAGGAAAGAAGCCAAAAAGGCTCTATAGAATCGGTTAGGTCGGAATCTTTCGAGAAGAAAGTGGAAGATATAACGAGTAAGAAAAATGAAATAGTATTTAACAGAAATGAGGCTGAGATGGATCTTACTCCACCGTGGCGGCGCGCACGAGTGAAACAATTTGGTGAGACCAGTAGGGACGTCCCACGAATATCTGCCCTTCGTAATTTGCATAAGAGTCTGAATCTGGACGAACCTACTAATACCAAGGATTTGTTGCTACATTTGCTTGGTGAATGGGAAGGTGCCACGAGGTCGTCAGGAGTTGGTCGCAAGTCTGTCAGCGTTGATTGGTGTGGCGAGGAATCTGTTGCTAGGAAAACGATGAACTCTTTGGCCGAATATTTCCAATCGAAACAACAAAAGTCGACGGCGACTAACGTTAGTTCATCCACGTCGAGTTCGATACATCGTTGAGACGACTCCGTTGGTGGAGTTGAGGGCTACGTTGGATTTGCCTGTCGTTCCTTACGGCGACGACGACGACGACGACGACGACGATGAGGATCGTTCGCCATTGTGAAGTTCTCAGGGCAATACAAGATATAGAGACGGTGGTGGATGACACAGTGAAGATATACGATTATTTTTTGTTTAATGTATACAAATAGCGTTGCTACTTCCGGTTTGGATGGAACTGAAGAGTTTGTAATGAGTGCGCAATTTCATTTGAATTCATTTGTGTCGAATTCAAGTAAATACGTGAGTTCCTGGTGAATTGCTCGTGTTGTCAAATTTATTATGTTCGATTTACAAAAAAAAAAAAAAAAAAAGAAACAAATGATTATTAAAATTTTTCGATAATCGACACGTGTATTCATTATTTTCTTTGGTCTCCAAGAAAATATTCCTTTCACATTCAGTTTGGTTAGCAACAAAGGGAAGAATATACATATAGTAAGAGACAAAAATTTTCGTATAGTTGAAATGTAAAAATAGAAGAAGAGATGTTTCTTGTACTAAGTATATTTAACTACATGTAACTGTATATTATGTATGAACTTGCTATAAACCAATTTGCTCATTACTCCACTTTTTATGAATTTCATCATTTCATTATACAAGTACATGATTAACGTTTAATTCTCAATGAAAAAATCATTTACTTTTGTAAATTATTCATTCATCGCAAGAAGGTGACACAAATAACGATAAATTCTGAAGTAAATCGAAGAAACAGTGTTTGCAACATCATCTTCTCTACCTTCTGATCTGTGAACCTTCATTAACGTGGCTTCTAAACGGTTCAAATGTACACGAAGAAAAACTAATCCATAAATGGATACCGTATAACGTCAAAAGAAGATCTTAAAGACTGGGAAGATATAGAACCAGATTTCTCTTAATTTTATTAGTCTAAATTTACTGTTAACATTAATTGTTCGTCGATAAGAGAAGAGAAGGAAATCAATTAATTGTATTACACGAACAATTTTGCCTCGACAAGATGTTACTATTATGCGAATCTTGTCTCATTACAAGTTACCAAATAACTACGTTAAAATTTGTTTGTTTTGTTTTAACTACGTTAAAATAACAATAGAAAATAGTTCTCCATCGCAACTATGTATATGAACATTTTTGTCTCTCGTCGTGCTTAAGATATCAACCGATTTGCTTAGAAATAATCGTAAATTTGATCGATTGTTTTGCTTCAGGAAAAGACCATCCGCTACTCAACTCTTAGAACACCGATGGTTGGACGTGGCCTTGGAGAATCCGATCTGTAAAATTAGATTAAAGCGGTATGTCATCAAGAAGAGGTGGATTAAAGCGGTAAACACCATACTGGCGTTGAGACGAATGGGTGCCCATTTAGAACTCGATTTAGTTTGATAGCCTATGCCTAGATTACTTTTAGATAGCCAATTAATCGTTAAGTTTCGATTCTCGTTGAGTATACAGAAATATCGCGATGATTTCCGGGCAGGATACTTGCATCAGCGTAACCATGTGAAGTATTATTTTTCTCCTAATTTGCGTCCCTATTAAGACGTAACGATTAAGACATTCGTACGTGTAATGAAATTGACGCTAGAAGCTTGTAAATTTTTCGTAGACGCTGAAATTTTAGTGTTTGATTAATATCCCCTTGGAACTGTAAATTTGAAAACTGTGACAGTATTATAGAAACATTGATACGATGATGAAACTAATTCCACTTTATCATGGAACAATGTACCAAAAATTATTATAAGCCTAGATGTAATTCAACCATTAATTCAGACAAATATTTTAATACTTTTCATCGTTACCACTTAATGTATTGAACTATACATATCTTCTCTTATTTGTATACGAATGAAATACGCGAGCCATATAGTTTAGCGACGATTATTTATCTGTTACGTAATTAACATTTGATTTCAGGTTGATTTAAATTAGATAGATAATTTAAGAAGAACTTATGTCAATATATGTATGTATTAAAATAATTAATTCGACATATCTTTATTTTCAATGAGAATTCTGAAAGTTTGATTCTGTTTTAAATATCTGAAAGTGTTTCTTATTAGACGATAGAATTTCGATTGACTTTTTCTTCTTTAAATTTAGAACATAACTATAATTAGAATAAGAATAACTATATTCATAACTATAACTTTAACCAATATTTTTCCATTTAGTTTATGCTTTGACACCAGTCGAGGTTTCGATAATGTAAGTACTTACATATATCATAATATATAATCCATTATTATATTAATAACATATGCATATCGACGTGTAATTCTATCAAATTAAACGGCATATTATAATTTTTTATTTATATTTCTAATAACGATTACGAATGTAATAAATATTCTATTTTCTATGACTTTGTTGCATGAAACTGTACGGTAAACTGCCTCTTTGTTGTCCGAGTGAAGGATTATGTCCGTCGTAAATTTGTAATCCGTGTTCATGGTACGCATGATGATTGTGTATTTGTCTCTAGCTATTCGAAACGTCGCGTCGCCTCTGCGATTAATAAATACTAAAAGGTCGAAATTGACGCCACCGTCGATAAAATACACGCGTTCAGCTACGAAATTCCCGCAACCACGTGTATTGTGAATTTATGAGGCTATCTCGCGATAGGAATTCGTATTATGTAAATACGAGCATGTAACGCACCAGCCGTGCCTTTAAATAAAGTCTTCTACAGTGTCGTGGACGACACAAAGCCGCACGATATTGTATTATATTAATAGATGTAGTTCCACCTGTTGTCTGACGTTTCCTATTCCCAATCGCGGCTGTTGCTCCTCGCTCGTTGAACAGCGAGCCTTCAAATAATTTAACAAATTCAACAAATCTGAGAAAAGTAATAACAGAAAATAAAAACGATAATAACGACAATATTAAAAAGAATATCGTTAATTTGTTCTCTTCTATTATTTATAGTCGCATCAATCATTTGCATGAGTTATTAGAATAAACTAAAGAATGAAAAGTTATTATATATTATTATATGTACTATAGATAATTTAATAATTCTTGCGTTGATTTATAATATTTCGTTTTGACAAAACAATTGTTATTTGGAAATACTTGAATCTTGAATATGTACGATAATGAGTTATATATAATATAGTGTATGATTAGCGGTATAATTTTGTTAGAATAAAATAAAATTGCTATAGTTGTTATTGCAATTGTACATTCTTTCTTTAAATTAATTTATTGTTTGTAATAGTTTTAAAAAATGAGACTGATCGGAGAATTTCACGATTTCCAATTCAAATTCGTCTTCTAATATTTCATACAGATGGCGACGTCGTATAGTCCGGAATTGTTTTCTAACATAGACAGTGTTTATTATATAGGAAAGGTTATATCGTTCTTTTTCTGTTTCAGAAAATATTAATTAGCAATAATTATAATTTCTCGAATGTGACGTGTGATAGTAGTTATCTTTTTCATAATTTGATGACATTCGTTCTTCTCAATATACATTATACTTTATTTTCACAAAGATGGTGAGTAAATGATGTATTGTAATAAAAATAAAAGTAATTTTGTGTCACTTTAGACATATTTTAAAACAAATGTATTAAGTGTATGTTAAAGTACTATTTAAAGAGCATTCAATTCAGTACAATTCAGTAGGTTATGTTTCGGATACGGATGTTCACTAAGGATACGTAACCATACATTCTTTAGATTGTATATCAATACATTTTAAAATATAATTTATTTATATTTCAGGTGGATGCTTTGCAAAATTGGAGTCCCTATGCTAAAAAATACGAACCCTTGAAAGCAGGTAGCATCGATGGTACAGATACAGAACCACATGATAAAGCTATTAGTCGTGCAATGCAAGCACATTATGAACCACCTCATGGATTAAAATCAAAACCAGAAAGGACATTATTTGTCGCCAGATTTGGTCCAAAAATCACCAAACATGATTTAAAGGAGGTATGTTAATATACTTTAACTTTTATTGTTTTCACAAATAAAAAAAATATATATACTTAAATATTAATAAATTTAGTTTTTTTCTAGATATGGAGAAGTTGTATCAGCAAAAGTTATAGTTGATGTTGTGACTGGATTATCCCAAGGTTATGGATTTATTGAAATGAGAAACGAAGATGAAGCTAGAAGAGTAATTAGACGTTGCGTAGATGCTACGTTAAAAGGCTATCAAATTTTTATAGATTACGAGTGTGGACGTACTTTGCATGGATGGAAACCAAGGAGACTTGGTAAGTTATTACATCCTAATTGCTTATAAGTGTTCAACTTTCTAAACTCTATATTATAATATGTACAAAATAACTAATAGTTGTTATAATTTTATGTAGGTGGTGGTTTTGGTGGAAAAAAGGGGTCAGGGCAACTTAGATTTGGTGGAAGAGATAGACCTTTTAAAAAACCAATCGTACCTAATATTATTAGGTCAAATCCTCATCATGAACAACATTATCATTTTGAAGAACATCATCAGTATCAAGAACATCATCAAGGACATCATCGTTATTACCACCGTTAAGAAAGTATCCATAATTAAAATCTTTTAATAATTTTAACATTAAAATATGTTGTAATAATGTTGTTGTGATGCACCTGCGCTTGTTTAAAGATTTGTTTGTGGATTTTGTAGAATTGTAGATTTCTACCTTCACTCAGGTAAAAATATTTGAAATCTACACTTATTTTGTGAAATATATTTTAACCTATTATACATTATAAGTAATATATAAATTAAGAAGAAAATATCAATTACTAAAAATAGAATAAATTTAATGTCAGAAACTTTTAATGAAGAAACAAATGTTTAATACTCCTCTTAATTATTTTCTAGAATAGAACTGAAAACTACATAAAACATTCTGTTTTTTATCTTACTAAATCTGTGCTATATCTAAACCATCGCAATATATTTCTAACCGTTGTCTAATGTCATTTAAAGAATCCTTTTTTTTTTCAGCATTCCATAAATTGTAACCGATGCCAAAACTATCACTGTAAATCACGTTGTCTTCGCTCTCAAAAATTACAAAACATGTTCTAGAGAGAATAGCACTCTTTCCAAAATAAAGCACGAATGTCCTAAAACAATTTTGATTTATCCACAATAAAGAATTTTCTAATTCTCCAATTCTAAAAATTACCGTCGCTCTACTCATCATACAACGCCACAGCTCAATTTTATGTCGCTGTTAGAACTAATTAACACCGAATTATTTTAATCCAGGTAAAATCAACGGAATTCAGTTAATTATTCAATTCGTTTTATCGGAAGATATATAATCCAAAACTAATAATGATGCCTAGCTCGTTAATTGCGAAGGTATTTAAACCATAGCGACTTTAATCTTGTTAAATTATATCAAATTCATTTTATAATAGGACATTCGTTGAATCAACTAAAACTGTTCTCCTTTTATACCGTATAAAATTCTTTCTTGCACAAAGATAGAAGAATATTGTTCAAACTATTGTTTTCGATTGTATCCCGAACATTTATACGTACTCTCACTCTGTATATTTGTAATCTCGCACTAAAATCTTAAGATGGTCCAATTACGTATGTTAAATCAGATCAACTTCACTATAATGAATACCATACAACTTTCGTTGAATCAACCAAAACTACTTTCTAGTATATGTAGAAAGCTTTCTTGTTCTTCTTTCTATCTTCAAGATTTATATTCCCATCCTATGCTCGGAATCACGCGTTAAAATCTATGAAGATGTTAAATTCCTCCAATTGAGTAGGTGTATGAAAGATTAACAGGCGTCGCATGACCAATTAATCAGCGATCATTGGGAGAGCGAGCAACGCCAAGAGAGTCGAATTTTCTG
Source organism: Bombus terrestris (assembly GCF_910591885.1). Lineage (NCBI taxonomy): Eukaryota > Metazoa > Arthropoda > Insecta > Hymenoptera > Apidae > Bombus > Bombus terrestris. Next base: position 5,417,539 of record NC_063274.1, read on the forward strand.
GCGTGGTGTGAAGCGAGGTCGTCAGCGTCGTGGAACTTTATACTCGAGCGTCGGCGACACCCTCTCCCTAGCACGGCCCCCTCCATATATGGAGCCGCCTCGTGGTTCGACATCGGCTACGCGAACGAAGTCTCAGCCTCCAGGCTGCCTCTGATAAGGTAGCCTCCTTCCTCGACTCGTCTCTCTCTGCCTCATCCACCTTCGCCAAGGTCTCAGAGGGGCAACCCACATTCGTTTATCGCGGCTCCTATTTCGTCGGTTCGGACTCGGACGCTGCTCCCGTTTTCACAACATAAACGCTGTTCTGCCCCCAGTGCTTTTTTTATTCACGGACACAGCTGCCGGAGGTGGCAGCTCGTATACACGGTCTTCGCTACATTTTGTAGCCGTTAGATACTAGATGTCGCACACTTTACTCTCTTTAGAGTTTGAGTTTCGAGTTCTTTTTCTGATTCTTTCGAATTCTTATTATCAAACTACTAAGAGTCAACTTTATTATGAGCCTTTATGTGTGTAGAATACAAGTGTAAAGTATTAGGAAGAGATTGGTGAGTTGAAGCAGATCACTTGTCCATGAAGTATAATCTATTCTAATGATGATTTGACTATACTTGTGGCTCTTCTATGTGAATAATTAACGTTTCATAAAATAGAAATGTGTAATACACGTATAACGTATTGTAATACATACAAGTAGAATATTAGGAAAGATATTGAAGTAGTAAAAAGTGAATTTGTTATACTTGTAACTTTTCTATATGCACGATTAATAGTTTATGCAACAAAGATTCTTTAAGATTTTTTATAATGTAAGAATTTATAAATCTTTTCTGTTAGGATCAATATGTAGATTCTTGTAAAAGTAAAATTTGTTCTGTCATGCGATTAATATCTCATTATCATTATTGGAATTAAAATAGTGATTTTTTTAACACCTTAATTTTCTCATTTTCTTTAGTATACATCATAAGAATATATATATATAGATTTATAGATCTTTACTGTAAACTATAATAATTGTAGAGTTTGTTAGAACATATGTCAGTAGTATAGATATAAGTTTCTTCGTACGATAATAACATCATAGAGATTTAAATAAGATGAATTTTTTGAACATATTTTCAGTTATCGTGTAATAACTAAATGACGTATAGAACATCATAATAATCCTTTGCACATAACTTTAAAAGCTATATTCATATTTTTACTCGTTCGTTCGTTGCGTTTGCACATTGTCGCATTTTTCCCTTGGATATTTGAACCTTCCATCTGCTTAATACATTCTTTATGACTTTGAAACTTTCATTTTATGTTCTTAAATCCCACGATATCCTTCGAACGAGAGAGAAAAATTTTATTTTATCCGACATAAATATTTTTATTAACTCTTCGACAAGAGATAAATTTTTAATAAATACTTTTATTAAATATCCTTTGAGAAACATGGCGAAAATTCCCCATTGTTATTGATAAGATATCATAAATAAAATATTAATACGAATTGTTTCAACGTTATAAGCAAAATATTGAACGATAAAGCACGAATAATCGTTGTTTCAACATTACAAGCAAAATATTCAACGACAGAACGTTAATAGATATTGTTTCATTAATCTTCTCGTTAACAGTGAATAAATTACGTTCTACGCAAACATTTGTATCGCGACTATAATAATGATTACATTAATTTCAGGCGCACAAAGTGCGTCGGATGGCTTTTAGTAAAGGAACCATCATTTTCATGTTGTTATTGCTGCAGGGTAAATATATTTAGTAATGTGCCGTAGACCAGTGGACAGTAAACTTTCGACCGGTGCGGTGGCGAGGTTGAACACGATACGGGACAGATATAATGTAGCTATATCAGCGTCAGAAATAACTCACTCGGGGAAAAATTTATCCTGTATTTCTATAATCGTTCTAGCATATGCACGGATAATGCTCCAAAAGAAACACGGATAAATTTACTTCTAATGTCTTTTTCATGTTTGTTCAGCGAATTGATGTTCTGTAATACTCCGAGCTTTGGTTAAAAATTTATGCACAGACGGGCCACCCTCTTAAGAACGTATTTCGAAAAATGAAAGCACTGAGATAAAAGCTACGGCTTTTATCGTACGCGATAAACAGTTTCGTCGAATAACGTTCCCGTGAAGCGTTTTTTAATTCGCCGCAGTTTCCGGCTTTTATTCTTTCCTTTCCTTCTCCCTTGCTCTTGGTCAGACGTGAGCACAATTACGAACTCAAGATTTCTCGTTCTGCCATTAAAAGTACTGCCCCTTCCCATTTTCTTTCTTTTCTTTAAGCTAACCGGCGAACGGAAATGAAGGTAAAGTGGAAACGCGAAAAGGTTTGCGAGTGGTTGGCACATAACGTTTGAATAAATTGCTATCTTTAAATACTTAGAATTAAGCGCCCTACGATCAGCATTTGCGGATTAAAAGTGTTACGCCATCGAGCCAGGTATTGGAATGTGCATTCGTAAACTTGGGATTTTTAACGGACAGAAGAATACGTATATGGACTTGTCCAAGATGAGTAGGTTCGTCTTGAGACTGGTTAGGAAATTAGGTAGAATTAGCAGTGACAGATACTGGTTATTGAATAAGTTATTAAATTTAATTAAGTTTAAATTGGTTGCTTATTAAATTTATTAGTAGATATTTCAGGGCTAGTTACAGTAGGTAATCGCTCAATATTAGCTGTAGCCGCTGTAGGTAATAATTTGATAATTGTTTCAGAATTAGTTAGAAAGTTAAGTTTTAATCGCAGCAAGTCCTTAGAATTTGAATTAAATGTCGTACAATTTATTATTAAGAGTCGAAGTTACTTACTCACTGGATGAAGATAAAAAAGTATTTGAACATCGTATTTATTTTGATATCTGTATAGTACTTCATTAGGAGAAAGCTCTCTCTTATTAACTTTGTTATCATCCGAAGGTACCTCCTTTAGTACGACCATAGAAATTTTATAACGTGGCGATGTACGAAATGTTACTTTATGAAACATTTTATTCTATAAATAAGCGATTGAAATAAAAACTGTGTAAGATTTATTGCAACTATGAAGTAATCTACTATATTTGATATTTGCACGCATTAACAGAAAATTTTCATTGAAAATCGTACAAATTTTTGTTCTGACCTGTATTCGATATGCATAGTTAATAAAATTTACGTTTCTTTTCATATGAAAATTCTGTTCGGACAACTTACAGCTGACGTTATTACAACCGATTCAGCGAAGTAGATTGTTCCCCTGAATCGTTCAGACAGCCAGAGTATTCCACTCCATATTCACCTGTGAACTTCAGAACCCCTCAAAACTTTAAACTTCTTTTTCAAACATCACAAAACTACATAAAATAAATCGAATAACTTTCCAATATCTGAAAAATCCATACCAAACACATATCGATATAAGCAAATTTCCTAATATTTTTATTCAACTGTATCGACTCAATCTCGATCCAATGAACACGTTCTCCGACCAAAACCACCATTCACCATGAAGAGACGGAAGAGAGAAGCTATCTTTAATAAATAAAAGCAGTCAAAACATGAACGAAGAAGTATCATTCGCTGCGGCAGACGAAGCTCCTAATCAAGTTATTCAAAATTCGCGTATCCCTTCCAACTTGACGATTCCATCGATGATTCGTGTCGGCGGGCATAAGCTGCGGGGGTGGAAGTCAGGAGGCAGAAGGGGTCCACGGGAAAGGGAGCGAGATCCACACACGGGAACGTGTATGTAGAAGGGACGAAAATAGTAGCGTGCCAGGATCGTATCACGCTCGCATCCAACGAACGTGGATCTGCTTTCTATTAATAGCGAAACGAAAGGGAGCGGATCTCGAGTCAGCCTCGCCGAGTAGGCATCGTTCCGAGCCTTGGTGCTGTCCAGGCTCTGATCGCAGGACTTCAGAGCCGCTCGAGCTGTCGCGGACTCCACATTCCACCGGCAAAAGCTCTTCCGTGCGTGCCTGTTGAGAAGCATCTCTTGCTCGGCTGGTGCCCCGAGGCGAACCCTCATACCACACGTCATACACACACACACATCTCCCACCCACCCACACAACATTGCCACACACATTCACACCGTTCGAGTGTAAGTTTCTAATAGCATCATTCTATTCTTTTTCTTCTCTTCGATATGTGCTTCATTATTTAACTTGGTTTGATTCAGTGACATAACGTATATCCGTATTTTGAGAATGTTTTCACTCGATCTTGGATCGCTCGTGTTTGCATGTCGATCTACGATCGATATGGATATTTCGAATCAGTGACCAGTTTGATCACCGATGCTTAGCATAAGTTTGGTTATAGTGATATTGTATGATCGACGTCGCTGACTAGAGAGGATTTCGTTGTCTTCGTTGCCGTTGCGTGGATCGATTTGATGTATCACGGGGGCAGGGAAAGCGAAAAATTGGACGGAACCGAGTGTGAAAGTGAAACGACCACGGGTAAAGATGAAACTGTTCGGATCCGGCGTGAGGACCAAACGCTTCGACGGTCAAATTTTCTGTCTGAAAACCATCGTGCAATGTTGAGCTTGACTGGATGTATAACGCAATAGATGGCTGATATAGACGATAAACAGCTGAAAGGATGGTCCCGAGGCTCTGTGTAAATTTATGTCGAATGACCAGAGATACAAGGCTCGCGAGAATTCACGAGCGAAAGCCGCGCGCAAGTGGTGTCTGACTATGCTGTGAGTTTATCTACTGAAGCTACTATTCGAAGATCAGACTTCTCGTTGACCTCGGGCAGAGTTTTCAAAGAGGAAACTCTCCGAGTGAGAATAATTGGACAAATTTCCGGCAGATATTCGAAACAACTATTACTGGAGAACTTGCCGAGTCTCCGTTGGAGTTTTAGTTTCACCTTCCGCTTGCCTTTCACGGTGTGCTTTTCCACGATGGGACAATTAATATGTGACTCGTTCGATCGTTTTCGAAATTGACTATCGGCAAATTGAAGATGTCTTCGTTGCTCCGTGAATATGATTTTAGTTTAATAAAATCGCAAAAGGAAAGCAAGGGATGTTGACGTTCGACGAGCGAACAAATAAAACCGTAAGCTACTTCATTTCCACAAATTTGTCAGAATGTTTACCACCGAATGGAGAGTTGAAACATCGAATCAGTTTTTCGACGATACCAACTTTTTTTTTGTAAATAATTCTCATCTTCTATAAAAATATTATATCCATAAATTTTCATAATTTCATACTTTTATATATGTATATAGCTCCTATACGATACGTGTATAGTTTTCTTTTATATGATTTCGTACGGATCAATCGGATAATCCTATACATCGAAATCCTAATATCTATCTTTAACGTAAATGCAAATCTCGTGTTTAAGTTTACAGATTAAGCGTTAAGAATTTGAGATTGGATAACGAGTAAGGGATGAAATTATTTCCCTTTCCTACAACGGCAGAACAAAGAGCACGAATATAGAATCGCGTTGGCTCCTTGATAACTCACCGCCTATAAATGTACGGCAAATATCCCGTTTCACGACATTCGATCGTGACGTGTGTAATTATATAATATTGTTTCCACTCCTACGCGTCAGCCATCGCGTGGCATTATGCATCGTAGCATGTAACGTCTAAACGCTATGCCGGGTAATTTGCGAAATTAGCGCTACGAAGCTGAGATATCATTTTAAAATATCCCTGCAATCGACTTGAACTTCGACGAATCAAGCCGTGCGTGATTCTTCGCGATCCTTCGCTCCGAGCGAAGAATTGAAAGAAAAATAGCCGTAAGCGAATTATCGGTACGAGCGACTGTAACTGGAAGTAGTATCAACAGAATAAAAGATATCAAAAAAGAAAAAAAAACAGGAAAGAAACGAGGAAAACTTTGTCAATGGGCCGAGGGAAGGAAAGAAAGAATGTCTTGGAGGTCGAAGCTTAATTTGTTCGCGAAGACAGGAAACGATGAGCGAGTTCGATGACGACAACGGCAACGAAGACGAGATCGAGCAGAAGGTGGAGGAACTTCCATAGAGAGCGAGGGAGGCAAACGGACGAGAAAAAGAGAAAGAAAAAAGAAAGAAAGAAAACGGGCGAGAGAAGAAGAAAAAGCCAATAAACGTAGGAAGAAAGAGGAATAGAGAGAAAAAGAGAGAGAGAGAGATAGAGAGAGAGAAGAGTAGAGTTGGTTTTCTAAAATTAGAGCGACGAGGAAGAGAAGGGGATGGCTCCTTATAGAGCTTGCGACGTCGAGCTTGCGGCCAGGGTTAGCAAACTGGCACTCTCTTTCTCGTCTCAGAATATCAGATTACCTTTGCAGCAGTGCATCGTCTCGCCCCTTCGACTTCTTCCTTTCTTTTCTAGCTTTCTCTTTCTCGCGGCAGCAAGGTTCGATTTATGCTCAACGTGTGCACCCTTCGTCTCTCGTCCATACCTTCTGTTTCTTTCCCTTTTTGCCACTTGGCTTGTTGTTTATTAAAAATTTGCTGTGAGAAGTGCGCCACGTATATCTGCCCTCCAGAGAACGGACGATCGAATCGCTGCGCGCCAACCGATCGGCCATTTTTTCCGAGAGACTTTCCGCCCGCGAGTGCATCCGCAATATTTTTCTTTCTTCGAGACACGAGACCGAATATTTTTTCCAAGCCTGTTAGTGGTAACCTCTCGAGAATACTTTTCGTAAATCCTTTAGTTGGGAAAAGATGGAACATTCAGATAGACGATTCGATCGTTTTTTTTCTCGGTTGGTGCAAAGAATTGTGATCGAAGATTAAGTAACTATGCGCTATGCGAGATATAACGAAGAAATTGTCGGATAAGGATGCGTTGTGTTAATCGGTGGTTTGTTTGCGTGTTGCAGTACCGTAACCACCAGCAAACATGTCTGACGACGAGGAGCAATACTCGTAAGTATTGAAAGCCGACGAGGAAATATTCTGAAAGATATTAAATCCAGTCCCTCGACATTCTTCGTCACGACTTGTGAATTTGATTCTGTGAACGAAGCAATCATTGAAAGAGAAGTAAGAGAATAAACGTCCACGATCGACAAATCGAAGATAAGTGGAAAGTTACGTAAGTACGATTCGTCGAACGTTGGTTAAAATTAGAGCAAAGGGCATCGTCGAAATGTCCGTGAAATCGGAAGTTCTTGAGTGACGGGGAATGCCGAGGATATCTTTTAGCTGAGGTGAACGTAACTTTAAGTTAAGAGATAGTACGATATATAGCCCATCGGAAGCGTCAGAGAAATATGTCGTCGATAGATCACGTACAGTCTTTCTTAGTGGCGATTTGCAGGGTCGAGAAAAAGTCACTGAATCCTAGTTACTTATGTTCTCGATGCAACTCAGAATCAATCAGGTTGCTACGAAAGTTGAGGATTTACCGAGATTCCCCCCCGCCCCCTCTCGATGTTGATCATTGTCACACAATGAACGGTACTCAACAAAACGAATTGCGTCCACGTAAGATGAAAAATCTCTCCGTGATTTGTGCCCTCGTATTATGTTTCCCCTGTTGTTTAATACGTTATTATCGATACGTACCTCGTCCAATTCTCACCCCCCAGAGTTTTGTTGTGAAAGTAAACCACCCTCCCCCCGCCCACGTGTCTTTGTGTTGAGCAAATCGTAATCGTTGCACGTCATCTCCTTGATTAAATTGCTCGCTAAAAATGTTTCCTTTGTACCATCTTCTGATTATATTTTACGATATATTCGTTGCCACTTAGGGTTTCAACAAATATAACGAATTTCTAAAAGTAAATAAATATTTTATTCTTAATATTATTCGTTCGTAATATCGAAAACGTAATCAATTATATTTAGAGAGCCATAATTAAAATGTTATTCGGATAAAGTTCGTTTCGTTGAAAAGTCAAGCAGAGAAGTTCCAAACTTCTGCATAGCAGTACTTATTGTTTAACGATATACTTCGATGTATAAATATTGAAATAACGCTAATGGAACTATCATACGGGAAACGAGGTCATGGTCGATGCAAACGAAACAGTTATCGTTTATTTTTAAAACGATGAAATTCAAACACAGTTCGCACCTAAAGATGAGTCGTCCGATCGAATCGAACTTTGGATCTGTATACAGTATGTTGAATAGACGTGTCCAAAAATGTCATGTTAAAATGTCTTCGCTTGCGAATCTCTTTGTGCCTCTGAATCTCGTTGCCCGATCTGAACTCGATAAATTTAATAGCAAAACTGTACAGAGAGTCAAGTATCACAGTGGTATAAACCAGTTGTTTGCTATTCTTTATAAAATACTTTCGTAAAGAGTGAGTTCTGAACTTATTCTTATAAAAGTTCGTTATATTTTTTGAAACACTTTCAAAAATGGAAATACACGATTCGACCGAAATTCTCGAAATTTTAATTCACATCACCGTGATAATTTTCAGCTCGTCGTGTAAACGTAAAAAATTTCACTTTAAGGATGAGCGAATTTCATTTTTAGCGAGCGATCGAGTTACAGCCCCATGAAAACGTCCATTTGCCCCGTAGACCCATAAAAATGTGCCCCTGTTGCCCGAAAGCCCGAGTTTTGTTTTAGTATTCTCTTTTTATTATTCATTTAATAGCCCCTTTGTACGCGTTTACCTGTACCCGGTGACTAACAAATACCATTTTCCATTTTCTGTTTTACAGCAGCGAGGAGGAGGTGGTCGAGGAAACGTAAGTGTTGCTGGTAATTCCTTAATCCCTCGAGATCGTTCCAAAAATACTTCTAACGTCCACGTTCTCTCATTTTCTCATTCCAGGAAGTAAGTTCCAGAGGCGTGTCCGCGTTTAGGTGTCTGCTACCACTGCGCAGTCACCAGGGAGTCGTAGTTGTCGTTTTCTGATCTCGATTTTAGATTTTAGGCTCCTTTAGCTGTGCAACGGATCATAACGAGCGTTGATCGTGCTCTAAACGTTAGATTCTTGCCAATTAGTCATCTTTTTTAGGTTTTTATGGTCTCTAGAGGGATCGTTCTTGACGGTTAATTCGAATGTAGTTAGCTTGATTAGTCAAAATTTGATTAAGATCGCGTCGTAAGATCGGTATCAAGACTTTGGAAGGTATGATCCTCTGTATTCGTTGATCAGTCGTTAAGTAATACAGTATAAAACATTGGAAATTGTTTATTAACAAGCAAGTAACGTTGTTTTAGTGATTTTTAATTTGAGTATATCTATAGTAATGTTATTGTTGGAAATTTATGTAACTTTCTGGCCATCGAAATATTAAACACCGCGTTTTCTCGTGAAACACGAAGCCAGTTAGAATTAGACCAGACGTGTTTCTTTTACAAAAATAGGACGGATGGTTTGGCGGTGCCATCTTGTTGCCTCGAATGTGAGTTTACACAACAGCAAAAAAGGGGAAACAATTTCTCGAACACCTCGGAGGCAATTGATCGTAATCGCAGTGTAAAATAATAGAAACGCGAAAGTTAACGATTTTCATATTCGTAAGGTTCGCCTAGCTATGAAATCGTACGATATTAAACGAAATATCGTTATTTGCGTCACATTCATTTAACTCTGCTCACACATCGATAAGTAAATAACAAAGGAACAAATTTCCACGTAGCATAAATTTTACAAAGAATTTTTGATCTTCGAGGAATTTCCAATCAGATTTTAGGCATCACGGAAGAGCAAAACTTTCGAAAGCATAATAGTCGTATCGAAAAATCACGTTCGTGCCTCAGAGCGATCTCTCTCGAACTATTGTTAAAATTAGAATCAGTCGTGCTTCTCTCGCGAAAATAGAGCAAACGAATGGCGCGGTATCTACGAACCTCGAATCGAATATTAAATCATCGATGTCGTTTTATGTTCTAACCGTTCAAGAATCTAGAGAATCTCGAGAAATTACGGTCCGTTTACAGTTTCGCGAGTGGAATTTTTCTTTCTCTGCCAGCGTCCATTTGTTTGCGCAACAACGAAACACGATTCAATGTTTTCTTCCCAGTGGCAATTTGTCTGAAGTAAAACAATTTCGAGTGGTATCGAAGAAAAATATTGAGTCGTTTCGAATGGAACGGTAGGATTGCCGAGAAATATCCTTTCGCGAGCTAGTTGAAACGAAACGCGGATGCATCTTCCGGAATCGCGTTATCCATTATTTTTAACGGGGCCGATATTTCTTGGCGATTCTTGTAACATTCACGTGCAATGAAAAGAGAACACGATCGAGGGGAAAGAATAATTACCAGTGTCCGATTTATCGACCTGTTAGTAGACTCCACTGTAGACACCTATCGATGCCATTATCTTTTGACTTTGGTTTATGATCTTCGTTTTTTCTCTCTGTTTTTCTGTTCGCAACTCTATCTATAACAATCCGCCCCTTCGACTGATATCTTCACAATACAATACACAAAAAAAAAAAATATATAAAAAAATTACCAACCGACCAATCAATCAAAACCGCCAATCACCATCGACCAAACGACCAACGCGGCGCGAATTGACAAATTGCAAAATCAAAGGCAGCCGGAGAGGAAGATCGAGTAAGTTTTCTTGAAAACAATTCTACGTTCGCCTTGTATCTTGTTCAGGCAGCTATTTTGGCAATGTTCACTTCTCTCGTTTTTTTCTTAGTCTCTTTTACTCTTTCTCTATTTACTTACTTTCTTTCTTCTCTATCTATCTCTCTCACTTTCATTTCTTCTATTTTCTTCTTTGTTAATCGTTTAACCGTTTATTGCTGTTGTTGTGGTTGTTGTCTTGTATCTCATACAAGTTTAGTATTGTATATCTGTCTGCTATCTCGCTCTTACATACATCTCTCTTTGTATAAATGTAACGTATTTTTTGTTTTTATTTTTCCACGTGGTACATCTTACTCTGCGCTGTAAGACACGATCAAGTCTGTTTTTTCTCTTTAGCTCTGTACCGTATTTTTATTCTCACGCTTTTTCTTGTCATCGGTGTACTTTTTTGTCCAACGAAACGTACATTCTGCCGCGAGATCATCATTTTCGCTTCCTTCGTTGTCAACGCGATCGACCTGATCTTTTTCCGCAAAAAGACACTCCTTTTTAAGCATTATTTGAGCATTTATCGTTAATCATTGGCTCTTTTTTGTTCGTACCTCTTTTCTGCCATTCAACAGCAAATTTTATCAAACAACGGACATGAATAATTTCCGCGAAGAATCCGATTTTTTTTCTCGTGATTTATAACAATCGTCTCTTCTGTCCTTCGGTCGTGCGTGTAATTCAAATACCATTTTAGCGCTCTTTTTATTATCCATCTCGCGACGGTTCTCTTTCTTTCTCCTTTTTCTTTTATTTTCTTTTTCTCCATACATTTTGTCAACCGTAGAATTTTTGCGTTTCTCATCTATCGAGACTTGATAACTCTACCGAGAAATCGTACGAATCGTTTTCTTTGCCGGTTAGATGGAATTTTCGAGTTAAACGTTAAAACGATTCGATGTCGTTGCTCGTACAGTGGCGGTGAAAAATGGCCTTTTCCACTTTAGCATCAGCGAAACGTACCGGTGTCGCTGTTGCTTTTTTATCACTTTTGCACTTAAAACTATTGTTCGTAAATCGCGATCCCGTGTACACGAGATATACTGTCTTGAGATATTTTTTTTTTCCTCAAAGGGAATCCGACTTTTGCGAGTACATTATCTCTTTTTTTTTCTTTTCCTTCTTTTTTATTGTTTTGATATTTTTCACTTTACTTTTTTACAGTATTTGTCTTCCGATTGTCAGTATGTTCTTTTTAGGGACATCGTGAACGTAATTATCGGTGAATTTATGGTCGAGAAGCGAAATGGAAACGACAGAGACAAACCTCGTTTTTTAATCTCTCTTTGCCTATTCGACCTCATTTTTCTCTGTTATTTGGTCCGTCCACTATCTTCTATTATCTTTGATGCTGTGTCGCTGTTGTTGTGTCGATGGTTGAACGAGTACATATGTCTATTACGCCGCTATTTTGTTCTGTTTGATACACGTCTCAGAGATTTTAGTTAGCGTGATTTTTTGGTCGTTACGAATGATACACACATTTACACCGTATACGAATGCTTGAAAAGTGAACAATTTTCCAATCGATGGCTATGGCGATTAAAATTCTACTTTCGAAAGTATATCTTTGAAAATTAACACTCTACTATTCTGAAGCCTACGATAACCAAATAATCTGTTAAAATTAACGTACGGTGTGACCTGTTCAAGCAGATATATTCTTATTTTCTGTTATCTTTGTCTAAGATTAAAATAACCAAGATAACCGGCTAGTGTGTTAAAAGTAATTGCAAAACGATATTAAGCTATATATTATTTGATTTCTTTTATATTTGTTTCAATTTTAACGTTCGTGATACCAATATAATTCTCTTCTCAATGATAAATACGACTTAAATTAAGCGCAACTAAAAGTTCAGATATTTCGAATGAGCTTCGTGACATCAATACGATATTTCTTTTAATGATAAATACGATCCATCTATCCGCCCTCGTTGTCAATTCGAAGAGTTCCATATTTATAGAATTATTTATTCAACGGTCAAAAGGTTCGACGATTTTCCGCTGTTTCTTGAACGTTATTAACATCCAATCAAGCGTTTCATTTTTCAAGCAAGATCGAAGGCAGAATAAATCGCCCATCACGCCTTTACCACACCTAACTTGTTCTTGTTTTTTCTGCGTATTACGTCTGTCGCATAATTGTCGTTTTGTTATCGCATTCTGGTCTGTGGAAAAAGGCTTTTTACGAAAAGAAAAAAAAAACCTATGCGCGCGTAGCTTTTCCAAAGCACGAGTACACGTATGTATGACAAAATCGTTCGAACGAAAGAGACGGTAGGCTGCCTGTTCTCCTGTTTTACGTTGTCTGCGAAAAAGTCGATAAGAACACGCTCGTGAGACACGCGAAGGTTCGCGCTTCGTTGTCTTCGCCAGCGAACGCGAAACTTTCCTACGAATACTGTCGTAAAGAAAAAGAAGGAACCGAGGAGAATAAAAGCGGGTGGAACGCGGCAGACTGTCGTCAATTTTAACAACGCCGTTCTTCGACCGATCGGCTCTCAGGACTTTAATCGAACCGGGAACGTATAAGATAACAGAAAAAAAGATAAAAAAAGAACGAGTAAGAGAAAGAAGCAATAAGCCAAGCGGAATGTAGTTTGCGCGGGCTTCCGCCAGTCCCAAAGTAACCCGTCTGCAAAGAAACCCGAAAGACTGCGATTGTTATTAATGTGCCTTTCCTTTCTTTTTTTGTAGGGGTAGGGCGTCCCAAAAGTAAGTTGAATCTCGAAGGTTGTTTATTACACGTCAATAATACTTTCTTTGTTCTTCGGCCGCTCTCACAAATATCCCCAAGTCCGCGCTTCTTTTCGAATTTTTGGCGGGAACGAGACGAACAAACGGTACGGTTCATCGTATCATCTGAATTTTCTACTCTTACAAATCTATCTGTTCCAAGTATTGATATATAATTCGCAATCTTTCCTCATATAGTGATTTATACGATAGAAAATTTATAACGAAGGAAAGTTATAGTGTTCGAGCGAATCTTTCGAACGAACGATTCGACGAGCTTAAAAGCTGACCAATTTTTCTACAGGTGACTGTGATGATTAAAATCTTACCTTGGAAAGTATATTTCTTAAATTTTACACTCTACTGTTCGATACTGTGATAACATTGTATGTATATGTAAGGAAAATTGAAAAAATTTTATTGGATATTTTTATCGCGTTAAGATATTTTCAAAGATATTTGTAAACGATTGAGTATTTTCGCTACAGGTTTTTGACCGTTCAAGCTAATTAAAGGTGGTTGTCTATACGTTCACACGAACATTTACTGGTATACGAATCGTTTCGGTGAAAATTTTTATCGTGTTAAATGAAAGAACGTTTAAAGGTTTTTGTAGATAGTTGGTTGTTTTCGCTGGAGGTTCTTGACCATTCGAAACAACTAAAAGCAATCTTGTCCACGTAAATATGTACGGGCGATTTAACGTTGTTTAATCGAAAAGTTTTAAGGCTTTTGACCGTATTATGCGATGGCAGTTGCATAAGGGGTGCGCGCAACTAATATAACTTGCGTCGGTTGGACGATTGCCAAACGTTTCATAAATATGTGTACGATAACGTAATGCGGTTTATTCTTATACCAAAGCTGTGGTGTCCGTTCGAAATGTTTCACGTTCCACTGTGATGTAATGTAATTAACGAACAAACAGTTCGGTGGAAGAATACAGCCATTGTCAGCTTTGATATTTATTTCATGCCAAGAATCGGTATTAATACTTCGAGTATGATTTATTCTGAAACATCGTTTGGTATCTCTCTATCGCCATCTAACGCGCCTTTAAAATTTATCATTCTGTTCAAATTTCTATTATTACACTACAATGTTACTGTTATTATTGCATTGTAACAAACACTTTATTTAGTTTGTAATCAATCGAACGCATTACCCGCGGTAAATGTAAATTTCATTAATGGTAATTTGAGTTCTGAAGTTAAATCTAAAGAATAATATTCTCGGATTATCGGAAAATTTGTTTTTTCTTTTCAGAATGCGTGTTCAACGTTCACCATATTTTCTTTTTGTGCAGCTTGAAACTATAAATTCCTTTTGTTTTATTTGTCTTTTATTTGTTTCCTCCGTTCGAACCCTCGTGTTATACGTTTCGTATGTTCTCTTTTGTCGCAACAGCTGTTTGATACCCATTGGAAATTCGATAAAAAAAAAATAACTGTTAACTCTGTGTAATAATATGTATACGTAATGTGTCTCGATCCCGCCAAGAAGAAGATAAATATGGTCTAATAATTCGTGATCAGTGCTCGAAGCAACCAACCCCCGCCCCCAAGCTCATGTTTCTCTCTGTCTGTCTATCTATCTGTCTCTTTTACCCCCTTCTCGTGTTTTTTCTTTTTGTCTCTCTATATTCTTGATTAATCACGAATTAACGGCTCTGTATATAATCACCGTGTGTCTGTTACACGCGTACACCTACATATGTGTATACGATACATACGTGTCCACGAGTCCACGAAAACCGATCTTTTTACCCGTTCATCTCGTTAAAACTTCTACCCACTTTGATGTCGTGTTTTTTGTCTCCTACGTTTCCAAAGGAGTCGTGTTTTTTTGGTTTCTGTCACTTTGGTGATCACCCAGTCTTCCCATCTTTGTCACGTTCTGTTAATTATGTTCGACTTTGCGCCATAATCAATCGACCCGCAGCAATTGTCGCAGAAAGATCGGCCAAATTAGTCGAGGGTCGCTGAATTTTTGTGAATCGTTATGATGGATGCAAAAGGCCGAATATTTCAAGTAATTTGCCGAGCAGTTTCATAATATCGTTGTGCAACATTCGTGTTACATTGCCAACGATGTTAAACGTTGTTTATTATATTGTGGTTTTCACTTGAGAATAAAACTGACCCAGAGCAACTTTTGGAATCGGTCCCACTCGGTCATTTTCATTTTTCAAAGTACTCGCGTTGAATATGATAATATTCGATAACATTAAAATATTTATTGTATTATATGAATTATTAGAGACTAGTATTTTTGTATTTCCCCTGATTGAAAATAGCTGAGATCGGAATTATTTCACAAACATTCAGCAACTCTTCTACATGACACGATCGTCGAGACTTCATTTTTCATGTATGTAAATTGGCCAGCACCTCGGCTTTCGACTGTGGCTTTTTAAGGCGTTGTGGATAATAATTGATAATAAGAATGACGACAGCGATGACGCTGATAACGGCGGCGACTGTGCGTGTTGCTTGCATTTGAGTTGGGAAAGAAGAAGAAAATGTCTGACGAGAAGAAGAGTGAATGCTAGATCTCCAATTCTCTCCCAATTATCCTTTATCATCGTCTTTGTGATATATTATGAGAAATCGTTTTATTCGATAAAATGATACATACACTTTTATCGTACAATTATTATTTACACTTGTGATTATTACTTTAATTTTTATTGTTCGTTTTTATTATTTCGATTATTTAATTTTATTTTTATTTTGATTATATTTTGTCAGGAAACATTATCGTATTAATATTACCATCTCAAGGTATATAAATTATTTTTCGAAAGAAACTCGAAGCTCTAATTGGCGGATAGAAATTTTGTATTTGTAATTTTAATTTCAATAGGAATATTCTTGTCCCGATCGTACGCTGTTCAGATCTGTCAAAATTTTCTCTTCGAACCTGCTAAATTGCTTTCTGTATAAATGCTTAATCGCTTGGTCTCGAACGGCTTTTGAATTACTGTTTCCAGCTAAAAGAACTAAACTCGAACCGATATACAAATATCCCATGTGTCTCTTCCATCATCGAGATCCAAAAATCCACAAGCCGTCTATTTTCCGCAACGGCGGAATCATCTTTATAATTAGAGATTCTTCCCTTATTTTAAAGTTATCCTGGACCCGATCCACGTGATGTAATTTGACCAACGATATCGTGTCTGCACATATTCGAGAATACCTTGAATTTTGAAATGCCTCCAAATACTCGTTAAGACGACTCCTTAGTATTTTTCGTTTTTGATATTTTTACTATCGCTCAACGTACATGATTTATATTGAAATAATTAGAAAATAAAAGCAGCGAGAAACAATTCAGTTTGGTAGCGCAGATTGACCAAAATGCCTCGATGCTTATGAATTGTAATTTGAATATCAGACATTAGACGTTTTTTACTTTCTACTTTAGTAATTTTCCTTGCGTTAAAGACGAATGATTCTCGAAGTCTTTTCTGAGTTTTTGTGCAAGCGTAAAATCTTATTCTCGCGAGCCCCGAAACAAAATTTAAATTCAAGTGACCGCATAATTCTAGCTAAAACCTTCCATCAATTTTCCAATATCCTGTTCCGTGGGAGTCTAATGGATTCTCTGGCAACAAACTCGTCGGTTTCCCTCAACCCTCGTAAACTTATTAACATCTCTCTCTTTCTCTTTCTCTCTCTTTTTCTAAAACTACACTTCACTTTCTTACATCGTGCACCTAATTCTCTTTTATTTGTCCATATGCTTAAACAGAAACTTTTCAATTTTCTCTTCTGTCTGTCCGTCCATTCGCCCGTCTGTGTCCGTTTGTGTGTGCGTCTGTCTGTTTGTCTGGTTGTTACGTGCGTGTGACGAGAAAAAACTAAAAGGAAAAGAATAAAAAAAAAAAAAAAAAGAAAAAAAAATAGAAAGAAAAGAAAAAAGCAGGAAAAAGACAAAAACATGAAAATAAGCTAAAAAAAGAAAGAAAATTATTCGCCACGAGAGAGAATGGATGAAGTGTAATAAATAATAGAAAGTGGAACGTGAGAGTGGCGTATCGGAGTTCTGGAAGATCTTACGAGATCTCTCAGAGGACGAGCGACAGGAACTAAAGAAAGTTACTTTTGTTTTCGCTCCGGCCTACATCAGGGAGTCTGGGGAGAATATCGAGTTTATGAAGGTGAGGAGAAGATCTGGGATCTGTCCCCGAGATCTCGTAGATACGATATATCGGGGAGATTTAGTATCGGCACGTATTTACATTCTGTCGTTTCCCGTTTACACAGAGGCAAGAACAGAAAAGGAGCGACCTAGACGAACAGCTTAAGGAATACATCGCAGAATGGCGGAAACAGAGAGCCAAGGAGGAGGAAGAACTGAAGAGATTGAAGGTTCGTATTCATAAAACAACCTTAGATTTCCTTCGTTGTCACTTTCTAGACATATAGTAGTAGACCATCACCATATACAATGTCTGTGCATATATTGTATGTGTTACACAAAACGTTTCGAAAGTTCTTCAACACTGTGACAACGAGACACGATTATCATAATTGTCAAACGAATTTGGCATTGGCGAAATTTTAAAGCAATCTGGAAATGTATAAAGAAGTTATAAGATATTTACTCTAAAAACATATATAAAATAGTAATAGTAAAAAATTAGTATACATCGTAATAAGTGTTAATAATGGTTTCATTACATATTAAGGTATATTAATACTACAGATAAATGACTGTTTCAATACTTAGCTTACGTACATTTTCATACTTGTTTCAAACTTTACCAATGCACAAATAATATATACATGTGCGTAAAGCCTACAAGTATTTGAATACATTCGTACGCTACTGTAGTATATTTTCTGTTACGTTTCCATGAATCTATATTATTCATTGCTTCCTTTCGTGTTGTTCGCAGGAGAAGCAAGCGAAGCGCAAGATTACTCGCGCGGACGAGGAGAAGAGATTGGCTCAGAAAAAGAAGGAGGAGGAAGAACGTCGCCAACGTGAAATCGGTGGGTTTATTCTATTCTTTTCCGTTCTTTTCCTGTTTCGATATTGTTTCGGGAGATTACCCGATTTTCTTTCTGGAGATTTTGCTGATGTTTTCTTAAACTTACAGAGGAAAAGAAGCAACGCGATATTGAGGAAAAGAGAAAGTACGTGTTTGCCTTCACCAAATCTTATATATATATATATATATATCTAACTAATATAGTAAGACAAATAATGTCCAACATATAAAAAAATACAACCTTTTTATCCAGACGTTTGGAAGAATCAGAAAAGAAACGTCAGGCTATGATGCAAGCGATGAAAGATCAAGCGAACAAGAAGGGCCCCAACTTTACCATCACTAGGAAAGATCTAGCAGTTCGTATCGTTCCCACGAAGAAATTTGAAATTTTGAAATACATATATCGTGCGATAGCATAAGATCATATAGTTGGAATGTTATTAATATATTTTTCTGTTCGATAAAGGGTAACCTTACGTCGGCGCAACTGGAACGCAACAAGACGAAAGAACAGCTGGAAGAGGAAAAGAAGATTTCGCTGAGCATTCGCATCAAACCCTTGGAAATCGATGGTATGTCCATTGAGAAGCTCCGGTTCAAGGCTACCGAACTCTGGGATACCATTGTCAAGCTGGAGACCGAGAAATATGATCTTGAAGAGCGACAGAAACGCCAGGACTATGACGTGAGTGAAAATACATGAATATGTAGCAACTGTAAAAGATAGTACTAGGGGATAGTACTAGAAGGGAGGTTCTTAGTGTTTGTGGTCGGTTATGTTAAACAAAACGTCATCGTTCGCTGATGATCCTCTCCTTTGGGTGCTGATCCCACAAATACATTCTGCATACATGTATATTACGTACATTTATGTTTGTAAGCATCGGAATGTTTTGAATAATTGTCTGTTTGCTCTTAGCTTAAAGAATTAAAGGAACGTCAGAAGCAGCAACTGAGGCACAAGGCTTTGAAGAAAGGTCTTGATCCCGAAGCCCTCACCGGCAAGTACCCCGTAAGTAGCACGTTTAAACGATATAAAAAGATAAAATATAATACGTTTTCGCAATGAAATCCTTTAATACTGTACAATTATTTTCCTTACGTAGCCTAAGATCCAAGTGGCCTCCAAATACGAACGTCGAGTGGATACCAGGTCTTATGACGATAAGAAGAAGCTCTTCGAGGGTGTAAGTATATTTCCCATAGATTCGATCAGTCGCTGATTCTTCGAATATTCAGCTGACCCAGATATGCGATAAAATAAATTTTACCCGATTTGAGATCTCAAGATCTAATAATAACAGTGATCGGAGAAAATGGGAAAGGCATGCTATCTGAAGAAATATTATTATGAGTACAAAATTGAAACCTATATGTATATAAATGTTTCGGAGTAAGATTATTAAGAAAAGAGATTTTATCACAGTGATATATGGTCAAAGACGTAGTAAAATAAATAATAAGAGATACGATATCACGAGGGATAAAGAAGAAGCGACACAGCTCGTTAAAAAAGTAGTCGTAGAAAGATAATAGTTGAAAAAAGATGATCACAGAAGAATGTCAATTGAATCGCAGGGCTATGACACGCTTCTAGCGGAGTACAACGAGAAACTATGGAAACAGAAAACAGAACAGTTCATGAAGCGTAACAAAAGTGAGTCCTATCGAGCTCTCTGTCAGTGTACTACCCCTTTTGCTTGCGTTGCTGGTTGTACCCCTAGCCCTTTGCCCCCTCTTCGTTTGCCTTAGGACCGTTGAAATGATCGTGATTCTAATTCGTGTTGGACTCCATTTAATAAATAGTAGATTTAGACTATAGAGATCGTTGGAAGTGTTGTTATGCTCTTGTTGTTTCGTTCCATAAAGTAAAGTACTCACATTTCATCCTTCATTGATCGTAATTCATCGCATCTCCCCATAATTTATTATTGAAACAAGCATGGATATGACGATCACGAACGGAAGAACTTATACCACGAGTCTTAGAATAAGTGTCAATCATAAGATCACATAGCGACAAGATGTTTACGACAGATGCAAATTATGTATCCATCATCTTGATTGTCTCGTGGATGTCCCGTATACAGGAAGAACATTTGTCAAGAAATCTTTCATTTAGAAAACCGAATACGAAACACATCGAATGCGAAGCGAAAGACTCTACGCTTCAAGTTCTATTTTTTTACGCTTCTAAAGCAAAGAATACAATTACTTTAAATACAAACTTCAGTCATGCTCAGAATCTTATCACATCGACATGTTTCTATCAAACATTCTTCGTGGCTTGACATTTTAGTAGAGTGACTAATTAAAAATCTGTGTAAGAGAATATAAGAATTTGTACCACGTAATTAATGCAAGCTAATGGATGGTTAATATGTATGTAATTCTTTTGGAATCGTAAATGTACTCGTTTAACTTAAACATCCGACATGTACATATATGTATATACAAAAAGCAGGTTCCAGCGTAATACTAGGGTTCGTTGACTTGTCCTGCTAGTTATCAAGCCCCAAGCTCATTTATAAGGAGAATTTATACAGCAATATTTTGAAAACCGAGGAAAGAGACCAGGCGAGTGCCCCGTGTGACGATGTATCCTAGCATGCCACTTTGTCCCTTAATGTTGCAGGGCCTGACCGAACAGCAGAAGGAGTCCATAGAGAAGCAGTGGGCTCAACAGAAGGAACAATTCCTTGGTCGTCAGAAGAGTATGTATGCTAGCTTCATCTTCGAGCAAACGCAACACCTCATTTGTTAGAAATGTATATTTTTTTATATTTTCAAACTTGAGCTTCATAATCTGTGGGAAAGACATTTTTGAGTACTGTTTTGGTTATTTTTATATAGTTGAAGATATTCACTGCTAATTATTAAATTAGAATTATATTCTAGAATAACCATTTTTAATTTCCTATCTGTTTTCTGTACCTTATTAAGAATATTTTTTATAAAGGAGGAGTGAGATCACACATTAAGTGGTTAAAGTATCTGAAAAAAGATTTCTTTAAAGACTGGGTTTCCAATTTCTAGATGGAAATATTAAATATTTTGGAATATTTATTTTTAATATATTTTTTTTACTTTATGAAGAATGTTTCTTTTGTAAACGAGGGAAGGGGTTGTCAAGGTCAGAGGCTATCTAGTTATCATAAAAAGAGATCGTGACTTAAAAAAGGTGGAAAAATATTGGTTTCAAAAAGGAAGACTATTGGCTATAGAATTCGAATAGGAAAGAATATCATAGATCTACGTATATTTCGCGTGTTTCAAATAATTTGTGTATCAACTGTTCAAACGAAAATATACTAATGGAAAAAGCACTTTGCTATCTTTTACCTGTTTATTATGTTATGTATCTCGGTGTGCGTTTGCTCGAGTCATGGGTCTTGAAACCTGACCAGCCACAGTATTTTCTAAAAACTAGGGCAGACTGCAACGGCCATAGAGTGAAGTATATTTTGCCAACGTTGAAGAACCTTGCTCGATGAAAAGCGAGAAGAACCTTTCAGAAAATTGAAAGCATGTGCCTGTACATTTAATTCTTTGTTTATTTTCCGTGGAAAACGTAACTTTCTACGACTTTAGAATCTTATTCTTCATTCTTATAATACTCTCCATCTTTTTTCTAAACATATCCTTATGTGCAAGACAATTTCCAACAAATCTTCTCTGTCATCGATCGAGATATATTTTTAAAAATTACCAACACGAATTAAAATATCATCGATTATATAACGGACATATCTTATGTTCTTCTTTGAAACAGCGAAATTGCCGAAGTGGTTCGGCGAGAGGCCAGGCAAGAAACCAGGAGACCCCGAATCTCCAGAAGGCGAAGAAGACGTGAAGGCTGCGGCTGAAGACGAAGAGCTTGAGGAACCACAATTCGAAGAAGAAGAAGAGGAGGAGGAGGAAGAGGAGGAGGAAGAAGAAGAGGAAGAGAAGAAGGAGGGTGAGGGTGAAGGCGAGGAAGAGGAGGAAGAAGAAGAAGAGGAGGAGGAAGAAGAAGAGGAAGAGGAAGAGGAGGAGGAGGAGGAAGAGGAAGAATAGACGCCTCTTTCCAAAGATCAGCAACACCTAACCAAAGATTTAATCGATCGATCACCAAGAAATATCGAAACATCCTACGAACCATTGAAATATAATAGTCGTGGCTACAGTAGAGACAACAATGGCGAACCATTTTCCCAGAATCTCGTTGTTATAGGTAGCTTTTTGTTTTGAGCTTTTATTGCGACATCGGAGTAATCGTACGAAGACGGTTCAAGAAAGAAAGACGAACGGTCTACACGTTATATTTTTCCGTGAAAAAATCTAACCTATAACGGTGAGAATTCCGGTGAGATAAAACACGCTGTTACTACCTCTCGGCTGTTCTACCACTACTACTTCTATTACTATTACTCTACTACTTCTATTACTACTACAATTATTATTATTATATTGTACAAAAAATACACGCACACACATTATCAAAATAAAAAAAGAAGAGGTTTATCGTGTACGATTTCCGCGAGGAAACTTTCCTACCCCAGGAGAAGACCTTGATTTGTTACGCACACTGACACTTGTAATCACGATTGTAAATTAAGAGGCCTATGGAAAAAACTGTTCCGAATTCAAGACTTCAATAGTGTTTTTATTATTTAACTCTTTATTATTCAAGACATTAACACATTGATTATTACTGGATTTTTTTCTTACTTTTGCTGGCAAATTTTATTAGCAATAAATTCGGAAATTACGAAAAAGAATGTAGCAAAATACATAGTGTGCAATCTGTGTGGTTCGCGAAGGCAAAGAAATTTCCCCTTTAAAGTTCCTACTACTTACATATGTGCATCGTGGGAGTCAAAAAACTTTCGTCCGCGCCCTTGCATTCCACTAACCTTGCTTCCTGTCTCGTAGAGAAATACGGATACGGATGAGATTAATGGCTTAATCATGAAAATTATCATAATGCCAGTTTTTCTTCTCTTGATCTTCTTTCACCGTTCTTAGTTGACCTTTTCTTCGAGTATTCCTTTATTACGAGTACAAGCGTTTTTGATGAATATAATTATTAGCACATATACACTGCCGATAATTCACATTGTTTTTATTGATGACACTCGTACTTTATCGATAGCGCGTTGTTTTGTTTGTCAATAACATATCAACATATGAGTAAAACAGAAATATATTAATCGATTTATGACCCTATGATAAACACGTATCCGACAATCGTCATGGAGCTTCGGATTCGCGCCAAAACTTATAAACAGGTATAAAACGCTCAAGTGCTGCCAACAAACGCCCTTAAAATAAACAATACGGAATCTGCGTGTAATGATAGTTGTCGTGCGAATTTTGGTACGCCACGAAGTTCGGGCTTCAAAAGAAATATTTGGATATATTATATGAGAACTCAAGCTGAGAAAAGTATCAAATAATTGTTTCTATAATTTGGAAATTGTTTACATTTAACTATGTGTCAACAAATTGATTCAAGATACAAAAACATTCTGAAAATGAATCATTTTGGAGATCTATTTTGAGGTAATTTGCTAGTTTGTTTTATATTTTTGTGAAAAAGCGTATTCGCTTTGTAAATCAACCGAAAACTAATAATTATAATAGTCCTCTTGGTTTAATAAACATGGATTATGTTGCTCATAAACATGGCTTTTAATGAAGATATACTCATTGACATTTGATTTTGTTAACGTTGATTATGAAATTGATTAATAAATTTGCTAATTTGTTACTATGTATGTATTATCGACCCAATAGTTCTCATATCATAGTTCAGTGCAATTACTTCAGTGAAACTACAAAATTGGCGATCGTCGTTCGTCGACAGGAAATCATGCAAATTTACATGTTAGGACCGCAGTTCGTTAAAATTCAAGACAGACTTCAGTGACGGTACAATGACGCAAAACGTAAGAGGTAGAGCAAACGAGAGACCATTGTCTGTTTCTCTTCTTCTCACGTACATACTTCCGTTGATGTGTTCTATCTCTCTTTCTTGCTTTCGTTCATCTCACTCTAGTTTACTCAGCCGATAGTGATGGGAACGATACAATTTCAAACAAACTACACCTATACTACAGAATTGATTTTTCAAGCTACTTGCTTTATACTTGATATTTCATTTTCATTTTTTATATTTATTATAATCGTACAATTATCATAATTTTTCAACAAAATAAAATTGGCGCTATGTACAGTTGTTCCACCTGGTGGACGAAAGAGTATCACTCCCATCGCTAGTGGATCGCAACTATTTATAATGGTAGCCGTTGGCTTCAGTCTCGTGTTTCTTCTCTCCTTTACGCTCATTCTTTCTCTGTTTCACACCGTCGTCTCTATTCCTTTTTCTCTCTTTTTCTCTCTTTCAGTCTACAGAGTGGTTCTTATTCTTTGTTAATAGTGTCTCCAAGCATTCGTTCGAACCAGACTACGTTTGTCTCTGCTCTCCTACCTGAGAGGACCGAAATAGAGTAGCGGCAAGACCCCGACACTACCGACGCGACGCTACAATTTCATCGTGGACCGAACAATAAACAATAACACGACGACCCGTGTCACGAGTTCGGGATAGCGACTACCGCGACCTGTTGCCGGCTGCCAAAAAGATCCCGCTGGATGTCGCGCGTGTGTTAGTGAGATCGTGAAATGTTCGTTTCGGAGTGTTTGACCGCGGGAACGGGGAATTGTGTGTCATGGCGGTGATCGTTCTGCAGAGCAGCCACGTTCGTGTACACATGGCTACAATGTTGGCTATCAAGGAAAAAAAGAAAGGAAGAATGAGGAGCTGACTACGACGCGGCTTGGCCACTAGAAAACCACTCTCGATGAGGTAAGTATAAAATAATACGTACGATATATGAACGGATTTCTTTGGCAAATGACAAGTGACAGATACTTCAGTTTGGACACAATTACGTATTACCTTCGTGTGTTGTCTGCACCACGTTCGACGAGTATTTGAAGATTCGTTTCGTTAAGATAGAAACCGACGCCTCGTGCTAGAGCCGGAACTCGACGGAAATTGACGATTTCTGTCGAGGAACGACCGAGGACGCGCTTCGTGGTGGTTCGTGTTAATTCGCGATTTCCCGATAGCCGGGGCAACACGCGATAAGAACGATTACGAAATTGGGCATACTGAAACGTGAGAATAATTGGTAGCGTGATGAGGATAGTATATGCGAATAAGGATATATGAGGGGAATTAGGATTTTCTTATTGGCGAACTTTCACTTGGATGCTCAGAGATTAAAAATGTCAACATGCGTAGGGCGATGACTTTTTATCATTCTTGAATGTTTTGGATCATTTTTAGACGAATGATACTTTATGAAAAATGTTACGAACAGGTTTAAAACCTGTTAAACTAGGGACACAAAATAATGTATTTATCATTATGACCATGACTTTATCTTTACATTCACCTTTCCCTTTTATAATGTCAGACATAGAGCATATATTGCAACAGTTATCTTGCGTAGTATCGTTTTATAATATTTTTCTTTTTACGTAAATTTGTTCAATCTTTGACATGTATCGGAAAGAGTCAAATTAATACTTTGTATCTTACTATGATACATTATTATTTTTTGTTTTCGTTAACATCTTGTAATTTATTTCAGATCATGTTATGTAATAGACAACTGAATTTATCTATTTATCATTTATCTATTTAAAGTCACATACATCTTATAGCTACAAGTACATAATGACTACATTATAACACGCAGTTACTGATATTCAAATTTGTTAGTTTTAAAAATTACTCAGACATTAGCGTCTAATTGGAGTTATTGTGGTATAATTGTTTTGAGAAACGATTTTAATATTTTCCATACTGTAAGTGGTACATTTATTATACGTAATTGTTATTTGCAGACTCTCACGTAGCATCTGGTAAATAACTCTAAGAGCTTGCATAGTAATAACGAAATCGCGTCTTTATTTCAAGTAATTATTTCGGCTTAAAAGCCACTTCTGTAAGCCGGTTTATAATGAATCTCATTATTACTCATTATCAAAATATTAGAAGCATCATGAATTCTAGAAATATCGAAGAAAAGTGCTTTAATATTCATTGATGAGACATATGACGAGCAATTATCAAGGATGGTCGATAAATTATAAACTACAACTTTACACGAATAAAGCTTCATTTTCATTTCCTACAAATTTCAAGCAATTTCAAGCAATTTCAAGCAATTAGAAGCAAATTCATTTGCATTTTTATTCATGATGTTAAAATACTCTTAAGCAAAAATTTTTAAGTATTCTTTCACGAATATTTTTGTTTCTTCTCCAAGTTTATGTATTAAAGGATAGTTTTGTTTCTTTTTATTCGTATTATGTTCCTTTCTTTAATGGAGATGAAAATATCCTTCTGTGAACTGCAGTACGTGAATTTGTATCAAAGCTCGTGTTATTCTGTCTTTCGAACTGAGGTTGAGATGGAAGCTTTTATCGTAGATTATTCTTTACAATATTCTTATATTCTCAATTTTCGTATTCAGCTTCTTTGTATTTCACGTTGCTTCATACTATTCCATTCTTCGAATTTTTCAATCTAGGAGAGAGCATAACGAACGTTAATAGAGACTGCTTAAATTATATTTTACGAACAATTTCTTCTCCTTTCTCACATTAGAAAGCGAATTTTGAAGGATAAAATATCTTTAATCTTTTTGTCATTATACTTAAGTTAATAGTAAAATTAATCATATTCCATTAAAACTTGGTAAGAACTACTATTACATTTATAATATAAATTATTTTTATTCAAACATTAAAAAGCGCTATTTCATAATATACGATAGTGTCGTGTAAAAATTATAATATGTTAATTTAATTTAATAATACTGCAAAAATTTCTCACCGTATAAATTAAGATTAATGCAAAACATACATACTGCAAATAAATATGCGTATAAAAAGATTGTGGTAATACAATTTTTTTCAGTAGTATACATCTGTTGTATTTATATGTCAGAAATATTTAATATTTTTAGCAGATTAGATACAACGCAATACGATATGATATGACAAGATAGTATGAAATGCAAAATAGGGAGATAGCTCAATTACAGTATCTATTAAAGATCAATTAAGTTTGACGAGGGTTTCAAAATAGGCTACGAAAGATGCGCAACGATCTATCTAACATCGTCGTGTATGAAAATCTCTATGTATTACACACTTACATTGACAAGCAAGGAATTAAGCGACTACAGTGCGTTGTACTGTGACACAATTGAAACAATTCGAGATTACCCACGATGGCCCATATAGGTTGCAGATTGTTGCGTAATAATGCATAAGAGCCGTGAATGCGTATTTCCTGTTATTGCGCGTTTATGCGTTAACAAAGGATGGGTAGTGTGTGGAACGCAAGCGTTCTGTTCGAATGGCGAGCTACGTAGGCTGGACGTATTTCAGAAATACGACCGATTTTATCTCAACTATAGCTAAACATGCTGAAGTATTCGTGTAACCTATAAGATCATATTACGTTAATATAATTTTATTAAAATATCTCAATTTAGAATTATTGGTACGTATAGTATATTTATTAAAAGTTACGTATATACCTTTCGAAGAACTACGCTTTATTAAATTTATTATAATTATTATATCGGGCATAATAATTATCTTTTGTTTCTCAGAGGAAATGGTTCTGGAGAATAATGTAAATCGAACATCGCCATCAAAATTATTATTATTTTAATGGAATATGTAATGAATAATTTAGAGGTCGATACATGCGTGTTCGGCAGATTAAATTTTGCATAATTTTCTTCCATTAATGAGAAAATAATCCACGAAACACGTAGAAGATAAATATGTACTTCGAATTGAACTTTCCACGAACCTATTACGTATTTCATTGTTATTTCGTTGGGATTAAAGTTACGGTTTTTCTACGTATAAAAAAACCTTTCCGATATCATTTACGTGAAAATCTGTTCCTCCATCGCAATCAATCGTCGTCCCTCATCGCTCTCATTCGTTATCTATGATTAAAACACGATTTTATTCGTCCCTCTGGTAATATCTAGTGAAATGATATCTTCACGCTATTGGTCGTAGAAAATGGGAATGATATCATCTGGTGGCCGTTGCCATCCATGCAGGAAATTAAACAAGAATGCATCAGTTGTCAGAGGGAACATCAGAAGTCGCTTAAAAGCAACGCTTCGTTACGCCTTCACAATAACCTGATTCAGACTGTGTCAAGGGAACGTATAAAGCCAAAGTCAGAGAGGTGCATCCATGTAGGCAAGAATGTCACACCTGCTGTTAATAGTGAAATAAATAGCGTCTTTACACTTAGAATCTCGACACTTTGCCTCTATATATGTGTAAGATAGAATGTCCATTTTTATTGATAACATACGTACGTAATAGCGAAAATGGTAAGAGTCGTGGTTGATTTCTGTTTAAGGAAAAATCTTCAAACAAAAGAATTCGGATTCTATTGTATATTTCTTTCCTTTATTTATACGACACGAAGAGCATATGCGAAAGACGTCTACAAATATATTTGTGTTAGTATTTTTTATTTTAATTTTCCTTAATAGGTTTTGATAAGATGGGATTGACTATTGAACTTGAACATCTTTTATCATGTTGTTTCGTCTGATCTTCATGTAATATAACAAGGGTATACACTTAACGTAAATCCCTCAATATTATGTATTTTCTTCTACAATATGAGATTTGAAGGTACATTTCCTGTGTTTTGAAGAACTATAGATATAAGTTAACTTTCACATTTTTATTTCGAATGTTATATAAACTAAATTAATAAAGTTGAATTTGGTATAAGTCCATTTCAGTTCGTCGCCATATCTGTTCATCACTATAATTTACACGCTTGTACATGGTTACGATAATTGCCGTAGCGATAATTTACAGATTTCTATACAAATAAACCATTTGACACATGTAAATGCTAGGAAAGACTGGTCGATTCGCTGATCTGATCAAAATCCAGTTTATAACGACGAGTCTTGTATAATCCACACAAACACTTCACAGACTATATCGATCCAATTGAATATATCCATTAATTGGTATTCTGTTAATCAGGTTGAAAACCATCGTAATTCTCAATGTTATTCTAATTTGCTATTCATTAATATTAGAATAAAACTATTTAACACTAGACATACTATCGAAAAAACTCGGCGACTTTTTAATCTTCTTTGATATCTAAGGATATATGTATAAAGATTTATATGTATGTACATAGTTTATTGAAATTCATTAAAATTAATTGTGATAACCAAACTGGCATTGTCTGATAGTGAACCACGTATACCGAACACGAATCTCCGATTAAATTAGATTTTACTAATCTCTTAAAGCCCCAATCATCATGACATGTATATACCAAGTCAATCGGAGCTGTTTGAACTCCGTAAGTGTTCCTGGAACTCGTTGCAAGTTAGATCTGGTTTAGATCCTTCGAGAGTTCAGGTTAGGCATGGATTAGATCTAGGTGGATCAATGAGACTTCAACCGAGTCAGCTCGTCGTCTTGATTGATTTTACCTAACTTTTAACAAGCCTACGTTGTTCCAGCTGGGATTAGATCAGTGTAGGTCAGTAGAACTCTTGTCGAGTAGGTATTGTAGTTGACTTTACTCCATTTCCAATGATTTCTCTAGTTGATCCTTTAACGGTGTGGCTTGGGAGAGAATCAGGAAAGTCATCGAATATAGTACTGTAAATGGAGGAACATTGTGGAAAATGGGTTTGGACGACTAAATTGTGAATCGAGTAAATCGCATTTGACGATTCAGTTTCGGCTTTCTAATACTAATTACGTCTGAGTCGATAACTGATAATTGTAATGACTCTTAAAGAATTTCATTAAATAAGCATTTCATAATGATGTAAGTATTTAACTAGTAAATACACAACGTCTATACTTATACTTATCATAGATCTATAGACTCTCCTTTAGAAAGGCCCTCAATTTCAGGTCTTAAATATTCCAATCATTCGTAATGGTGTTATTAGTGTTTCTTATAAAATATTTATTTTTGTGATTCTCAAAATTACGACAATTTTTCTCTCGAATAAACTGATTTCGTCTTAAAAATCCTGCCAAACTAATCGATAATAGATTGGTAATATAATTGATTACGTTTGTATTTCCTATAGAAAGTTGCACTATCGAGTATATTTGGTCGTAGATGAAATTTGGTCGTAGAGAAAATGACGCGATAATTGCAAGACATAAAAAGTACCTTAAATCACCCACGCTTCTCGAAGCGGTTTTACCATTTTTCTTTATTATTATCTGTGGTTACGATAGTTTCTATCATTCTCAAACAATTAAACCTTTCCACGAACAGTGAAACGATTAAACCTTTCGGTGTGTTGCACCGTGTGATAAGATAAAACTGCAGCCTTCTGTAGGTGGGTATTAGCAGTGCGTAGCGCAATAGAATCGCGATAACGGTACCGAGTCTCTTACGTGTTTTCGGTGTATGTGCCAGTTTTGCAGTTCGACGTAATCAGTTAGAAATACACAAACTTTACGGTTAACGCTGGGCGGAAATGAAAACGAGATTACACAGTTGTTACCGTGCTATTTCTGTAAAATTACCTTTCATAACCGTGTCTCGTGGCCTGCTGTCGTTACGAATTTTTCACATGTCAAGTGTCAACATTTTCCCGAACGGTGCCAGATTTAATATACGAAGAACGCGTTTCAAGGAGATACGCAAAAAGGTTTAGATTATTTAACATTTCGAAGTCGAGTTAATCTTGTTAGGATCTAAAACAATTTGGAACTACGTTAAATCCTCGCGACTTTCGTCCGAGAAGTCTCATCAGCCAGAAGTTAGAAGAAGAGTATTACTTCTCTACGAGGTTACCAGTGTATATTTTAATCTTCTTCTATGTAATAAATCTTTAAAATCTAACGTATATCGAAATGTTGACAGGTATCCCTTTAAAGTCCCTATATGAACAGGATTAAGACGTCAGTTCATTTTAGATGAGTAACCCATCTTTCTTAACTAAATCCCCCTTCATTTTTCTAATTTCTTCTTTCTCGTTTTGCGAGAGATCACTCGTGCCGCAAGCTCGTGAAGCATCTTCTTTCTAAGACTGAAATTTAACGCTATCAATTAATTTGATAAATCTGCTGTAAGTTCTTAAAGTTCCTTTGATATATCTTCCATAAGTTCCTAAAATTTCTTTATATTTCAAACTTAATCCTTAATGATTAACATGGCTGAAGTTTTATCCTGTTTATATCTTATTTTAATATTATCATCCTGTAATAGTACAAAGAATTACAATAATTTCTTTACTTTTCACCTAATACTGAATAATAATAAGGTTGTAAGGTTTAATGTTAATTGCAATTAAGGAATATCGATCGTTGAATAAGATTAATTGAAAAAGAAATATACCTACTAATACTAATTAAGTGACAAATATAATAAACAATTTTTGCAAATAGTATTCAAATAAAGATTTATTTTGTCCTTTAAATACCATAACGAGTATGTACTCTAGTTTATATATTTCTCGTAATCATATACAATATTACTAATTATAGTATTTTTCTAACATTTATAGGATAATATTTATGAGCGCATGTTTTCAACACGACTTGTATATTCTGCCGGAAGTTACAAACGACGGACGATTACTCTCGGTTACTCGTGGTTTCCGTGCTTTTCTTCGACGATTATACTTCGTGTTTCGTCGTTTCATCGCACGATTCCGTTTCTAACATACCGCAGATGGAAAATACGGCGATCTAGAATACCCTTAATGGCATTATGGTATTATACAAAATAGAATTGGGTGCTTGCGGGATTTCAGAAGCCGTAACAGTTAACGATGCCTTGGGCTACTTCGAGAGAGTCAGTTGAACAAAATTTGATGGTGTGTCCGGGTTGCCGAGAGCACGCACGCTGGCGAATATATTTTTCTTCGGTCGTCCCATCATCGTGGTTCACAGTCAGTTCAAGCCATCGCGGACGAACGGATTGTCGTTCACCTGTTATCGTACTATGTTCTCACACGAGTAAGCCTGCCATCGCGATCGTCAAAGGAGAAATTATCACTCCGATATGGTGGACGAGGAGAACAAAGACGAGATGGATCAAGAAGAAGATAAGGAAGGGTGAGAATATAAGTTTCTCGAATCGCCAACGATCGCGCGTTTGCCTTTCTCCAGAAAATTCTACGCGTGAGATTAGCTGCACGAGAATACCTTTCCTTCGCGACCAGACAGTTGTTAGTCCTTCACCTGGCGAACCTTCAAATCTTTTAAATCTTCCGAACTTTTATAGAAAGTCGTTAAAGAATATTCGTCAGATTTATCGGATAATGCTCGAAAATAAGATTAGCCATAATGCGCGCCAAGTAGCGCAATAAGTTTTCTCTTGTTTACCTCCGTTTTCTTGATAAATCGCATCTTTTATTACGCTTTCTTTTTCTTTTTGTTTGCTCGTGTTTTAAAAAAATCGTCCAAGAGATCGATGTTTCCAGCAGACAACGATTATTCTTGGACGAGGTGTGTTCTTAGAGGCGATTATCCGATGGCGATAATTAAGTTTCACCTGGCCAGTGTCTGAATCGAATCGAGGGGCGGAGTTTCAGCGACATATTATCTTCCGCGGCTAAATCATTTTTTATTCTTTTTCTTCATTCTTTTTTTTTACAGTTCATTGTATATGTTTACAGACCCGATTCTCAATTCTGTTTAATCGATTCCATTGCAAGGTATTCTCGGCCGAGCTTCGGGTTGTTCTCTCGCTGTTCCTTTCATTTACCGGCTTTTCTTCGGATCCTTCCATTTATCCTGTTACATTTTCGTAACGAACCTCTTCATCTTCTCAATGGAATTAAAACGTGACTCCTTCAAAAGCGTTTAGACGAACTTGAATACGAATTTCCTTAGGCAATATACCGGTGAAGTTCGCTTTTTCGCTCGTTACGCGTCAGCCAAAGGGACCGTTTCAAAACAAAAGTGGTTGGTACGAACGTTTCTCGAAAATTTTCCAAGTTTTCGACTTTCAAAGGAAACGTAGTTTCTTCGTTTTAATGAAGAATGCCTTTTGTGTAGAAAATATTCTGTAAAATCTGTTGATTAAGATGAGATAATTAAATAGTCCATTGATTAACTTTAAGATAACTTTAAGATACTGGAAAAAATTTATGATACGGAAAAAAGAAAAATTGTACGATTAAAGAGACGAGATGACTTGAAAGAAGATAAGTTTCGTTTGTTTTTACAAGTTATCTAATGGATATACAAAACAACGACTTGGGAAATATTTATACTTTTATCGCAAATATTCTTCACATTTACGCTGCCCTGTATAAAGAGTGACTATAATTTCAAATGTTTGTAAGTAGTCCATATATCTTACAATGTATAATAATTAAACATTTCCAATATTGCGTTTGAACGTTCGTTTCATTTTCTCTTACAGAGTGTATGAAGATTGAAAATTGATTTATTTATCAAATTTAAACAATACAGTTTGGTTTGAAAAAAGCCTAAAGTAAACAAGAAATGAATTGTAAGATAATCTCGAAAAAGATTTCAAGTTAGATTTCATTTGCATACACGTCAAAGCAAAATGTACAGAAAGGTTGGCGAGACAATTTGACATATACTGGGAACTTTTCAAATCGTTGAGTCCTTCCCTAAGGTAATATCGCATTTGCATATTCAGTTGCACGCAGGAAACGTGAAACATGTTCTTATCTTGACCTATCTCTTGCAATATTAATTCCATTGATCTGTTTATAGAACCTTTTTCGCTTGCAGTGTTCGAAATATTTTCCACGTAAATTATCGAAGAATAATTATTCTCGTAAATTTAAATATCAGGTCCCAAACACGGAAACAGGAATTAAGATCAATATCTTAGCATTTGTCTAAAAAATAATTAACTTATCCAAAACGGGAGTCCAGGAGGAGGGAACTAAAGTAATTTCAATAAACAAATAAAATCAATCAAATCGTTCTCTGAATTGTGCTACAAATTCAATTAATATCCATAGTCATTTAATATTCGCAGTAGTAAAATTCTTCACTTTTATATATGAAAGCTATGTCTTTCTTTTTCTACGAATAAATTTCAATAGTTACTTTCACTTCTAATAAATAATTATTGCTGTAAACAACTGAATTCTATAAAATTCGTGAAATTCATTGAAGAGATGATTCGGTTGATCAGCATCAAAATACCTTTGAGGTATTTTTATTTCACATTTATGACGACAATTCTGCTTCTCAATTGGTGATATGTGTTCTGCCATTTGCCTGCATTCGCGGTGATATCAGCAAGTCCTTGAACGCGTCAAATCGAGCTGACACAGTAAAATGCAAAAATTCCTGTTATATAGCTCGGGGCTGGTGGAAAGGTTGAGAGTCTGTGAAAATTTATTGTTCTCCAGTATAGGGCGATCCGCTTTGCGTTTACCTATGCCCTTTGATCGTCCCACATTTTTTATTCGTACATTAAAAACTCGTTGTTTGCTATTAATTTTTTGTCCTTTCGTATCTTTATGTGAAAGGTTTACTCGTATTCCTCTGTGCCGGTTGAATTCGACTCTTTGGGAACAGTTCGTTCGACAAACGTTCGAGAACGTGCACGATAATTATACAACCGATAAACCTACAATCCTCTTATACTGTCTGTGCTTCACTGAGTCACGAAGGTATCCGAACGTTTATCGTGGAAAATTTTTATGAACATATTGCGTATGTTACGCGAAGTTCTTTGAAATATTGTCGCTCTAATGAAATACGACTATCCTGGTTATTGGACTGCGGATTTTTATCTAAATTCATATTACTTATTAAAAATGTAATTCGAAAAGTAGAATCTCGATAGAAGATCTTTTTAATAAGTATTACGGAGGTATATGATAAAATATTTTATATATCTTTTTCCGAGGAAACCAATCCGAAAATTTATATAGGAGTTAAAAGACATTTATTGTAAATATACGTTTAATAACATATTAATAGATGCTATGAATATGCTGTTAAAATATAATATATAATCAGAGCTAAAGAAGCTCTCACTAAGTATTGTGGGTTATTAATATAGCGAATAATTTAATAATGTTTAAAATAATTGAGTTACTCCGCAACTTCTCTATTATACATTTCTATCGAATAATTAAATGTTCGAACAAATACGAATACACGATGCTCCTAACACGAACAATTTTTCAAGGAAGAACTCGCGAAGTTCTAAATGGGAAAAAGTTTAATTCTGCGGAAATAAATTCTTTTTAAATCTTAATTTTTTATATCGATTTCTCGATCAAATTAATATCTCAATGACTCTCATAAAATGTATATTTGTAATAAATAATTCGTAATTATTATCACATATTACGTACGATGCTAATGAAATTACAAAATATCTTGTATAACACACGCACGTAATATGTTGTTAAACAATTTGTGTATCTCGTTTGTTCTCATGCAAGAATATAATGGCAAAATAATAACAGTAATAATATTAGTAAAATGTTTGATACATATTATTAATAATACTATCTGTGGCGTATTTGCTGGATATTACCAAGGTGTAGAGTTCAAATGGATTACGTTGGCTACCTCATTTGGCTATACGCTGACCTTGTGTAGTTAATAATACATGTATTATAGTTAAAAACACTTCAATACCGCGTTTATTAGTCACCATTTTGAGATATACGTACTTTTGCCGTTTACTCTCTGAGACATTACTACGTACACGAATTAAAAATGATTTAAATACAGTGTTTTATGTCAAATGACATTTTTAGGTAAAAAATTAATTATACAATATAAGTATCTTTTTGTAATATTTTATTTAAAATATCTCTTTCTTGGAATTTCAAGTTCCTAATAGATCCAAGATATTTTACCTGGAATAGCTTTGAAGAACGCGCATAGATAAATTAGTACATACTTCTTCTTTGATTTCTCAATTTGAAAGGTCATTTTATACGTATATGACACTGAAGAACTATCATTTCCTTTTTAAAGCTGTAACTATAAATATTTCCTCTTAATAATCAATCCGTTAGATATATCTTTTTTAATAGAAAATAGGAAATAGGTTTATTACTGGAAATAAATTTTGTTGGAACATATCTGTTTGAAAGACATTTTTGCATAATGTAAATATTTGAACAATATTTGAATTAATGTGACTACAGCTTTGATCTACGAACGTGTTTAAAAGACACTGTTTTGCATTTAGAATTGGACATACCACTAGAATCGCGAAACAGTCATTTTAGAAGCCGATGAATACTAAAAAATTATTAATATATTTAGTCATTGGTTTCAGTTCTTCTATTTTTGGGATTTTTTTATGAAAGTGATTTTGGAGGCCTTTGGTTATAAATATTACGCACGAAGCTGGTAAAAATAACCGGTATAAATACATTGAAGAAATATGTTGGTAATTCCGTTTAATTATTCGAAGGCCGACACGGTGATTATGTCGAATTGTGAGTTGGGTTAGGTTTCATCATACATATACGTCACTGTTAGAGGAATTGACGCACCTGCTTTTTATTGTATTATGCTATCGTAATTTCGTCGTATTATCGTATTAAGTCGGAATGCGTATATGTATCTAGAGTACAGTAGAACTAGATCAAAGAACATTAAAATAATTCATAGAGATATTTCATTCGACTTGGATACTAAATAGGAATTATTTTTAATGATAAACTAGATGTAATTGCAAGAAAGTGAACAAGGCAAATAACATACAAGGTAGATAATAAACAGGTCCAAATAATAAACAATATGAAATATGTGTAATAAAATGGTTTAGTACTTCACATTAATCTTTTATTAATGAATTCAGTGAAAAAGATTTATGAAACGTGTTTACTACGTTTCATTAATAATTCATTGGTAGATTTAATGAAAAAAATTAAACAAGTTCTTCCTAAATCAATTTACTCTTACTATTGCAATCTGTTGATTGCGAGCTCTCAATAAATATCTACGAAACGATAACAGTAAAGTCCACGTTTAGGTACACGTAGAAATTATACATTATTTTGGTTCTGCTTGTAGATCGTACTCAAAGTTCAATATCATAATATTGTTTCGTTTCAAAGTTCGAAAGTGTTTTAGCGAAAGTTCTCCATGTGTATTCATACCAAATCAAGTAATTTGAACGCGTGATCGTTAGTGACGTGATCTGCAGGCTTTGTTGTACCCTTCGTAGACTCTTGAGAAACTCATATCGAGTATTTCTGCCAGAGATGTTTACAAAATCGAGAATATAGATTTACTGCTGCATGGAGAGATCCTAAATCAAATCTTAACGCGTTTGTGTTTGATTACGTGTATTTGCTTAGTCTGGTTTCTGATCGATGACTGATTCTGATACATGAAACTAGCGATTAATTCATGGTTGATTCAATAACTTGTTTTCTGAAGATGAAACTTTTATTTAAAACGTTATTTTTCAATCAAAATTACGTTTACGTAAAATTGATAGATCAGTAAGTTTCTTGAATTCTGAACGATTTTCTCCTTCTTATCTTTTCTCGTATAAAATCTTATATATAATGTACACACATAGAATGCCCAAAGAAAGCTTGTATAAGAGATCAAATAATTTTGTCGTTGTGCATTATTTTTCTCAGAAATTTCAAAATATGTATTTTCCAATTTTCTGTCTCGTTTCATGTTCATAAATATACTTCAAATAAATACGATTGGAAAATAAGAGAGAATCGTGTTTCCTTCGTCTTAATAACTTTGTCCTTGAAGACGAAAAAATAACTACACATCTAAGTCAATATACATAATGAATTACATACGACACGTGAGTCCCTTTGCACAATAATTTACCAATGCATATTTAAAATAAAATAATTTAACTATATTAGTGAATCGAGGCGTTACATACAAGTTGCAGATTATACATTTGCCTTTCATAATTTTACAATTTTACATCGAGTAACACGATCGGATGACTCGTAGTCTGTCAAATTTGTTTCAAAAATTTCACTGTATTTATCATCAATATCGCCACGGTTATCGATACATACAGTTGTATGTATCATCATGTATCGTCATACAGTTTCATTAACAACGTTTAATTTGATTGGTCGAGAGAGCCCCCTTAAAAAAGATGTCGCGGAAACGTTTCTAAAGCATTACGTTACAAAGGCGTAAAAAATGTAACTACGCATTATACCTACCTAATACATTCATACTTCTTGCGATAAATTTTTGAAATATGGATTACGATCACATCGTAAAGTGTACAGAATACGAACGTTCTCAAAGTATCGACGTAATTGTTGCAACGCGACACTCGCTTTGTATATTTTGAAACCAGTTTCGCCTGTGCCCTTCGCGGCAACAGAGCCAGACGTTAAGTGGGTTGTTTCACGTAGGACGGTCAAAAGGAGATTGCGTGATCGACGAATCGCTCGATTCCGTACCGATCTCTTTTGTTTATATAGTGTTGCTTCGAGGAGAGGGAGAACCGGTGAGAGACAACAGACGTGAAAGAAAGACGAAGACACGTTTATTATAGCGTTCCTCCTGAAGGCTCGAAGCGCAGTACGCGTCGTGGTATCGATTCGTGGACCATGCGATTCATTTTTGTAATCGATCGATCATCGAATTTGTGACTTTATGAGTGAATAGGCCGCCTTCTAAACGGTGTACCATCGATATTGGTTCGAGAGTGAGGAAAACGAGTTGAATTCGCGAAACGTGCAAGTCCTTTGAGTTACCGGAATCCGCTTGCAAAGAAGAAATATCTTAAAGTCGCAATTGGACGCCAGTCGTTGAAACATTTATTTTAGACCAAGATTTTTCGGATCCCGAAGGTAGTTACATAGAAAAGTATCGATATTATTTCGTAATGCCTGATCGACTTCGTCGCTTTCGACTTTAAGTTGAAACTCGATTGAATTTCGATACCTCGTGTAACCATGATTAGTATCGGTTAACCTATTAGTCGAACGGTTTAGAATCTCGATTTCCAACCTGTGGATCGTGACTCCTTATTTGAGAAATGTGTTTAGATAAAATTTAGTAATTATTCTCGTAGTTGAAATGTAGTTTATAAATAGACATTGCACTTCTCGATATTTATTTATTTTAATGTGACGTTGCAATATTCGAGTACAGTGGTTTTAATGTTGATTTTAAACGAATGAAATGAAACGAATTAACCTTGTTCGGATCTACATAGTCCAAAATAAAGAATACATTTCGCTAGGTATTATCGAAATATACATAGCGTTTAAGTTGTATTATATTTGATTCTAGTATTAGATGTACAATGATTCGCGTTAATATTCCGCTATCTAGAATATTTTTACAAAATGAAATTTGAGTACTATTTAAAAAAAAACAAAATATATAAAATGTATCGCCTCCTACCAACCAACTTTGAAAACTTGAAAAGCAGATATAGTTGGAGATACAGCCGCGGAGAAAAAGTGAGAACAGTTAAGATCTATCACGGTGTATATTTTATATATTGAAAGGGAGCAGAGTTATTTGATTATTATAAAAGGGGTTCGTGACTCGAGAAATATTGGGAAACACTGCTTTAGAATGTTACCAGGCTTCCTAAGAGATTTGTTTTTCTCTACAAAGTATGACGTACGCTGCGTTGTATTCTGCGTTCTATCGAATTTCCTCCGGTTTAGTAAAACGTAGTGGATCGTGAAAAATTTCTTGTTCCATGGACTAAAATTTTCATGATACTTGTGAAACACGCGTTCCCTGGATGGAATTGTAGCGGGTATTCGAGGTAAAATTCACTGACAAAATTAAAACTTCAAGTGAAATTAAAAGGAATGGGAATATTCGCGGTACAAATGATTTAACGTTGATTAAACTAAAAGCGTAGTTTATGCAAGGAAATTATAATATCAAAAAATAAATAAGAAAAAGCATCAGTTTCCTCCGGTTCTACGCGAACGCAGTCGCGAACAGCAGTTAGTGAAATTATAAATTCATATGAATAATTGTCGTTTGATTAATAGCCGCTCTCGGTATACCTCAATGAGCTTCGCAGTCTAGATGTTATTCCATTTCAAAAACCTTCGGAATTCTTCGTAATCGAATAAATTAATTTTATGGTCGCGCGTAACAATATGCTTCGACATTAGAATTTTTGAAGATCTACTTGAACTTTCATTTTCGCTTAATCATATTCATCGCACATACATATACATCTTATTTCTTATTAAAAGATACGTATAAGGGCACATAAAAATAAAAGATCATTTTCTACATATATTTGAATTCGATTTGACTTTAGTCGCATACATAACTTCTGTTCATTAACTAAAAGGATACACAAGACTACATGTGAACAAGAATCTTGTGTCATTTTCCAGACATATTTGAATTCAATGTTTCTAATCTTAAATTTATTAGCATTTGACTGTCCGTTTTTTGCGGTGCATACTATCAACGCCTATACGTTGTGTGTTTACTATTCTCGTTCTATAATCATTCCAAAGTAGAGCAGGTTACATATGTGTGTGTATATATATGTATATATTGCATAAATGTTGAAATATATGTATATATTACATGAGTTTTCTTTTTTTCTTCAAAGGACAAGAATGTTTTATCCGATTCCTTGGAACATGCTAAAATGTTCAGAGTTTAGCTAAACTAGTCGAAAATGGTTAGACTAATCGAGTAATTCTCATCCGAAAGATTTTTAGATTTCGATTTTAATGATAATCGAACAATGTAGGACGATATGAAATTATCGAGTTGCTAATGGAAGGCTGATATTAACTATAATATCGTTGAATATTGTAACGTGCTATTACACGTTCCCTATTGCATAATTTTACGTATAACATTGCGCAATATGTTAATTTAGCCGCAACGAATAGGAGTTTATGAATATTGCCTTCAATTTGTATTTGTTACAGTTCTCGATGTTTTCTTCATCCGATTTCCTTTTTTTTTTTTTTTGGTGCTCAAACCAGTTTGTAATTTCAGTTTCGAAAGAACATTATAAACGGCGATCTATATTCCATGCATTTTTTTCACATCTACATTCAAATCTATGTTCGTTAATAACAGGCGAAGTTGGTGATTGAATTCTCTGTATGCATTAAATAGCATGACGCAAAGGTATGCTCTAATTGCAATTCGATATACTAATCGTATGCACAATATGTTCGTAGCTTTTTCCCATCAAATCGTGGCAAGATAACTGACGTACGTAAGTGGCAGAAAAGAAAGACAAAGAAACAAGAAACTGGTCTCTCATACAACAAATTCTAAAATTAATTTGTCTTATAGTATCGATTAATGATCTTTGTACACATTGCAAAGTTTTCATAGGAATTCTTAACGTATCTTAACTCTTGCCCTGTAAGCCTTTTGTTTTAATAATTGGGTAATTATGTTTGTATGTATGTATATGAATAAATTGCTTTTGCTCGATATGTCCATAGTTGAGAAAAATTATTTGACGGAATTATACGACAGAATTATTTCATATTTTTATTATAACTCTTAAATTTAACATTAAAAATGGAAAATGCTAGATAACATATTTCAATTAAGCAGAATAGGTAATACGTATTGAAGATACCGTATCTATGTTCAACTAGACGATATTATAAACTGAACTAGAATGAAACTAAAAAGAAACTGAAATGAATAAAATGATAAATATATTTTTGAAAGGACACCGAGTAGTCGATCTGAATTGGCTACATATGAGGTACAGGTCAAGAGTCAGAAGTGTTTTCTTTGCAATACAAAGTTTAGCAATTCATACTTCATCAATAAAAGAACGTCACGTTTCAATTAGATAGCGACATTCAATTATCGTTCGTTTTTATCAGGCTCGATTTTATCGGGCTGATCTAGTCAATTACATAATGGCCAATCTTGTTTTGCGCTTTTAATAAGCAGATCATAAATATCATACTGATACGTTAATTAAGTATACCTGTCGAATAACAAGTAGTATTTGCAAAGTTTCTTTATTATATTCTTATACTATTCATATATTTTCTATATTTTTATGGTGATCAGTTAACGTTAATTTCCGACAATATATATTGCGCTCACGAACAGTATTTACACACGTCGTTACTTTTCAACGAAGCATTTTTTACATCCTTATTTTTCAACGAAGCATTTTTTTTATCAAGTTTTGTGATACATTTCATTTTTATACTATCAACTTTTTGTCCTAATATGAAAGTTACTAAATGCTAAACGATATTTACTATGTAATTTATTGTGGAGATTTCAGTAGAGAAACGTGATAAATACATTTTTCTTCATTTTCTGATCTGTCGTCACCTTAAGCAGAGATGACATAATTGAGAATGAAAAGCAGATAGATTTTATGATATACATATGCAAATCTCTTGAAAATAGTTGATAAGTTGACAAAATTCTGTAGATAGAAAGACAATTCTGGTAACATTTTTATTATTGATCGACGATATGCTGAATTTTCAAATTGTTTCTATGTAAAAAATAGGAAATGTGACTTATCGTGTTGTTTCTCTGTAGCCTCCATATATTTGGAGCTAATTAATTAATATGTAAATATCACAGTAAATACGACAGCGTGCTAATACTTTTTATATAACTACTGTACTTTGTATATTTCACGTTATATCTGGCATTCAAAGTTGAAAACTTATAACAGGAATTGTAATTCTGCTGGAACATCGAAAGTGACTCGTTTAACGGTGATTCGTATGTACAAATATAAAACTGTATATTTTATGGCGTCACGGTGACATAATACCTGAGTAAGAACGCAAATAACACCGATACAACAGTCAGTGAAGCTGCGTCACTGAAGGAGATCGAAAAGGAAAGTGCATGAGTGCATCTGCAGTAGTTGTTTATTGTGTGATCTAGTAGTGGCTCATTTCCACAAAATCACGGAAAAATGTTCATCGATTGTATACCCTCCTGGCTCGGTTTCCTGAAATGTAATTCGGGCTCGCCGGAAACTCCAAAGGTCTATGGGTTGAGCTTCAAGTGAGTGTTTTTCTCTTTTAAATTATTAACACTTTATAACGTTTTGTGACGTGAATATTTTATTACGTTTATTTATGGCTATTCATTATCGCTGTTTTCATTATCTCGATATCCAAAGTCACAGCTTATAAATATTATTCATTTTTCTTTAACGTTCTTTATGCTATTATATTTAGGTTTTACAGAATTCTTGAACACACACACATACGTATATAAGTATCAAAAGAAATATAAAATTTCATAGAACGATCGTTTTATAAAAATTATTGGATTTCAGATTTTCAATGAAAGTAAAATGCTCTAAATAATTATAATTTTATTTTGCTAATAACGCAATCAAAATTGCAGTTATAGAGGATCAAATAAAACTGTATATCGTATGTAACGTGTAAAATTAAATATCGTATGTATGTTAATATCGTCGTTAAGTTAGCATCGTATGTTAATTTGTATAATTATCTTGTATAAACAACAATTGTCGATTACTTAAGATAAGAAATAGTTGAATATTAAAATCCTCCAGATGCAATTTTTCCACGTGGCATTATTAATGATATTTTTTTTGCGAATGAAAAGAACTAATGGAACGCTGTTTCAATCGGAGACAATTTTGCATTATGAATCCGAAGGCGAAAGACAACACTTAGAATAATGCTACATGCGACTGTGTCATTGTTTTATTTAAAACTGTAAAGGGAATGTCTTACTTAAAACTTTCGAATTTACACTGACATTAGCGGCAGACAGGTACATTGCGAGTAAACTAGAATAAATTTGCATAAATTTTCAAGAGTCAATTTGCGAAGCATGCTGTTAACAATTTCATTTGAATATCATGAAGCTTTGTGAAAATTTGACGCAAAAGTTTCCACCGTAGTTTCGCCTTCCAAGGTGCGAAAATTAATTCTGTGCTTGGAAAGTGTTTAGAAGCAAGAATTACGTAACTGATATCTACTTCTAAACATCTTTGTCGTAAAGTTCAGGAACTTTTGAATCTTAAAATTTCTTTCAACCTATTCGAAAGCACTTTGCATTTCTTACGTATTGATGTGAGTATTTTCATTTAATTTAATTCACAGGAAAACCGATTGTTTGTCGAAGACAATAGTCTTCCCACGCCACAAAATTAACCTGAATCTTTATCTCTTTAAGACTACTATCCTTAGAAGGATATTTATAATAATATTATCAGCGAATAATACGTTAATTAGCCTTTCCACGAACAATATTTATATTATACAGTTTAATCCGTAGAAAGATGAAATTTAAATCCATAAGGGTAAGTGTATCGAATCTTATGCGTAAGTATTTACTG
The DNA here is from genome assembly GCF_910591885.1 of Bombus terrestris. Lineage (NCBI taxonomy): Eukaryota > Metazoa > Arthropoda > Insecta > Hymenoptera > Apidae > Bombus > Bombus terrestris. The sequence continues at coordinate 5,462,186 of NC_063274.1, forward strand.
TATCGTTGCAAAGAAGATATTGGAGAACTTCCAACACTATTTTAAACAAAAGATGAGCATAGATTAGCAGTCAATCTAATATAAACCACGCTGCAGGCGAACGACGCTGAAGTGTTCAAATAGATACATTTCATACGCTACAACGTGTAATACAATGATCTTATCTATTACATGACATCGAGACTTAATGCACTCAAATTTATAATTAGAATTTCGATGACACAATATTTAGCCACAACTCGACCATAAAATATATCGAAATCGATGAAACACGCGAGATACGTTTGAGTTTCTTAGAAGCCAAAACTAAACGTCGCATCGACAACTAGATTTTGTGGCAAATATTTGGCTCGATTCGAAACATAGTTCTTTATAGACAAACATAGTATCTTTATACGGGCTCGAGAATCTTAGTTAGAATTTAACGCCTTCATACATAAATAATCCAACGTTAAAAAGATTCCCTCGTATATTTCGAAAAAAACATTGCTTACGAAATCTTATCATTTTAATTTACTTTCCAATTTATCGAACAGATCAGTATTTCACGTTATCACATATTGTTTCAAGTTTAGAATCTATGCCTCAGCTATAAATCCACCTTTCAAAGGTACAATTCTGAAGATCCAAAAGCAGTTCCTGATCAATGAAACACCGCTGCCGAGTTGCTTTATCTTTCTCGCTTTCAATATTGCGTGACGTAACGACGAAATTTAACGCGTTCGAATTTGTAACAAGCTGCTCGAAAATACGGTTTCTCGTTGTGACGATGCGGTAGATCGTGTGTCGACGAAACAGCGTTTTAAGTTCGATTTATTTTCCTTGGTCCGAGAGTCGTTATGATGTAACGTTTGGATTTAACATACTCTAATTTATAACCAGTGGAATTATGTAAAAGTTATGATAATTCGAAGGTCAGCTGGTTTCGATTGCTGCAACTTTTACACAGTGAAATTAGGCCAGAGTCCCTTGTTTTTCTTCTCTGAAAACAAGTCGCTCGTAATCGCGCTACTACTTCTATTTAAGATACGCTCAATGTACATACCTCTTGGCAGTGGTGCGGTGTCCAACTATGCAAAGAATGTAGTAACTAATAACTGGTTAGTATAACTTGCTATTACAGTAATAACTATCTAATTACCATAATAACTGCCTTTCTGTATCTTCGAATCGTTACGTACAGACTGAGAATGTTTACGTAAAATTTATATTCTTATAAACACACACAATATGTTTTATATATTACGTATATTCTATGCGTTTTTGCACGTTTAAATTTTCCTGAATGAGTACGCAAATATTGACAGTTTAATTATAAACGTTTTATATCTTGATCGAATGCAAAAACGCAATAAAGTTATGTATGGTGTTTTTATTCTTCAATGATGTACTTACTGATATTAGGCGGAACACAGTCAATGTTATAAGTGTCAAAGTTTATGTCAGTTTGCTACAAAGTGATTGTTTAATAGATACCGCATTTATCCAGAGTTAAGCAGCGTAGATCACGGATTTAAGTATTTCAACGATAGTTCGCGTGTGAATTAAATGTTTAACTTAGAACGTTTATTTTGCTTTGTAAAATGTCAACCTGATTGTAATTATGAATGGCACATGTTTCGTCGGAATTTTTTACAAATTTCTAACTGTTCAAATACAGCGATTTAAAATTAATTATCTGTCGAACGTTTGTGAAATCTTCTTTGAAATACATAGTTTTTAAAGAAGCACATTCTAAAGTTCGAAGTCGTATGCGTTTTGTGTTAAATGTATTGAAATTAGTGTCGTATAATTCATAAGAATACTTTCAATGTATAATATGACACTAATTAGTAGCACACAACTTGTTTCATCATCATAATTTATACTTGAAAAGTGTTTCATGGTTGATTTATATAATTCATAGCTAAAACGATACTTCAGTTGAATAGGGTTGCGTTACACGAAGGGTCATAGCTTGCGTTGCTTGAAACTGAATTAGGCACAGCTATAATGCAGAACTGGTCTAACATTTCCTTTCCATATATGCGATCTTTTTAGATGCTAATTATAGTAGAACGTCGTACAAACGTCGTATTGAATATGTACGTATTTCGAAAGATTTATTTTCATTAAAATCATGCGTATTTAAGTTGCAAATTATCGAAGGACTTCTAAATACAGATGTCAGAGTAAGAGAAAATCAGATAACTAAACATCATTTAGAAGCAAGTTTTTTCTAGAGAACATTTGATATTATTGAGAAAATATCTTTCAAAAAAGTGGTTTGTTTAAACTTGAAGCGTGACCACTGAAATTGTCTATAGATTGTTAAGTACGAAAAAAGTTAATTTCATGTTAAAATCATCCGAAGGAATCTGATAAATAATTATTAATACATATTAAGTACATATTTATTACCAATTTACCAACTACATATTTATCACATCATTCAGTATCTTTGCGTTATCCATATAAACTTAAGCGTCGAATATCGTTAATCGCGCGAGATAACAAATTATATAATAGATAAATTTATATTTTTAGTAGCTTGCACCATTCGTTTTCCCGATTCATGATTCATTTCTAAATTGTATATATGTATATATACAATTATATATATGAATAATATAATTATATTATTAATTATGTATATTATATAATTATATTATATATATACATATAATTGACGAATATAATTATAATTATAATTTGCAGAAATTTATAAAGCACTTGATCAAAGATTTCTCTCTTGCGATATGTCATTGTAATATTATCACACGTCTTGCAGCCTTACATAAAATTTGATAAAGTTGCTATAAAAATACGTAATTAAGAAGGTAACCCTGTCACGAATATTCGCGAGCATCGCATTAACGCACAATTAACCCAATAATAAATGTTAGGTTTAAAATTGCACGTCGTATAAAATTGGCAAGCCTGTGTGGAAAATTCGTTTTTAACTACTTGTGTAATTCGATTCCACCGAGTCCATAAATTCCGTTGTCGGAAATAAGCGTGTACACCCACTTAATCTTCGTTCGATACGCTTCGAAACGAACAGTTCTACTATACGTAATTCACGCAGCCCGACGCGAGTGATCACGCGAAGTGTTACCGAGCGGAATAAACAAATTAACGACAACGAGAACGTCTAGAATTTCCTCGATCAACAAGAATCTTCGATGTAAAGTGTTTGATTTTGCGTGTTTTTCACAGTTGCGTTGCTTTCGTTTAGGTTTGTGCGAGGATTTCGAAATGGACATGAATTGTTCTGAGGCCCTTGGACATCGAATTAATGCTAGCAGGATTAATTCTAGAAATTACAAGATTTAATAAATATAACGTTAGATCGAGAAGTGCGCGGGAAAGATTCGTAAGATTTCAACAGATTAAAATGAAATATGGAGACACAAGAATAAAACGGGGAGAAGCCGAGAAACTTAATTTCTCTGACACAGGTACAGATAGGCATAATTAGCTGTTTGTTAATTTTCTTCATCGTCGTTTATTCATGTAGCGAGAGAGCGAGACGTTACGCTTACGTACACATACTCATTGTTTGTTAATTATTTGTTTTAACGACGAATTGTCTTTGATCAAGAATTAGGGAGTGCCGCGTTACATTTTTCAGTAATTTACGAAAAAGAAGTTTTAACGAGTGATGTTGAATGAAACTTTCATACTATCGAAAGATTTAGATTGAACGATGTTCGCAAGGAACTTCCCTTGCTTCAAAGAAAAATAAAAGGAGGAGATTTAGGTTAGATCTTGATGAAGGTGATGGTAGTTTCGTTATAACACGCGTAATACCGAGGAGGAGAGTACGTATTACGAAATGAGAACACACTTTCACATTATCTGTCGACGTAGATCGACAAGTGAAGCATTTTACTTTTTTCTACACATATAAAGAAAGAAAGGTTTCAATTAGCTTCATGTTATATTTTTTGATTTAAATGAGATTTTTACAAGCCAGGTCATAGTTGATCTGCAATAAATTTCGGTTATTGAGAAAGATTAAAATTGGCAGTGATATCAGAACACCTTGATCGAAGTGTATGTATTTTTCAATATTATTTTATCGCAGACAGAATATCTCTGCGTCGAAGTTTCATCGTTGCAAATGTTCATTGTGTAATGAAATGACCGATACAAATGGGCTTTTCGACGTTTTCGCTTCTATTAAAGCAAAATTTTTGCATATAACATTGATATTGAAAAGATTTCATCGTAGAGGTTGGAATATCACGGACTGCTGTCATCAAGAGTGAATAGAAATGGAATGAGTGATAGAAGCGAGTTGAGGTTTCACCTCGCGCCAGAAGAAATTAGATATGCAAATTAAAATTATTTATATGCAAGATATTTTGATTTTAGGAAGGTGTTTGAAAATTCGTTGAATATTCACGTACAATTAACTATTCATTTATGGGTCACGGGATATAACATATTAACACGATGTAATAAAAACCAGTGGTGCACAAACGTAATATTTTTATTTCGGATGCCTGTGAATTACTCATTTTGGTATCGTAGAATATCGACTAAAGATTAAAATTATGATTAAAAATGTATATTTAATATGAACGACAATAGCTTCAAAATTTGTTAATAAATGCACGCGATCGTTATTAAAACTTATCCCACTGGTATTACAATATAATAATCCATCAAAATTTGACAAATTAAAGAGATTAATTAAACGCACGTATCTCATTAATTTTTAAAAATTCAATGTAGCAAACGAAGCTTCGTTTAACTGGCAGAAAAATTTTATTCCACGTTTCCACCTTATTTTTACTAGTAATTTTATATACATGTGTTATTACCATACAGCAACGATACTTTCGATATTTTATACGTCTTTACGTATTATGTGCATTTTTAAATTCCTCACAAATGTATAAACATCGACGATATAATAATAACATTGGTAAGTCGATAAGTTGCAAATAATATCTAATTCTAATGCGAAGCTCCGCGTTTTCAACTTATTTTTACGAGTCATTTTACGTTCTGACATTTTCATTTTATTCGTACGTCGGTTGACGCAGCTCTTCCATTTACAAGGCGATAGGGGAACATTTTCGGTGATGACTTCTCGCGTGCAGGGTTGACTTTGTTCTGCGAAGAAGGCGTTAGCTAAAGTCCGTTAGATGCAGAGAAATGATGACGAACCTAGTACAGAAGCGTTGGCTGGAAATCTCTAAATGGGTCACAGCTTTTTGATTGAGCTTTCAGCCCCTCAACAGCTAGCGTACGGTATGCTTACCTTTCATGTCTTCTTTCACGCTTCTTCATTGTGATCCTTCCGAGTGAATATGATTCCTTAGCCGATACCTTTACAATATCAACCAACTGGAACCTTTTTCTTTCTTTCATTAGTGTCCCCCCTCAAGTTGCTATCGCTACAACAAATATACTGTTTATAAACAAAGTTCTAACTCTGATCATTTAGCTTTTTGCGCTACATCACGCGGTGTTTCTTTGTCTCTAAATTAGTCTCTCTACATCTTACGAAGATATTTTCGTTTAAGTTTTTATTTTTGAGTAGATTTTTGGCACGTACAGGAAATAATCGCTATGGATCGGTTTTTCATTACCTGGGATCTCTCGCGCAATAATCTATCAAGTGATAATATTACTATTAACGTATTTGTTCAAAGAGCGATAGACACATCCGAGTTAACTAATTTTTCGAAATAGTCCGTCAGACTGAAATAGTCGATTAATGAAATAACACGAGAAGGAAGATTTATCTTGACCTTTTCAAACCGTAGAAATTTCTAAGCGGTACATATCGCAGTAATCGGCAAATATTACGACGAGCATGGAAAAATGTTTCTCTGCTATCGTGGCTTGGCACGTGGCATTAAGATTTAAAAATGTCACCGAAGCGTGCACAGTGAACAGCGCTCGATTTCGATAGCGCTAGATTAATTCCGGCGAAGATCGATCGATTCCAACCATTTGGTCGTGAATGGTAAATACGTTCATTAGAAGATTCTTTTCCCTGAAAGTGGAAACCGCAGAAAGAGTTTGAAACAGCAGAGGAAAGATAGATAGATGGAGAGAACTCCCTCATAGCTTCCAGTTGGACACGTCTGTCTTTGTGTTTGTCTTTCTCCAGTTCCTACGTTTAACTTTTCTGTGGAATTAAATTTCAATATAAGTTGCTGGCTCGCCGGTTCTGCTTCCAGAGGAACACACCTGTCTTTTTCCATTTATATTTTTCTCTGCTTTTCTCATTTTTCATTGACTAGTGACGAAACGAAGTCTTCCTTCACCTCCATTCATAATGAAATTAATGCGACTGCCTTTTGCCGCGGATACAGTTCTTAACGAAGGGTCAAGGGTCGAAGTACCAGGATTTTCGTTGCTGGCCTAATTCATCCGCGTGGTAATATTAGTTAGTCCTTATTGAGGATCAATTAGTAAGTAATTGGGACGGATATGGGAACGCGATGCTCTTTAAATAACGCTTGAAAATCCATCGAGGGTTTCAGAATTCCTATCTCATCGATTCTTCGATTTAACGTTGAACGATTTCGCTAGAAGGATACGAATAGTCTCCCTTCGGAATAATCGTAAAGCGCCTGCTTATTATTCAAAGTGAAATGTCGTAATATGTAGAGGATAAAACGAGTCTTTATTTAAATCTCCCTTGTTTGGTCGTGTCGAGGAATGGACGAGGGTTACACTTTGTTTTCTCTTTTTCTTGTCGACAGGGATTCGTAATGGAAATTTTAATAGAGATTTAAAACGGTTTCAGCTTGACGTTTCTTTCATTAAACATTTCCATTATTTTAACATTTATCAAATGCGCTAAAAGCCGCTGGTAAAGGTGGAGAACGAAACAAACACCGGTGCTTTTAATACTGTAATATTTTTACTTCAGGGTGAATTTATGTGACACGATACAAAAGATATAGAGTCAATAAAGATATTAAAGCGCAGTTGTCTCTCGAGTAGGTAATACTTTGATTATTTTCATTAGGTGTATGAATTAGCTGAGCTATCTGTTATAAACGAGATTTACCTACCATTTCGCATTTCGGACGTATGTTTCTCTTATTAATAAATAATTCTGAACACGGACAGTATGGTCGAATTAGTAAGGAATATTTTTCATTGTATGTATGTACAACGGAATTCCATTTGTCAGAACGAATTTTGTTACGGTGCTTGTTTTACCGAGCATGTTGCTCAGTTTTATTATGCGAACTGGGACCACGCCGCGTAAACTAGTTACACGAACCCGTTTCGTTGTCTTGAAAATACGTGGGTGCTCGTTCTGCGCTGCTTTGTATACGATGTTTCCGACTATTTTCTTGAAACGTATTAAAGACATGCAGATCCGAGACGTTGAACTTTCTCGATGATTATTAACCCTTGTCGCTCGGCATATTTTCCATTTCCTTATTTGTTTCTTTCCGTACAGCGCGAAGGCGAAACTTCAAGGAAACATATATTTTGAAAAAATTCGGAGCTCGTGTAATTTCGTGCTACATAATTGCCAGTAATATCTTTGTGTTACCGTAGAGAGGACGTCCGAGTTGTTGGCTGGATTTACGATGTCCCCTCAGAAAGGGCAACCGACTGTAAAGGGTTAAATGATGCATTTGTGGTTCTTGCGGTTCTGAAACTCAGCTTCAGCTTTGCCCTGAGAAGGTGAGCCGCGTGATGTTCGTAAAACGTTGGAACAAAGCGCAACGCATTATTTAAGAACCAGCTCGAAATTCAAAGTATCGCGAATGTGTCATTAACATGGAAATTGTTTAAATTCCATTGAATAATATATATGCGAGAGTAAAAATGTGAAAGTAAATTTACACAGTGATCAATAAATCGAGGATGTTTATGGAAGTTCCTATATTCAAAACCTATAACGTATATGATTTTACCATTCGATTAAAGAACTCGCGTGTCACTTTGAAGATTTTACTAAAGATTTACTTGAACACCTTAAAGTCAGTTTAGGATTGGATGATACAACGCAAAGATTCTTTTGCACAAAACTGATCGACTAACTGGTATTAGCGAATGAACAAATTACGAGTTACAGCTTACAGACTGTTTCTTTGAAATTTTACAATTTTACGTCGAACACGATGATCAAACGACGGTAATTTCTGAAATTTTATTCAGCCAGTATCAATGTTATTCGCTATGTATCCTGTGAAGTACAAAATTTCACTGATAACAATACTTCAATGGTGCAAGAAGAGCGAGAAAATCCTTTATAAGAACAGGAAAGTTATGTAGAAGTCCAAGTTTCTTATCCAAACGAATAAACTCGGATAGAATCAGTGAATTCCTGTTATACGAAATACCTTGTGATCCTTTACAACGTTCGAAGTTTATATTATTCGTTCGAGCATAAGGTATCTTCAAATCGTTTAATTCTTCGCCGAATTCTGCTTCGCAGGAACATCGTTTTATCGAATAAAGTTTTTGAACGAGAAACCAGAATGCCTTTGTTCCGATGCCGCTTTCTATTCTTTTTTTTTTTTTTGGCTTTTACCGAATAGCAAAGGAAAATGGTTGCAGGTTGTGCGAACGTTAATTCGAATGAATATTCACGAAGTGAAAAGCAACGTGAGAGAAGCCGAGGCATTGTGGGATCGCTCGAATCCCACGTCGACCGTTATCGGTTAATGAAACTCCTTTTCCGTTGTTTTTTCGGTATGGAGATCATCAGCGGATTTTATTGTATGCATATGAATTCAAGCCTGTGCGACGCGTATTTGTAAATAAACGACTGACGCGAGATAATAAAATCCGCTTCGTCAACTCTAACGACCTTGGCATGTATTCTCTTCTAGTTTGACAAATTTATAAAGCGATCTTTTATACTTGCTGTGAAAATCCAACGTAGACCGAAATCTAATTTAATTAACCTAAGCTGAATGAAATTGAATCTTAATCAGGATCAAAGCTAAAAATTACACCTAATCTGACCGAGAAAATTAAACCGAATCAAATTCCGATCTAATTTGATCTAATTTTTATTTTTAACTAATCCGACGTAAATCTTCGAGAAGTATGATAATGCGATAGCATTGAAATTGATCGTATGTACATATATGTATGAAATTATTCAGCAGATAGACAGTGATTATGATAACATATCTCGAGATCATTAGAATAATTGCCTTTTATGATATTAACATACGTATGTATATCGTGTATTTAGAATGTACACGAGTAACTCTTTACGAGCCGTTTCTATGTCGTCAGTTTCATCATTTTTCTCGTTCTTTCACTATTTCGCCCTTTCTCAACCTCATCTTCGAACCGTGTAATTTGATTTTCGTCGTTTCATAGCGATCGATTCATGGTCACGAGCGCTTCCTTACGCATTCAACGATGTCGTTTAAACTACTGACCCTTCGTTTCTGAACCTTGGCTGGAAACGAAAGAGGAAGTTGTACGTTAAAACACTTCTTTTCCTTTTTCTTTTCTTTTTTTTTTTTTTGATGGGAATTTTGATCGAAACGTAAGAACACCGTTGTGTTTATAATTCCATCTGTAACTTCTATTGCTTTCGACGAAATGTTTCCGATTTATTTATTTATTTCTTTATGATACTTCGAAAGGTAAACGACGCTCTAACGACAAATTACGTTACTTTCTGGTACGCAAATTAACATATCTTTTCGAGTCAGAAACGAGGGGAACTTTTCACCATGTTTTTCTGGCATTCGAGCAGCATTTTTAATTTTTTACGCGTGCCTTTGCATTTGTCCCTTACTTTTGTATGGTCCCTACGGTATCTTGTCCAGGACAGAAAAAGGTCTGTTCCATTTGACGCTTTTTTCTTTTGTTTAAAAGAAACTTGGAGGAATGGGGCACACAATCTCAGGTCGTAAATCATACAACAAAATTACGAGAAACAAATCCTTTATCGCGCGCACGTGTCCGTTTTTTTTTTTAGTTCAAATAGTTTAACAGATTTTACCGAAAATTTGCATTTATTTAAATAACTCGGTTCACGGGTGTAGAATGTTCGTTTAATTTCTCCGAATGTTCTCTATTTTCCTACTTTGCCTCTCCATGTTGGCATGGACCTTGCACACTCGGGTTTTTCACAATTGCTACATAGCAGACGAACGTAATATACCATTTCCCTACATTTTCCAGCATCACCGTCCGACTTTGTCTGTGATACGAGAAATAGAATTTCTAATGTTTGTCAGGAGTTGCTCTCGTCGTACGTATTTCCGTGAAGATATCAGAAGCACATTCATAAAATTCATGTTAAATTTTAGGAACAGCTCAATTGTTTGCTTCATAGTATGGTTTCAAGCAGTTTGTAGTAATCTCATAATCGGTGCTACATTTCGTTTAGCTGCCAGAGTAGCGTGCAGTTCACATTCTAAATAACCCTATAATCATTCGACCTGACTGTCAATTTATCGTTTCCATGTCAGACATTAACGCGTTGAATGGGAAAGATCTGTTATTTCTGACTGCCAATGTTTTTAGACAGAACGACGAATTGTTAAATTATGGGATTGTCAAACAATAAAACCGATTTATTCACGAATCTCTTTTATTTATAATCTTATGATTTATGACGCTAGTCTATTTTTTATGCATTTCTTTAATAAATGCAATTTTGTTACTGATTTTTTTACTAACGCCAATTATTTACAGGTATTGCACTTATTATTTTTTCGATTTCTTGCTTAAGAAGGAAATTTTGGTTGAGAAACGATTCAGCTAACAGGTTGAAAATTTATCATCTGCTTGACTAATTCTTTTTTACGACACAATTTTTTTTATCATTTTTAAAAATCATTTGATCACTTTGACTCTTATGTATATAGTCAACAAAAATACCCTCGAAAATTCGAGTATTATATACAGAATAAATCTCCATACTTTTAATTCAATCAAAATCATATGTGTTATTAATCCCTTATAAATACAGACAAACTGCACCGACGAAAAGGTTTCGTATCAAAGCAACACGCGTCAGGAAAGATACTGTACCAATCATAGTTGACATTTAGCATTAAATGGTTATCGTTTCGTTACTTTTAAGTCTGTCTGTTTGCAAGCCCGGTCGTTTATATCCACACCCGAGTTCTTCGCTATTCCAAGCTTTTAAAATATCTAGAAAAATTCGAAAGATTCTCATCAACACGTTTCTCCTGCATTACACGATCATTTATCACGTCAAACGTTTGAAATATCTTTTTGTTAAAAATACAATTTGTAGGAAGAAATTAGGTGGTGAAATTTCCATTGAGTTGACAACAGGCCGGTGTTGCCTGCAGAAATTAATTTATTATTGCGTCATTACATAGATACCGCATATTGTTCGTCATATTGTACATAGTAAATATTATATTAAATTCATAATTGCCTCTAATGAGGCCCAAAAGCTATTTAATTTTCTATTATAATTTCTCATTATCCGTGGTTCTCTTTATTTTCTTGAGAATTGCCGTAATATCGTCACACGAGAATAGTCGATCAGTTGCATATTGATCGTTCGTCGAACGAATTCAATCGTTAAACGATCTCTCGTTTAGGCTTCGCGGCTGGAACGGAGAAACGATCGATCGAAATAACAAACGGCCAACCGAAAAACGGACACCTTTGCGCTATAATCGGATCGGATTTGCAGCGAGCCACGTTTCGCGCGGTTTTCCATCGATATCGTTTCTCAGTCTCGATTAAATTTTCATCGTATTTTCCACGTTGCTGTAGATCCGCATGGTTCGCATCCATATGCTCGAAATAGACTGCCGACATGCTTGTTTTATTTTTCCCCGCGTTTTCACCTCGTGTTGCCGCGAGATCGCATCCGATCGTCTTTTCTCTTATTTCCCTTTTTTCTTTTCGTCTTGTTTTCGAGACGCAAACCATTGGTACGTTGTCGCACTGCAATCGATTATCTGCTCGCTGCGGGACGAAACAAGTTAGAGGATAATTCGAGGATGGTCAGTGAGACTAATCAGCGAGACACGTCGGAAGCTTCTATTCGTTGCTTTGTAATTTCTATCGAGTCCTTGAACGTAAGAAACAAAACGCGCTTCGATACGAATACTTATCGCATATTTTCCTGTGCTCTTCGTACGTCCATATTATCGTTTAACGATATAACAGAGGTCGTATCAATTTTTAACTACGTATTACGATAAAAATTTTGTGATCTTCTGTTTACGATAAAAGGTAGCATATTCTGTTCGAGATACGTCAGTAAAGAGCTTTATTGTTAAGACTGTTCGAGGTTCCATAATGTAAAATTTTTATCGAAATATGTTTCACATATGGAAATCTTCAACGATACTAGGTAGGCATATAAATATGTCATTCGTTCGTGTATTACGTTTATTTCATCCAATTTGAAACATCGGTCAATTTTCGAGAGGATAAATGTTATCGAACGAGTATATCGAACAGAATCCAGAATATCGATAGGAATTATAATACGTTTCGCATACATTGTAGCATGTATCCTTGTCGCTAGACTGGGAATGTTTAAACAGATTCATGTTTTCAGAAATCCAACTACAGAAATGAAACATTCGACAACGACTAAACAGATCTGTTTCAATCTCTGAATATCATAATATTCACCATCTAATTATGGATATCTCTGCGCATTACGAACATTCTGCACGTCCCTATATATTTAAATTTCCCGCAAACACACAAGCATCCATAATTCAATCAACGTTTCACGAAATTCCTCACTAGTTTTCATTCGGTAGATCTAACACTGGCCTAGTTTCAAACGCTTAAACTCAAGCTATAATAATCACACAAACTTCCATATCCGCTCGAATCTTCTATACGAACGAGTTACTTTATACTCGAAATTTTCCAACCCCTTCTAACGACTTCGATCTTTCAATTACAAAAACTTTGATTCGCACAGACAGCCCACTCATTTTCAGATTACCCTTGCGCCATTAGTCCGGCAGCAAATTTCGAGTTATCGTTGCCCGTTTCAACCCTTTCGGGTGTCCTCGATCATCCCTTCGTCCTCGATGTTCGTCGTCCGATGTATTCGAAAATGGACGCGGACAAATAGCGCGGTCGTCGACTATCCAAACGACGATTTAAACGATCAGATCGAGGATATCCGTACGTTAATGGAAAAGAGGTCGTGTGCCCCGCGCTTCGAGGACAGCTAGTGCTTTCAGAGTGATTTTATATCACAGCATCTCGGTGTTTCTCGTGTGCATTGTAGGTTGCTCGGATTCTCGCCGGAACTGGGACAACGGGTGCATTTCGCTGAGGGCACGAACTTACGGTGCAGGGAAGATAAGAAATCGCCGACCGATGATGATTCGGAGGAAAGGTTGGCAAACCGGGGAGGACCGGCGATTCTATCGCGACGATTTTCCTCTGACGAGACTCGCGCGGATGCGAATGGGAGTGTGAATGGTGAATGCTACGAAATAGAGACCTGCGCGGATCTCTGCGTCTAGGATATTCGGAGAGAAGACGGAACTTTGGTGGAAAGTTTACAATTATCTGAAGTAGTTACATGCTGTGGGACGAAACTTTATTAACGTTTAAAATGTAAATGTTTCGAATGCTATGAAGCGACTATTTACTGGTATCTACATAGGTAGTTGGGAAAGTTGGGAAAAAGGAAGCTCTGGTGGGAATTTTTGTCGTTATACGAGAAATTTTTATATCGTATTTAGACACATACAATTACATAAATATTATACTACATAAATATCCCTGTGCGATAGGTACGTACATATGGCTGTGTAGGGTGTTTAGAGAGAAAAGGCGACATTTTAAGGAAAGCGTTAAATTTCCGTGGAACAGTTATACACGCGTAGTTACAGACGGTGTTCAGATAAACGGACGAATTATGAATTTAGTATGAATTTTTAGAATTGCGTGAAATAACTAAATATGTATACGGATATGTATATAGGATGTTCAGAAGAAAAATGAAATTTCAGCGTGCATGTATTTTTACGGTTGAGCGAAGTAGCTACGTATAGTTAGTTATATAGGATGTCCAATGAAAAGGAAGAAACTTTAGAGCGTAGATAATTTTATAAAGAAGGTAAAATTTGATATCAGTGTCACCGAAGAGAAATACTCTATCATCTAGTTAATTAACAACTTATGAAAGTACAATTTTACACGTGAAAGAGTTATTCGTTCCGTTCGCGATTAATCACGATTTTCATCCAAAGCTGCAAACATAAAAATTCATTCACCTCGCGTTGAAAAAATTCAAATCCTTCCTTTACAAATACCCTGCCACGCACACACACACCCACATGCGCACACGCTTCCTTTCAGACCGTGACAATTCTATTTCGTCACGCAAATAGCAAATAGAGCCGATTAGATATTCGATTAGACGTAATTGCGAAAGAGACGAAGGGAATTGGTATACGCAGGGCGGAAACGTTTCGGTGTTTCGCGCTGCCACAATTTCCCAGTCGCTCGCGACGCAGCGGTTCAAACATTCAGATAAATATCGTGACTGTTGTTTTATTAACGAGGGGAAATGAAAAATCGCAGTCGCAAGCAGAGGGTGAAATTATCGATCGCCGTGCCATCGAAAGATTTTCGATCGTGATACGCGAAGCTAAGCGAATGCAGGCTAATTGCCAGGGACTAATGAAAATGTAACAGAGGTAAAAGCATTATGGACTAATTAGATACATATACGGGGTGTCCCGTATGATTTTATCACTTGCAATCTGTCTCGCTTGCTTCTGATAATATGTATGTTGAAAAATGTTTCGGTAGCGAGCTAAATGGTTTCGAGGGGAACGTAATTTGTCACGATTAGTTTTTCCCGTAGGGGAACGCATAAAGGACGTACGAAAGTCATCGACGTATTTTTAAACGGGATCATATATTTTTTAATACGTTATTCGATTCAGTTGCACGTTCTCCACGAACAAAGTATTTGTCCAATTCAACGTATGAAAGACAAAGACAACGTAAACGTGAGAATATCGATTCGTGTCTTCTACAAAATTGGACAAATTAAAGTTAAAATATGAGCTAAGCTAATAGTATTTTGACACAAATAATTAACACTTTTCTTTTATACGATTTCATTTAAACAAATACGATGATCTTCGTACATCATGTACGTGCTCCCCTACGGAGAAACTAATGACGTTAAATAATATCGCCCTCGAAAACATTGAACTCTAAATGTTTTCTAATATTATCAAAAACAAGCGAGATATTGCAAATGATAAAGTTAGGTGGGACACCCTGTATAGAGTGAATTCTTCGGCGCGTGTCTATTATTTAATACGTCTGAAGGCTATGTATTTAACGAATGGCACAATGGTTGTAGTATAGTTTTTGGCGCGTTTCGATAAAACGATTTAGAGTGGATAACAAAGAAGCGGATAATATATCGAGACAAAGATCGTTATCTGAAACAGAGGCCGATGGAGAACGAATGCAATTTCAGGCTTGGGTAGTAGCGGGTATTTTAGTAGTAGCGAATGTGTTAATGGAATGACGACATACGTTCGAATTATTATCGAAGTTTATTAATTATTATTATAAGAAATATTTGCCTGTTGATATTTGCTCGTGCGAGCTGAACGAATTGTTTGACTCGCACATAAACACACATCTTCATCGTTATCAGAATTAGATGAAAATCTTCTGGAAAATACTGCGATTTTAGGGGACGATGAAACACGATTTCACAATTATCAGTATCGTTATTACTATCTAATATGAATATCTGTTTATTCAGATTTCTTCGTTATTGTTACTTATTCGTTCTAAGTTATTTATACGAAGTGAATCGTTTGACTTGTGTATATTTAGTTTTAGTAGACTGCGATCGCGCGGGCCAAGGCGTTGGCCAATGACAGTACTGCGGTCACAGATTTATAGTTAGACAAGATTTTCGCATAGGATCGAACGAACCGGTGAAACGAAACAGTTAACACCGAGAGCGGAAGGATACATGTGCGAGTCACAGGTAAGCTTTCCAGTGGAAGCCACGTATGGCTGACGCCGAGAGCCATTGAGGATATCGCGAACGTACCGGTACTTGCCTAATACTGTCAACCACCAAGGTGAGAGTGCATTGACAAATTGACGTGTACTTAGCTAATGCCGCGTGTTACTAAAGAGAAGCGTGGACGAACCGACGCGACGCGACGCGACGTATGGCTATAATACTGGTTATTGAGCCATTGAGGTAAAGGGTGTGGGCCTCGTAACTCGCGATATATCTCGAACCGCAAAGGTATCAATGCCAGTTATCTGCTGATTAATTGTCTAATAACCTCGAGATGGGTTTTGAAAAGAACGATGCGAATTAATCTGAACGATGTTACGTAGTATATTTTCATAGAAGATTTTGCTGGATTCGTGATCGGTTATTTTACTGAAATTTTCAAGTACAAAATTACTACAACATTGTTTTCTTTGGAATTACCGAGAATTTTGAATTGAAGCTTCTTCGGGTTTCCTCTACGCAATTGTTTCTTTTAATCAATTGCCACGCATCGTCGGAGAGGTCGTTTTAATTTCATATTAATTAATTTTGAGTAATCGTACGAAGACGTAGCGATAAATAATCGCGCGATAAGATGTGAAAATTACGACATTCTTTGGTATAATCTTAATTACGAACAATTACGAAGGTTAAGAAGTGCACGATCTGACGAGCATTTCTTGCTGGAATTTATGCGCGAATGACGTACGATCGTTCTTCGGAAATGTACTAAATATACAAATGATTCGAGGATGCATTCGTAGGGAACTTAAATTTCATTTTGCACAGTGTCAACGTGATATTCTGAATTAATTTCAGCGGCGAGGAGTTTCAAAATTTATCTCCTTATTTCATTCGGCGCGAGTGAACCTTTTCCGACAGATGCGCTAAACTAATTAATATTTGTTTATCATGAGATTTCCCGCATGGAAACACCGTATTTAAAGATACTTCGTATTTTATTTTCAAATGTGCGGTAGCTTACTAGAATTGCCAGTGATCAAATTGATTACAATTTATAACTTTTCATAGTAATTTTATGGATTTACTATAGCCGATACATTTTTCGAGCTTTCGGCTATTTCTGTTGCTTATATGAGAATAAAACTGTGTTTTTCCTTTGCATTGTATTTTTTTCTACATTTTAACATATTTTTCATTTTAATCTCCTTGGCGCAAACTTATACGTTGATCGTTCTAGTGTTACTATTAGACTCTTACGATAAATGACGGCCGAGAACAGAATAAGATACGAGAGAACGTAATGATTCAATGCCGAAACAATTTCCAATGCAAAGGTTCTAATAATAGTCAGATGATTCTGACGGTGGTAACAAGGTCATTCTTTAAGGAAAGCTTTATAATGCAACTTCTTTCTCTTTCTAAATATGGCGAATGCATCGATGAGCCTAATGCGTTAGCCCGAGTTTTCTCACTTCTAGACTTCCATTGTGTTACATAAGTTTAACGTGTCCTTTAAAATTGCATAAAAAATGTAACGAATATGTGCTTGCGATATTACACGCGTTTATCAATGCTTTCTCTTAAAAGAGTCTATATTTTGTTACTTACGTTCGCATCTATAAGTACTGGAACACTTACGAAAAAACGCTGAGTATGTTTAAGAAATTATTCAAACTTTTCAAGTATTTTAATATTATCTCAACTAGAAACTTAAACTGCAAAGAATAGATACGTTCGATATTATAACAAAGATTTTACTGCCTATGTACGATGGAATGAAATGATATTTCTTTATCACTATGTAACGCGTTAAGTATCGTCGATCATAGTTTCAACATTGAACAAGATTTTTTTCATCGAATTTCGTTAACTTTCTGATTCGATTTTTCTCTTTTTGAGTTCAAAAAAAACACAGTTAGCAATCGTCCGAGTTTGAAACTTCGTTTACAGAACAGTTGAGGATAATTGAAAACTATATCCGACTCAGAGTTCTCTCTTCTTTTTTTATTCGGCGTTTCCAGAGAATGGAAGATTAGAATTGCTCTTCAATTTGCTCTCATCCGGATTTACACGGATGCTACGGGAATCAAATAGAAACAAAGGATTCTTGTCTGACCGGAGTCGGTTCTGTGTCTGTCGATCCAATCAAATATTCGACAAAGAGGCGAAAATTACCGTAAATTCCCTCGATCGATATACTTAACGTTGTAATCTCGACGCAACGGCTACTGAACATTTTCAATCGAGTCGTAATACTTTAATTTATCATTGATTCGATTCGGTTTGAATAGAAATTATTGCTTACCAATTCTACGCGCAAATATGGATAATATACATACGTTAAATCTGATTCATACGTCATAGTAATAATGTATATTAACTTTGATTTATTTTATCGAATTAATGCAACGTCATATTCGAACGCTTAGAATTAAACATCTCTTTAAATCTCATAAATATTACACGATGTAATTTAACACGGTTTATTGTCTGCTACATCTCTCATTTGTCGCAATGGTTGTGGCAACGAACGTTAGAAAATTGAGAACAAAAAAGTAAATGCGTGGAACGTGATCTTTAGTAGTAGTAGAAATCATTTTCATTGATTATTTTACGAAATGTGTTATAAAACACAACGAAGAAATATCATCTACGACCGAAAATTCGTCTTTTATATTATGTGTGTACATATGTATAAGATTGAGGCACACAGCGGTGTAAGTCTGTTCGGTGATATTTATCATAAAAGTTCATTATATTTTTCAAATTGTGGAAACATATAGGAGAAGAAAATAAAATTATAACTTACTAAAATTATTACTTACTAACTTACTAATACTTCGAAGAGTCGCATTACGCGACTAAATTCAAATTGTCACGGTCTTGGCATGCACATTATTTTCATCTTGTTATATAAAAATAATATTCTATTTTCGTGATCTTCGGTATTTCGAAAATTATTTATTATTCGTTATTACGTATCTGCATATTATTCTCTGTTCACCAATATCCCAGACATTCTCCAATGGAAGGGATTTCGTTAAAGTTTTCTATACCCACGTGTTCGATATGTATCTCTTGACAAAATTGAAATGCAACCAGCTGCATCAGTATGTCAAATACAATTCAGAGATATCTTTTACGTTTGAGAATTCATCTTGTACATGCACATGCAAGTAATATTCTACTTTAATGATCTTCGGTGTTTTATAGATAATATTTATCACGTATTATTGTACACTTACGTATCATTACTGTTACTGTTATCATCTACTGTTCAGTGGTATCCGAACAAATTTTTAATTGGTAAGTTTATTCTAAACTTGTGTCGCTTTGAATTAGACTCTTGTTACCATTTATCGAACTTAATTGCAACTGTGAGAATGATCAATAGCGTATGGTTAAGGGCAGCCGTTCCATTTCACAGGGTAACTTGAATTTATTGTCCCAATTATTCAGCACGATGGTAGGTTTGCAATGAAAATACCTAAACGATTGTCAGTTTCTCATTAAATTATATCAAGAGATTTGCCGGAGAATGGAGCAAGCATATTAGCATTTCAGCGTTCGAATGCGCTTTTACTGTACAGTTACTGAATACAATGACAAATCGGGATTAACTAATAGGATAGACATAATACAGGTCGTCACATTTAAATACTCGAACCCGTGAATTATAGCGAGCGAGGACATGCTCTTTCGTAAAGGTTAATCGAGTGAGACGTAATTATGATAATTGTAATACATTCTTTGTGTTAGCTGTATCTGTAGCGTCAGGCAATTTGCGTTCCTGTTTATTACTACAGACAGAAATTGATCTAGAATTCGAGATAATAACCAAACGCTGAGAAATTAGACTGTCAGATCGTCAAATGGAAAATGTAACTATTTGCATCAAATTCATAGTATTAGAGTAATTTCTCTTTTATTCTATTTTCTATGTTTAGAATTTTGATTTCATAATTTGGCGATAATAGAAAATAATTCTATTCATTGTCAGAGATTAAAGAATTCATCTTCGAACAGCTTAAATCGCCTCTGATTAACCAGAACCCGTGCGAAACTGAGAACGCCAATTTCAAACACAGAAATAGCTTGAAAATAAAATTCGCTAGCAGCATAAAACTTGGCAAAATTATCGGCTTGACGATACCACAGCCTTCGAACGATACGAGCCCAGGACGTAAACCTGCATAGTACGAATTATTAAAGTATCATACAATACCGATTATATAGAATCATTGATAAACATGGCGAACCGTTTCGTGTTAATATAATATCGACGTTCGTGAAACACGCGCCGTGAAAGCTATCGCAATCAATTGCGAGACAAACTGTATAATCCGGAATCTTAAAATTTGCCTCTGACCACTACGAAATCGTAGGACTCCTCTCGTACCTGATCAATAAAAACCCCTAAGCTCGTAAAGTCGTGAATCAGTTTCTGAAGTTATCTTAATTCTCGTAACATGAGAGTAACAATCAAGAAAGCTTCGCCATAGAGTTCACATCGTTCTAAGGATTGGTACCTAGGATGTGGTGTAACAGACAGTTCAAAGGACGATTCGAATTTCCACACAGAGAAAATTTTACTTGCAGCTTGCGTCTATGCGTTATGCACGTTTCGTGTTTCACGACAGTGCACAGCAATTAATTAAATTCCACGACTTGAACGACTGGGGAAGCTTACAAAGTTGCTTCGTAAATTTGAGTTTGCGCTTTGCCATTGAGGGTAATTGAATCGTTCTTGCGGTTACCGATTTTGTCCGAGACTCGCTATGCGCTTTACCGAGTTTGCAAATATCACCACCTACCATATTCGTAATCGTTATCGCGCGTTTCATCGCAGTTTGTAATTATTTTACCGTGGAAATATTTTCAAATTTTTCTTTGTAACTCGATTTATCGCGCGCCGTATTTTATTTCAATGGAAAATTTGTATTTCGATATTGACATGCAGGATACAAGCCGATTGTTCGATACACGCGTTCCAAGGAACGTTTCGAAAAATATTTCGAATCAAGTTTCGGAACTTTTCTTCCTGGCTTGTTATGCGGCAGTGTATTTACGGGAGTGGCGAATCGCGAACGCGCCTAGTCCGCCTCTTCGTGCGTAATATACGATGGTGCGTGAGGATTAAACAGGGTGGCATGTAAAATAGGTAAAACTAGTGTGTGGGAATAAAGAATCGTGCAGGTGTAACGTTCGGCGTATTACGTATGCGCATAACTTACGCCTAGCCAGCCTCGACATTTTTGCAAATTTAAATCCCTGACTTCTTGGGAAAGCTTGCGTGCCACGTGATTTGTGGATTGCTCAAAGTATGACGCGGCTATTGTTGACTCATTCCGTTGGCGATATTAAAAAGTAGGAGAAAAAGGAGAAGGAAAATATAATTGAGAGTTCCGAGGAACGTTTTCAAATTACCGATCACGACAGACTGGCGACTAAGGTACACGTTGCACCCTTTTTTATTTGTGGAAATGTAACGTTCCAAGTTATCGAAGCACTGTCCGTATGTAATACAGTCTTTGAATGTTTAATAAATGTCGTGCTAGACGAAACACAGAATTATATGTATTGTACAGAAAGTAGGACCAGGCTTAAGAAATTAAGTGTTTATATTTTATAAGTATCATTGTTGCGACGATCATGGAAATGGTTATTTTTATTATTCTCTGCAATAAAGAAGAAGAAAGGCTATTATACAGATGAATTTACGAATAGGAAGATACTTGTATACTTTTCTTTTTGGAACTGAACGCTTTAGTCCAGAATGTTTTATTGCCACTGTGCTGGAGTGGATGGTCGATTACGTTATACAATTTTCCAAGTGCAATAAATTAATCAAACTATACGTTTTTCTTCTTATAAATACGTTTCTTAAAAATATGTTTATTAGTAGTATTAATGATTGATTAAGCACGCGTATACAGGATGAAGCTAGAGTTGGTCGTTAGCACGTTACAGCGAAGAAAATATTCGAAATGAAAGGTTACGTTAAGAGAGGAATTTATTGCTGCGAATAAAACTATCTCCTCTGCAAAAGGTTGAAGTCATCTTGTATTTTTAAGATGGTTTTGTATATTTTACTTTTTGCATTATTCATCCACGTGAGAAAAATCAGTTAAAAGATCGGAAATATCATATAACGGTGTTATCGAAATAAAAAGATTGTCAGTAATTTTGGAATTGTCGCTATTTTTATTCCGAACATTTATCAAACTCCGACGACGGCTTTGCACCGATCACGTACGCTTAAAATCGAGAAATTGGAAATTCTTAAATGTTTTCTTTAATTTTTCTAATGGTACATTAATTTTTTTAATGTAATTTCTATGTTTTTCGTGCGTTCCCTCTGTATCGCGTGACATTCACGAGATTAAAACGACAGTGACGAAACTAGGATTAAAATAGATTTGTATGGGAACTAAATTTGTGGCTTTTTTCGGTAACGACGATAGTTTTCGAAAAAAAAGAGAAAAAAAAAATGGAATCAGGTCGAACATTGCGAGGTATAATATATCGAGCGTTAAATTAGTTTTTGCTTCGCAAATCGTCGAAAGCCATTTTTCGAAGAAGGAAGTTTGCTGAGTAAAACACAAATATACATGTTTTATTGGCTATAACGGATATCTACGAGCAGAACAACAAATTTAAACGAGAGATTTTTCTTTATGCTTGACTTTATAATCTTGATTTACATTTTTTCCGATTATCGTCGTTATTACCTCAGCGTTGCTACGATTGACCGATCAAACATTAAAATATTGAAGAACAGAGAGTATTAACGCATCGATGATTGTGTTTCGTAGCTCGCAGAAAATTATCAAATTAATCGGGCAATATTACATTTTTTTCATTTATTGCCTGTTTTATGAGCATATTTCTTTTATGAAAGCTGATGTAACAATCAAAATGTTATCGAATATTCGGATGTACGGTAATTTTGTTACAATGTACGAAAAATATCAACGGAGGTATTTATTACCGTATATAAATAAATAGATGTAAATTTACTTATATATAAATGCTAAACATAAATTCCTTCCGGCATAAATTTTGAGCTTAGTTAAAGAAAATAATATATTTAAAAAAATAAGAATGGTAAAAGGTCATCGGAGATATCACGAACAGAATTTAAGAATCCCTTTCAACGTTGCAAGTACAAATAGAATCCCAAAAAATTTCGCTGCGTGCAATCGTAACGTACAATGGATCAGATATTAAAAGCAGATAGTAGGAAATTAAGAGGCTGATATCGAGTTCAGAGTGCCGTAATCATTCACGATTACGTAAGATGCAGACCGGAGAAGAGTAGGAAGATTAATTTTTAATTAGAATCGACGATCGCATTATCCACTACATTTGGAATCGAAAGATTCTGTACCGTGCAAGATCGATTCTTACCGATAGCGACGTAAAGCTTCACGCGCGCTCTTTCATATTTTTTCCATGAGAATGTCATCCACAAATCAAGCTACGAATTTGAAACTCGTTTCGATCGATTGTCTATAAATAGCATTCGAAGAAACTAATTTCTCGCGGAGAGAAACACACCGCTGTAGGGTAATAGGAATTTTGTTTCCACTTAAAAATTTTTATTGACAGAAAAGTAATACGCGTTGCCCATTTTGATGCGAGGTCGGCTCGTTTGTCCGGGTCAATAAAAAATCATTTCTCGGCGATAGTCGGTCGTATCGATTATTCCGCATAGACGTGTGGCTACAATGTTCCGCTTTGAATAATGCAAGCGAGTAAAAGGTGAGACTAATACTCGGCATAAATGCTGCTGCAAATAGTAATCGACATTGGTTATTATTTAACATCGAACAACGACGAGAAGTGCCTCATACTTATTTTTCTCGATCAGTGGTGAAATAAAAATTCCACTCGATAAAATTAATATTTTCCATGCTAACGGATAATTTGAAAATGTTTTCACTCGAGGGGGACTCAATTTCCTGGCAGATAACGATAACAGTGTGACGAACGTAAAATTACAATGGCAGCTATGATATTTTTGAAATCGTCGATGTAAATCGTTTTGTTTTCCTCGCGAACGATAGAAAAAGGGATGAATTGGTCACAACAATTTTCAAGCGTTTCAGCATGACTCAGCTTTGCCACTCTCAACTCGTTTATCGCGTATTATCGACGTTAAGTGGGGCGTAACGTGGAAAAGTCCATTGAATAAATGTTTCGCTTCTTATTCCGATTATTCCTTTTGTCCTAATGCTCATTCGTGGTGCTTGTAAGAAACACTGTCTAGTCGGTGATGGAGTTGTATAAATTTCTTGACACAACCACCCTTGTCTGTGTTTACCTTTTTCTATCTTTATCTTCATCTTTTATCCGATCCATACATTTCACTTCTTCTTCGACACAATATTCGTCATATTACACGGTCGCTGTAAACGTATAATTTTATCGGAGAAGAACTGTGCTTTTAACCCGTCACGGACCGACGTTGCGTTAACGCAACGTTTCATTTGCCATGTTTTTCAGGCAGATTATATTATCGAATAGTATTTTCCAACAGCTATGGCTATGAAGGAGAATACGAAGGAATCGATGTATTAGGTTGTCCGAAAAATTTCTTTCGTTTTATGAGAAAATAATAGACGTACAACGTTTTTTGTTTCATATTACTTTGTCGAATTACGTACGATCCATTTTGTTCTATCGAGATAAACATCGCGACATTTCACAGACTTGGTTTCACTTTTGTATGAAAGCGCACTGTTGTAAAAAACACGTTTGCGAAAGAAAGACACTTTTCGGACAACCTAATAATCGTAACATTACGACGAAGCATTGGTCGGTCCTTAATGAGTTAATTAAATCAGGAATTTGTGGAATCTCGATAAAGATTGTGAGAAAACTGTTTAAAATTTTACTCGACGTTGAGTTAGGATACGAGTCGGATTCCACAGATCGACACAGATCACAGATCCACCGTGTTAGGAATTTTTAGCTTTTACCACATTATTATCTACATGTTCATATTCGCTGAATACATCACTCGCCTTGTTAAATATTTTTATTCAGTTGTAGCTTCGGTTGTATCTTTTCAATTAAAAAAGAATTTATGCAATTTCATTATAATTCGATAGTGTTCCTTCAATTGTTCCTTAAGTTGCTTTACATAGCGTTGGTTAATAATTTATGATACGTAAATGCGCTACCCACAATTGGTTTTGGCCGTAAATTTTTAACTGTTGAAGGTTACGGTTGATAAATCGACCACGTGTCTTGGGAAGTCTTATGTTTGGAATGTTGGACCTCGTATCGGTTTGCCCTTTTCTGCTGATCATTTGTACGGCGAATGACGCTATAATATTGCGTGTGATCGATCGAAGAATGATACATTCGTAGGATCGAGAAATTTTGATCGACGAATCGTAAATCGAAGAAACAGCTTTCGAGATATCGAATGGCAGAATTTTGAATCGGAGAAATTCTTGAGTCAGGGGACTTTATATTTATGGAATCAAAATGTTCCATTTGATCGAAGAATTCTACGTTATAAGAAATTGAAGATGGTTGTTTAATACATTTATAATCGAAATTCAAAGAAGAAGCACGTTGTCCATCAAGTCGTACGACGTAGTAAGATGGCATAGAATATAAGATACAAAATATATCGATATAAGTGTGTGGTATTTGTTGTAAAGTAAGCTTTGAAGATTATGTTTGCTTTAAAAATAAAAAATAAAACGAACTATTATGTATCTCAATAGTTAACAACTTATCACGAAGAAATAATAAAATTGTAATTGCGTAAGAAATAGTTGTAATGTTACGTACTTTTTATCGAATGTTAAAGCGTGTCTCGGAATATGCTAATTAAAAAATCTTGTACACGTATTTCATCGTTGACGAACAATGAAAATCACGGGAGGAAAGATATTTTTGTTGACTTTGAAAATTATAACGTCGCTTTACAATTAAAAGGAAGCATTTTAATATAACAGCATTGAAAATGGAAAGAGCCTGTTAAGCTCGAATACACAAACAGTCTAAGAACAGCTGGTAAGTTGGCGAAATGTTAGCGAACACGCGTAAGCAATGAAAAGCCGACTTTCTCATCAGATACATGTTAACTTTCAGTAAAAATAAACTTCATGACATTAACGTACCGTGCGTTTTTATTTTTTTCTCTTCGATTTCCTAATTTTTAATGTCGAATGTTGACGATCGTTGAACCTGTTAAACCTGCGATCCGACTCAAGAACACAAAGCCACGTGGTTCGTATTGTCCGATAAAAGCAAAATTAAGACAAAGACCTTTGACTCTTCCATTAAATTACTCAACCCTTCCGTGATACAAATCCCGTCAGATTACCGCGGAAGCTCGCGGAAGACGATTAAAAACCTGTTGTGACTGAGTACTTGGTTCCGGGAGCGGAACGAGCGGATCAAAAATTCACCGTCCACAAGCATGTTGTATCGCGACGAAAAAGAAGAAAACGGGAGGGAAACGGGAGGAAAGAGCCTAAAAAGACGCGGACGACGAGCACAGCGTGGAAATATCTGTAAAAGCAGAGAAGAGAGAAGAGAGGAGGCTTCACACGTGTCTGCCCTTCCTACGTCACACATTTCCCCGATAGTCAGCCACGTAGCGCAATCTCCAATTCGTCGTTCGTGCCATCGGTGTTTCTCATTCGCGTGTTCGTGTACACGAGCACAGACGGAATCTGTCGGAGGGCGCATGTCTGACCGACGATGGCTAGGAGGGTGCGAGCAAGAGGGTAACACAAGGGTTGGACGGAGACGAGAGCCCAGTGTTAACCCCCACTTTACCTCTCGTAGCATCCGCCACTGCCGAGCCCTGGTCACTAGTCTGATCAGTCTATCCTGTCTCGCGACACGTTGCGCGTAACTCGTACCTTTCGTTCCTTTTTCTCGCCGCGAACGCATTTTCACTTTTTCTCGCCCCTTTATCGAAATCCGATCGCGTTACCGATCGAAAGAACGAAAGAATTCAAACTGATCGTGGATCGATTTGATCTTTTTTTCCAGACAGAACACGTTGCAGTCGCGAGTACGTAGCGTGACCGCGTGCACGCTTCTTCTCTCGGCCCGCGCTGATTCAACATCGTGTTCCACCCGATTCAAAGAATTGTTACATCGGCGATGTTCGCGTAGTTATAGAAACAGCGAGAGAGAAAGAGAGAGAGAGAGTCGTTTGGAAAAGACAGGACTGTCGAGATACATGGAGTCAGTTTTGGGTTTCGAACTTATTTTTGCCAGGAGAAAATACTTGGACAAAGGTAGATCACGAGGTCTATCGTTTGACAAGTCGCAACAAGGTGATCTTCTCGATCGTTGAATCAAGATCTCGCAAGGTTTTATCTGCTCGATCCTTCGGATCTTTATAGTGTACTTTTTCAGCTGGAAAGGAAAGATAATAGAAACATTGTTTTTCGAGACGATACTCAGGTTTGATATTCAGGAGCGAGTGACGCGAGCATTAAGTATAAGAGAATCGTAACGATGGCTGGAGGTTGGCGAACCGGTAAATCGGAGAACCTGGCGAAACCGAGATAATTTAGGGCAATATCTTAGCGTCCTTCGGATCGACATAGTCCGGAGTAATTCATATACGCGGTCCAATACCGTTATATGGGATTTCAATCCACGATATCACCGCAACGTCGCCGATAAATTAAGTTACAGGGCTGGAAAGCCAGCCTACCGATCGATGCTGCTAGTCACTCGAGAGGAGAGAGTCTCGACAAGCGTGGGAGAGGGTCAACCGGAGAGAAAGTGAGGCAAAAGCTCGTTCGGCGAAGCTGTTTGACGACCTCACGTGTATCGGGGTTCACCGAGGTCGTCGACGGTTCTTGCCGGACGGTGACGCGTGACCTTCAACTATGGTTCACGCGTCGATGACCAATGTGCTGCTCGTCGCCGGTCCATCAACCGAGAATCGTCCACTTCCTCTGTCAAACCTCTCTAGAGAAGATCGAAGATTCGACGTTTAACCGTACTAATCGAGGATAAACGTAATAACCGAGTATAACGTTGGCGTAACAGAACGATTAAAAAGTAATCTCAGCGTGGACATCGATGTTTCAAGCGTTTAATCGAAATAAACGTCGTGATATTGAGACGCTAATTCGCATTTAATACGCGATGAAGTTTCAATGATGTTTTGGCAAATGGAGCGTTTGTGGATGATCGATGGTAACGAGACGTCCAACGTTCATTTACCAAGGGTCGAGCATCGCTAAAGATTGATTATCGTTGTAATATCGCTCTTCGATTCGGGGCTGTGTCTCTACGATTAACTCGTTCGATGATTCAAGGCGTTACACGGAAGAGAGAAATACACACAAAGACAGGTATATTGGATTAGCGAAGGATAAACGTCCATCATTGAAAGATTTACAAGGTGTGTCGAGAATAGTATTCGTCACGGTGTTAAACGTTCAACGACGATATTGTTATTGATACTTTGTTGGCGTCGAGAGGTATAAGTTAAGACGGTAGGATCTACGAGTGACTGGGATGAATGAAGTTGTGGAGGTAACTTGATTCTGACCACGTTGTCGTGGAAATTACTTCAAAAGTATTTTTAATACGGCTAACGTATACAGACATTTTACCTATCCCTCTAACGTTTGAAGAAAATTAAGAACCTTAAGAAATTGTTGAAAACTATGCAAATTTGGTTAATTACGTTCACTAAGTAAGGAGACGTTGTTGTTTGCACGTGTTTAAGCGACTTGAATGGGGATGAGATAGCAGCAAGATGAACTACTAGGAGGAACAACCTTGAATAAAGTTAATTTTGCCGCACATCGGAGATGGTGCGTTTAATTTGAGACGGTATGATCGCTGGAAGCGGTGATGAGGAAATCCCGTCGGACGAGGAAAGGAGTTTAAATTGCAAATGCTGCGCCGCCGGATCGACGATTGTCGTTTCCACGTGGCATCGGACGCGTTCTCCACCGAAATGTAATTTAAGAGAATAGATCCATCGTCGAAGGGGGGTCGTGTGAAAGACCTTGCGTCTATATGCAGTTCTTCAAGACCATGGACGTTAATTAATCGAACATTTATTCGCCGAATCGAAGTTACAGTGACTTTAAATAACTCATTGTCAGTCGTTATAAACAATTCGTATCGAACACGACGATAAATCGTACGTAATCGACATCTTCTTCTTCTTCCTCGAATAAGATGGGAAGATTCACTGCGAACAGTGAAGTGAAAAATAATTTACCAGAGACGATCAAACGTTTTGAAGAAACATTTTCAGAAGATAGCGTTACTACGATCAGCTCAGTGATTGTTATGAAAAATTGTTTTGGAAACTGAATCAGTGTACGATGAAAAAAGCACGATAACGAAAAACTGGGTAGACAATCGTTTTTCTTAAAACAATTGTTGTGTATATACTTAGTGACCGCGATACTCGAGATACTTGGTAAGAACAAGACAATCAACCATGTCGATCTTACATCTTTCAATCTTGCATGGATGGAGGATGAAATAGCTTGAAACTTTCTTCACCTTTAAACGATCACAATAAAGCATTGAAACTAGTGTATACGAGACACTCAACGCGAAGAAGACAGCCTTTCGATTAGCTTCAGAGAAGTACACACAAGATTCGTAAAACTGTAAAGAAGGATCTCAGAGGCATAAGAGCTAAACACGGACGTCGACGTAACTTATGATGGGCTGCAGACCGGCAGCAAAGTCGAAGGTGGCGGAAGGGTGCGGTCGCGGGCAGCTCCAGGCAGCTTCCTCGTCGCCGAGGTGTAACGAGGTGATCATCGAGCTTCCCAGCGAGACGACGATCGTTCAGAAGCGAGAGGATCGGGGTTCGAGCGCGGCCGCCGGGACGGAAGAGGAAGAGGAGGAAGAAGAACTGGCCAAAGAACGAGGTTCGTCGTGTTGGTCGTCGAGATTCGAGCTGTCGTTCTCCGTGAACGAGTCAAGTTTCAGCAGATAGCTGCCAAGTGAGAATGCAGAGGCTGCGTTCGACCTTCAAGAGGTCGCGCACCCCGACGGGAGCGGAAATGAAGTCGCAGTCGAGTCTCGAAGTACCGAAGCAAGTCAGATCGGCCTCCTTCGACGAGATCCAATTGGAAGCTAAACGACAGGACGATGCGAGGGACGGCAGATCGACCAGGACCACGTCCTCCTCGTCGTCCTCGTGTTCACCGGCGAGGTCCCAAGATTCGTCGCGTGGAAGACGATCCGCGACGCTCAGGGTGCCGCAACTGCACAGCGGCCAAAGGTCCAAGAGTTTCGACGTGGCTGAACGGAGCTATGGATCTTCCTCCAGTCAACAATCTCTTGGCAGCGTTCGACGTCCAGAGACACCGACGATTCAGATCTCTGGATGTTACCACTGTATTTGCGTGGAAGAGTATAAAAATCTTTATCTTAGTAGAGACGAGGATGATCCCTCGTCGAGAGAAGATCTCGATGACGAAGCAGATGTAGTAGACGACACTTCGGAGGACGAAGACTCCGAATTAGTGGATAAGAGCGAAGCTAGTCCAGAAATTAGAGTCACGTTAACGACGTTTACCGAGAAAGAGCCAGATGTTGCCGATGTGGTGTCCGAAACGACGGTACCACCTCCTACCGTGGTTCCTGAGGTGGTTCCTAAGGTGGTGCAAGATGAAATGTCCGATATCAGCGAGGTCAGAGGCGGTCTATTTCCGGGCAGGGAACGTAGAAGGTCGATCTCCTCTCCGAAACTTGCTCGGCAAGAAGCTCTAACGTCGTACCCTCTGGAGCTTCCGACGGTGGTTAGCTCGACCGAGGATGAGGAAGAATCGACCCACGATCTTGGCTCGAGCAAGTGCAAGTTCGTCGTCAGAGATATCTTTTTGACCGTTCCGGAGTTGAAAAGAGATCGCGCCGCATCCGTGGACTCCTGCTTCAATAACAAGAATGGACATGGCGAGGATGCCGATACGTTGACCGTTCCTCAGCAAAATATACGGTCGAAGAGCGTCGATATCGTTCTGCCTACCGAGGCGCAGACGAGGTACACTGCTCTGCTGCCTGACACCGAGGCTCGACCTCCAAGAGGGTGGGTACGTCTGGTGAATGTAACAAGTCCCTTGTTCCGTATACTTGAATACCGTATCATCGATGTTTCTGTATCTCTGTATTTTTAGTTTTATCATTGTCGTCTTCACGCTTCACTTTTCTTTCTTATTCGGCCTCTCTTCTGTTAGCTGTATGTGTTTGTCAAACTGTTCTCGTTGTTACGCCGTCAGTACACGGTGATTACATCGGGTGTTGCAAGAATCGAAACGCTAACATTTAACGCGCAGAATGATTATTTCGTTTTTGTAGCTTTCAGAACTCGAAATGAAAATGAGAAATGCTTGCGTCATGATTTCGACGAGATGTACCAATCTGCACGTTTGCTTCAATGTGTGATTAATTGTAACACGTTCCGAATAGAAGTATCTTTTATTGTTAGTATATCGTAACGATATTGTTAACTGACGGTGCATACTAAACACGAATCTATTATAACAGACATGCTATTGCTTTTACATCCTCGATATTACTATCGTTTAGATAAACAACTGTTCCCTGTAATTGATCGGTGATGTATTTACTTGTGTAATGAGTTCGCAGTTCTTTAAAAGAACGTTAGAGATTGTTATAGAGACTGTTCTATTATTCTTTGTAAATGATGGGTTTAAGTAATTGATCATTACCTCAAAGTATTTGTACTTTTATCGAGAAGTTTGTGTATTTATATTATAAATTCTTTGAATTATCTAATGATTATTCATTAAATATTGGTCGCACCAAATTGGAAAACATTGCGACGATATATTCCAATATTAACCGTACGGTAAATATTCCAACAATCTCAAATATTGTAAATCCGAACTTTATCATCAAACGATACAATCGAAAACATTATTTATTTATATTATATACCATATATTTGGCTAAAATAACCAGCGCGAATAACAATTTTATAATATTCCTTAAAATAAAACGAAAGGCGAACGAACTTATTACGTAACGTAATACCTTGCTTCATTTTATACAATCGTTAGTTATCTTTCTAGCTTTATGGAAGTTTTACCACGGCAAGGCCATTATTTTAAACTCGATTCTCAGGAAAAACCTATATATTACTTATGAAATAAACTATCAGCTTTCGTTTCCGGACATACTCTACCATTACGTTATTTATAGAGAAGAGCTTAGGAAAAAGAGAAACACATTGGAAGAACTTTTACGGGCAATTTCAATCCACTACACCTGACACAGCATTTAAACTGTTTAAAGTTCTACTCCATATATTCTCGTTAAATTCTATTAAACCTAGCAATCATGTCAAAATTAATACCTATTACAGCACAACATTGGAAACTGCTATTTTTATTTACGTAAGACGAAAAGCAAGAGGGAAGAAAGAAAGAATTGCGGTATAAAATTCCTCGATTCCGTCTTTTCTCTCGTGCAGTTTACGCGAGCAGTTTAATCGAAGGCAATTTAATTTTACCGCCTGTACGTTTACGGCCCGATGTCCACGTCTTTTGTTGCTTCGAGCTTCGATCAGGCTTTTCTATTTCGGGAAGATTAAGACGTCAACGATTCAAGAGAGAGAAGTTGATTAGAACTCCGACGTGTTTAATTGAACCATATGGTTCATTGTGGTCGCTGCTGCGACTTGCTAGAACGTCGAGCTTCTCGGCTCGAAATTCGTCCTTTGTGGAAGCCAAACGATATCGGATAACGAGATTTTTCACTAGATTACCGTACAAGTTCTGTGGGAAATCAGATCAGCGATCAGACACGGCTGAAAAATTCAATTTTTAGAATTACTTAATAATACGCGTAACTTCTTTGTCTCTTTCTATTCTTAATTCGGCACGATAAATCGCTTTTACATATCAGACGTTTATTTTCGTAGAAATTAGCAGGTAATTTAGTTGAACGGAGTGACAAAGCGGTTATCAAATTTATCGAGCGACGAACATTCGAAGATTCTAGCAATTTAAACGAATTCTGTGCGAGAAGAAAGTAAAGAAGCTGGCTAATTATTATTGCTTTATTCTTATCGAACGTCGTTCCCTTGGTGCATTTACTTCCAACTATAAATCGCCTAACCCCTTCATTACGGACGATTTAAATACGTAAATAGACGACCTATTTGCAGTGTCGCGAAAAATCACTGTCAGACCTTGTTATTTCGACGTAATAACAGCAGTTCTAATAAGGGTACGTTTCTCTAAGAACAAGTTTCTCTTTGTTAGATTACGTGAACAGATTTCTTGAAATCTTCTCCACGCAACAATCCGCTATTGTCTACTTATTCGTAAACTGTTGTTTGCTTCGAAAGACGATAATAGTATTATGAAATGCGTAAGTTTTGTTTATGACTCCTGTTGATTCGAAGGAATTTTGTTTTCTCGGAGGAAACGCTGGACTTTAACACCACTTGCAAATATTTGTCATTTATCAAAGAACTCATTCGTATGGTAATACATTAATGCAAAATAAATATCTGCCAGATATTAAAGCCGGATAAAAGATAAAAATTCTCTTCGATGAAATTTACGATCGAAATTTCGCTTGTGCGCGTAAATGGCTCAGGTTTCCTACGAAGAGTCAACATATCTCGATAAAAAAGACGTTAAAGTTAGAATTGTTTTTTAACGTATAATCCACCAAAAAAAAAAAAAGGAAGATATGTAGGAAACTGAAATACAAATAAAATAAAAATATTAATGACAAAGAAGTTACAGTTATTTGAAGTTATTGAAATTATTCGTCGAATGCAGCGAGCATAGAAAAGAAAAATGCACGCGAATCGACTCATAATTTCGCTTAATGACAAGTTTCAAAGGGTAGAAAGGCCAGTTACTGTGCATTTTCTTTACTGTCTTCTTGGACAGAAAGTTTTTATTCGATCGTAATTCTCTTTCTCTCAATCCTATTCAGCAAAACTCGGACAATTTTTCACCGTATCGCGATGGAAGAAACGGAAAGGAAGATCAAACTAAAAAATGAAACCAGAAATCGCAACAATCAATTCTCACCAGTCCAAAGTTAGATCGACGGAGGTAAAGGAGTTAAGAGAACGTTTAAACTCCGTTAAACAACATAAATCATTTCGATCTCTAAATATTTATTCGTTTCGGTCCGTAAATTGTTTGCTTCACAAGCTCATCGAAAGCGTTTCTCCGCTGTTCGAATTTATCAATGACGATAACGACACCCATTGAGGGACTAAACGGTAGTGAAATAATGCATAAAGCTTGCGTATACAAAACGGTACTGAAAGATGTGAAGAAGAAAAAAGAAAAGAAAATATACTCATCGATATCTTCCTTCTTTTCTCAAGCCGTGGTTCTAACATAAGTATAAAATTCTATAAAGAGTAGACTATCTCTCTAGAGTTTGGCACATCTTCCACTTCTCGGATAAAAAGAGCTTTCTCGTAAATTTTTTTTTTTTGAGAAATAAGAACGTTACGACTATAATTTTTATTTTGAGATATAATTAATTAGAATGTCAATAGTGTAGTAAAAAATAATATCTTGTAGAAAATATTGATTTACTTAAGGAAGTTATTATTAATATTATATTGGCCTTTATCAACGTTATACAAAACATTGTATTGTATAGGATAATACAGTTGGTCTTAAAACTAATATATCGAACCACGTTAAAAATTTTTATGTTTATACAGGTGTAAAGTACGAGATATGATAGAATTTGATTAGAGACGTGCAAAATTGAACAGACAAATTTATAAAAGTCATTGCCATAACTTTATTTTATTTTATTAAATTCATTTTTTGTATAGTAAAATATTCGGTTATATCATCGGTTTCTATAATAAATTACGGAACGGAAATGAATTAGTTTTTACCTTCTTTTTTAAACGAATATAATCTATTTTTGGAGAAGAAAAGGATAGAACGTTCTTTATCATAGCAACATATAAAAATATGTAAGACAACGTACAAGAATCGAAAATTTTATAATCGCGAGACTCATCGTAGATAATTTATAATGTGCAATGAACATTTTCATGATTTAACAAAGAATAATGTTTATCATAACGTCGTAACTTGAATTTTCTCAAATTTCATATAATCGTAGTACGTATCGAGGTAAGAGAAGGAACGTTAAAAAAAAATTTAATAATACGTGTTGATTAAAAAAGCTTGCAAACAAAATGTTAACCCAACGTTGGTACTCGATAAGTTAAAGAAGCAAACTAGATCGAAGTACGTCAGAGGACTTGTTCAGTAAGGTTGGGTTCTTCAACTTTCGAAACTTCACACCGTCTCGTTCGAATCAAAATTGGCGAAACGGTAAAGTTTCGCGGAAGAAGAGAAGTCTTGGCAAAACTTAATCTGTATCTTTGGAAACACGATCTAGGGGCAGAGACTGATTACGATACGATTGCCTGTGATTTGATTACAACAAGACCCGTCGATTTCTTATTGGCCCATTAGAAACTCGTTAACTTGCAAAATTTAACTCGGGTTTAGAAACGAGTGTTTGACGCCAGAACTATCAAACCAGTCGAAACAAACAATTCGTGATTTTTCGTTCAAACCTTAGATATACGAATCCGCTCAGATGTTTTACGGTATCCTTTGAGTAAGCATTTGATGCTGACTTTGAATTTTAATTTGCCTGAACCTCTTCTGTAAATTGTTAATATATTAGCGATGTATGCTTTGCTTATCGTATAAAGTATTAGTCGAATCAGTCGAAACAAACGATTCGTGATTTTTCGTTCAAATCTTAGATATACGAACCCGCTCAGAAGTTTTACGGTATCCTTTGAGAAAACATTTGATGCTGACTTTGAATTTTAAATTGCATGAATTTCTTTCCTGATTGTCTGAAAATAATATATTAGCAATGTGTACTTTATTTATCGTATAAAGTATTAAATTATAAATGAAACTATTACGACATATTTTACCAGTCTTCTTTCTCCTTCTCAATTTTAGAGTTAACTTTTTTTTTTATTTATTAAAATATTTACAATCAATTCTCGTTGAGAATTTTCAGTAACTTCATTTGGCGTGATTCAATGACATGGTTTATAATAGTTTATATTGTTGGTTCTGGTAGGAAAGAGTGAACTTAATAGCAGTTTTTGTACTTTTTAGCAAGTTTTTATAGGTAGATGTACAATAATAGCACCTTTTGGGGGGGGGGGGGTGTAACAATTTCTTGTAATACGTACGGATGAAAAGTTTGCGTCTCTTCTTTTGTAGCAGTAGGAAACAGCCTTTGAAGGGTGCGATTCAAAACCTTTCTTCTCCTACGGTTCACAAAAATATTCCGTCATGGAATTTCGACTGCAGCCAAGAATAGATATTAGCCCGACGATTTTCGATTCGTAATTTGTTCCCCTATCCCGTATTTTGATCAGGCAACTAGCCCGAAGACATTCTTTTTTTATTTTTTTCATTTATGCGACAAGTAACGATCGATCGCGAAGAAATGGGAAGAGAGGAGGCTGTGATTGAAACGAGATTTTTCGCTGGCTGAGAGAGAGAGAGAAAGAGAGAGAGAGAGAGAGAGACAGTGGAAAATGCAGTGGCAGTTTCACGCCCTCGATCGAGCTATTTCTGGCTCGCTTCTTGGATAACGAACATTCGCAATCGAATTACGAACGCCAGGAATTAGCAGGAGAATGCGATACTTGCGTTCCGCTCGTCTCCTCCGCGAGCAAAAGTGCCATTCTACCAGGGAAAAACGTTTGCCCTTGTAATTAGAGAGGCAGAACGAATCGTAAAGGATATTTTGGCGTTTAATTAATGCTCCGGATTAATCTCTACGCGTGCAAAAGT
This sequence comes from Bombus terrestris, assembly GCF_910591885.1. Lineage (NCBI taxonomy): Eukaryota > Metazoa > Arthropoda > Insecta > Hymenoptera > Apidae > Bombus > Bombus terrestris. The sequence continues at coordinate 5,498,945 of NC_063274.1, forward strand.
TCTTCGATAGTTGCTGTTTATTCTTGATGATACGTAAAAACGTCACCCTTCCTCGAAACAGTGGTTGCTCGTTGCGAGGATGAAATCGTCGTTGATGCGAATTTTATTTCTCATGTTTTTTGAAAATTTTGCTGCTGTTAAGTGGAATTCTTGTTATTAAGTTTGAACGAGCAGTAAATGACTGGAGCGCCAGGAAAATAAAAAGAAGACGACCCTTTTTGGAGAAAGGATTCTCATAGAAATTTCATGTATATATAGCGAGTTACACAATTATTGCTATAAATGCTCGCAAAAAACGGCTTTGAACTACCGATGTGTTTTTACAATACACGGCTTAGCCAACGTACACTATACTAGTGTATATTTACTTAATTTAACGTATATTGCGATGTACATTACATTAAGAAAAACCTTCGTTATTCCAACATGCATTCTCACGAATGTTGAAATTTGTACTTTAAAGAAATATCAGTCGTTCAAAGTCGGAAAACGTAACGATACGAATGTTTATTTATTCGACTCATTGATAGAATAATTTACTTCAATTTTGATGAATATTACATTGTAACTGTATCGTACTATAGTTATATAGGAATATTACAGCCAAAGCATAGATGAATATATCATTAAGTATACGATCAATGAATAATATACGAATAAATAAATTTAACTCACTCACGACATTTTTTTTTACACATGTACGTATAACATCTGAGCATATATGTTTTGTGAATCCATAAAAGCGATGAACGTTGAAAGTCAATAACGTTCGAGTGATAAATGGCACCCATACGTAGTGGAATTAACAGAAAAAATTTTTTTCGTTTCTATTGGAAATTTTCCCTTGTGGCACTTACATCGTTTATCGCGTTCTCAATTAATCTATAGGTACTCGATTTATGAGGGAATTAGAGTCGAAGGTAGAGTTCCATCAATTTCTGTGCGTTCAACTGTTTGGCTCATTAAATAGGAAGTAAAAGCGGCGTGCATTCTTCGATGAAAAATATATGTATCCATCGCATGAGAACTTTACTTTATCCTTTAATCGATACTTTCGGTTTGCTTCCTTTTGCTGTTTGTTGTTTAATTGATTCTTTCGGCTTAATCTTTCATGCGATGGAGCTTCTACGATTCTCTTTTCATGGTAGGCTATTAGAGCGGCGACGTTTAGTTCTTTTGCGGTTGGATGATGATGATGTCGATTTGTTACATCGACGTAGAACAAATATAGGACTTGTCGTAATTAAAGGTGCAAACAATTTGTCGATTGTTTCTTACACTGTGAAAACTCTGTATGTAAACAAGTGGTTGAACCGTTATCTTCTTGTTTATCGCTTAAAATAAAAGACAAATTAGTTGAGTCGAATCTATATATCCAGCGTAGAAATAAAGAATAGGCTATTTTATATTCTCGACACGTGTACGAAAGGAGAAAAGAATAAAGATTTGGCTTCCATCTTTCGAACGCCTGCATGACGAAATATTAAAAGTATCTCGGAAAAAGCTATTGTAACAACCAACTATATTCAAAGTATTTTAAATTAATATAAAGTTTAGAACTTAATTTAAATTAAATTATACATAGACCAAGTTTGTGTAAGCTGAAACACGATTCGAGAAGGAGTTCATGCTTAGAAAGCTTAATAAATGTAATATAAGGTATTCCATATTAATAGATCTATTTTTAATGGAAAATATCAATCTTGGACGAAAGTAAAAGAGCAAGTTTAAAATCTTGGCGATATTGAAGTTTTATCGATTTCTTTATGGTCTGCTTTTCAATACGCGGTTTGACGCTGTGTATTACAAACTGTCGATACATACCAAACCGTTTTTCACGTCGTAGAGGTCTTTGCAGCGAACTCGTCAATCGACCCGCCAAACACGTTTTGTCAATAAGGTAAAATTTTCAAGCAGTTACCCGCTGTCATGGATTTCCGCGTTCGTCTACCCTTCTCCAGGATTATTGATCCAAATCGCTGAACGAAAAGGTTGGAATATGTTAAAAAGATGAAAAAAAAAGTATCGGACGAATGAGACTTTGAAAGTTTCATGATATTTTTCGTGATAAATGTCGCGCGAGATTACAATGATTCATGAAAGCATTTTACTATAGAAAACGTATGTATATTGCGTGGGTTATATGAAAAATTCTGAAATTGCATTAGCATGTAATGAGATGCGGGTTGGCGTGATTACATTGGTAAAATTTGAAACCAATTTGAAGGTATACGTATATGTATTAGGTTGTCCGGAAAGTTTCTTTCGTTCTTTTAGGAAATGATGGATGAATAATATTTTCCGTTTTATACTATTTTATCGAATTACTTAGGATCCTCTATGTTCTATCAAAATGAAAATCCCAACGTTCGACAGATTAGGTTTCATGTTTGTATAGAGACGCATCGTTGTACAAGACGAGTCTGTAAAAGAAAGATACTTTTCGGAAAATTTAATATATAGAAGTTACAAGTATTTAGTGTAAACATACAGCTAGTAAAAAATTAGAACGTGGCATGAACAGCTGTATTAAAAGCGTATAAGCGTTAAAAATAATTCTATTGAAACATATATAATGGACGATAGATTGTTTAAATATCTTGATGCTCTCTGTGAAATATGTATTTATATTAAATATCTCGTAACTTTTATATTTTCAGCCTTGTCCTTAAACTTCAAACCAATATAATCGCGATAATCGGATCTCGTCATAGTCCTAATGAAATTTTAGACGGTTTCGTACAAGATAACATGATCATATGTGCATACGTGATATATTAAATTTATAAAGGGAAGAGCTTCACCGTTGCTGTTTTATAATTCGTGATTTATCTTCAATAATAACGAAATTATTTTGTTTGATGATCGGTTTTAATTTTATAGTTACATATTGTTTGCATTTTTTATCTTTTCGTTTACAGTTGATTTCTTCGAATAAATGAGGCTCTGTGAACTCGAGTCAATTAAGAACACAATTATTGGTTTATGGAAGCTTTGGCAGATTTATCTTTCATTTGGCGCGGCTTAATTAACCTATAATCTTATACGGATTAATTAACTAGGGATAATAATTTATTACTCCTTTCGCCGGATGACGTTCAAACGTTTGAACTTTCCAACGTTTATCTTCAATATCGATCGAAACGATATCACTGAGATTACAATTCACCACTGTCCACGTGTACATGGAAAATCTCGCGATATTAATTCGAAATACATTACGTATAATTCGTTACACCGATAGTTTCTTTCAGATAAATTGAATATCCTGTATTTATCGAGGCAAATATTCGAAGGTAGATTTTAACCCTTTAACCTACAGCTACCTTAACGTGCCAAACGTAAATATTACGGGCATAGCCCGTACTACACAAGTCGTGCGAGTGGCTCGAAGGCTGCGCGAGCCTGTTCACGTTTTCGGCCCAAAATTCTCGAACGTAAATCGTAGGTTAAGGGGTTAAATATCATTAAAAGACATAGAATCACAGTTTCTCTTGTAATTCCATCGAAAGACATTAAAATCGTTAAATAGTTTGAAAAGCTACTAGTTAACGATTCCATGTTCCCACCTCTGTCCGACAGATTTGACAAACAGGATGAATTTCGATGGCAAAGGACTTCTGAACATTGAGATGTCTCTAAAGGACCACAGACCGAGGGTAGGGGACGAAGTATGGGTCTATTGGTAAATGGAATTTTCAGGTTCTGTATTACGGTCGCGTATCCTCCAGGGGATGTTTGTGAATGTTTAATGACCGCAGAGCGTTCATTATTAAGGGACTAATTCTACATAGCGCATCGTCCCCTAACCAGGCCTCGTTATATTTAGAATTAATGCGGCAACATAAGTACCATGCGTTCTCCTCTTTTATCCATTCTTCGGGTTCCACGTGATACTCTGTTTTCGCCGCAAGATAATTAATTAATCGATTTAGAAACCAGAGAAATCTTGTCGTTTTTCTTTTACTTTTGGTCGAGGCTGTTCGTAGTCTCTCCTATGGTTGTACTGTCGCAGAGTAAGTGGGAAGTACTTTAGGGATGACCTCAGCACATCCGAATAATCAAAAATGTTGGCCTATTTTATAAAATAAAAGAGTCGTGTATTTTGTTAGAACGGAAGCAATGTTTCGTTGTATAGCGTTTAATGAACGTAACACGGAAGTTGTTAAATCGAAGCAGACGTTGAGATAATATTTAGTCATATTTTCAGAGGCTTGTTACGATGGTCCTCGAAGATGCTGATCGTACGAATAGTTCGCCTTCGCATAAATTTTTCATCTAACAAAAGAAATAGAATATGTATATTCGCGTTTAAAACAAACATCTATTTTGTATAATAATAAATTCTAAAATTATTTTATCTTTGTTTGAAAATTTATATAGACGATCTGACTGATAGGCTGATAGACGATCGTTAAATGTTAATCGTTCTAATAATTTCTCTACTATAATTCATACATTTTTCTACCGCGTCTGCCTAAATAATCAAACAAATAAGTTGATAAGCAATTATTATTAATCATACGAAATATTTGCGTAGATCTCGGATTAGATCGGTGAGCCAGGTAATTACAACGTCGCCCGGTTTCGTTGTTAATTGCGGCTATCGCTTTAAAATAATCATACTGCCTCCCTAGATCGTTTGCAAACTCGATTAATTGCAATCTATTTGCGAATTCGATCAACGTTTGACATATAGTCGAAATTACGCCGGCCTAACTTTCGTTTAATAACGTTTAATAACGTTTCGTTACTATTTTTGAATATTTTCTTTTGATCTCGCGTAGATTACCGTTGATCTGTTAGACGCGGCCGTACGAAATCTTCCTTAAACATTCTTGAGCAAGAAGTATACCTCGTTATAAACACCCTGCAAAGCTTGCCTATAAGCAACTAAATCAAGTATAAACAATAATTTCAGCCGAGAAAAGCAACTTTCACATTACGACGATATATTATTTATAGTCCAAAGCGAAGAATTGTTACGGCAGCGTTTTTTACACGGCCTCGCAGTGTGAATCAATCGCTAAATCTACTGACCATACAACAGCCATAAAGTAACGTGAAACAGGAATCCCACAATTTTTACATTGCGAATTACAAAACTTTTTTAATCTTCTTAGGCGGATCGGGTGTGGCGAATCTGCTAATGAAACGAAGCAGAAAATATTAGGTTCGCCGGATTCAGCAAAAAGCATGCTACACGTACGGCGAATATAGTTTGAAAAATCATTGAAACACGACGACGCGAACGAATAATTTCCGTTTTTCGTGACGTATGAATAACGCGGCGGCCTTTCGCGTGTTTCGATTTTCCATATCGAAGCTATTTGATACGCAACAGATAGTCGTTTGTAACGAGCATGACAGAGGAAAACTACGTCATTCCGTGTTCCCTCTTTCTGTCTCGTGTTTGACCTAGATATCCGGCAATTTCCGCGGACTAATTATGCAGAAAGCAGGCTGCGCGAGGGGCGGCTCTGCTGCGAACGACGGCCTAAAATTTTTATATAATCGTCCAAAGGGAACGGTAGATCCACGGGGTGACTTTTGTCGTTAAAGTTGCACGCCGTGTCGCGCATTATGTTCGGGTCGCGTCTTTGAAATTTAAAGTATCCTTGAATTTTTTACGATGCCAGCAGTATGCTTCCGCGATATTCTACGGGACACGATATTAACTCATTCTTCCGACAACGTCGTCTCGTCGAAGATGCGACCCAGACAACAAAGAGTTCCGGTTAATTTTGAAACTTCCTTCCTATCCTCTTTTGTGCTTTTAACTTGTCTACACAGTCGCTTGAACCGTGAAACACGTACGGTCATTTATTTAATCCCTGCACAGTGTCGGACAAGGCGTCAAACATAGTAATTTTGCTCGTTAAAGTGGAACAAATTTACAGGAGACGCGGTTATTAATAATTTAGTCATAGACTTGTAACAAATTCGAGATAGATAGATGTGTATTTTTTCCATTTAATACTGGGGATGTTTGAAAGGGTCTGTCACGGTTGAGACGCTTGTGTAGTATATAAAATGCTCATAGTATAGAAAAATGTAATTGTTTATAAGCGATTTACTCGAACAGCGAAACAGTGTGTACGTGGTTACATTAAAAAGGATCGTATTAAAAATGAATGTTCCTGGTTTGGTATACAAATACATATTGGTTCAATGAAGGCTACGAATTTAAATATATTTAGAAAATATTCCTAATTAAAAATCCACCAGGAACAAGCGGATCAAAGAAAATTAGTTCACTTTGTGCATAGATACCATAGAATATTCATTAAATAATCTACAAGTTATAAGAAATAAATGACAGTAGTTCTGTTGACTCTTTTAATTTAAATATTTTTAGAGAATCCTGTTTTTAGAAGATTAAAAATCCACCAGGAACGATAAGCGGATTAAATAAAAATTATATTAGATCGTAAAGAAAGGTACGTGATGGATTCTCAAAATTTCATATATCCACGTTTGGCATTTTCGTAGAGGCACAAGAAATTCTACATTACGATGCTTCTTTAATCATTTTTATAACTCTGAATATCTCTGATATTACATAACTGTTATTTATTTACGTAATTTCATTTGCACTGGCATGATTTATTTTTACAAAATACCGTTCCATATCTACGAATCAGTTTTCCCAATGAAACAATAAAACCAAACCATTTAGTCTACATAAAAGCAATACTAATCGCTATCTAGCTTGACGAATCGTCATTGTGTACGATCAGCATGAAAACGTCGATAAAACCCGCTTACTTCAGTGTCGTCTAACCGTTGTGAAACGTGAATCGATGTGTTATGACAGGTCAACTGTGCAGTTTGTTACGTTAATTCCTCGCAGAATGATCAACGGCTTTGTCCCAAATACGGTGCAATCGTGTATCCCAGTTGTACGAGGATTTAAATTCCAGAAGACTTTACTAGACAGTCGTTGCTGTTCTCTCTCATCCCATCGGCCCTCCAATATGTATTGTCCGCGTCCTAATGGAATTTCTGTAGAGGAATTAACGTCAACTGCAACAGCACACCGGCGATATCGAAGTGTCACTCCGTAATCGAGTGTCTTGCCGTTTCAGAGGGAGAGAAGAGGGTGGAACGAGTGGCGGTCACCGTGAACCCCGATCAACGCCCGATTGGGGTCCCGGTGCACTTAATGGAGAACATCTTTGGGTACCGACGTCAGCTTCCGGTGATTTCTGTTACGTCAATGACTGTTCGGTAAGTGTTACCTGTAAACGACAACTGTTTTCGAGCGTTTGACTGGAGATGCAGAAAGAGGATGGAGATTGGATAGATATAGATGGAGGTTATTAGGGTTGGGTCAGGTTTGACCATAGGAAGACGAGGATATTCTTGCACAATGATTTAGTAGCTAATTATATTAGTAACTTGATAGGTTTATGAGTTATAGAGGTATAATTTTGTATGAAAAGAGGATAATCAGATGGCTGCATATTTGTAAAACTTCATCTCTTTTACGTAGCTAATTTGTTACCGTTATACAAGAGAATTTATTATTATCGATCATTTGTAATGTTGCAATGATTAATATTGCTTGGGTTGGTAAGTTGCAAGTTATAGATTATTTATAGCTTTCTTTCTAATAATTTTATCAATTTTTGTCAAATAGACTCAAGATAATTTCCACTATAATATATATCGATTAATTAACGAGTTGGTAGTTATGTATTGCGAACTTCTCTTTTACAATTGTTGAATTCTGCAATTTTCTAAGAAGGCAATTTTTATAGCCAAATCGGTTGCAAGTTGTAAAATTGATTCGCACGATTTCGTTCTTTTCATTGTTAAACGTATCACTGCCATGCAAGAGAATTTGCAAATACTAATAACTCGCGATTTATGACTTGTAAAATCTTCCTAATGATATTAATTCTTCAAATCTTGCTAATATATCAGTTTGTGATATTAATACATCACTATCACTGAATCCTATTATATATAAATATACAATTGTACAGGATGGAAAAGACGAGGGGAATCAATTGTACATAAAACATTTTACTGCCTAAGTGTTTTACAGAAATATGTCGATAAATACACTTAATGTAAACACGCGATGTACATAGATTTCTCAGAACTATAAATAATAGTCATCGGTAATGAAGATCTTATATTCTACACTCGCGGATGGTGCAATTTGCAGATCAATTGAAAATTGAGTTCGAATCCACAACAATTTAGTCGGAGTATTATATTTCGTCGAAGCGTCGATACCGTAACGATATCCGCATTGCAACGGTAAAAGTATTCGGTTGAAGTAATGTACAACAAGTATCGAAATACTGCCAATAAAATTATGAATGCAAATTATTCAACTGCATCTATTTGTATCGCTAATTATTTCATCGAAAGGAACTTTACTGTCGGACGGTGAAGGCCAGATCGTTTCTGTACTTGCGTATGCAGTATGTGCTCCACATTTATTTCCTTCAAATTTACTTCTACGGAATTATACAATTCAACGAGTCTTCTAAATTTCGAGAAGTTAATATATTTTGTTCTCTTATTCAGAGAAATAGAATCTCGTTATTTCGTAAAAATAACGAAAAGTATAACATTTGTTCGATTTAATCCATTTGACGATCAGACAGATTATATCGCTTAATGTTTACGTTTACGTTTGAATTAGATTTCAATAAATTTTCATTTAATTAATACGTATTAGTAGTACGTTTGAACAAATGAAAGATCCAATCTAACCTTTTTGATCAATTTTGGACGTTAAGAGGATTAAACTGAAAATACGTTAAACGTTAATAATTTTTCGTGAAAAAAGAGCAGTCATACAGGCAAAATTGGGAAAGTCACCAAAGTGCGTAATTACGTGTCGTTAATTTACGTATCACGCAGGACTAAAAAGTCTCTTTAGTTGCTATTACGTTTAATTGGTATAAAGTAAAATATTCTACGTTCGTGTCGACAGTTATCCGATATCCATTAGACGAGGCTGAATACTATCGATAAATATTATATTTATTACATTTATTATAGAACCACATTGGGAAGGTAGAGTATCGTCTGAAAAATTGATCTGGTTCTGTCATTTCGATTCCTAAGAATGGTTCTACCAAAAGTTGGTGCGACGAAATTGGAATATCATGACAAGAACTGATCGCCTTTACGTCACGACTATTCCCAACGAGGATCTACATACATAGTTTTCATTTACGTGATATCTTTCATCCGTGAATTATTGCGAATGGCATTAAGAGAAAAGAAGAAAAAAGAGACTTACGTAACGAGAACTACGTCACTTTGTCGCACACCGTTTGTTCACTTATTAAAACCATCTTTCTCGCAGAATAAAATCGTAATTAATATGATTGAACCATGACAAAGAACGATAGTTATTCTCTGTTCTATCTTTATTTACAAATGGCCACTATGATATACATTCGATGAAGTTGCTACTCTAACTATATTAAGTTTCATTGTAAAAGAAGGGAGAATAAATTATTTTCTAACTGGGTTGATATTTCATTAAAAACAATAGAAGCCCTGTCAATCACACGGTTCAAAGTTAATAAAAGCACATTGATTTTAATTCATGTGGATTTTGATCTTTGCAACGTATAAATATGGTATATCGTGTATCTCGTACAAGTACAAACATACAGAATATGAAATTTTTCTCTGAATAAATTAATTATTATTAGGTGATCTCATAAGTGATACGGTGGGTTTTCGTTATTAGATTGTCGCGTATTCTCGATGATTGTTCTCGAAAGCGATGAATGTCCCTTTATTTTTATAACTCTTCTACTTTCCCATTAAGATTTTTATACGAGTTTCATAAAAGCCCGATAGTAGCTTCCATTGTTTCTAACTCAACTCTCAGAAAAGCCTCGTTGTAATACGACGTGTTATCTCGTATCTTCAAATTATTTATTTATAATTCTCAATGAGAATTGATTGTAAAATACACCCAAATAAAAAAAAAAAATCTTCAAATTAATTTCTACGGCAAAGTGTATCGTATCGTTCGATTCTAACAACGAAATCCAAAATTCTTAATGAAATACGATTCAATCAGCGACTGTCTTCGATTCTCGATTATTGGTGTATTTGTAAGACGGAATTTTTACGTAATGCGATTCAATTAAAATGTTACAGTTGCGATTTGATAAACAATTCTTATGTTTCTAACGTTACAACATGGACTTCTGCGAATAGAGAACGGACTTTGCAACTTTTGTGATAAATTGTTTCCTTTACAAGCGAATAATGTTCGTGAATTCAGTTATTACTGTCTGTCGAGCAAAACCGTGGCGCACGAGATCTTTTTTTCCGACAAAACTTTTAAAAAGCATTTCTCTAGTGTTTGCAGAAACTTTTTTACCCGCAACCAGAATTTTATTTCGCTCGCGGACGCTCCGACAAAGTTTCATACGGATCATCTTATCCCGTTATAATATTCAGAATATTCTCGATCATTCTCTATAGTTTTTATCCAAGACGATGTACGCGTATACATTTGTTTAATGAAAATAATTAACAAATTTTTCAAAGTTTGCTTCATGTAATAAATTTCATGGCAAGGTATAAAGTTTAGTAATATCCAACGTTACAGTAAAATAGAATTACATTATAAAGTTTGATAAAATTTATAATTAACAACGCGACATATTAAACGCGTGATATACATTTTATTTTTCAATTTTAGCTATGTTTTTATGTATTTATATAGTCTTACGTGTAACGTAAAAGAACGTATCTAAAATTCAAAAATAAAATGTACAGAAAAATTCCCATGTGAGAGACACGTATCGGTACTAGAGCTATCGGCGATTATAGTGAAGCATTTGTACCCAAAAAAAAAAAAGAAAAAAGAAGAAGAGCAAAGTGGGAGGGGAAGATACACGGAAAAAATATGTAATACTTTTTTGTAGATTTTTATTCGAGTATTCTACGAAATCAATGGGATGCAAAATTCAGAAAGCCATCGTTACAAATTTCTAAAATTTCTATGAAAAATTACGAATCGGTTATTTTGATTATTTTGACAGTTCTAGCGTTAACAATATGTGGATTGTGGATTTTTATGCATTTATAGGAAGACTAAGTTTGAAACTAAAAATAGCAGATAATAGATACACATATCAGATCGTTCTACAGTTAATGTCTTTTGTTTTACATCTTGAATTCCCAAGACTGTTGAAATTTATACTTACCAATTAGGGAGATTTTTAATTATTATAAAAAAAAAAAAAAAAATAGCAATCGATGTAACAATGATCCGGAGAAAATTCTCTCTCGCGCAAAAATATATAACACACGTAAGAGTGATTACGATATTAAATGGACGATACAAATTTCTGTCATGAAAATTAGAGCCTGTTTTTCAATTGTGTCGATAAAAATACAAATTTTCATAGACGTTCGTAGAGACTAGTAAAAAAATTGTTAAAAATATTTGGTTTCTCTTTCTGTATCGAAATTAATTCTCACAAAATTTAAGGAACGTCTTTATCCTTTCTGCAGATAATGATCCGTGTTATCTACGTTTCTATTCTAAAGATATCGGAAAGGAAGATGATATCAGAAATATATGATAGAGGAGAAAGTATTTCATTGAAGCGAAATATACGTTGAAACAAAAGACATTGTGAGTGTAAACGAGTGGAGAAATATGAGTTGGTGAACATAGTACACATTTCCGTCAAATTAACGAAACTGCGTATAGTTGGGAAATTTTCAGAAGCCAGCAGAGAATCGTTTCTGTGGCACACAATAGCAACTGTAACAAAATGCACTGGTTCGGTCTGATAACGATGCTCTGACGTCGTTTTCACGTACGCATCCATGTTGTTCCCTTTGCGTTGTGTTAATTGAAACACTTTGGTACACGTTCAGAAATCTCTGTCATCGTTAACAATGTTCTGGTGCACGGAGAATCTTTGTTGCCTTCTCTGTATGATGTACGCTTGGACACACGCGATCCAATTTGGGCGTAATTTGTCAACGTAAATTGTTATGGCTTGACTTTGATTCCTATTATAATATTTCGACGGTAGATACTGCGTAACTTCTCTAGAATTTCGAACAATTATTGGACCAATCTTTGGACAAGTAAACTTTTCAATTGTAATTCTTGAAAGCCTAAATTCGACTTTGATCTTCAAGGTTTCGGGTTTAACTATTTCTCGCAGAAGTAATAGAACGAAGAAGAAAAAAGAAAGAGGAAGCGAAGAAAAAGCACGCGGTGCACAAGACAAATAAATTGAAGAGATGAGAAAAGAGACGAGAGAAAGGAGAAACGAACGAACAGAAAGTATATCCAATAAAGATGAAAGCGAGAAAGAGAAAAAAGGGCAGGTCTGGAATCGAATGGAAAGCGAGACAAAGAAAGAAACAACGTAATAAGGAAGGGATCAGTTAGGAAGATACAGGGTGGGAGGCAGACATGGAAAAAGCAATGGGCAAGGAAAGACGAAGAACGGAAAAAGTAGAAAGAAATATGAGAAAAAACAGAATGAAATGCTTAAACGTAGATGTTTGATGGTGCGAATGTTAACAACTCTACGCAGTTGGTATATTAGAAAGATTTTTATAAACATTGTTACGTAGCCAAATTCTAAAACTTACTAGCAAAGAGTAAATGTTCTATCGTTATATGATGTATTAGCCTTTTCAAGAATGACTTTATCAGAGTCATTAAAGTACTTTTTTTTCTAAATTAAACAACGTATTAGACTATGGTCACTAATGAAGTATTTGAAGAACGACAGTAGTTACCGTAACAAGCCGTACCGTAAAATAAATACCACAATCTGTCGATTATTTTGTCGTATTCGTTGATGTTAGTTTGTTAGAAAACGCATTCGCTGCTAGTTCAGGCTAATTTGCGGTTCAGTTAAGAAAAGAACTAAACGTAAGTATTAGGTCATCCCATAAGTTCGTGCCGTTTTTCGAGCGGTTATACACGTTAAGATTGTTTAAGTATCTTTCAGTTTTATGAAAAAATGTAATGCCCCTCTCGTTGTACAACTTCTTCCCATTTTTCATTATTCCGTCTCGATAAAAGTTCTCTTGTATTTCTTTAAAATATGAAATGCATACACAAAGGTCGGCACGAACTTATGGGATGACCTAATACGTACACACGTATGTGAGAATCCCTCAGCAAGTAGAATTTGTACTAAAGTTAGAATCTCGAAACGTTCCGTGACTCTTACGTAGATGAAACGTCAAAGCATAAGCAGCTGAATATCTTCGGTAGGAAAATTGCACGTTTCAAAGAACACGACAAAGACGTTTCGAAACGATATTAAATCGTTTAAATTTCGACGTTTCGCTGGAAATTCTACATCGGCGTGCGAATAAACTCGACGAATCGACACACCTATAGGAAAACGAATCGATAGAAGTCGACCACCGTGACGAAACAATCGAACACCAAAATGGGAACTTGAAAACTAAATTGCACGAGACGAATTGTACATGGCGAACTTTTTCTATTATAGTGGCGCGAATGTTTCTCGGCTAAACCTGCGAGGTGTTCGAAGGCCGTTTACACGTTGGCTGATTTAATTTGGATAGTTTTCAAAGCAGCCATAAATTTCATCTAACGCAACGAACATCGATGTAGAAGTACGGGCCGCTAAACTTCCATTTGGCTGTCAATGATTTATGTTCTGTTCGCGTGGTATATCGTCGCGAAGGATGCACGAGGTTTTAACAGGCTATTCATCGGAATCGAACGGCGTATCGTCGAAAGAGGAAATTAACTGGCGGTGGGAAACACTTGAGTCCAGGTACATGCTCATCCTCTTCCCGTGTTCTGTGTTTCATAGCTGGTTTTCGTTTGCTCGCTCTGCATCCGAATTAAAAGCGAAACGACGCGGATGTTCACGTCGCTGGAAAATTCTTTGTGCGGTTGCTCGTTGTTGATAACAGACAGACCCGTACAATTATGTTATTTAATTAGGTTAGATGTGTCGGTTATGGACGTAAATGTGTAGACGTAAGTCGCATCGTTAAAGTTTATTTTCGAACTTGATTTCAATTTTTTCGTCATTCTGTATCCGCAATAATTTACGCAAACAGTTAATAGAAAAAAGAAAAAGAATATATATATATTTCTTTATTTTCAAGTGGCATACTACATATTAGGTGATTAAATCGAAGCGCAACGAAGTCGAGAACACGTGAACGCGTGGTAGGAAACGATCCATTATATCGGTCCGTTTATATTATACATGTATAGTCGCTAGCAATGAGTGCTATTGTACAATAATCTCGTGCAATTGTTATCGCAAATACGATTTCACACGCTAAATCACGGGATGAATCGATTAAATGTTACTATAATCGTTTTCTCGTTATTACGTTAAATACTCGTCGGTTCAATAACGAGTAAATAATTACCGTTTATCATCTGTTCGATAACATATTCGCTTATCGTTCTGGAGGAAACGTCCCGTGATTTGTCGCTTCGCATTGTATTCCGAGTTATTCGTTTATCGAACGCGCTATGAAAACGGAATAAAAAAGAAAAAAAGAAATAGAAGAAAAGGAAGAAAGAAGAGAAAACAGATAAAATTGAACAGGCGAAATAAATGAAATAATAAAAAAAGAGCGAAAGAAAAAATGAAACAAAAAAGGGAGGTGACGAAAGTCATCGCTTTTTAACGTGTCAGCACGTTCGAACATCCTATTTTGTGGTAATTCGTTCGCAGGTTGGAAACACGGCCGCGAGAAAAGAAGCGAGAGACGTTAAAACAGCTTTTAATTACTTTTTTGACACGCTATTTTTAGCGGACCGACTTCTTCTCACTTTGTCTCTATGCAAACGACGGAAAACATTTTATCAGACTTCCTCCCTACGTTTCCTACGTATTTGTTGAATTTTAATGATTGTTTCATTCAGAAACACAGGAGGCGCAATCTTAGAACCATCCTGTTAATTATTCTCTTGGTGTTCTTTCATTCTTTTTCTTTTTTTCGTCTTTCATCTTGGCTTCGTTGTATAAATGTTATTATACTCCCCGCGGTTTGTTCTTTATCTGTGTTAGTTTTTAAGAACACGGTGCATGATTTCCGGACTAAATGTTATCTCCTTATTACACGCTTCTATTGTTCCATTTAGTCGAATGACTTTGGAAAGGATAACTAAGGGAGAAATCGTTGGGAAGCAGATATTTTTCCACGATATTTCGTATCGAAGTTTCGAAGATCCTTCTAATATGTATTTAACGTTGATGAAATTAGCTTTGATTGGAAAATTTGATTTCGAATCGATTACTTTTCTTTGTGGATTGAAAAAAGAATTTCACCCTGGACAATACAGTGAAATATTTTCTTGTGTCTTTTCTCGTTGGGGAGAATCGTCAGAGTATCTTTGGTATTTCTTCTTTTATCATTCGATATATGATTCTTATGTAGTTGTTATTATTATTACTATAGATAATAACAACTCGAGATATATATCTTTGTATCTTTTTCTAGTTGTATGTTTTTTATTGATTCTTTCACACTTACTTTATAGAGAAACGTTTTATTTTTATAATTTGCGCGCGATGTGAACTATTTATTCTCAATTTAATATCATCATTCTGTGTAAAATAAAATATTTGCAAAATTTCAGCGTATTCAAAGAGGGCAGAACTTTTTGAGCAAAAGTATCTCTGGAATCTGTAAAGAAAATATAATTTCAATTAAATTGTCAGAAGCATTTGTATTTATTTATAGGCTATAATTATAGACATAATTCTATTTATACGCGTGACAATTTTTCACATCATCGGCGATATTCTCAGAATATCAACATCGATATTTCAGCGAAACGATATAAACCAGGCCCCCTGTCCAATGACGAATTCATGTAAGTGTCTGAAGCAAATGTTCAGACCGTAAGTTCCAAGTACGTGTATAGCATAGAGAAGCATGTAGAACACGAAATGCTATTTAACATGACTGATTTAGGTAGAGTCGAGGAAGTTGGATGGCAGAAAGGTAGGCAGCTGTACGGTGTTTCCTGAGAACAATGATCAATTAGGATTACTCTAGCAGGTAAACGTTACGGAGTTTGCAGTTCTGACATGAAGTTATGACCCAAATTCATTTTACTACTTACAAGGAATCATCTTATTTTCTCAAAGTAACTTCGGTCCATAAAATACAACGTTCTTGAGCTTCGAGATTTGGCTCATCTTATTTTTCTATTATTAAAAATACATTCCAAGTTCAAAGAAAAAAAAAAAGAGAAAAATATGTAAGGATCGTTGTTGTTACGCATGATTTCCTATTGCAATTTTCTAGCAAATCTTTTCGTGAAATATTCAGACTAAAATTGGGACATGGAATATCGAAGGCCGCAACAGGCTTAAAAATAAAACACGTTACGCGATAAATCACATCATTCCTCTTCTCATCTTTCACTTTCGCCTTAGACAATGATTAGTTACAGCCAATAGTTTCAGTAAACCGATGCTCGTTAAAAGTTGACGACATTCGTTACCCACACGTCCCTTTTTCCTCTTAATCCTTCGCACGGTGTCGTAAAACGGCTCTACCTTCAACACGTAGCAGCGTAGAAGGTACTGCAAGCGAATAATCGTAAAAACCAAGGAGTAAAAGCATAGGAAGAAATGTCCGGCATGTTTCCCAAAGATACGACTATTTGGTGCGAGAATAAAAACGCGACGTAGCCCGACATGAAAAATAATGTGCGCGGTACTGACGTGCCACGATGGACAGTAGTTGGAAGTGGTCGATAGAAGAGGGCGAAGAAAAAGAATAATACCGTCGAGCTTCGTTTCTAGGATTGAACCTCTGGACAGCTATATATTCGAAAATATATATGAATTATCGTCTGTTGAATGTTAATGAAAAAAAAAGAAAAAAGAAAAAATACATCTAGTATATATCTATAATATTTTATATATAAGGTATAGATTATATGTATAGACGCATACGTATATGATCAATCATCATAAGTATACATGTATCCACCCACCACACTCGACTTTTTAACATGTAATATTTCATTCCATTCTCTTTTTGCTTGTCGTATAGCAATTATGAATTTCTAGAAATATTGCCGTCTACCATATCGATAGAAGAATAATTGTTCTGCTGTTGATCTCAATTTTCCGTACGATATGACCATGCTGTTTTGTTACATTGCTAATGAACAATATTTCTTGTAACATATAAATGTTTTCTGTGATATGTTTTCAAGTATTTTCGTGAATCGCTGCATATTATACGTACGTTGTGTATTCATTGATTTATCCTTATCCTGTATGCAGTCGACTATATAAATATATGATAAAATATGCATTTAGCCGGATGAAACAGAATGATCATGGAACGCGTCAATTTTTCTGCCAGTCAGTCGTCCTCGTTTCAACAACTGTACCAATGATTGGAAATACTTTGGCGAGACACGGAGTTCGACTACGTACATTTTTTATCGGTGATATCATTTTTAGACAAAGACGTTGGCAATGAATGAAACATTAATGGGAACGATTCTCGTTAGGAGCAAACGCAAAAGGAGAGAGAAAGAGAGAAAGAGAGAGAGGAGAGGGAGTTGTCTCACAGTTCCATGTTTATTTCGTGCGTTTCCTTTTGCTTTTACGAGCAACGCTGCTCTTAGAGATCGGACCGTGCGTCATTTCATCACGCAGATATATCCTTCCCTAGAATATTTCTTTCCTTTCTCCGTTTTTTCTTTCTCGTCTAAATCTGGAAATTCAACCAGAGAAATGAAATTCTTTTTTTACCCACTGGAGTTCGATATTGCTTTTATGATATTTTGAGAAATTGTAGGTCAAAAGTATAAAAAGGGCGATGCGTATTTATTCGTGTTGCCATCTTTCGACGTAATGTTCTTTTAAATTTGATTGAGATAACGAGGGGAACATGCCAGAAAACGTCGTAATTAAGAATTTTTAATTAAGTGCCGCAGTTTCGCCCGAACCGAAAACGAGCACAGTTGATGCTTACGACTGGCTTAATTACGTAATTTAATTGCGTTGAATAATAAATGAATTACTTCCTAATGAATTGCATGATTTTGAAGCGTCTAAGCATTACGATCTTATAGCCACTATAATGATTTCTATAATTATAGACAAACGTATAACTATGTACACGGCTATATACAAATTTAATTAGTGAAGCTATAAGTGGTCGGTTTCATATACACAATTGCATTATTAATTTTCAATGTTCATTAATTTTCTGTATACATTCCGAGTATAAAAAAAACGCAAGCTAGTTTAGAGTATGCGAGCAAAGATTCTTTGTGACGATCATTTAACACGTAATTTTTCTTGTCAAAGGTAATCGGTATTATGACCAGTGTTATCGATAGTATAATAAACGATTGATGGGATATAAAGGTTTATAAATTGTGTATCCTCGCAACATGTTTGCGACGCAACGTTTCCGAGTTCCTTGACTCATCGGTTTCATTCAAACACGTTATATCATTAACGTAATGCGGCTCATTGATTTTACGCCTCTATCGAATCAATTATAGCGTAGATATTAATTGATTTCTGGGAATGTATAGGCAGTGTCTATTTTAATTCTCGTGCGATGGACGAAAATAAACATTCAGCCCTTAAGCAATCGCCATATAGGATTACAAAGACATTATTTTGGTCTTCTTTCATTTTTCAGCGTAACGCTATAACAACGCAGAGTATGTTTTAACAAACATATAATACCATAATTTTAACAATAGGCTACATCACGCAAAATAAAAGCTGGTGTAAAGGATTTTTCCTGAAACTTTACACTTTTCAATAATTTGGTCATCATTGACATTCAAATTAATTTTGAATACGTTTACAGATTATAGGTACGATCGTTGATACACTTGCATTTTGTATGAATCTGCCTGGTAACTTAGTATTTGTATTATGAAAGAAATAGAAACATGCCATTATCTATTCTTCTTATTACTATTGCATGGCCTGCTTCTTTTGTTTGTACACGTTGTACCTACATCCTATTGACATAGTACTCTACCTAAAAATAATCCCGTCGTCACTTAATCACAGACCCTAAAAAACATGTTAGTGAAAAGTTAAAAAAGTTAAACTTGCCACGAAACTATTCTTTCTTGCATATTCGTATTTACCGGGTTGGCAATTAAGTGATAGCGGATTTTGTCATTAGGCGATATTGACAAAATCCGCAACCACTTAGTTGCCAATTCACTTAAATTGCACGTGAAGTATATTCTTTTTTTTACAAGTAAAGAAAATGTTTAAGCTCCTAATTACTTCGAAATGAAATACCTTACTTGAGTATGCGGAAAATATTTAGCTATATATCACAAACCGGTAGTTTGAACGTTAATTTACCTCTCTTATTCCAACAAATACGCAAATAATCTTAAAGTTCAAGCAACGAAATTTAGGACAAATAATGATTTCCCTACTTTTATACATCGTTTGGCCGGGCTACTTGAAAAGTTGATAATCCTGATTTGGAGCGTGATTTAATATTCCCTGATGAATACATTTATTTAGCCAACGCTTTAAAAAATGAATCTTAACTGCAGGACGATGATGTAGCAACGAGGAAAATTAAGCGAGGCTACTACCATTCTATGTGTATTAATAACGGAAATTGGCAATTTACGAAACCTCTTTGTTCAGGTATAAAAAGAAAATTATCGGGCCAACCTTGGCCACAGGGTAGCAACGAGGTTGAAAGAGGGATGGTAGAGGCTGTAATTTTCCGCGTGGCATCTACCACGATAAATATTTTTGCAGCTAGTATGCATGGTAGGAAATTGGATATATATGTCGGCGACTGAAAATTTTGCGTATCATCTGTACTGAATGGCTGTGATTCGTGAATTTATTAAAAAGATTATAACGTTTGTCCGCCTCGTTGAAATTAAATTTTTTACGCGCGACTTTAAAGACAGAAAAATTCATTGAAATCATCTTCCCATAAGGAAAGATCGTAATTTTTAATAATACGTTTCTCTGTTGTAGATACATGAATTTTATATCATATTATTAATCTTCTTGGAATAAGTTTTCAATATTTAACGCAGCAATTATTGTCACGCTTTTACACGAAACCAGTAGGGACGGTCTTGAAAATTCATAGTAAAATTTTCTAAACTGATACGGATATTATATGTCAACCATTTCCTCTAGCGTATCCCATTTATAATATTCCTTAAGAAAAGATTCAGTTACATCATTTTTCCATTGAGCTTCCTTGATTGAAAAATCTGGAATAAGGAAACACTATCGTAGTAAATTAAACGAGATTTGCGGTAGTAACGTTTCCATAATAGCCTTAAAGTACAGATTGTTGCACATAATTTTCGCTAATCGTATTTGGTTGGTTTAGTTTGTCAGGATTAAGTTTCCTAATGGAAAGAGGATCCTGTCCTTTGTCTTCCTTAAGAAAAAGAAACAGTACGAAAATAAACGCGTTACGTAACGGAATTTGTAGAACAAAACTGTTTGCAAGGAAATTATTGAAAAAAGGGAAAGTATGCCAAGGTGGCGCGCGATCAGAGCGTCGTTTAAATTCGAGTTTGCATAAAATATGAGTATCGTATCGCCGTAATTTTCGATCCAGCCTGACGAAGAGAAACGCGCATAGATTTTTGACCGGTGCAAAAAAAGCTCGTTCACGGCAACAACACCGTTTTCGGTGTAAAATTGCCTATAATCGACGAAGACCGCTCTTGGTAACACCCAGACCGAAACATTTCTGTTTCCAACTATGCAGCAGTTTCGAATTTGTTCCTATGTGAAATCCTATGTGAATGGCGTAACCAGGTTTTGTGAAATTTGAAACCTGCGACATGCGTCCGTGTACAAGGTGTTTCATACAAAATGAGTATCTCTAAACTTTAGCCGTGGGTTTTATACGTCTCGATTTGACGAGAAAACATCATGCGTGAAAAAAGTCAAACTAGAACTGTTTTCATTTTGAAAGTAACAGTGTCAATCTTTTTGATTGACAATGAAGGTTTTCAACCAGGTTATATGTATATTAGCGTAGGCAGAACTGATGGAAGTTATATGGTTTCATAGCACATAGAAAGTAGTATGGTTTATGAAAATTCATATTTTTATAAACGAAATCACACACGTAGATAAATGAACTATACGTGGTTTGTTTTATGATCTGCATATTATATAGGGCTTTGGATATTTTCTGTATTTTTGCGCATTGAAATTTTCCATAAATGCTTCAACGTTCTTAGTTTAGTCATATCGTAGAACAGTCTTTAATTATTTCTACAAGCTACCAGTCATACAATTATATAGAATAATTAATTATAGGAATATTTGTAAACAATTATCTCTATTTTAAAAATTGTTTTCTTCCATAGTTTCATACTACAATTTATTACAAGAAATATCGGGAAAAGGTTGGTTTAAAAATTCCTAAACAATTTTCACAATCTCTGTTACACACAGAATGGATTTTGTTCTTGATAGTTCTAAAGCATTTTCGTAATAACACCAAGGGTATCGTAATTCAGAATCTCTGAATATTGTGATAAATATAACAGTAGTATAGCGATCCGAAATTGGAAGAACGCGTTTGCGTCTCGCGGGGGATGATTTTTCTGATTTGTGTCGACACGACCTTTTGTTCCGCGTATTTCCCAGCATTCTACGTTCATGAAATATGTAACTTTCTGACTTTGCCCGTTATTCTTATTTCCCTGCTGTTTATATGTTCATGTTTGCTTCTTAGCTTCATCAAGTAGCTACCGTCCATGCTTCTACGATACTAATTTTATTGCCTCTCGTCGTTTCTTTCATTTCTTCCACTCGAATCGAATACTCGCTGGATATAACATCCGTTGGAATTGTATCATCCATTTCGTCATTATTTATACAACGGCCACTCTGATAAGATTAAGTCAACGATGAATCATACCTTTCGATGATTTATCTCGCATCATTTCCATTGATGCACCCGTATGAATGAAACGAGAAATTAATTGAAAGATTTAATTAAAACGGATGATATTCGATTTTCGTTTTTGCAATTACTAAAATCGTACAAGTGTTCTTGTTAACTTTCATTGACTCTGTAACCATAACTCTAACCGATTGATCGTATGTACACGTTAAGAGTTAAGTTTCTGATAAAAGTGGAGACTTAGTAGATGGAACGCGCAATAACACGAATCACAATACCCGTCGTTCCAAACCGAAGAACTCTTTTCTCTTCTTTTTGCACTTTTCTGTACCTATAAATTTAACGAAGATATTAAAACAGACAAAATAAACAAAACACCCTGTATATCAGATTTCACGTTTTCATTAAAATATGGTATTCGATACGTTCACGTTTAACACGCGTTCATGATATTCATTCTCTACGTTACATACACCGATAAATAATATTTTCGTAAAATTTCTGTCTATGGTATTTTCGAATTTTGTATGCGTACGCCGTATGAATTATAATGAAATCTTTTCGCAATCTCGCGATTTTACGACAAGTCGGGGTTACAGGTACGTATATATGTACATGTACAGACCAGCATATAGCTCGTAAGATTTTAGACGAATTTCATGATACCGCGTGTCCGTCATATTTAACAAGAATCCAAAATCAATTTCCATCGCATGCATGCGAGCGTGGTAACGTCTGGTTAACAGGACCAAATGGAAGCTTTCCTCCTAACTAAGTAAACAAGCATTATTTGCATTAAATTATACTTAACGTGCTTCAAAGTATGTTTAAACTTGTCGCGGGGCATGATATTTATCGTTGCCGAGATTCCAACGATCGATACACATTACGCGCGAGCATACTTCCGCCGTAGCGACGAGTGACTTCCTGCTTCTTCCGTTGAAAATTAATCTTGAATTTTTCAAACGATTTCGATCGTCGTTCTTTTATCGATCAGGTAAATATTTCTATTCGCTTGCTTCCTTTAGGATCGTACCACGTTACATTATCTGACACAAATGTGTCTTAATTTCTCAATTTAATCACCCGCTGTATTTATTTGTTTATTTAATATCGCTACACGCCTTTCGTTTATTTATTCGTGAAACGTTTTCTTCCTGGTACGTACGATTGGAGTCGTACGACAAAAATAAACTTTGATTTCATACTTTTCGTGTACCTGGACATTTTTCTCCCCTTTCAAATGATCAATCAAATCGATGAAATATTTTTGGGATAAAGAACAATTAGTGTAGAAGAAAGATAAGTACAACATGTTTTTCATAAGATGTATTGTAAAACATATTGAGTAATCATCACATATTAATATATAAAATAATAAATTTATCAGATTGTTTGGAAGGTTGGTAGTAAAATTTAAAAAAAGATTGAAGAATTAGTGTAACTTCTATCGAGATTCATAGAATGAGAAATGTCATCAAGCTTAATCAGATTATCATACCATTAAATAAGATATATGTATCTTTTTTTTCGACAACTTTGCATTATTTATCGGACGACTGATCATTGTCGCGATAAACAGGCCGTAACGTTTTATAAATAGCATTATGTATTCTGAAATGTCGGTTTGCGTACATAGCTTGATCGTCGTACGTAGAAGAGTGTCGTTTACTTCAATTGAGAAAGAGGCTGAAGAGCTTCATACGCAAAGGAGCCACGGCTCTGCTTCATTGTTTGGACATTTCCAGGAATATTTTTCCGTGGAAAATTCGCTTCAGTAGTGAAAAAATTGAGGATTTTCGCTTCACTGTGCAGGGTGGAAATGTAAACTTGGAAAGCATATTACATATGTAGAAGTTAATCAAATGGAGATCCGAAAAAATAGATCGGCTACGTTGATGCAGTAAACTATTTTGCGAATTTAACCGTAGCAAGAAAAAAAAGCTTGTATGCATTCCATGTGCATTATTTAAAACGTTTCAAATAACGTTCTAGAATAAAACGGGCGGAAAGTTTTCCCCGTGAAATATTTAATTTATACAGTTTGGTTTAGAGCAGTCGCAATTGGTTGAAACAGGATTTAATTTTTATTTTAACCGGCACATCGGCAACGCGTTGTTTCGAATATGAAAGCAGAACATTTTTTCGAAATTTAAAAAAAGGAAATATCCGACGAAACGTGCTCGTCATATAGATATCATGATAATCAAATTTGTTCCATTTCGTGATATCCGTTTGGCCAGAAAAATTATTCCCATCGTCAAAGGAACGTTGTTCCTTTTTTGAGGAACTTTTTCGAGGTTTTTCCTTTTCGGAGGAGTACGGTGTATCGCGAATAATTTTTTAAGAACGTTCGAACGAGACAAAGCTATTCCAATCATCGAAATACTATGATATATTGCATTCGTCTAATTAATATAATAATAGGCGTATAATTCTTTTTATGGAAATATAAAACAGCATGTTAATCATGACAAATAAACTTGTATCGATCGAAAATTTGCAATATTCTAGGCTTTTGTAGGAAAAATTCACGAGAAGTATTAATGGTAGGAACATAGATTTTAAAGTATTCTTTTGATAGAACAAGATTGGACGTGTTAAGAGGAATTTTCAAAAATCAGTTCCAAAAATTCGTTGCCGGGGAAGGCAGGAAATTTCTCGTGAAAAGGGTCGTAATGGTATTCAGTGAATAACAGGAGGTAGACGTATAATTCAACAGCATTGAATCTCATAAACTCAGAAATCTCTCATAAATCTCATATTACTTTTATTGCACAAGCCAATGCTATTACCAGAAATATTATTTGCTCCAACATTATGTGTTTTTAATGCAAAGTTTCAGAGTATTATTAGTGAGTAATCTGAGAATTTATAATTCTGTAGTTATCTCATACTTCAGGATTCCATTAAATCGTTTCTCAATCTCCAGAAGCTTACTAACTGTGCTATCGTTTTTGTGGCATGCACAAAGCGAATAGTAATTCTCTTGTATGGTTACCAATATCCTGGAATTTTACAGCTATTGCTCAATCGTGAGACTGTTCACTCGCAGCCGTTCTCTGCCTTCGATATCAGTGATCCACAAATTCCAATTTCGAATCGCATAAAATTCTTTCGTGTCCATTAAATGTCGAATGTGCATGAATCAAAAGAAAGGGAAAAAAGGAATGAAAAAGGGATGAAAAAAGTCGAGTGTGAAGCCAGTACGGACCAATACGACCACGTCGATAATATTCTCGATTTACAGTGTGGGTACTCAACCTTTCGCGAATGCATACCATCAGACTCAAAATTGAAAAATTGCAGTATGTAGCGCGAAGAGGAATATATCTTGTAATCTATGTACAATGCACGAAGCTAAGACTATATGCTTATTATAGTAAGCGTTATTCGATTAGGCTTAACATCTCAAAATTCAACTTTGAACCTGGTACAGAATGATCAAACTTGTACGTTGTAAGGTGTTGTTAGATTTCAATATGATGACTAAATTCGAAGAATGAAAAACTACCGGGTATTTTACGTTCAATAATAATAATAAATATAAATAATAAGAGTAATAAACACGAATTATGATAATTTTAACTGAGAATATTAAGCTTAATCGATAAACTTCTTACCCATTGATGAGAAGGAGCTATATATCCGTAGAAAACTATGGTCGTTTAATATATGGATATCGATTGTTTGATTTTGTAAGGAAAATATACGGATGTTTATCTATGGTACACAGAATTTCCATTCCAAAATTCTGATGTGTTAATCTATGTACTTTGCTTTCCGTATCTCTTAGCTTTCACGTTATTTGGTCTGATGAATTATTCCAATATCTAGATATCTCTAAGGCGAATATTTTCCCAGCAATAGATATGTTCTTTATACACAAAAGAAAACAGTTATCTGTTATTCTTTACCTGCTGTTACTACTTGTATTTATCAAACGTTTGGCAAATATGTTATTTGAAAACAATTTACTTCTTAAGTAAGATTTTCGAATTATGTTTCAAGCAATTTTATTTCCAACTCGCGTCTTATTTTACTCGGAGTAATTATTTGATCTTTCTACTTGTCGTTTTATTTGGAGTATCTAATTATTTGACCTATTTTCCTTTTCTCTCTTCTTTTTTTTATATTATTTGGAACAATCGTTTGAACTTTTGAGTCAATATTTTCATGTCAAATATAATGATTCTAGATTCTTCCTTCCAACTGTCGCGTTCAATAATCCCACTTTGGTTGAGAACCTCTGATTTATAGCAGTCCCGATCGACACGGAAAATCGAGTATGAGATCTCGTTTAAGTGCGATTTCCGCGTCGATCGCAGCCAGCAATTTCCACGCGATAAATAAATCTTACGGATCGTCAGCGACGTGCCCGTTTTCCAAGTGGAATCCGAGCATCAGCCGCGTGTACCGGTAACGAAGATTGATTCCGCCTGTGGCCCCAGACTTTGATGAATCGGCGTTCGTTCATCCGCCGAGTTTTCCATTTAAGTTTCACGCTGATCCCTTTAGCCTACCCCTTTCGCCTGTTTTTGCGCTTCGTGAAGACGTTCGGACTGATAACGCGCGACCTTTTACGCTATTAAGATGATCGATCGTCGCGACGTTGAGGTCCATTCTGCTGAACGGCTTAATTTACAGGCTGCTAATTCACATTTGGCTTTTAGGGCACGTGTTCCGGCCGCTTGTGTTCGTGCTCGTTTTACAAGTCGCGATCAAGGGTTGAGAAGAGAATGGGAGCAAAAGTACTAAATTAAATGAAGTAAAATTTGTCAGAGGTTCTCGACCGATTGTAACGAGCAAGCTTTCCAACAGTTATGGCTAGCAATGTGCATATGAGATAGATACTTTTATAATCATTATTAAAATTATTTCTCGAATAAAAATTTTCGACGGAGGTATGATACGTTCCACTGGATTTACATTTTGCGCTTTTAAAAAGCAATGAATAAAGAAGAGTGGCTGAGAGAGCAAAGGGACGAGAGAGACCCAACGATAGGGCGAGATTTGCCCGCAAATGGTCTCGATCGATCAATCCAATTTGGCCGAAGAATGGTTTGAAGGTGTCTGTGCCATCGAATTCGAGTGGTCTGGCTCTAAGATCTCTTTCTCGATAAAATTACGTCTCTGACGAAGCAATTAACCGGTACCATATAAAAAAGAACGGAGAAGAAAGAGAAGAAGAAGAAAATATCGTATCCTCGGATGGTGTAGAAAAAAACGCATAGACTCGTCTCTTCTTTTCCTTTCTTCCTCTCTCTTCTTTTCTGTACAAATTGCCCCACTCACAGAGAAGATCGTGGCACGTTTCGGGTGACTCATGTAGGTCAATATAAACCGTGACGGCTGAGCAATATCGGAAGGAAAAAAGTTTTTCTTTGAGAGGAACTGAAACGACGGAGAAGAGGTTCGATGAGGGTCTGTCGACCAGCCTTGACCCTCTACAACCTCTACCGACGCTCCTCTACTCGACCGCGTTTCTCTCGTCGAGAATCGTCACAATTTTAAAGCGCTGTTCGTACATAGTTTATTCAAGCCTATCGGCGAACGATAGAGCTTGATGGTTTTTGTTTGACCTCAATGATCATCGTTTTGTCCCTTTGATCATCGTGTAGACAATGGAAACCGATGAACCTTCTAAATCGTTTGAAAGGTGGCGAACAGGATAACGTGATTTATACGTGCACCATGAATTCCGTGAATCCGCTGTCATCTGTCTTTCCACCCTCTTTCTTTCGTGTTTCCTTGTTTTCTCCCTCTTCTTTATTTATTTTTGCTTTTTATAGCCACGTAAACGTGTGCAAATTCTGTCAACGTTTCCATTTGGACAGGGGACAGGGACAAAGTTTCATGGAGCACAAAAAATTTCCCAGTTTTTGCATCGTGTTCGTTCGTCCTGTGACGTGGCGCATTCATTACATCGATCTCGCGTTCTTGCAATCAACGAACGTGTTTTTGTTACGTACTATGTACAACTGCTATAGATTACTTGGCGAACGAACATTTGCCCTAGTACGTTCCCTTTTCGATTTAATTTCTATTTCTTCGTTTCGCAACTGGAGGAAGAAATTTCTGAGCGCACTGATGCTGTAGAGTATTACGTGAAAATAGGAATAAAGCAAAGAAACAAGGGAAATGGGTAGATTACCGTATTCTCGACACGTAACTTTTATCGATTATGCCATTAAAGAGCCGCTAACGAGGTTCCGACTGTTTTCGAACCCCGTTAAACCGATTTCGCGAGCGCTCCAGCTTTTTTCTCTTTCTTTTTTTTTCGAACAACCCCTACAGACTAAGAGGATTGTACGGAACGTGGATCTTATTTTCCTCCGGTTTTACTATCGTTTACTTCGTCCAACAGCGATTTAAAGCGTTATAGACGACCCTGCTGTACCCGAGACATTCTTTAACAGAGAATTTCATTGAAATTGCAGAAACACGGGCCCCGGATGAAATGCGCAGCCTGCAGAGTGGTAGCCCACGCTGTGTGCGCTGTGAATCTGAACTTCGCTTGTAAATCTAGCTTCCGGGATGTCGGGGTCCGCCAGTATCGGGAACAGACGAACACTCACCACCACTGGGTACACCGACGATCACAGAAGGGGAAATGCGCAAATTGCGGCAAGTCGTTCCAATCGAAGCTGAGCTTCACCTCGAAGGAGATTGTCGCGGTGAGCTGCAGCTGGTGCAAGCTGGCCTATCACAACAAAGAAGCGTGCTTCAACGTTCAGAAGATCGGAGAAAACTGCGAGTTAGGTATTCACGCGTCTATCGTAGTGCCGCCATCCTGGATCGTGAAACTCCCCAGGAAGGGCAGTTTCAAGAGTAGCTTGAGAAAATCACCGAGAAAGAAGAAATCTGGAAGCGGTGCTGGCACCGTGTCCAACAGAAAGAAATCGAAAGAAAAGGATAAGGATAAAGAACAGGATAAGGATCAGGGGATGTTATGGGTGGTGAAACCTATACCTACGCCATCTGTGAAACCGGTGCTGGTTTTCATTAACCCAAAATCAGGTGGCAATCAGGGAGCCAAGCTTTTACAGAAGTTCCAGTGGCTGTTGAATCCGAGGCAAGTCTTCGATCTGACCCAGGGCGGACCCAAGATGGGGTAAGTTTATGCACAATAAATAGACTGACAACTTGGATATATATTTTTATCAACATTAATTTAAACACGTGGAATTTCTATAGCGATCTGTTTCATCCGATTTAAACACGAAGAGTATAGGAATACAGGGTTTTTCTTTTATTTTCCTATTTCTCGTTTAGAGAGAAGCAACTTTAAGATTTAATATCAGATTGTTGGTACATTCGATTTTGGAGCTAAATGTTTGACGTACATTGGAAATGTTGAGAATTTTGGATCTTAATAGCCGAAATAATGGTATAGGAAAACTAAATTTACACTTAGAATTTATATTAGAATAATTATATATTTATTTGATAAGCGATTTCAAAGATATTCATCGATACACACTTGCACGTGTCTCAGTACTTTCCTCCATACCCGACTGTTAACCGACTCAACAGTTTACCATACATTGATTTGTTTTCGAGACACCGCGCACACACATACTTCCACACACCGATATTCACACACAAGTATTACTACTACGCAGCTAACCTAGTCTACCACATAAAATTATACGTATCTCAATGGGAAATTTTAAATTACACGCAGGTTTCGATAAAATCGCTAATATATCGGTAATACGATTGTGACGATTTTTGAAATGTATCTACTTGCAATCTTTTCATACGTTCGCATACTATATGCTTCATGTAAATCTTTACGCATTTTGATGTTCCATAAACGAGATATGTCCTATAAATATCCGCACTCTAATAAGAGATAAGAGAAGATATAACGGAGATGGTGGATACGTATATCGATCTGGTACTGTGTTTATTCAAGTGGTAAGATATTTCACGATGTTGTGGAATCGTAAATTGTCAGACATTACCTATAGGTGAACGCATTTGACGTGTATCGCTAATTAAAAATTTATTTTATATCCATCGTTGGTTATTGTAGATGTTTACGATGGGCAACTCTTTTGTCGAACAATTTCTTTATTGTTGCAGTTTATCGACATTTTCTTTTGTCGGAGAAACTAATTTCTTTATTATTTTCTTACGTTGTTTAGTTTCTCATGTTTCAACGACGAATACAATTATTTTAATTAATTTCTTTCGTTTCACTTCATTCGTAGAATATCTACCCTTCGAAGGATCTGTTTTAAAGGGCAGAAAGGAAAGAAATATTTTGCTATTTATATTATGCTATTTTCTATTTCAGCAGTCAGGGTTATGGTAGGGAATTAGGTTAACCGAATGGAAATTCAGTTGAATTAGTTCATTGGTCTTGTCGAAAAGGCGGGAGGGATATTGGAAAATATGACAAATGAACAAGGGATTTAATTAAAGTTGCACTTTCTGGCTCGCAGGCCTAGTTCAATAAAGGTGAAGCTTTTAGAATAAAGGTCGTCGCTACGGTATTATCGGAACTTCCTTCGAAAGTTTATTCAAAAGTTCTAGCGTTTCATTTGGTTGCTTTCACCACGACACAGTAAACAGCATTGTCCACGAATATACCGTAACTTTGTGCATACGATGATCAAAATTTCTCGAAACTTACCTAGCAATCAACTTTCCTGTATTTTTCTAACGAACCACTTGTAACATTTTATCTCGCTATTCATCGAATATCTGAAATTTGTTAATTATGCAAATGAAATTTACTGCATCTGACGATAACGAAAATAGGAACAAGTAGCTTTCTTTTACTTTAACATTAATTTGCAAGCGATATTGTTGTTGAAATCGTATTTGGTATAGGTATGGACAAACATCGTGAAATGTAGTATGCACGTGATGGCGTTATCGTCTTTCGAAATTTGACTTTTAAAATATTTCTGTATTACATTGAATAAAAAGCACGTTACACACAAACATTTGTTATGTCGAGTGAAACGCATTTAATAATGCGTTAAAAATTCTTCAAATATGTATCATATACGGTACAAGCTGCAGCTTGATTTTATTAATCAAGTGTTTGAAAATAAAAGCCATCAATCGGTTAGCTTCATTTTATTTCGAACGATTCGAGATATTCCAGCAGTGAATCAACGAAACCATCCGGACAATATTTTTAATTACCAAATATTCGGTGCTAGGTGATTCGTGATAATCACATTTTGGTTAAGTTGTTTGATTGTATGGTACGTTTTAATTAAATATGTATATTTGTGTGCGCGCCTGCATCCACCTTTATACTCCATGTTATAAAATTATTTATCGCATAATATACGTAGACAATAGAAAATATCCTATAATCCTACAATTTAATCGACTATTGTCGTTAGTATCGACTGTTCAACTATCTTTGTGATCTCTGCGAGGTATATACATATGTACTTGTATTAACCGATCCTTTCTATGTGCAATATGTTTCCAGATTTATTTCGAATTTCACCAATACAATCTTGATAATCGAGTCTCATAACAGCGTAAATAAAATTTTAGTCAGTAAAAGATGTCTACAAACGTTTGAATACCTTCGCGAACTTGTTCTTATAACGCGAAAGGCAAATAAAGAAGAAACTGTTTCCTCGAAAAAGAAAATATTTCCTCGCTTTCAGGTTGGAATTATTCAAGACAGTTCCTAATCTACGAGTTCTGGCGTGTGGCGGCGACGGTACGGTCGGTTGGGTATTATCGATCCTGGATCAGATCGGCGCATCTCCTCCACCAGCGGTGGGCGTGCTTCCTCTGGGAACCGGAAACGATCTGGCCAGAGCATTAGGATGGGGCGGCGGATACACCGACGAGCCAATTGGGAAGATTTTGACGAATATCGGAGAGAGCGATACGACGTTGTTGGATAGATGGCAACTGGTAGTGGAGAGGAATCCTGATGCGCAAGGCGACGATGATAATGGCAAAGGCAAAGAGAATCTACCTTTGAACGTCGTTAATAATTACTTCTCCCTTGGTGTGGATGCGCACATTGCCCTTGAATTTCACGAAGCTCGAGGTTAGTCTCTAAGGTCTCATCCTGCGGCCCTCCTGAAATAGGTTTTCCCAAGCGGTATGCAACAGTTTGTTTAAATTATTTAGAGACGTTCCGTCGGTACCGTTGAACCGTCGAAGAACCCTGCAAAGTAGTTAGGAACCTGTTGCTATATTTCATGCGAACGTCTTTCACTGAAATGCCATATTTTAGACCCCTAAGTGGCCGTGTGTTTTCTACGTGGATGGGAACGAGAGTGAATGTAGAGTGAGAGGATGTAAGGACGTTTTGAGGGTGAATGGCTGTGAAGGATCGATAGTTTAGGGGTTAGAGGAGTTTTAAGAGAAGATGTGACAGAATTCTTTGCAAGATTTAATCCGTTAACCCAGTTGATCTCTTGGTTAGACGTTTTTAAAATTATGAAACGGGAGAATTTTAACTGGTAAGGAAATTGGGTATCTAATTGACAAATTAATTTGATAGATTGAAGTAAAATCCTTATATTGTAAATCTTTTTGTTATCAAGTATCAAAAGTATTTGTAACAAAAGTATATCTATACCTTCCATTGAGCTCGTTCGAATTAAATGGCCATGGTTAAATACAATTAGTTGTCGGATCTGAATATTTCGACTGACATAAATATTTCAGATATTCCGACTGTTACGAATATTTCAAGCACATCGACTGCCAAGTAAAAATATTCTAGTCGAGTCTCAAAATATAAAGTTGCTTAGGAAAGAAAAGAAACAAGTTAGCCAATAAATCTATTTGCGGAGGAGCCTCATTGAAATTCATTGAATATTTCAACCACTATACCAGTCGTAAACGTTATTTCTATAAATGTTAAAAGTTGATCAAATATTTATATGGAAAGACAAAGTAGTATAAAAGTATTCGATTGTTTTGCAGAGGCGCATCCAGAAAGATTTAACTCGCGGCTACGAAACAAAATGTTTTATGGTCAAATGGGTGGTAAGGATCTCGTGCGACGAAAATGGAAGGATCTCTCAGAATTCGTGACGTTGGACTGCGACGGCCAGGATATGACACCGAAATTGAAGGAGCATCGAGTTCACGCTATAGTCTTCTTGAACATTGCCTCGTACGGCGGCGGAACGCATCCTTGGGGTGCTGCGAGTGGAACGAAAGAACCATCGACGGAGGATGGAATGATCGAGGTTGTTGGTTTAACGACGTACCAGCTTCCGCTTCTTCAAGCAGGTGGACACGGCACCTGCATTGCTCAATGTAGCACAGCTAAGCTGGTTACTACAAGGACCATTCCAATGCAGGTAAATTTTCTTCATGGGGAACCTTTTATCCTCAAGTGCTATGATGAAATATCAGGTATCGATACAAGTATTCATTTTCTCACGGGGTCTCCACCTATCTCAATGAAACATACAAATTTCGACTTCTTTATATTATAATTATAATTTTAAGGATCGATCTAATCGAAGATTAGCGAGAGTTTACGTCGTATGTTATTTTGGAGTGATCTTAAAATTATGATAACATTTATCGTTTCTGAGTTATTCCAGGACGCCACGGCGGAGACTAAACTATCACTTGTTACAATAATTTATTATGCTAATATTTCATTAAAAATTGGATATTCGATCATAATACACGAGAGTGATTATATAGATTTAGGAGATAAGATAAGACAGAAGATAAGAAATTAATCTTTTGTGTATCAGGGAAACTTAAGAAACGCGTAATAAAAAGCTTGGATAATTAAACGGTATGATATAGCGATTTAGTGAGTTTGAGCGAGTAAATAATAGCTTAGCGTGTAATGAAAAAAAAAAAAGAAAATACAGAAGACAGATTGCAAATAAATCAGGCGTCGTGAACATAGGAAATACTATATTACATAATCGTCTATGATAAAAGTCCAGCTCAAATTACTTTATTTATTTATATCTCTTGCATTTTTCTGGCAAACCCTAAGAATATCACAACTGAGGTAGTTTCTCAGATTATCACGAAATAAAAATTTAATCGCTCGCCAAATATCATTTATTGTGTACAACTAGAATAGCCAATTGTATACAAAAAGAACTATAATTCGTACCTTAGGTCGATGGCGAGGCTTGTCGACTGCTGCCATCCATTATAAACCTAAAACTGCTAAACAAAGCGACAATGCTAGCGAAACGAAGGAACGCGAGCAAACCTCAGCAAGACGTCAAACTGGAGAGGTTAAAACTGCCGGTGATGAAGATCAAGATGTTAGATTACGAGAGGTATCATCACGATAAAGATATGTTGAAGAAGGCCGCGACCACATGGATCGCAGATCCACTTGATCTCGACGCCACCACCGACCTAGAATCACTGAGGAAGATCCTGGCAAAAGACCATAACATGGACACTTGTTGCTTCCTCGACTGTAAGTACGACTATACCGACTGTTTGCTCCTACGATTCACAAGATTTCTTAGCCACATGTAATAATTTTAGATTTCTTTTCTTAATAAAAATTTATCTGTAATGCTTAAGTAACACGAAACAGTAGTAAATATTTTTGGAAGATTGCTAAATATTTACAAAAAGGGAACTATCGTTGATTTCAATAATTTTTTAATATCTTATCAAGGTCGTCAGCCTTGAGTAATGTTGTGAAGAATTCAGTTAGGGATCGTCGTTTGCTAAAGAATTATTATAAAAAAAAGAAATTTGTTCAAAGGTAAATAATTTTCTGGGCACAAATTACGTCGTACTAACCATTCGGATCAATTTTCAGCGTGTACCGCGGAACGATTCTTTAGGATTGATAGAGCTCAAGAGCAACTCCATTACGTGACTGATGTAGCTGTCGAAGCGGTGTACGTCCTCGAGGAGAGTGCCTCCAATCAGTCGAACGAGCCTGATGGGACGAAGATGTCTACGAACCAAGAATCGGAAGCCGCTCATCCGTCGCCAAGGTACTTCTCATTCATCGAATTAGAATATCTTATTTGAATCGTCTTCGATCGATTTGTTATGACGATTCTATCATATGATCCTTCTACTGATACGTAATCAACATTGTACTGTGCCTTTTGTATTGGTCGAAAGTAAAACGATATGTAACTATTAAAGCCGTTGATGGAACATGATGATGTTGTTCTTTGTTCAGTATATACCGGCTATATAGAAATATTGTAAAAATTAATTCCATCATATGGCGTTTAAATAACTTTCTTGCTTCGTCTCTTATGCTTATTCTATTGGTACAAAATTTTAAGTTATTAGTTTACGTTCTATTATGGTAGAAATTCTGTAGATAGAGTCTAATCTAAGATAAGACATTTCTGTAATTTTATCATTGTACGATATTTCCCTTACTTAATATAAATTAATAATTAAGCTTTAAGCAGAATGAATTTTGAAACTCTAATATATAAAGCTGTTGATTGATATGAAATGATTTCAAATTTGAACGATACTGTATAAAGATAATTTATATAATTTATATAATGACACATTGAACGAGATGTCAAAATTAGAGAAATGTTTTCGAGTAGTTAATACACATTAAACAAAGAACAATATCTTTTTATGTGATATAGCAGTGTACTTATTTGTCTTTCGTCTATATTGTCCACAGAGAGATAATTAAATAATTCTGCATGTAATAACAGTGATCAGGAGCTACGCAATTATGACTCGTAGCTTCAAAATAATAAATACCTTGTTTGAACCTTTTATTGCCACTTCACATATTCGTCCGTGTGTCCATGATATCTGTAATGGTAATGCAATCGTATCATTAGATTAATAGAAAGAACGTGTAATATAGCGAAGAACGACCAAAGAAAAATGCAGCCATGACAAACGAGAAGCCTAAAGAAGAGCCAAAGGCGCAGCCAGTTTCCGAACCACAGAACGCAACGCCTGAAACTGCAGCGTCTGAAACTACAGCGCCTGAAACTGCAGCGCCTGATTCACCACCTGAAACTGCAGCGCCTGAATCACCACATGAAACACCACTTGAAACGAAGATACAGGACAAGGATCAGGATACTGCGAAATCTCATGAATCGTTGAATAAAGACGCGCCTCAGGATGGATCTGCAAATGTGAAGAAGGAGGAAAAAATATCTGGAGACGCGAACAAGCAAAGCAGTTCCTCAAAATCAATCTCTGCCACGGTTGTCTCACAGTCACAAAATCAAACACTACCTACCTTCATTAGGTAAGCTATCATCATTTGTTAGAGTCAATTTGATATCACAGCACATGAATGTAGAATTAGAAGTTTATAGCTAGTTGTACTAATAACAAGTTTATCCCGCAAAGATTGGATTATGCAATTCCATGGGACGTTTATTTAAGAATCTTTTTTATTGAAGAAGAGTTACTGATCAGGATTGTCTATATGAGAATGCAACTTTCAATGAAATATTCGATGGAGGAACGTTTGAACTGTAAGACATAGCGATGAGATTAAGATTCTACCTTTTGTTAAAAAATGGTAAAGTGTTAAAAGTTCAAGATGAAGTAAAATTGAATGTCTTGTATGCACTAAGTATTTTGCTCTTCATTTTTTAAATTAATTTTTTTATTTAACGTAATGTAACCAGTGTAAGATAGAAATATAAAAAAGGATATAAAATATACGTCGATTCACGTAACCAGAAAGAAAATACGTAACTTTAGAGAAAACGGTGTTATGTGTATCTGAAATCTCTATGTAAAATCTCTACCTTGGAATCTCTATCTTTAATAATAATACCGCCAACCTTCCATTCCGCATTCCTTTTAGCTGCAGGAATCTATATCTTCGAAAACAAATCCGCACGCATTCACTTCCAAACCAACCACTCTAGAGAAACTTTAATTTCGTTCCAGTGCTTGGGATGTTCCTTTTACTTGGTTTTCTTGGTTACTGTTGCGGAGGAATGCTAGTTAATACTGTATTATACCGTAGCGAATACGTTCGTTTCTTTCTAGAGTTTCCCTGTGCCAGTGAAATGGGGAAGCCTTTGAAAATATTAAATTTTTTTCTCTTCTTCTTTATTTTTTAACTTCTCCCGCTTCGGCTAACCACAATATCAATTTTTTGCGTTACTTTTTCTCCACAAAGCTCGAAACCTCCATACTATCTGTCCTATAAGGTTTTATATCGAATAAAATAGAAAAAAGTTACAAATTAAGAAAGAACAGAAAAGTCAGAGAAGAACGATTAATTTGAATGCAAAAAGTATAAAGAGGATAAAAATAATTTTGTTTCAGTCCACGAGATAGACTTTTTGGCTTGAGTTCTGAGGTTCACACGTTTCACACGAGATTACTGGAGAAAGCCAGCGATGGTATTTTGAAAGCAGCGAAAATCGGCGATCTACAGGCTTTGAAAGAATTTCACGAGAAAGGATACTCTCTTCTAT
Source organism: Bombus terrestris (assembly GCF_910591885.1). Taxonomy (NCBI): domain Eukaryota; kingdom Metazoa; phylum Arthropoda; class Insecta; order Hymenoptera; family Apidae; genus Bombus; species Bombus terrestris. The sequence goes on from NC_063274.1 coordinate 5,536,243, forward strand.
CCATCGACTCCTCTGGACAAACTGCTCTTCACCTAGCGTCGAGATATGGTCACAAGGATATTGTCAGATATCTCATCGCTTGCGCACCATCGAGTATTCTCAATATGATCGACAACGACAAGTAAGTTGTATTATATAAAAACAGGCAGAAAACTAAGATCCAATGTATGAAAACGGATAAAAGATGAACAAAAGTTGATTCGATACAAACAAACTAAACAAACGTGGCTACCATGAAAGGGCAGAAGGAAGGTTTTCCATGACATTTCAAAGTTAAAAAAATTAGCTTCGTTTATAGCACGAGGCATAAATAACCGACTATAAATGCTGTAGCGTAAATCGGAAAATTTTTTGTTCATATTTCAAAATCTGTTCAGTATATGCAAACTATAATACCGATCAAGGATGAGATTTATTCCAGGCGCGTAAACAGAGAGCAAAGAAAGAAAAAAAAATGATCTGCACTTTCTAATTGCAGAGGTCAAACCGCTCTGCACAAAGCGGCTCAATATAAACGTCGTTCCATTTGCTGCATGTTAGTGGCTGGCGGTGCTACTTTAATCATCAAGGATCGACACGGCAACACACCTCGCGATCTAGCCCTGCAAGCGGAGGACCGTGACCTCGCGGCGTATTTATGCAGTAAGTGTTTCCATTTTTTTCTTTGGGTACCCTGTTACAGAAAAAAATATTTCGCGAATCTAAGTTGCGAATATGACGACGTAATAAAGCACAGAATGGTAACAAAATTAGGGTCAGTCGAGAGAAATAAAAATCTACGTTAATAGCTTTATCAGATGAGCGAAGAAAACATTTTCTATTTCATATATTGTATTATTTTATAAAATCACAGTGTTATTTTTATTTCTTCCTTCTGAAGATTATATTAATCTTAGTTTTATCTGCCGGTATTACCTCAAAAAAGAGAAAAGAAAATAAGAAGAAAGTTTCTCTTTCCTATTTTCTAGATTAGAAATTATTAATCTACATTGAATCTATCTTGAATCGGTCATGAAAATATTTAATATAGATGGTATATAAAATGTGAAAATAAGGAATGCTCGATATCCAAAGGAAAGGGAAAGGATCCTACACTCTTATCTTTGATATAATTCTAGGTCATATCATCCCATTTCTTCTTGCACTCTGACGCAATTTACTATAGACAAGTATTAAATATATACTCCAATAACCTTACAAATTTTCCTAGAAACGGTCTCGCGAGAATGAACAAATATTGTTTGCGACATCTATTCTCCTGATAGTCGTATATTTGCATGAACTCGGAATAAATTGTTTATCTGCTTTATCTCTCACAATTTGTACAAAGCCGTAATATGAAAGGCCGACGATAAGATTATGCAAAGTTTTCTAAAGAACTATTCCATCGACTGTCCTTCATCGGAAAGAAAGTCTTTGAGAAGCTATTCGATCAAACATCCTATCATACTGAAATCCTTTTTGCCTACGTAATGCTCCCAGTGGATCGTTAAATCGGCTTTGTTCGCTGCTATATAGGTCAAGAGCAGTTCCAGCTGACAACAGAAGAAATGGAGAACGCGCTCTGACCTCCGGCCGTAATTGGTAGAGCCTGAGCTGATCCTGAGTAAAATTCTATCTTCGATGGAACAACCAGAGGGAGATCTAGGCGAACGAACGACGATCGTCACCGACATCGGTCATCAACGATACACGTTCGTTTTTCCTCTCTCTCTCTCTCTCTATCTATCTATTTCTCTCTCTCTCTCTCTCTCTCTCTCTCTCTCTATCTATCTATCTATCTCTCTCTTTTTGTTTGCGTAAGTCGCATGTGATAAATCGATATTTATTCCATCGACAGATTAGCGATGTCGACGCGTAATTTACCAAGGTGCTCTCCAACCTTTCTCGTCGGAGCCTCGAGATCCCTTTCTACGAACGTGTAAATTAATTACATTCTGCATAGGTGAACAATACATAGATACATACGTGTTACATATGTACGTGCGTACATGTGTTGTATAAAGATTAGGAAACTTTTTCGATCGATTACGAGCCTCTACATGCATACACGTATATATTTTTAAAATCGTACTCTCGTATAGCTAAGAGAGCAAGCGTATAATAATTTGCGTACGCATATTTTCTCTCGACTTACCAACGACGAAACCGCGCGAACAGATTGTCCGCAAATTTTTTCGAAGATAGTCGCACGAATGTCGAGGAATAATACACGCGTGTGTAGAAGATTCAAGTGTAATTAGGAAACTTTTTGCTCATTCGCGACGTCGCTGTTGCGTGTAACGTATCGGCGAGTTTTAAGGGTGTGGAACTTGACGGGGCACGACCCGAGAAGGAAACCGAATTAGTGAGAGGCTAGGATCAAAGGAATATGATAATTGGAAAAACGAAATCGAGTAGCTGATGTATTATAAAGACTAATCTTCACCGTATTCGTTTGTATGATTTTTTATTTTATATTTTTCTACGTTCCATTTTCTAGGTATTACGAGTTGGCGAAGTATAAATAAACCCTATCTTTATCAATTTAGCTCTGTCGTTCCACGTAGACGCGATTTTTACAATTTTTCGCCTCCGCGTTTTAGTCGCGAACGCTGTCGCCTTCTTTCAAACGCGGAGGACGCGTAGTTTCTAGGGATTAGCGTTCACAGAGTTGGACAGAATTTTTCGTTCCAATTGAAATTAGAATTATTCGTTCGACCATCGTGATCGTTAGGATCGTTGATCCACCGTAGAATTCTCTTTGTTGTCCGTTGAAATTTTTCAAAACAGATTGTTATCCTTGTTGCGCCCCCATAAATTTTTCTTTCTGTTATTACTCGATCGATCGTTCGAGCTGTACGAGCCTACGTTCGAAGAAACGTTTTTGATAATCGTGATCGACAAGCGAAATATTTACCGTGACGGTTATTTGTTGAATTTCGTCAAGAAGGAAAGAGGTTCTATCCGACTCTGCTGGTGTACAAACGTTTACTTAAACTGTCTTGTTAAATTGTTCTCTTCGCTTGTTCTAGGATACCTCGTCGCATCGGGTATACATATCTTTTTCTATTTAAAGAAACAAGTCCCGCGTTAATATACATATTATATATATCTATATATATATATATACATATATATATATATTTTCTACGTACGTTAAAATACTGATATAATATTTATTGTTCTTAAGATACAGAGGTTTCTTCACGATGCTGTTTTTTCTTGTCATGTGAACATTTGTCGAACTTCTTGGCACTGCTTGGACACACATACACACACACACACATATATACACACACACGTGAACACACGCGTACACACGATTACACACACGATTTCAAGAAAAAATGTAACTACTGAGAGAAGGAAAGTGCGCATGGATTTAATAGAAAAATCTATGAAAAATATTTGCGAAGTTGGATAATACAATCTACTTTGAAAAGCTTCATACGTGGGATTAGCGTGATATAATCGATTTAACGTATTTGCGTGATCACCTGAAATTTAATCGACATGTCTTCTAGCGTTATATACGATATCGAGATACAATCAGGAGTTTCGTGATGGAAAACACCGATTCAAACGAAATTGCGCCAGTCAGTCGATGAACCAACAAAGTCTTAAATCGCAGTTTCATATGGAATCCATAACGGAGGTGCCTCCATCAAAATTTATGAACAGAAGAGTTGTCTTGGGATAAAATAATACAATCGTAAGCATCGATCGTAGAATAATTTTCCAACATCTCTTCCATGCCAACGCAAGTATTCTTTTATCCTTCTAACACACCTGTATGTTATTCCATTTGAAACAACTAATTGAATATTTCAATCCTCTGCAAACTCTTTAATACGCAGCTTCAGGGTGTATTTCGATATAATTACACAATAACTTTGAATTCTCCTTAGGCGCATTAAAATCAGCTTTTCCTACGAATTTTTATCGAATTCACGTGCTTTTAACGCAATTTTAGGATTCCATTATTGACAGCAGATCCATTGTATCGCGCCTATCCATAAAAATGATCGAAAGTAACGAAGTCTTCGAGAAACGTAGCCAAGCAGCGACGTTCACCCATTTGAGCGATATTAAAATCGATTGAGAAACGAGAACAAGCAGAGGTCGGATAAAAATGATAGGGGGAATAATGATAAACGAATGGATAAGCGATCGAGGAGAAGAATTATCATAACTCGGTACCAAAATGAAAAAAGGGATCAACGTACGAACACCAATTAGCTCTTAAAAAGACGGTCTATCGTCGCTTATTATATTATACTATTACTAGACTACTCTAATTTTATTGTCGAATTATATCGTATAACGTATACATATGGTACTCGTTCGAGCATCGTTCGTTCCTACGGGCACGTGAAATCGTTTTCTTCGACACGATGGAGTTACGATAATATACCTTTAGACGTCTACGAGGTAAGTTATCCATGTTGGACACCCGCGAACGCGTTCACGAATGTTTAACATCAAATACTCTCTCTCTTTCTCTCTCTTTCTTTGTCTCTCTCTACTCGATTCGCGATAGCATTAAGTATTTAAATAACCACTTGAAAACGTATTGTAGATGATAATAATTTCTTGTTTCATGCGTGTTTCGTGTGTATCTGTTTCTCGCGCTCTCATCAGGTAGAGCCATCTTTCATCTTCCAGTTCTATCGACCCGCATATATTTTTGTCGTTAGGCGAACTATCCAAGGAATTCCTACCAGAAACGATCTTCGAACGTTTCAACGATTTTATGATGTAGCAGCATACATTGTAGTAATTCGCGAGAGGAACCCGATATTACAAATGAACAATTGAACGTTAGATCGATGTGCAACGATTTATATAAATTGTCCACGCATCGATTCGTCTGAATTTGTTCGATTCGTATCCAGCTTCGACTCTAGTCGCGTTAAGAAGCGTGAAAAATACGAACACGCAGAATGTACAGTAGGTTGGGTGAAATAGATCGAGAGAAATCGTATTCGCGCGTGTCCGCTCCTCGTTTGTCTCTTATCCTCTGTAATTAAACTGATATTTTTAAGTGATCGAATTAGAGACCGAGATTAGAAAAGTTCCGCGGCGAGGAATCGTACGTGCGTATACGGCCGCATATCAAATAAATTAATTGTAAGTACATCGGTAGAGAGTGCTGGTATATCGAATATCGCGATGGTGAATCGATTCTAGAAATGCCTTCGACCGTAAGATACGTTGTTCTGATTATTTTTTATATGTAGCGTAATCACGATGCCTTTGTAACTCTATCCCGGTTAAATGTGCATCGTTCATCGAACGGACGATCGATTTTCCATTGTATTTAATGCCCCTATTATTTAACGAGAACAAACCTGAGGTCTTACGTTCGATGAACGTCGCAACGATTTAGAGAAGCACGAAGAAAGAAGAAGCCAGAACTGTACGCTGAAATATAGCTTTAAAAATTGGTTGAACGTTTTATTCGATCGAGAGAAGCTTCGTCTCGCTTATTTAAATTAAGCCGAACGAACGGAAATGTTTTAATTTAAATGATATTGAAATTTTCCAAGTTCTCAATGAAACATTCGTTAACTCCAACGTTATTTGAATTTCATTAAAAATTTCAATTAAACTTACGTTCAGAGTAAAAGATCCTTCCTCGTTCTGTTTTTCGTTTCCATTCCGGCGTTTATGTTCCGTTATCCTCGGTTCAAGTTATCGTAGAACAGCCATCCTTTCCTTTCGGTTTCGTCGTCTACGTTAACGTACATCGTGATTATAGCCACCTGCGTAAAATTTCGATTCGACGAGCGAACGTTTCTTTTTAGGAATCGATCCACAAGTAAGGTTGTTCTTGCGATCGTTCTATCGTTTCTCGCCTCGCGAAGATCCTTCGACGATGCGCGATATCGCGCGCCGAAACGTGTAAATCGTGAAATCGAACGATAAGATTCGAATACTTACGAATCGTGTTAAATCGTCGTGTTATTAAATGCGAAAGTTATAAGAAAAGATTTGTTCTTTATTTCATTTTCTTTTTCTTTTTCTTCTTGTCTCATCTATCGCCTAATAGGATCGTGACGCATTCGAATCGTTTCAATTACTCGGAGATTTCGATGCGCGTTTGCGTAACTTTCTTAGCGATCGAGTTTAGGCACCGGTTATAATATCCGAATTTTGCACTTTTTGAATCGTAAGTCACGTTCGTGTAGATGTTTCAAAGAATATTTTCCTAGATTCTAAGATCTGTACAGAAGCTATAACGAAGAAATAACGAAGGTTACGATAAATAAATGCTCGATGATGATGTGATCGATCAATGGGGCGAAGTAGTTAACGAAGGATGAATGAACAGCGTTATTAATGTTAAAGTTGAATTTCATTATTAGCTAACGGAAGTTGCGAGTTTATTTTAAGGGATCATTGTTGGAACGTTGTGCGGTTAAAGGTTTTTTTTTCAAATATCTGGGGAATAATGTTTATTCGAGATTACTATAGAAAATAGAGGTAAAATAGGAATAATTTTAATCGTAGAATAATACAATATTATTCTTAGCTCTTAACGGATATGGAAACCGACACGTACGTGTAAATACTTGGAATAGAAGATATTTCAATTTCATGCCACTTGTTCGTTGCATCAATCGATCGATAATTCCAATATCGCGATAAAAATTGTCTCGATAAAAATTTAGTTCTTCTGGGAGATATATCCGCTTCGATGAAAGGGAGAAGAATCTGTTTTACGCGTTATCCAATATCTTTTCGAATCCTGTACATATCGGAAAGTCTCGCACGCGTATGTATATTGAAATCTCAAATAGTCACAATTTAACATATTGAATAGAAGAAAAAGGAAAAAAGAAAACGATCGATTATATCTGTGGAAATGTTCGACTTTTTAAAAAATTGTCCGTGACATTTTATTCTCGTAACGTAACGTAACGTAACGTCAGTAGTCGATTTATTCGTACGTGCGTATATAAATGTATTTTTACTGAGATTATCACGATTAATCGATGGTCACGAGGCAAACACGTATTCAAGTTTTCACAGACGAATTCAAATTTTCTAATCCCCTGCGAACTTCATTGCAAGTAAGGCGACGTTTTAAATGGTTTTCCATTGCTTCCCAAATTTTTGGACCATTTCTCTTCGAACGTAACAGAACGATTCGAGATTCCCTTTGAACTTTCTCGTGTTAGTCTTACGCTTTAACCTTCGTCGACGTCCAATAAAGCGCGACTCCTGTTCTCCCTTTCTTTTTCCTTTTTGTATTCGTCATTTTCATCTTTTCTAAAGCGATGATCAATAGAGAACCGTTCTATCGTGAAAATTCATTGCGTCACGGTGTTTCTTAGAAATTCAACATTCCGGAACAAATGAAAGTGAAAGCGTCAACATAGATCGAAGCATGCTGTTAGCCGAACAACATTTAACTTTGAAATTTTAATGCCAAAGCAGGCATTATAATATTCGAGAAGCATGGAAATGTCAGTTGATATTAATGTTGTTATTCGATGCATTTTGAAGCGAGAGGTTTGAGAATAATAGCGCGTCCGTGGCGATCGGCGATAAATTTTTTATTAAACGATTCCTGAAGATATACAGGGTGATTTACCTGATACGGTGACTCGAATTTATTCTACGATATTCGTTATGCAGAAATGTATATGGCACGAAGATCGCATAATTTGAAGAAGTAAATGCACCGTTATTAGAATTATTCTTTTCGTCTACGATAGTCATGCAAGGTTTTCAAGATCTATATCTTTGCGGTTATTATAGGAGTATTAAAATTTGAATAAAAATTGTGTGCGTTAAATACGACATAGACTCTCCTTTTTTTTCATTTATTCGTTGTTAAATTTTCCTATTTCGATCATCGTTGCGTGATTATAAAATTACGTTATGACGTAGCTTGCATTATATGATAAACAATTCCAAGTTTATATCATACTTTTGCTTCCAAAGAGTTTATTGATATTCTAAATTTAGTTAGAATACTAATGAATACATTCTGCGACCTCCAATGGAAACCAAAAATAAAACTTACATCCAGTAGACAAAAATAAAGCTTATATCGAGCAAGTAAAAATATTCTTCCACTTATTTCTTCAGTAAGATGTGCATAAAAGATCGAGGCGTCAAGACATCGAATCTAACTATGTTATAGGTATTACGACTGGATATTTTAATTTGAAATTTCAGCTTTATTTTCAAGCTCCGTACTATGAATTTTCTCATAGCATGAAACATATTGATCTTGCTCACAGCCGCTGACAAGAATCTCGAGAAACACTGTAACGTGACGATTAAACTTCATCATCGAGTATAATTTCTCGAGTATATTTCTACGATGTGTATAAAAATACGAAGAAACGTTAATGCTTATATCGAATTTCACGAGATATATATTATCGTACATGATCTGTTATAGAAATAAGGAGGTTGAAGGAGGAGGAGGGTAACGTTGGCAAAAGATCAAGTGGTTTCATCATCCTTCCAGAAGGACGAATATAAAATAATTTCATTTCCTGGTTTCTAGCAGAGTTCCTCTTATTCGAACGTTATTCTTTTGCTTGGATAATTGCAGCAATAAATAAATAAATAAATAAATAAATAATAAACGGTTCGAACGTTACGTTCGAATTTCGTAAAAACGCCATAAATAAATTCAGGTATATTTGAATAAAAATATTCCAAATTTAAATTCTCTGGTACGAGGTAATTATCGAGTAATAATATTCTCAACACTTCTATATCGCATTGTATTTCAGCGTAGTTTGATCTGCCAACGAATTATGATAATAAGAATTTAACTTCCCTGCTGCTTACATTGAAATTTATTGCTTAAAATGAAAAATTATATTAAATTAATTCCAGATTTCAGACATTGAAAATCAGACTGAGTGTGAGAGCGAATCTTCTAAAGGACAAATAACTCCGATATTGCTGCAAAGGGAAAGAAAGGACATGTCTTTGTCGATGTATCGCTTCTCAAGGGAACCTGTTACTTTGATTTTTCAAAATAAAACCTTTGTAAATGTAATCTCCTTATTTTTTATAACAGATCGCGTATTTGTAATACACATACGAACTATCAAGTCAAGTAACGAGTAATACGAGTGTTTCAAAAAAAAAATCGCGCATTAAAAGAGAAGACTGGAAGAAGGATATCAGAGAATGTTAAGAATATTGAACAAATAAAAAGCTATCTAGAAATAAAGGAGCAAGTATCAATAACTGGAATAATTACTTTACATGTAACTTTGTTAAATGATGGAAATACTCGTGTTGCTCGTGGAACGATCTTAAACGACTATTTAAACGAAGAGATGAAAAAGTCAATGCCGTTCGACGTTCGCGACTGTGTATCGAGTTTAAGGGAGAACCGGAACCAAGAAGATAATGAGAAACGAGGGACGTTCCCGAAAGTTCGAAAGTTTCCTTCAGATCAAATCGACTTATCGGTATAGATAAATATTTTCACTGATTTCCTCTCGGAAAGCAATTTCCTTTTCGTCGTCGGTCATAAAACCGTGTGCCTATCGCTCGGTTTTAGTATTATTATTCGTTAGGGGAATAATCGTTCTCGTAATCGCGCCAATTACCACGCCCGCGATTAGATCGAAATCGCGACAGGCAAAGCTTTCACGCGAGATCGATCATCAGAACCGTGAAGAAGGACATTGAAGAAGCCATTACTAGTTAATGCATATGAAATGTCGTTTCTCCGGAGTTTCAGTTTGATAGGCAATGGACCAGCGCGTGAAATTTCCTCCTATCGTCAATTATTCGATTTCAGCGTCAAAGGAAGAAGAAATTTCCTATGAATCGCAATGGAAATATTTCGAATAAAAATATCCAAATTATGTTTCGTGCGATTCTCTTACATGAGTTTTTGAGAAGATGTTCCAAAAGTGAATATAAAGGAAACTTGGAATTTTTAGATGGTTGAAAAGACATTCTCCGTGTATATTTCAATCTTTTAACGTACAAATTATCTTAAAGGATCTCTGAATGTTAGAACTAGCAATTCTTGTAAATTCCGAACAATGAAGTTAATCGAGAAGGTGCCATTGTATCGTACGAGAATTACTTTCATCGAATATACGACGTTTCGAACAAACTACGTGTCCTTAAAATGTAATTGGAGAAAGTGACGTTCCGTATGCATCAACCGAAACGAATAATTCCGCGTAATGAACGAATCGCGAACGTATCACGAGTAGAGCAACCAGAGGAACGAGAGTGGTAAAAAGATGAATAAACGCGAAGAATAAAAAGAGAAAAAGGAGCAAAAAAAAAAAAAAGAAAAATAGAGAATGTGAGATGATAATCGGAGAGTGTGTGCGAGAGTATGAGCGTGTAAAAATGGTGCGGAATTTCCCAAAGAGGAAAAAGAAACACAGTATTGCCTTTTCTCAGGGACGCGGCCTTGGCCCGTGAGTTTCATCTTAAGTTCTTAGAGCAATAAATCGGCGACAATCACGGCGTTTCGGGCCGAGTTCGCGTCGCTGAAACATCTTCTCGTCTGTCCCGTGTGCGCGTTTCCATTTCTGTCCTCTACGCTTAGAACGACGACGACGAAACCACGCTGAGCCGCGATTCATGTGAATACTTAACTAATTTCGCGCGCTCGGCTTAATACAACAGTGCCTGCTCAACTGTCGCAGGTGAGGGACTGAAGAACAATCGTGTTGTCGTGAAGTTGTGTAGAGGAAATAAGTATATATACATACATATGTGTATATATATATATATATATTTAATGGTGTAATATTTTGGAAATCTAACGATCGAATTTACATATTTATATTTTAAAAATTGTTAGTTGGTATTTTGGGGTTTTTCTTTTAAGTGGCTTCTTACTGTTTCATTCTCACCGAACGGTGAATGAAATTGGAAACGCGAGTGAAATGGAGGAAAAGTTATCAATTCGAACAGCTGTGTTACGATATGTGGCATAAATCTGCACGAAACTCTTGGGATATCTGTTTTTAACAAGAATTTAGTATCTCACGTAGAACGTGAACTTATAGTTTCACGCGTCTTTTAAATAATATACCAATACATCAATGGATCGCGAATCTTTATGTAAATTCATAATTCTATGAATATAAGTAAAAAAATGGAACATAGAAAATTGTTCTACTTATCAGGTATTAAAGAGGTATTACTATATTTTGAATATTTTACATATTTTCGTATGTTACGTGTATTCGGTGTAAGGTATTTGTGCAGTCATAAATTCTCATAAATGCATAAGAATTTTAACGTATTTAAATATTAAATTGAACGATATTGTTCCATATTTCTTAATAGTTATTTAATTCTTACGAAATTTGAATCAAATGTGACAACTGTCCTAAGACTTTTGAACGGTGGTGTACGTGTAAATATTTGAATTTTGAAGAATTAGAGATTCACTTGTTTATTACGTATTTGTTCACACACACACACACACACACACAGGTTGTAATAGATTATTGAGACAAAATATGACGTAATTTATTTCCGTAATAGTGTTTCCTTTATTATTACTGTGCTATTATTTTAGAATTATTTACGTCCTTATTATAGCATTGTTATTTATATTTATATTCTTACTGCCTTATTATTCGTCGTATTATCGACACGAGAATTACGAAATCTATCAAAATAAGATGTTTCGAAAAATTATTGCCTGTTGAAACTATGCAAATTACTTCTTATCAAAATTATATACAATGTTAGCTTTTATCAAGGTAAAAGTATAATCCTATATATTTATTTATTTTCAACACACGCGTCTAATATAATTATTTACCATGGCACATTACAAGTCGGTAGTACTAATATTAATTAATGTTAATAGCGTTAATGTACGTTACGTTACGCGTAATTTGAAATTGTTCAGGATCGCGTTTAACGTTATCTCCGCAAAATCCTATTAATTCACCCTGAATTAATCCCACAATCGTAAAGTATCCATGTCGATACGAGTGAGAAGATAGCTAAATTCTTACTAAAATCTCCCCACGGTCTGTAATTTTATCGAAAGCAATATCGATGGAAGTACGATGCATAGGAGGATGTCGATGCACCTTGACATGCGGCAGTTAAACAGGCTTCGATGTATTTCCGGTCCACGCTCGCAATGTCTCGTCGACTATTAGTGGCGTCAGGATCGATGCATACAAGTGGGTTTTGTCGCGTGGATATTTCTTCTCGCGTGCGTATTTTTCTTTTCGCGTGAGCGAAACTTGCGTTTCAAAAATAGAAAAAGGCGCAACGTTATAATCTGACGACGCGACGGTCAATTTTCGCCTGTTGCGAATTCTCGCGTGTCGTTGATGCATTCGCGAGCATTGCGACATTTAACTGAAGATAAAATTCGCTCGCCCACATCGGGCTTTAGTCGCGTGAAACTTCGTATTTAACGCTTCGCTAACCCTTTCGTTGCTGCGGGTGATTATAATCATCCAACATCGAGCGCTTTCTAACAAAGGTGACTATAGTTACTCGTAAGAATGTCGTATTAGTCGTTAACTACAATTAATGAAGGAAATTTCATATTTTACTTGTACTATAATTATTTGATACAGCTGTAAATAATGTTTGACGTAATACGGTTGATCATTAGCGATGATTATAGTCATCCGTTAAAATTTCGGATTATTATAGTCACCGGATAATAATACCAATTGTATTTAGTTAACGACCGTGACTGAACACAGCATAGTTTGATATTTCTGGTTAATACATTCACTGTTATTGACGCTCATGTTGCGCTGATTCAAATATTTGAGTAATCCTGCTGACGCAACCACTGGCAGAATAATTTATTTAGGGAGGCAAACAGAGCGGTGGCCAGCGTAACGAAACGAAAGATTATTGCTTGAAATGAAGACATTTGCTATGAGAGAAAAATCCAATTCGAGGAATAAGTCGTTGCATTTTAGCAGCAGTGAATATTTCAAGCGAGATTTTCGTCTAGAATTGTGCAATTTTTCTATTTTGTTATATTACTTTGATATACGCTACGAGTCAAAGCTTTGAGATTATTATGTGTTTCATAGAGTCTAAGAACTTTGAACAATATTATCTTAGAATATTTTTTAATAATAAATCTGTCGAAACGAAGGGAATTATTATTCGTATCTGCTTTATTTTTACATTAATTTCGACTAAATAACAAAATTAGAAGATGCTGACTAATTTCGAATTTTTGCCCGATAATGTATATCATACAGTGTGTTTTAATATTTTCTATGATAGATTAAATAATTTATAGAACTTGATTATTCTGGCGCATATTTCTTTAGAATTCGTTATGCATTATGTAATACGTTGACTGCTGCCCGGTTGTCCTACTATTTCATTAAAAAACAAATTTGTTTAAACAGACTACAGTTGCATTTAAAAGACTGTATATGTTAGTAGGTATGATATTAAGGACATTTATTTAATTTAAATACTTTAATCAATTCACGTTGATGGCAGTCAACGTGTCAATCACGAATGACACGAATAAAAGACAAAATTTACATTGTTAATAATTTATAACGTGTAGAAGGTATAGTTCCGCTGTTATACTATCGTTATGCAATAACGAAGTATCGTATTAATCGTTAATTGGATTCTAACGAAAGGGTTAAAGTGTGAAATTCGTCGACAATGACAAAAGAAAACTACCCCTTGGCTCTTTAATTAACAGCTTTGATACATAAAGCCGTAATCTTTCTCTCAGAAAATTATATGTGTGAATCCTTTCAGCATTGGACGTTGTATCAATCTTGTCGAATTTCGCTAAATGAATTCACGTTCTCTAGTTTTTCTCGCAACGAATATAAGCAAATTTTACGCCTATATTTTCTACGATAATAGGTATGCTAATAAATATACGATAATATATCGATAGCCAGTTACATTTGGATGTTTATGCACTTATCAAACAATTTACAGAATTCGCCTAATAATCCGCCATATACAAAGTATTCAAATTAATAATTAAAGATGTACAAAAATATGCATTTCTTTAGGCGTATTTGCAAGAATGCAAATTTGCGTAAACATCCACGGTTCGCGTATTAGTTAATATTAATAAATCCAATCGAGTGAAGCGACATTACGTCACAGAGTGATGACGTTACAAACAGTCTTTCCAATTTATCACGCTTTCTTTGAGAACATTTAACAGGCGCGTTCCTTAGCAAAAATCAATCGCCCGTTACACAGCGAACGAAACTGCATTTCCGTCTGTCTGTTCGTCTAATCTGTCGAAATAGAAAGAGAAGAGGAAGCAAGAACACAGACAGAAAGAAGAGAAAAAAAAAATATAGATTAGGAAGCGTGAACCGATTCTGAAGCGAATCGAAACGGAGCCAGGGGAATGTTTAATCGATTCGCGCGACGATTTTAGCCGGTAGGGTTAACCGTGCGCCACTAATTTAGACTGCAGCTGGTCTGTTTTGACTGCGGCAGAACGGGAAAACAAAAGGGGTACTGTTGTAGCTCGCCGTGCATTGTGAACGTCGACCTAAATACTACGATTTTCCCCTCGGTAACGAGCTGAGCTTAGTCCGTTCGTATTTCATTGTCACGAAAGTTGTTGGGTGGTCTGTTCTATTCCTATATTCTGTCCACGTCAAACGTGGCTGCTTGCCGAAGTTGTGAAAATTCTTTCCGCTGGTACGATCTACGCGGAACGATCGCAGAAGGCTTATTTTAATTTATCTGATCGTCTATGGCTGATCACGATGCTGGTCGATCGTTCAGTGACGATTTATTAACAGTCTCGCTGCTATTGACGCGTACGTTGTGTTACTTCGTCCGGTAATTGGTAAGATGGGCTCTGCGAAACCTTAGGAATCGTTATTTTCAACGTCCTATTGTTTACCAACGTATAACTTAATAACTATCGGTCTATGCTATCGTCGTATAAGCCACGGGACGCTTAGAACAGGTACAGACGAACGTTGGAATTACAAAGTTAAGTCGACATTAGATTGTCATCTTTGCGTGTGCTTTACGGAAAATTGAATTATACGTGTTAGGTTTTGGAGATTTTATTGCACACGTATTTTATCGAAGAAATGAAAGAAATTAAAGAAAAGTCGCGTAGCTTATGGACGGAAGTGCATATATGTGCAATTCATAGTAGCACGTTTTGTAAATTTCTGACCATTTGTGTCCACGTGCTAGAATGATCGCTATACCAGTTATGGGTTAATCTTAAGTAATATCGCGACCACATTAAATATTACATTTCTGCTTTTATGTATTTTGATAAAGTAACTTCGAAACAAGCAATGGATGTCGTAATGGAACAAATATTATTAATATAAAATAAAGAAATTTTTAATGGGAAAGAAAAAGGGTAAAATTGTATGTGCGGTGATCACACGTCGTTAACAGCAGTGAATATATTAACTGGTTTGTGCTGAATGAATTGAAGATTTTTTCTCGGATTTTTTTTTTTTTTTGAGTATTAAAGAAGGTTGTTTAAGTTTAATGAAAACTGTGAGTTTGGTAGAATTGAATTGATTTAGAGGTAGATACATGTGCATTTTTGTAAGCATTGGGACATTTATGGACAATTGAGAAGTTATTGAAACGTATTAAGACTATATTATTATCTAATTTCAATTCTCAGAGTATAAAGTATTTGTATATTCAATACCGAGGTAAAATTAATTATGTACAACAACATTGAACGTTCTTCTCTCGTCTATATTCGTCAGGTCCCTCGATTCTCTATTTTAATCAATTCTATCATTCGTATTATTAGGTTTACCACTGTATTTGTGGATAGACATCTCAAAATATACTATTTCATTCGTCTCGAGATCTTCTACGATTTACATCACATTATAGCGAGATTGACGCATATTTTCAGAAAATTTGTATACGTTTTTCACCATTGTTCTGTACGAATAGAAAATTCTGACCGATTAATAAGTAAACGTTCCCATATACATAAATGTCCTACGAACAGCAGTGTACATATAATAGCAATTAGATTACTTGCGTTTATTAAGTATTACTACAGATAGCTTCTGATTTCTATAATTATGACGATAAGCTCTATACGGGTGATGATGAACGAGTTTGTAAAATATGTTTGTACGAAGTTGGAGGATCGAATCACAACTTTGTCAAGTAAAAGTGTTTGGCAATAGACAGCGTTTCGAACCAACGTGATTACAGGAACGATCGTGTAATTTGCAATGACTTCTTTAATTGCTGCTCGCTATTTTCTGAGTCTATGTAACTCGTACGAGTAACTTCTCATTAGAAGGATGTATCAAGTGATTACTTTATAAGTAATAAAAAGATTTCTGATTCTCGAATCTGTGCTTTTCTCTGTTCTCCTCAACCTTCAACCAATGCTATACCACGATCTTATACACTATGTTACACTTTGACTACGATACCGTGATAATATTTATTCCACGTGCGTTACAATTAACACGTTCTATTTGCCTGACGAAGAGCAACATATTTCACTTTTTCAATCAAAGAATGTTTTCCTATGGCGTACTAACTGCCGGTTAATCCGCTACACACGATCGGTTTTATTACCCGTATCGAAACACCCTGTATATTTTCAGATTGATTTCAACTTTTATCCGTACAATTACGATAATTGTATTTACTTACAGCGTCAATGAAATTGCAAACCGTTTCATGTAACACGTAATATATGTATCAGGTTGTCCGGAAAGTGTCTTTCTTTCGCAAACGTGTTTTTTACAACAATGAACCTTTATACAAACGTGAAGCCAAGTCTGTGAAATGTCGCGGTATTTATCTCGACAGAACAAAATGGACCGTAATTCGACAAAATAGTATAAAACAAAAAACATTGTGCGTCTATTATTTCCTCATAAAACGAAAGAAACTTTCCAGACAATCCAATATATTCGTACAAATTTCCCATAACCGATATTTCACGCAAATACTCTTATGTATCGCTTTATGCATGTCGAATAAAGTTTATCGAATATTTTATTATCTTGAATCATTTGGTATTTAAAATACCGGATATTTATTCCTTACCGTAGAAATTCAATTATTTAATTTCATTAATTCCCGTTCATTAGTTAACAGCTCTGGCGATTACCTAATCTCACTTCGAATTGAAAGTAGATAAGGACCAAGTTTCGAAAGAGTCAATTGCTTGAAATGGATACGGATCCTCTGGTCAGAGAGATTGCATGTCCCTACGACTTTCCTATGAGAGCTTCCTACGAGAGCTTCCAAACTACTTTTCAATATTAAGTTCGCGTCGTAACTTTGATTTGACCTATCCGACTTCAAGGAAAATTTACAGGCCAACTTTCTCAACTACCATCGAATTATCAATACGGTCGTCGTAAAATCTCGTTCAATTTCCTGCGCGCTTTAAGATTTTGGTGAGAACGTAATCTTTTACAGCGGAACGGTTTCAAAGTTTGCAAATATCCTGGATCAATGCTGTTTTACCAAAGCTGCGATTTTAAGCGGATTTGAATTTCTATAGCTCTTTATGTTTTTGCCAGTTTCTTCTCCTGTTCGTGATTATTCTTCCAGTTAATTATTTCTTAGATTAGCCTGAGATTGGCATTTAACTTTTCGAAAATGGTTCTTCGCATTTCTTTATCTTCCTTCGTTTTGTAAAGTATATCCTTTGTCAGGATAGAAATCAATACAGGTAAATATATTTACGTCTTTACGCTGATTTCCATAGGTCGTTATTTATTTCAGATTTTGCGTAACGAACAGCAACGATTGTTCGATTATTTCGAAGCAAAATATTCTCAAACTTATGATATATAGCTCGGAATAAAGTTTAAATTTGTTATCCGTGGCCTTTCTGCTGTACGAATTAAATGCAACAAGTTGTATCCGCCGAAACAAGAACCCTCCCTAATTAACTTTCGTTTGTACTCCTTTGTGCTCATCTTGTTAGGAAACTTTCGTTTTTTATGTATTTAATGGGAAGAGTTTCGCTTCGCTTTCATCGTCTTCCTATTATATCAGGAAGCAAAAGTTTTAAGTTGCATAAGACAAGCCTGTTGCCTAGTTAATCGATAATAAGTAAACCGTTGGAGAAATTAATATAAGTTAGTTTAATTTAATTCATGTTCTTACGCATGGGTGGTAGTTAAGAACGCTGTATTTTTCTGGAAATGAGGAAACTCTGGCGAACAAGACCATTGTACATTGTAAATTCGAGGGCTTTAAATCAAGTGTACGTGAGTTTAAAAGGCTAACTGAATGTACTCGCTACATACGAAACATGCGAAACATGCGTAAACATTCCACAAGATAAATTGCGAGCAGAAACAACTCCAGTACTTTTATCAACTTGCAGCATTTTGCAATTGAACTTTCAAATGCATCGTTCGTATTTATTTCTGTTATTTCGTATTTTTTATTTTCTTCATTACAATCCACGTCTGGAATGTTTCAAATGGGGATAATAATAATAATAATAATAATAATAATAATAATAATAATAATAATAATAATACTAGCACTGTGTATATAATCGTAATATTTCGCTGTGTATATTAATTAAGTTCAATCGTTAAAAGGAATACAGACTAACAAATAACATTTAGTTATTACACAATTATAATATGCAGATCATTGTGCATAATCTATAAATGTACTATGATACCGTTTGTAATTCAAACATAACTAAGCCACAGGAACTAGATCAATTTTAGATGAAAGGCAACTCCTCGTCGTAACCAGTTACAATGTTCCTCTCTTGGACATCCAACCGGAAGCGAGCAAATTAATACGTCCCTTTGAGAATTCGCATAAACTGGAACATTAAGAATATCTTCCACGTCGCTGCTTCCTGAACGGCCGCCCACTGTTTTGTTTCTCGCCTTATCCCCGGTGTAATTTTCTGGTAAGAAAGCAATTTGACAACTCGGTGCAGTTGCAACGGAAGCCGCGTTCGCATCCAGATCCTTCAGGTTACCATCTTCTATCAAAGCTCCTAAATATAAAATATTTCGTATCATTTGCTAAGGCAATTTTACGAAAGAAGAAAAATTCGTGTCACTTCGATTCTCTTTTTGATATTTTCCACTTTCTACTATCAATTTGTACTTCGTATTACGTTTGCAATCAGAATTATAGTTTTTCCATTCTTCTATTAAAATTATACATTATACGACATGTAATTTCATATGAATTAATATCTAGGAAGTTTCGAAATTTGAAATTCTGAATTTTTTTTTCCATCAGTGAAGGGTACTTTAGAAAATTGTTAGTCGATGGTGTTAACTAATGATCATTAGACGAATCAAATTACCAGATATCAATAGTCCTTCGATGATCAACGATATCTTCCAGTCGTCGTTCCGTCGATTTTCGAACCAGTTCACGCAAAGTCGAAGATTCTCCATAGGTTGACGCGTTTCTCGCGCGGTGTGCTGTTTGAGAACAGTCAGAAACGCTCGTGGTCTTGCCAATCGCGATATATCGACAACAGACGAGGAGATGGTCAAAATGGAATTTAAAGTTTGATAATTGCTCAACAACCCTTTAACGAAAGGCAAAGCTTCCTTTGGGCCGTATTTCCAGTTTTCCATCCAGTGTATGGGAGTCTAGAAATTAGTCAAACGAATGTTCGTAATTGTATGAATCTATCGAACCTTCTAAATGCAAGATAAAAATCGAAAATAATAGCAAAGTAATAAAAGACCTAATGACTCAACCATTGGTAGATATTCGTAGTTAGTACCGTAAGATTAATATGAAATTTTAAGAAATTTGTTTGAACCTTAGTATCCTCGAGGCGCAGGTTTTCCACGTCAACGCGAATAACATTCAACGTCTTTTTGGTCAGATTTATTTCATCGATAAAGAAATTTTCCAATGGATTTTTATTTTCCTTGTGTTCGCTAGTCGTTGACGATCCAAAGATCGAGATGTGGCGGTCGATTAGTTCCTTCAAGTCCCTCTGAATTTTTGTTTCCGTCTTCTTGCTGCTCTTGTCGTTACTGACGGACGCTTTGATTAAAATTCCTGCCGACAATTAACCAATTTATAGCCACTTCGTAAATTACATTTCTATAGAAAAGGATGAGATATTTCAGTTACGGAACGATTGCTCTTGTTAGCCCTGTATTGCATTCTCGAAAAAAGAAGAAAAATTCCAACAAAAGAAATTGTCTTCGTTTCTTAGTCATCCCAGTTGTATTAGGTGGTCCGAAAAGTTTCTTTCATTTTATAAGGAAATAATAGACGCACAATATTTTCTGTTTCATATTAGCTTATTGAATTATGCACGAACATAATAATAGAAATGTAACGAAGTGGATCATAACTAATTCAATAAAATTTTGTTCATCTATTACCACCTTATGAAACGAAAGAAACTTTTCGGACAACCTAATATCATTTCCTACTCCCCATCGAAATTATCATCAGCCCTAATAACAAATTCATATCTTCGTGAATGCAATTTAATTTAGAACATAGAAACTTTACAAACGACTGTCTTACTAAATAATATGCTTAATGAGTATTAAATTCCGGGTTTATTTATATATTTTATCACGTAATATACATTCCGTGCAGTTTTGCATTCTCGACTCTCCCATAGACACATAAGAACCCGCAGTCTGCTACTAATATTTGCTGATAAAAACTAAACCTTTCAAATGCGTTAGCGCAGCCTCGGCAGCAGTCCTCTCCCAAGCTCTATGCGCGTTCGCGGGCAATCCAAAGCATTCTTTAGGCGAATCATTATCCGGAACATATTCCAACGCCTTAGCTGCCTCCTCGAACGAGCCATGAACCACCCTGAGAACGTCAGCCAGCTTTCTACGACCGTCGAACACCTCGGAAGTCCAAACGTCGCCAACGATCGAGCACAACGCTCTCATATCGTAATCATCCTGAAGGCGACCACCGTAAATCGCTACGTCCAACAATCCTCTGCCAGTTTGCCAGTTTCCATTCTTATCTTTACTCTTCGTCGACTCTATTTCTCTCACTACTAATTCATATGCTGCTTCGAGATCCGATTCGTTCCATTCGTACGACCGGATCCAACCTTGAGGCACGAATTTTCGTCGTTCTTGAAGTGTTGCGTGCAGCCACGACAGCAACAGGCTGCCAGGAACGTTCACGTTCTTGTGCTTTTGACAAAGCTGTTGCAGCGATCGTTTTACGTTCCTCTTAACACCTTCCGGTGGCTCGTAAGCGAGTTTTAAACAGAGAGCCGCGAGACTAGGGTAGAATCCCAGGCATTGTTCGGTGGTTAACCAAATTCTTGCAGCAGGATTTTTGTTGCTGGTGCACATCGGTGATCTGAGAAGGCTCTCCAGTCTGGGAAGCCAGTTGAGAGCCAGATGCAAGTTGCTGAGCAGTATCCAGCCTCCGTTCCTGTTTCATCAACAGATCAGTCGCCTTAATCTTTCGTTAATTGAACTTTTCCATAATGACGTTTAATTGTTAGGTGTAATTATATCGTTAAACTATATGGTGTATGCATTCGTTGCGAGATTTCTTAACTTTCGGTTGCGCGCCTAAAATTTACTAATCGGCATGAAAGTATGCAGGAAAAGTTGGAGATCGAGGACTTTCTTTCTCATTGAAAAGTTGACGCTTTTTAAAAATGATCACGGAAGCTTATTATACAGTGCAAGTAGGGGCAAGGTAAGGTGTTTGTTTGGAAGCAAGAATAGGAAATTTCGCACGCTATATTCAGCAGTAAATAACACGAAGGTTGATAATTTAATCGCAATGTATACGCAGCGCACGTAAACAATATCGAATTACGTGATGGAAGTACGTAAACAAAGTCCATAGCTGATTTAGTACGCCATCGTGAAGACTATGGCCTCAAGCCAAAACATTGCAGCTTTCCTACAGTAAGTTGGCGAAGATAACGAGGCTACCCGAAGACATTGTTTAGCATATGTGAACGGAAGTTAGATCCGAAAGTTGAAAATCTCGAGTCACTGAAGCATCGTATTATGGATTTATCGTTTATTAATGAAGCGAATCATTGAAATAATCTAAGACTGTATCAGCCATTCTGTTTTCTGCAAGAGGATACATCTGTTTTATCGCGTGACAAATATTTTGATTTCGAAGAGTATTTGAAGTAACGTCCGTTATTAAATATCGAACATTAATATCGAATTTTTTATTCAATATAACCGGAAAGCGGATAAAACTTTCCTCTGAAACACGTTCCAAACGACATTTATCGTTTTAAATATTAAATATGAATCTTGACCTCTTTCACGTAACAAGGGACATAATTAAACTTACGAAATTTTTGCCTCTGAACGCTTCGTAAAAAGCTATGCTTTAAATATCAGATATAGCTAAATAAGTAACAATTAAGAAAACAAAATTTCTCTTTGGAATAATTTTCGGATGACACTTCTTCAAATACTCGATATAAAATTGTATCATTTGATATGCAGAAAGTACGATGTTGCGAGGACGAAATATCTTTTTTCTTATCATGATGACATAAATTCATAAAATCCATGAAGCTGGAAATTTATATTTCATCAAGTTAAGAAAGGCGCATTACCGACAAGCACTCTCCAGCGCGAGTTCAGCCTGAGCAACTTGACCCTGTCCAAGTGATACTTCGACGAATCCTGTGGCTGATGCAACGTGATTATTCGCTAATGCTGCCAGCTCTGAACCGGGATCAGCTCCCGGTGATAGAAGCAGCAACACAGGATATGTACTTTCGTTTTCAGCTACTTTCCTCAAGGACCAGTGCGGTGGTGCTAAATTTTTCACACCTTTCCGAACGAAAATTATATGGGAAATCAGAAGGTAAGCAAAAATATATATATATCTATAAACTCTTAAACGCATGATTATTCGAAATATAAAAGCGCATTGAGTATGAAATTGTCAAAAAATTGTAGAAAAATAATTTTTAAAAATCTAACTCACTTGGTATATTTTTACTTAAAAAAAAAAGATATATATAGAAGATATAGGAAAATGAAATAATTTAATAATATAATAATCCAATGGCTTATCTGTACATTTACCCCGATACTTTATATGTTAGTAGTATAATATTAAACGTATCTGCGATATGGTGAAATAAGAATGCGTTGGCAAATGGCAACACTATGCTTTTCATAGTTTGCTTTAGTGGTCTTAATACTAAGTAGGGTAATCGACTTATTCTCATTAATACTTTTACGTTTAAACTACTATTTTGAATAAATTATAATTTTTTAAATTTTCCTCTTTCTAAGAAAAGAAAGATTTTGAAACAGTTATATCCCTTGCGATTTTATCACAAGGTTGTTGTGAAATTTCCATATAATAATTGTTAATAACATTTTAATTAAACTACACGTATAATTATCGATGAAACAATGTAATCGTTGTTAATAATAGAAAAATAAAAAATTACCTAATGCTTCCGCAGCCAATTTCGAGAGCGCCGTATGCAAGTAATCAGGACGAAGGGTTTTTATCAATAAAACTTTTTGGAACGTGGTTAAATTGCTTTCAGCGTAAATATTGCTAACGTCGCTCAACCAGCATTGTTTCATTTTTACGGCTATCTGAATGACAGGAAATGACCGTTCGCGGTAATAGAAAATTATATCACTGTAATTTAAAAACAAGTTCGTTAAGTTAACTTACTTGTGGAAATGAAGAAACTAAAGTTCGAACTGATAGACGTCGTTCCTCGGGTACCCAATCGGGTATTTTGTAATCGGAATCTTCGTCGTCATTTAATGGAATTTCTCCTAATAAGAAATTTCTTTCAACATCTGGCACGGAATTCAATGAAAGTGCCAATTGTAATGCTACTGGCAATCGATGTTCTCTATATACGGCCTTCGAGCAATAATGAAGAGTCAAAGCAATTAACCTGTAATAGATTTTGTAATTTTGTAATTTTGTAATTTTGGAAACTTCAATGTAAAATCATATCGCATATAACATACATATAGTAACATTAACGTGTAAATGTATATTATATTACGTACAGTATAATTCAACACATATATACAATTCGAGTGTATTAAATCTAGATTCTATCAAAAAATTATATTCCAATTTTTGCATCGAAAATAAACATTGAGAAATTTTATACTATACCGTAAAATTATATTATACATATGGTACATACGTATGTGTACTTTACAGTAGACTTTTATCCTATGTGATATTAATAAATAATTGGACATTGGAAACGATCCATTAATGAAATAAACAACCCTTAACGAGTAGTTTCTTTTTCGACCATTTACTAACCGTTTTTCGATCAGCTTGTCTTGCTCCCTTTTATCTTGAGATAGTATCGATTTGCGGTAATCTTCCGCCTCCAAATAAATATCAGTGAAAGCTTCGGCAGAAAACACGTACAGTGGACTCAAGGCGGTAAGACCTCTCACAGTTTTATACAAGTTGGCAGCGAATTTAGCCAATTTTTCGTGCTCTTTGGCTCTTCTGTAGACAGTATACAAAAACAGAAATTAGGACAAAAAATTAAAACTTCGTTATGAATAGTCTGTCGTGGAACTTTTTTTCGGGTCGCGACTGAGAGCATTCGTGAAAAGGAGTTACTCAATGAGTCTCAAGGTTTCGTGAATTTAAAAAGTTTCACATGAAATATATACAGAGAATATTCCGCAGTGAAATCGCGAAACTTTGCCAGCGTAGTCGGGAAACTATTTGAAGCAAAAAAATATTACATAAACCATGAGTAAATTTCAAGGAAGTTCGTTTTGAAAGTCTGAGAAGTTTGTTGGTAGAAGCGACAAGTATTACGATATATGATTTACATTTAATACCCTTTTAATTCATTGTATGTAAATTAGCTTCGTGCTATGTATATATCAAATTCATATCACTTTCGTTCATTTTCATAGGTAGTCATAATAGCTTGACGAGGTTAAATTCTTGTTAAATTAATTTTCATTCCCACTCTGCGTGCATATAATAAAATAATAATATAAAACAATTTTATGTATAATAAAATGACTATAAACGTAAAATAACTTAACTCAAATTCCTATGCTCATCGTACGATCTAACGATACAAGTTGAAGGTTCGTATTATTTCTCCAGATAGGTTTTTAATCATTTTCTTTTTCTTGTTTGCTTCAATCCATCAGACTGAACTTCATCGTGAGCAGAGATAATTGTACAATTCAATTTACTACAAGTAACAAAGTTCATAAAGTAAGAATAACAAATGTGCACATCTTACTTTCAACATTGAAAAATCTATAATTAAAGAAAAACGTTGCTCTATAAAAGATACACGGGGACACCCAAGAACCGTGTGAAACAATGTTTATTGGTTATTGAACATTAATAGGCGATTTTACCCAGGAGTATTCTCTGTTAGATTTACTAACTAGGATATTCAGAATGAACGGAAGGTTAAGCATGGAGCACGTGTATACACGTGTAATCCATATATATGTATATGGTTGGACATGTTAATCTGTTGATCACTTTCAGGATTTACAAGAGTGGCATAATTAATTCCGATAATACCGCTGCTTCGCGTGAGAATATATGTTTGTATTATCTAGGAAGAACAGAAATACCATGGAATATAGTTTCATATTTTTGCAAGTGCTAATTTTATTATTCACAGAGAGAATACAAGGTTGTAGAACTTCTTTCAGAAACTCATCGTTTTTTACCTTTTATTTCAGGTTGAAGAAAGGAAGCTATGAGTTGTAAGAAGGTCAATCGAATAGAATTTTTAATTTCACTTACAGTTTCAGATCATTTTGTTACATCTCTGTGTTACTTCACAGAACAACCTAACTTGTGGAAAATGACAACGTGAGTTCGCACTCGCCATCTATATGCAGATGCGCTAATTACAATAAATAGTAACTAGAAAATAGTTCTAGATATAATCGATAAGTTTAATCGATAGGTTTAAGATATTCTTTTTGTTTGTTTTTTTTTTCTACCTAGTTCATGTAAGAAAGTGCAATAAAACTTATTCAGCTTTGAACGGTGTGATAGATTTATCCGAAGAATAAACTAATATTTATTGTGTCTTACCTCTAAATAGAGAAATGTCAAATATGTTTCAATTAACTTCATAAATTAAAAGGTACGACGTTAGACAGACTTCTGCTTAACATTCATCATACAATATATAATTGAGGAGCTTTCTAAAAAGGGATCTATAAGTTTCTTTCTTTCTCTCTTTGTCTCTCTCTCTCTCTGTAAATTTTTATTCATTTTGTAAATATAGAAAGGACAAAGTTTTCTGGAAGCCATGGTAATTATCGTTTCAAACGTAGCTAATATGAGAAAACTCGGGTAAAACTTCTAGCATCATTTATTGGTTGGACGCTAGTTATTAGGCTGTGGATTCTTGTGCATTAATGGGAAATTTAAAAAATGCTTAAGATGCACATAATATATGTTATTATACGATATAGAACAGCCAAAGTATAATAATACTGATGATATTTAGATGAATCAAATCTCTGTCTAGATCCTATTTCTTTAGCTATATTTTTAAAAGTATGAATTTGCATAAATACCCACAGCTTACTAATTACATACGCGAATAATGAAATCGTGAAATTTAGGAAAATGTATATTTGACAAATGTAGCTACTTTGAAGGCTGAAATATTTCGACAGGATCAAATCGGACCGTGGTTTACGATATTCTCTACTCTAAATAGCTTGCTGAACCCAACGTGTCGTGGCAAACCATAAAATTGATCAATTTCACCATAGAACACCCTATACGTTCTTAAGAAATAATTCTCAAAAAACTGCGACAGACCTGGTGACGTCTTCGAAGCTTCGTCGACTTTCCTCAAGAGCCAGAGCTATTTCTTTGGCTTTCGATTGAGTGGCTTCCAACGACGACAGAAGTCCGCCCTGGGATCCTTCAGATTCTTGAAGAAGATCTTGACCTCTTGCGGTAGCCAGCTGCGCCAACAGATCTAATCTCGCGGTGTCCCGTTCCCCTGATAATTTTTCCTCGCGTTCCAGCGCTTCCTTTCGCTGCGTCGCCAGTTCCGGAGTCTCCTTCAACAGAACCTGACCAACCCGGCTAAGGTAATTAATCTTTTGCACCAATATTTTACTTTCCACGGATTTTCAACGATCATCGAACAAGTTTTCCAATTTCGTTATGGAGCCACTCGAAGCGAGTTATCGTCTGAACAAACTTTTTTCAATTTTTTCGAATGGATGAAAGAGAGCAGACATTCTCTTTGACGAGAGTGAACAGAATAGGGATGCTGCTTTCTGAGCAACGTAGTCACGGAAAATGTACTTCGTAATTGGAATAATTTTTTAATTCTGCAGTTACGATAATACGATGCCATATCGAATCTTCGAACTCGTAACGTTAAATTAAGCGGAATGCCATGTTAGAAAACGATCGAATATAAATCGGTGCATCGTCATCTTCCTCACCTTTTCGACGAACCTCTCCGCCAGACTTTTGGTACCAGCTCCAAGAGCGATCTTAAACAAGACCGCGTCGACTTCTTTTGGAAAACCATCCAATTTATCTCGTCTGGTAGCCAGGAAAAGTTTGAAGCCTTGAGGTGCTGGTAATGTTCTTTCACCAAGCTTCAGAGGACGTCTACGTAGCAGTGGCAAGAGGATCGATGGAAATTCGACGAGTTCTTCCACCAGTAATGGTTTGCCAAATCTTACGGCCAACTCTAGTGTAGTAAAAAACTTAGCATCTTCTGGTTTCGTTATCTCTATTCTTGAACCAACGTTGTTTTTCAGCCACGAAACCGCGACACCGGATGGATCTATAAATATGGGAACCAAAGGACCTCTGAGGGCACAGGATGCACCAACCAGACTTCCAGTGTCCACGGGTAAACCTTGAGCTCGCCACAGTAGCCTTTCTCTTTCGGTGATTAGGAGATCGATGGCTGATTTCTTCCACTTGTCATCTTTTCCAGGATTCTGTACTCAAATATATTTTATTAAGTTCGATAGGGTTTAGCATTGATTATTCTGACTCTGGAAATTGGTATTTTGTTGTGCCGATTAATTTTACTATTATTTTTACAAAAGTTGGAAAAGGAGATATTGTTATATTTGGTTCGAATTTTGGAATTTTTAACTATTTAAGCAACCTTTTGGTATTACAGATATCATTTGAATTTTGAATTCTATTCATCCTGATTGTTTAATCGATTTTATGTTAACAGAAATATTATTCGCTTCGATGCCTAAAATTTCTAATTATTTGGTCAACGTCTAATTATTCAGAAACTGAAAATTAGCTTCAAGTACTTTCAACTGCTAAAAATTCCTAGATTACTCTTAAGCGCCGCTCTTCTTCTGTAAATTCGCGAGACAAATTATTGTACTTACTTCATAAACAAGTAAGGATGCGACATTAGCAGCCTCGACGTCCAACTTCTCTTTCCTGCCGGTTAATTCTTCTAATTGTGCTTGCCAATCACGATGTTCCGTGTCCAATTTTTGAAGTAGCGCTCTAGCTGTTGCTAGTCTTGCCTCTGTTGTCTCGGCACGTAGTTGAAGCGCAGCGGCACCCCTTGAATGTTCCGCGAGTTCCTCTTGAAGCTGTGCTACACGACTTTCCACAGTGTTAAGTCCAGCTGCTAGCTTGCCAATCTGAGCCTCAGCCGCTGACAAACGTCTGAAATGAATTATGTATAATTTATATATTAACCACATCGCCGTAAATTCCAGTAAATTTTTATTCATAAAATTATCGATGCCAAACAAAATATTTTTTTTATCTGTTATTAAAACTTTTACAGAAACTTATTGCTATGAAAAGAAATTCTGAAATGTTATCTCTAAATTTTCTAAAATCTCTAAATAAAAATTCTGAAAATGAAAAGAAATGTTATCTCTAAATTTCTACTAAATTTAGAGATTTTATTAACAGATAAGATTGATTTCCATAAAATTGTATTGCCATGAAAGAATCAGTTTTCAAAATAAAATAAAAATAAAATTCTATGCGTGGAACTTTCAACAATAAACAGTATAATGTTCGGTTATATTTTATACTGTTTTTCACTGTATAGTTTTCTCATATTATAATTTTTTAATATTCCATATAATTTTTTTTAATTTCTGACCGCTGTGTGTTCTGAGTGTTTCAGAGCGAATGTTGTTACATTTTATACTTATCGTTCCCTGTGTTTTACTATAATGGCTCGGATATAAAATGAATACGTCGAAATATAAACCCACTGGGTCAATTGTCGTTGTTCCCTTTCGAGAGGCGCGACTTGCTGAAGAATCTGACCATATTGGAGGTTGGCGAGTACCCAGGCAGCCAAAGGTGCTGCAGCTACCGAGGCTCGTTTTGCGGTTTTCTCCTCGAAACTTTCCGGCCGCTCCTTGACCAACTTGGCAACCGCCTCCAGACTCGATGGTGTGCTTCTTCTCGCGTCCCACGTTCTAAATCGAACAAAGACGTTATCACGTTTTTCAAACTCGCCTGAATGGCCTCTGATGATACAGACGATGAGAGGGGAATCTTGTTTGCGAATTGTCTGATCAATTTTGGCTGTTAGTTTACGTGGGTACTTTGCTTATAAGTATGAACAGAAATATCGTTCGTCATGTTGGCAGTGTGAACGCACCTGTTACGAGTTAGGCGATAAAGAAGGAGCAAATGTTTTAGTATGTACGTTACGAATCGATGACTGTTTATGAGATAAGATCAGGTGTTTGCTCGAATATACAGTGACGAGAAAATAAATAGTCTTTGTACCAGATTCAACTTAATTTTGTTTACGACTGAAGTATTAATATTTGAAATAAAAATGTAGAAGTTGTTCCATATCCACAGTGTTTCAAAATACAAGAAACCTATCTTTAAATCCCATATTACATGAAAAAACTGCTATTATACACTGAGTAGCGTTAAATTTCATGTCGCCACATAAAGTGCATTTTTTCTACAATAAATGGAAGTCGACGTAAATCGAGTTATGTCTTGTAACTTAACGAGCAAGCTGTGTAATCTATCGATTTAAATTTTTGCGATTTTTACCAAGCAACATTTTTATCGTCAGGACAAATGAAGTAAAGTCTGACGAGAATTAATAATTGTTAAAGAGCTTACCTTATTTCGTCCTTAATACCACGTTTTGCCAAGAAAGTCTTCATACTATTCCAAGAAGTGTCTTTTATGCCCATTAATCGAAGGACACCCTCGAGGACGTCTCTTACAGGCGCTGGAGGTGCTCTTAAAGAACGAACTTCCGCCAATGCATCAGCGCTGATACCAGCTACTGCTTGTGCCGCTTGTTCTACTAATGGCTCGACTTTTCCTAATTCGCCATCGATATTGGTCTATATATCAAATTCAATTTATTTATTTATTTTTTAACTTAGAAAATGATATACCTACACGCTTTCAAAAGCAATAGATTTAAATATAAGAAATTCTTTATTTGTACATTAAGAAGAGAAAAGGATATCTTTTGTTATTTCTATGGTATTTTTTATAGTGTCTAATTTTTTAACAATTTGGCGATGAATCGTGTGAATTATGTATAACGAAAATGTATTTACTTTAGCATCTTTGCAATATTAATGAAATAAACTAAAGCAAGTAAAGTTTGTTATCACCGACAAATGCTTCGGTTTAGTGAAGATTTTAGAAAACAAAGCGCGTAGTATAAATAAAAATATGACGTGCTGTATGTAAACATTTCTTGACAATTGTACAATATTTACCTTCCTGCGAGCTAATTCTGCACTTTCTCGTTCAGTTTCAGCCTTCAAGTTGGCCATTTCTCCTCTTTGACCTGTGGCACCTCTCATCGTCGCCGTGATTTGTTCGAGAGCTGCATTGGCACGCCCTTGTTCCGCCTAGGAAATTAAGAATTATCGTAATTAGCGCGAGAAAACATAATGTGTTCCTATTAATTAACTAAAGATTAATATGCCAACGTCGCTTATATCAACAAAGTAATATCGTATCGCAGTAAACTCGATAGAAACTAACGAACAGGACGTAATACAATTTCGTAGCAACGTGCGAAAGCGTAACGCATCTCTTTATGTATTTAACCAAAAATCGTTAATAATTATCTCGGCATCGTTTATACCCTCAAGTGGCATCATCATAGTGAACTCGATGGAAATTAGCAAGGTTAATGTATACCTCCAGCTCCTGACGCTGTTTCGAAACTTCGTCCTCCAGTTTAGCCACTTGCGCCCCGGCTTCCTTCAACTTTCCTACACCAGCTTCGAGACTGTTTAATTTCTGCTCCACTTCCTCGCTCCAAGTTGCTTGCAGATGTTTCCAGGTGTGTAGTAAAGCAAAGAACCGAGCAGGAGCTTGCTGCTGTCGCGGAGCTTCAAGATGAGCCTTTACCACCTCTTTGATACCAGGCAACGTCTCCTCCGGATCTTCGGCTTCGATACCGTTTTGTTGATAGGCTATTTCGGTTAAAGCACCTTCCCAGGACCACCATTCGCTACCAACTCCAGGACCAATCAATGCGCAATGTCTAAGGAGACCCGAATGCGACAACCAAGGCGAACGAAGCTCTCCACTGTCCAAGATTATGGTTACTCGAAGATAATTTCGCAAACCTACAAAATTTTATAGTAACAGAAGTATATGGTGAGGCTAATTGAATTTTGTGTCGAGTTCGGAGTGTTTGGAATGAAACAGTAGGCGCTAAGATTGTACAGATGAGAACAGAGTTACGATCGAAGACAAAACTGTCTGTTGGAACGTAGAAACAAACGAGCAACGTATTGTGTATTATTAAATATATTTAAGTATTTGTAATTGTATACTGTACATAAATAGTTAAATATACTATACACAATGGCAAGTACCATAAGTAAATGTTTTGTTTATGTACATTTATTAGCGTAAGTGTCTTGTCGAAGTAATTTTTTGTCATGTTACGTACGATGATAAAGATATTGCTCCAACATGCCCGAAAAATCTTCTCTTCTTGCCACGTCAGCCAACGGCGCTATTAACCCGTCGAGTTCCTCCACTGTAAATAATCCTGGGAGCTCACCTCTCGACACTATTGCACTAGCCAAAACAGCCAACCCAGCTTCTCTCATATGATGCTCTTCTAGCAAAAGCAGAGTCGGATCACCATCGATTCCAGCAGCTTGAACCGCCGTTTTCACCGACGCTCTGCCACGGCCTGGAACATCCAATTTTTATACGATTTTCAAGTAGCTACACACGATGTACAGCAGATAGCGTATAAGCGGAGAAATCATTATCAGACTACGGATTTTTGTGCATTTATGGCATATCGAAAGATGTCAAAGTGCATAAAATGCGGATAACACAAAAGTTTTTAAAATATTTATGAAACCACAATGCCAGAACATCCTACTCAGGTTCTATATTTTTTCTTTTTTTGTAACATTCATAAAAATATGAATTTGTAAAATAATGTACGTCTAATAACGAAACTTTACAGTTTCAGACTTCAAGTAGAATAAATATCGAATTATGCCTTTTTTTCAGCGCCCTGACAAATAATTTATCCCATAACATTCTACTCTTATATATGAATTTTATCTTCGTACATAAATTTCCCATAAACATAGAAATTACTTATACAGTACCAGGTCCCGAGTTTATTAGTCGAAGAGAAGAGTACGTGGCAGCGAGTCTCACCGCCGATTTTCTTCCAGCTCCGGGTCGTCCAATCAAAATTACACCCCTTAAACTTGTACCAAAAGCCCAACTTAAACCTGAAAAAGATATAAACCGGAAATTCTAAGTTTTGCCATCGTAATATAACAATAAAAAACAAAATCGTGATTATTCAATCACTATTCGTGATTATTATACAGAAGAATATTTCTTCTACAATATTCCTCATTAATACGTAACATATATATTTACAAAATTAATTTATACAATTTGATAGAATATATATTTTAATAAGCAGAAATTCTGCATGGATATTAAATTCTATTAAATTTGCTACTATATCAACGAAGCGAAGTTATTTTCTAAGATTTGCTAAAACTGATAAAATTTATAATCTTATTTTATCAGACTTGATAGAAGATCTACATTTAAATACAATCAAATTTTATATAGATAATAAATTTTATTAAATTCATTAGTATTATAGATATTATACTGTAACAAACATATGTCTAGTTTAATTTATCACGTGTGAAATACAAACAGAAAGAGAGAGAGAGAGAGAGAAAGAAGAGACAAAGATGAGAAGCAATATTCCTTCTAATTTATCGAGATCATAAGATCATTATGAATAAATTAGCAATTTATCAATAATCATAAACCGATTGCGATTGAAAGATGCGGCTAACAACGATCTCTCTAGCGCTATCTCGTTAAACTTACAAAGTGTACAGGTATGGAGCAAATGATCGGTGGAATAAGCTCGTTGGGAAATAGCGTAATATTAAGTTAATTTAATGTGCTTACCGGCTACCGTGTGCAACAGGTGAGACGAAATCGATGCCTGTACCGGATCGCCTTCCCTCGCGCATCTCGCTGCTGCGTTAATTATCTCCTTCCGCCATTGTTCCTCATCCAACGACAGCAAACCATTGTTTCCGTGTTTCCATATGTACACGTCGCTTCCGGGCGCCAGCGACTTCGAGCTCTTCGAGTGGATCACAGATTCCAAACGAGCCTGATCTCTGGATGTTAATCTGGCACGATCGAAAACACGAAGATATAAAATATAGACAATCGAAGCACTTGTCGTGCTTAGAAATCTTACTCTACTGGTGACAGAGAAATTGTCAGTTTGCGAAGTAAACTTCTTCGTAAGCTTCGAATTTACGGACATTTAAGTTAAAAATTTGCGATAGGGAAAAGTGCTGTTTCAAAGGTATAAAATCGTGAACGTGAAAGTACGTATTCGAGCTTGGAAATTTAAGGCGGAATATCCATTTCGTTGGAACTTCAGCTGCGAAAGTGCTCTTGCCTGGGATAAAATAGGCGTTTTCCAACATCCAACAAATGACGCGTGATATTCGACTCGCCCTTCGGAGAGGGATAGTACTTCAAGCTGTCCGCCCATAAGATCAAATCTTTGGGAGTCCAATCGGTCGTCGAGCCGTGAGAAGATTTGATCGATCGAAAAGCATCCAACATGACGGGCACCGTTTCAGCGATCCAAGATTCAATCATAACTTGATCTCCTTTCAAAGAGTCTCTCAGGTGCAACTCCAAGATGACTACGATATCTCTCGGGCTTGGATATCTATCTCACAAAACGAACAAATTCTTGTGGCTCAAGTTGCTATATGCATTGAATATAAATACAAAGATATAGAAAATTAATTGTCGAAATTCAGATAGGCTGCAATGTTACGAAATTGGTTGGAATATATTTTTTGAAACAATGAATTTTTATAGTTGAGATGTTTCGTGAAAGAAGAATGTCTTTAAGATAAAATGATGAATTCGATAAATTACGAGGGTTTTAGGCCTGGCTTTTTAAATACTCGAAAAACTTAGGAAATTGATTAAATTATTTTTTGGCACGGATACTCACGGCAGATAATGAGTGGACAAAAGAGCTTCTAGTCTTGGATGCAATCTTGTGGTTGCGTCCGCTGTGCATATGATCGTTAGTGGAACTCTTGCAAATTCCAGATCTTCTTCGTGAAATCCTCCTTCTTGAATTAATTCCCGAACTAATTCCTGAATAAATTACACTCTTATACTCTACATTACATTCGAACGTTTTGTAAAAACGGACGAGCGAAATAAAGAAATACGACCAGATTACGCTACCTGTAAATCTTTAGACGCGAGTTGCAAATCTTCTAAAATCAAAACAACTCTGGATCCGCTTCTAGGTTTGTACGTTCTTCCGTGTGAAGAGGAATTTAACTGAACGCAACTTCGTTTTAGTTTCATCACCAGATCCTGAGGTCCATAGAGAGAGGAACCTTTTATCAAAGTCGACTGCTCGATGTTTCGTATGGAAGAAAGTACGACAGATATCAGGGCACTCTTTCCACAACCCACTGGACCTCTTATCATCACCGGTTGGTTATTTTTGATCAATGGTAAAACAAACGATAAGGCTTCCTTCATTCCACCTGAATTATGCATAAGCGACAATCCGTAACTAAGAAATTTATCAGCGCATTATAGATTAAACTATAAGTAAAACTATTTTCAAAAACTATCACTTTATCTTATTCGTATTATCTGTAATAATATATTATATTTATTATACCACTTAGAGCAATAACATAAATTTTTTAATTCGATAGATTTGTTCAGCAGCTACGTTTGTTTCAAATTAAGTAGAGCTTAATCGAAGTACCTGACAGTGAGACAGGACCATCGTCAGTGTCTGCAGATTCGTGAGAATCCCCAATAACTTCCAATCTATCTGTGTCTTGATTATATAATACAGAACATGGTTTCTGCGGATCTGGACACCTAAAATTCCACACAGTACATATCAATTTTGAACTGTATTTTTCACGAAGAAAGAAGATAAAGTTTGTCCTTATACGCAATATTATCTCAGTTTTCAAATAATTCTACTCTCAATGAAATTAAACGGTATTTACATTTATTAATCAAGGTAAATATCAAGCAAGAGATATTCTGTAAAAATGTCTGGCCTCAAAATACCGTAAGAAATCTGCAATTAATTCTTCCTTCATTTTCGTTTTCTCTCTGTTTACAAAATGTCGAGTAAATGTAAAATACAATTTTTGTTACGGTCATCAAAGGAATTAAATCTACTTTTTAATTTTTTTTTTTTTTTTTTGTTAATTTTTGAACGTGTAAGATATCGTATCAAAATTCGAGCTTCCGATGAAATTTTCTTCCAAAAGAGGAGAGTTTGGACCATTTTGTAACATGTCTCTTTACGTTAAAATATCATCTGAAGAAACCTAAACACTTTATCTTATAATCGTCTATGAATCACTAAACTTTGTCTGTTGTTAAACGCCTCAAATTGGTGTATAATTCTAGCAATAAAATTAGAAGTCTTCCTACCAGCAGTCAGTAAGTTGATAAATCAACCGCGCCAATTCGTCTTTAGTGCTTTCATTTCCTATTTGACTGCATAAAGATGCGAGTAGAGCGTAAGAAGCGGAAGTACGAGTATGACAGCTCTTCAAATGGCAAAACGTCGTGTCCATTAAGCCCGATGCCGAGGAAACGTCCGCGTTGATCTTCAAACACTCGTCGACGCACGAACAAAGATGGGAAATCGCGAGTTCCTTCGCGGCCTCCGGAAGTGCATTCAGTCGCCACGACACCAGCAAAGAGCTGGCACTCGTCGAGCCCAAGTGGACTACGCCTAATCGCGACACAGTCGCAGGACTTGCGCCGGCAAGTTTGTGAGTTTCGAAAATGAATCTGTTTCAGAAAATTGTGCGAATGAATATTTTAAAGCTATTGCTAATTTTTTAATTAATTACTTAATATCAAACGTGTATGTTACGATTTAAGGGTAACAACTGTCAACAGAATTAATATACGTCATTAAGGCGTATGTATAGTTTCAATAAAAAGTTCTACGTCCCTAGATTTCATCTCGTTCCTGTATAGAATATTAGAAAATGTTGTAATTTGATAAATGATAGTTATTTATACATTTTATAATCAATATTAAATTCGAAATATGTAACAACTTCGGAAAGTTTGACAGTCCGTGTTCCGTAAAGAACAATTTTAGATTTGTACGGGAATTTTTCAAATGAGCGAGTACGCGAGATATTAAATTGCTTAAATCGATTAATTGAATCGTTGTGTCATAGAATATTTGTAGCGTATACGAATGAAATTCGAAATCTCTAAAACACGAGTCATCAGATAATTTGGAAGAATAGAAATTTACTTTGTTCCAGAACCAAGCTTCAAACCCACGCCATTGGGCAAAGTCAGTAATCGATTGTCGTCTAAGGCAGAATTTAGAGCTTCTGCCCAATCTGGTTCTACGTCGCCGTTCAAAATAATCCAAGTTACGGAATCTCCAGCGGATACAACAACGTTGGATAACAAACCTTCCCTCCATTCCCTGAAATAATAACGAATTAAAGAGATAGCTGTATTTGTCGAGATTAATCTGTAAAAGAACGATATGATGTCATTTCTCATTAATTACACCCACAAATCGAAATATTTTCCGCATAGTTTTCTAATTAAATCTATCGAAAGAATTTGGTATCGTAAATCCTCCAAAATTTTATCTGAGAATGTATAATTTTTATAATAAGTTGTAATTTCATTTCTTTTGCATTGAAGTATATTAATACAAATTACTATAGAAATATATAAATAAAATTATTGTATATTTATGTAATAAATCACTATATTATATACAGTAATTATATATGTATATAACAAATTTGAAAGAGTTAAATTTTCAAATTAGATTAGGTACTATCGTAATCTGGATTTTGTATTTTCTAATCGTTCAAGATAGTACCTGGTTTGTGGGTCGACGCGACCCAAAAGTCTCGATTTCGGCATCGCGCCAGGAAATACGTGAAACTGAACGATAGTTTCACCGATTTTCGTTAGTGCATCGCATAGAAGTTTCCTGATGGTAGTTTTACCGCACCCTGGTGGTCCAACAATCGCCACACCCGTTCTGCTTTTCAGCTGGTCGTACAATTGAACACATCTATTTGCCATTTCCTTGCTTAGTTCCTGTTCGGCGCAAAGTTCGAGCAAAGCATTCTGCAGATCTTGTCTTTCGATCAACGTGGACGACGATGGACTTACTCTTGGGAAAACATCGTCTAGTAGAGAGAGGAATCGTGGAGTGTCCTCTTCCGTTAACTTTGGTAACATTGAGGCCCTAATTGCAGCCACTAATCTGTCATATAGAAGGCGACGAAGCTTTTGTATTTGTACATTAACATTTTTAATAATATTTGCGATTGATTATATTATTCGTAAAACTACTCAAACGTGACGAGAAATCACATAATTGATAGAAAACCAAGTTTGAATCTATAGGATACAGCGTTCTTTGTATTATGAGGAGAATTTGCAATTTGTATGGGACGAATCAAATTTGCATATGACGAACAACTATTGACTCATTCTAATGAATTGAATTGATTATTTCTTGAAGTTTTCAGTTTAAACAAGCTTCGATATAGGTTTAGAGTTAGCCATTATTAGTAGAATATAAAGTTCAACCTAAACATCAGTATGAGACAAATGATACAAAATTTGATTACTTTGGAATTTTATTAAATTTGAAATTCTTAGAATAAGTCCAATAACGTAGCCAGTCTGAGTTTTTTGCACTATGTAGGAAGATCTTTAATTCGCGTTAAGTATTTGTATACCCATTTTTAGTCATAAAAGAATTAAAAATAATTCTTAAATATTAATTCACATGTAATTTTATCAACACTATGGAGTGTCCTCGTTACGCACGTACGTGTGTAATGATTTTGAAAATTGCAACGTGGAATAAATTAAAGAATAAACGAGATAAATGAGACTTCGAACCTGCTGGTCTCATCCAAGTCAGTTTTCGTAGGAATAGCGTCGAGTACGGATCTAAGCGCCCTAAGACCCCAATCATAATGTGGCTGATTGGAAAGCAGTATCTCCGCGATATCGAGCATTTCCACGAGTTGCTTGGCGAGTGTCGAGGCATCCAAGAATCCGGCACATTCGAGCAATGCTTTCACAATGTCAGACCTGTCCGGGTGTGCCATTCCGATCGGTCTGAACAGTCGCGCCAGAGAATCCGGAAGCTTACGACGTCCGCCGTATTCAGAGCCAGCCGGGTTCATCGTGATGAACACGCAACAGTGTCGATCCAGATTCACTTTCTGATCGCCTAACAGAACTTGAGACGAACCGTCACGAACTGCTTCCTGAAGGGGTCTAACGAGCATAGCTACAGCGCTTAGCGTTTCCTCCTCGAGGCGATTGAACTCGTCGAAACAACCCCATGCGCCGGCTTGAGCCAAACCCCCTAGAATACGTCGCATACTTCCGGCGTCCATTCCTGATGGTGGAATATACGAATGAGCGAAGCAGTAATAAATTATGCGAAGTTAGCGTTTACGTTGAATCGTAAACGAAGCGTTAAATGTACGCGAGAAGCTTGTATAAATTTTCTATAAATGTTTCATAAATATCTTACGAATAGTTTGTAACATCTTTAGACACATTTTCTGAACTTCTCGCAAGTATCTTCTGAATATTTTATACATAACGAAGAAATTTTGAGGATAACGAAGGTTGTTAAAAGTCTTACTCAACTGTCTAATAAATGCGTGGAAATTAATTTTGTAACGGTGGATAAAATTACAAAAGTGGTTACTCAACGCATTGTGGTCATACAGGCAGGTGTTGAACCGCGAAAAGGAATTGCTAGCTCGTAAACGTCGAAATATTATTACCTTCGTCGCAATTGAAAACTAAAACAAGCCTTCCAAGAATAGAGCCGAGTGCTTTCACGCTTTCAGTTTTTCCGGTTCCAGCTGGCCCGGTGGGGCTGCCGCCCAGACCAAGTTTCATCGCCTGAGTAAGAGCCAAGAAACACCTTTCGGTTAATGGCGTTTGAACTAATCCTACCGCCGCTCCTTGATATTCGAAACGGTATGGAAATTCTGCACCGGCACACCGTACAACTGCTCCCTTATTCTACAATTAATATATTACAGCTGAAAATTGTGTTTCATCGAGATCCAATCTTCCTAGCCAATATCAGTTCTCGCGAAGCACATTTCGCCGGCATTAGTTTTCTCGAATTAATTCCAGAATTAATTGGAAGCTGTTGATTGAAAATAATTGTCATTGTGAAAAGTATGGAAGTTTTTTTTTTTAAGACAATCGTCTATTTTTTGGCTATTTAAAGTTAATATCGAAAATATATCGGGAGCTTGAACTTGAAATTGCATTTGCTTTTTCAAAATCACACATAGTAACGTATGTAAGACAAAATTTTCAGAATTTCAGTCGATCATATTTCTGAACTTCCGCAAGTATAGTTCTTTTATTTTCACAATCAACGAACTTGTAATTTCATTGTCTCGAGACACGTTTTAGAGTATATGGAATTTTTCTCAACATAAGACGTCATTTTCTTAGTATCTGAAGTTAATTCAAGGAAAAGCAGGGTAGTCATGAAATAAAGTAAAAATCTTACGGTCCTATAACTTCTTAGTTGTCTCTGCCAGGTCCAAACGGTGCTTTCTTCCCGTTGTGTGACGTTTAACAGATTTCTAGCTATCTCCAGATGGTGAACGGTATCAAGCAGAAGCCCGCGTGCTTTTAATGCTGTTAATTTATCACCAGCATCTTCTAAGCCTCTGTATCTCGCTCTTTGTGTCTCCAGATATTCGACAAGCTTCTTTAAAGCTGAACCACCTTCCTTCAAGGCGCTTTCGCATCGTTCCGTGAAACGAATTTTTTCTGATAGCAGTAACACCTTAATACGTATGAAAGATAATTATTAATAATACCAAAGGCAAGTCTAAGAGCTTTGGATCTTTCCCAATAATCTTTATCCTTTTATATATTTTTTCTTCGATCGTTAAACATTTTTCTATTTGATATTATATGTAAATTTTCTACTAATAAGAAGCTTCAAATTAAATTAAAAGATCGCACGATAACAGTCCCAATTTATTATTCAATTTTGTTGAAATTAATATAGACTTATTATTTAGTATTTAGTTTAATTGTTTGTCCAATGGATTATTATTTTTTTGTTACGAAACTAACAAAATTAATTATATAATATCTTTGTATTAGGTTTTGTTTAAAGAAATAATTGCAAGTTTACGTAAAAAATATTCAAACATTTGTAACAATATTTTTATAATCTATTTAGCGTTATTTTTTACTGTATATAGATGGATAAAAAGTTAATTGATTTTACTTGAGTTGGATAGGATGATGGATCAGGCGTAGCATCTACCAAACATTTTTCCAAACTTTGTCGGAGTGCATTTTTCATTTCTTCCTCGAGGTTACTCAACCAGCGTGGTAATGGGTCCTGAAGATCGACAGGCTTAGGTAACTGCAATATTTCACCTTCTGGCGATACAACAGCCGTCAGTCCATTATCGTCTTTTATTATCGAACCAACCCCTTGGTATAGTTTCGATAGGTGAGCTTCCAGGCCCCGTCCACTGGCTGACACTAATTCAAGAAGGTCTTCGTCGCTTAAAAAGTATAGCCGTGGATAAGACGAACGCTTCTCCTTTAAAAAAGGCGATATGAAGTTTCAAATATAATCATGATATACCGCACTCTAAGAAAATAATAGCTAAACAGAATTACTGTACAAAAATAATGGTAAATTCCAAATAATAAAAATAGATATCTGTTATACCTCCAAATATTCGTCGAGGCTTTTCTGACACCTGTCAAGTAAATCTTTCAGATTCGTGAAAGCTGAAAGTGGAAGTCTTCTCAAAGATGACACTCTCGGATCACGAGACACTTCGCCCAGAAGATACCTAAATATTTATTTCATATACCATAAAACACCTAACCTGATTAATAATTTCCAATGTAATTAAGATAAATAATATAAGACATAAAACATAAAGGAGCAACGTATAAAAGAAGTTTTAATTAAAAATATTTAGTAGAATCTTTCGTGTCAAATTTACCAATGTACTTTAGTCGTCAAATATTAATTACCTGAATTCTTTATTAGCCCTGGACCATCTACCGGTATCATTTGGGGCTGCACCACCTTCGTAGACTGGTTCTAAGTAAACCCACTTCCTCTGTATGGTACTCAAGACCTTTATTCGTTCTTCCACTTCGGACAATCCGGCTTCGCACCTTGCAACTCTGGCTGCGAACCTTTCGTAACCTGACGCGCCTTTTGCACCCTCCAACAGGAGCCTTAATTCACCTTTTAATCAACGGATAAATTTCATTATTATTCAGAAGGAAATTCGGTGCTTTAATTAATTGTTTTCGTTAATCAGCCATTCACCTGCTCGAGCTAACAAACTGCCGTATTCTTCAACAAGAACGATACCAGCGTTTCTACTGTCCTTCGATTCTTGAAGTTGCAGATGAGCTGACGCTTCCCAAGATTCCAGTTCCATTAAGCCTTGTCGAATTCCGCTTTCTGCCGCAGCTCTCTTTGTTATTTCCTTTAAAAAATCAGACATTAAAATATATAATAGACGCGGCAAACCTTCTTAACAATCGAATCTTTCTATTTTCTAATCCCTTGACTGCCACTCGAGAGCAAAGTATTTTCTGTCTATAGTCCGATGACACAGCTATAGTTGTCACAAATACAGAGCATGATACATTAAATGCAACTATAGAATCAACGTAGGTCCCTTTTAAATCATTTATAGTACAAAAAGAATGTTCAAGGAACTGTCAGCCACTTTTAATTTCAATAACACAAACAATGTTATGTGATATGATAAAATATAATTATTACTTTTTAGAATAATAATTTGCTAAATTATATATAATATAACAAGATTCGCTTCTTAGTTTTAATAAATCCTGGTAACTTTTATAAAAACAGCATTACCAGCAGTCGAAGAATTGAAATTATAAAATTATACATCTGACTTATCACCTTTATTTTATCAACATTGTCCCTAATGTTGTCCGCAGAACGAAACAGATGACCCAACGTGATATCCCTCACGCTTTTAACATTTTTTAACTCCAAGAGTGACATCAATTCTCCCCAATGTTCCTCTGCGATCTCGTCACCACGAAGAAGCTGTAACCATTCGATGGTCCCTCTCACCTCGCGAACCTTCTTCCCAACAAACGTGTCCATTTCTAAACTATCTTTCTGGTCCATCGATTGTTCTTTCAGTCGATCCTTTAACTGAACTTTTATTCTACTTTCCCACGAATCGAGCCAGTCATGAAGTCTAGGTAGTCTTCTTCTAGCCACGGTCCACTCTTCATCCTCTTGATTCTTTAATTCTTCCAGAAACTCAGCTTGGAATCGACAATTAGATTCCTCTACCTCCATCTGCAATTCCAATGTTCTCATATTCTCATCGTTGTCTTCTAGAACGTCATCGACATTCAGTTCGATCTTCCGACAATCGTTTGTCAAAATTTCTAATTGCTCCTTCAAGTATGTCCATCTTTCTTTCATGGAGATAATCCAGTCTAAAGTGAGGATTTCCGGTTTCGAGGACCATTTCGCTTGCCATCTTTCGATCTCGTCTCGCAGAGCTATCGCTCTGTGGCGAAGATTCACCCTTGCATCCTCGAGTTCACGATCTATTACAGCCTTGTGACGCTCCAATCGATCGGCTAGGTCTTGCCAAGCTGTGTACGCTGCGCTGACACCTGTTTTGATGAATTTTTCAAATAATTTCATTCGACAGTTTATTTTTTTTTTTTTGTAGGTTAATTAAATTTTTAAAAAAGCTTGAGAATTTAAAAATTATAAAATTGAATAATTTCAGTTATTAATGACGGTGTTGGTGTTATTCATAAATGTATGTGAGCTTGAATTATTATAAAAGACACTGCGATTACGTGGATGTAAGCTGAAGTTAGCAAACTACATCGAACAAGTTATATTACAGCTTGTTATACTTCAAAACATGTTCGATAACTGATTGACATTTTTATGCATAATATATGTAGGATATATAGGAAAGTAATTTTCTGTTGACTTCGTCTTTTTCTATTTTAAGTCCGCGGGCAATTTCAATTTTTTAATAGAAATATCTAGCAAAGTCCTCTCTTACACGCGAGGGCATCAGGTATTTGCATAAAGAATCCTTTCTTATGCTTCCCTCTCTGAGAACAAAATTACTTGTTCCTATTTTATTTTCGCTTCCTGTCTACCTGAATACTGAATCCTACTACGTTATGTATATATTATGATCAATAGAAATACAAATGCGATTTGATATGTGAAAGAGGATAAGCTCTTACGTCTTCAAAATTATTTCCTACGGGCAATCGAATCGACGCTATGAGTACGTATGGAAACATCATGGAACAAGGAAATATTCTTTGACATCATATAGCAACAATATTACCTTTCAGATAATACTTACGTAATTTTAAAAATTGTTTAGAATCATTTATAATTCTTACTTAAAATAATACACTGCTTAAGGCAACTGATGAATCGTTTCGACTTCTATACGCTCTTCGTCTACCTATACATTTCTTTAATTATCCCTTTATAATTAATATTCATTGCACGATGACATATTAAACTTCTAGAACTTCTTCGTTTCTAGAAGTTTAATCGTTGATTAGTGCAACAAAATCGTTCATGGTGGCAACATTCGAACTATTTCCAGCAATATACATATACTTAAATTAAACTTGGCTGGATAAGTTAATAATGATGTAAAAATTATGTTAGTCATAGCACTTTTTTCCTTACATTCAGTTGGTTTCACAATTAAATTTATGCTATATCGTATTTTATTATTTTGACTGCAATCATATTGTCATTTACCTGGCAGCTCCGAAG
Source organism: Bombus terrestris (assembly GCF_910591885.1). NCBI lineage: Eukaryota > Metazoa > Arthropoda > Insecta > Hymenoptera > Apidae > Bombus > Bombus terrestris. The sequence continues at coordinate 5,580,593 of NC_063274.1, forward strand.
AGATTTAGCTTTATGATAATTTATTCTTTCAGAGCCATAGTTAATTAATTAGTGGAATAAGTAGTGTAATTACCTTCGAGCTTCTCGCTAGTCCAAGCAGCCAGCACTTTAGAGAGGCCAGTAATGGCTTCCACCTCTTCAGCCATACCGGAAGATTGCGCCTCGATTCGTGCATGAGCTTCGTAGGCCGATCCAACTTCCTCCACGTTTCGGGGTCTACGTTCGAGTTCCTTCGAGGCGGATGAAAGAAACTCCACGATGGCAACTAGTCTGGAAGAGGCTTCCACCCTTAAATCGGAACACAAACGTTCCCAATAACGACGAGAAGCTGATTCTAAGTCGTTTCTGGTTGTTGCCGTATCTACGCTGATACACCAGATCTTCACTTCGCTTCCGCGTAACCTTCCGACCTAATTTAATTATTAAACTGTAGCTAAGTAGTTCAATAAAAAACAATAGCGTAGTAAATTTCTGGTAATATCGTCTACCAACCTCTTGAGCCCATTGCTTGGCGTCTTTGAACGCTCTTGTCCATTCTTGCGGTGATCTTCCTTTCAGCCTTTTCATTAAAAGTTTGACTATTAAGTAGTTGTAAATATGAAAGTTTATTAAGTATAGAAGGATATGAAACATTAAATTCTGTTAACGTTTAGAATGCTAACTTTCTACACAGTGTATAGTATGAAAGTAATTTTAATTAAATCACAACTAATAATATTCTTATTACGTAGTATAAGATCTTGGATAAAGTAATTTATTAATGCATCAGTACTGAGGCCATCCTGTAAGTAATTAGATCGCCTGAACAGAATGAAATGAAAAAGAAAACTCGAAAAAGGTTACTACTGTGCTTTGTATGTCATCAAAGAAGCTGCGCCTTCTTCTACGAAAGCAGCGCATTAACTCGTTCTTAATTTCGCAAGAAGTACGTACCTTTCAGTAGCATCGATCCTCGCTGGCGCAGCCAGGTACAGCCATTTCGTTCGCAGCGTTTCCAGAGCGGAAAGAGCGATCTCAGCTTGCTTATAAACGCCGCCGTACAAATAACAGCTCCTTTGTATCAAAGCACCGAAATGCGCTTCAGTCGCGTCGCCAACACCTCTGAAATTCATGGGGATCGATAGGGATCGACGAATCGACGAGTACAACTTGGCACGGACCTCCTCGAGGGACGGTCGCCATTGCAGAGACCCGTCCCGGAACGTCAATTCCACTTTAACTTCTGGCAACTTTTTCAGCAACGACGGTAACGCTCCTCTGGCGCAGAGAAAAAGTTCTTGTTTTATTATTCTATTCCGTACACGGATTATCTATGAATATGAAAATTAAATAGACTGATAGGACTTGACTAAGATAGGAGTGGAAGGATTTTTGTTTCGATTTTATTTGACAAAGAAAGCTTCTTTTACGTATCTCCCGTTTATGAGGAAACAAAGAATAATGGAAAGTTTATATTTATATAGTTTAATTGCTGAGGATAAATCGAACGAATTATTCAAAGTTTCTAGTAGCTTCTAAAGCGATTCGGTACTAGCCCATTTGCTTAGAATTATTTGAAGTAACTTTTTAAAGTTTCAGTGTCGTTTAAGGTAGCTTAAAAATCGTGTGGAACTCTTTGAACATCACTAAATTTCAAATATTTTGGAAATGAAATTTTCAAAACGACCATGTATTTCGTTTCTTCTAACGAGATTTCCAATTACTGTAAAGCAATTACGATAGATTTGAACTTTCCACAGTTTACCTGTAAGCCACGCCTAATGCTTTGAGCAGTTGTCTATCCCAATGTAATTTCCATGCTTTCGTATTTCCGTATTCAGCTTCGACAGTATCGACGATCGTCCTCATGTTCATCAATGCGTCTTTCCAAGCATTCTGATTTCCGATCATATTGACAGCGTCTCCTTTCAGTAAATTCGATACCAGGTCCCGTAACGAACTGTGCTTCGCAGCTAACTCCGAATTCTGTTGCGCAAACTTCCTCACCTTTCTCAATAAAAAGTAAAAAGCAAAGTACGTCGAATTAGTCGGTAATCAATTCTAATTAATTCATTGTCTACTTTTACGCTTCTTTACGGTATCTGTTACATGTATAAGCCAATCTTCAGTAAAATAGGTCGAAAGTACTAAAAATAAAATATAAATAATTTGTTTTATTTTTCCATTTTTCTCGTAAGAATATTCCAAGTGTTTCTTCTCTTTTAAGCCTTCAGGCTCTCAATTATTTAATTTATATTTCACTATTATATTCATCCTAGGTACGTTGTAAATGTTCATATGATACATATGCTATACATAAATATATTTTTGTAAAATAACATAAATGCATTGTAAACTGCAGATTAAATTAATCGCGAAGAAGATTGAAAAATTACCAATTCTTTCAATCTAGCGGTATAAGCATCAACAGCCTGAGGATCGGACCAAACTACACCAGATTGTTCTTGAACGGCTCGTGCCAATTCGAGCGCGGTCGTGAGCATTAAAGGTCTCTGAGACGGTACCATACGATCGCCAATTGTGTTGTGAAAGGTGGCGACCTGTTGTAGAGCTCTGGCACGTCCAGCTAAAGAACCTGCTCTTTCAACTAGCTCCCTCACTTCACGAGGAAGTTCGACGCCTTGACTCGAAAGTGCCCTAGCTTCTCTGATCAAAGTCATTAGCCTTGGATCGTACGTGACCCTCATCATACTGGTGCCAGTTAACTCCACCACCGCAGAGTCAGTGCCTAGCGTCAGTTCCTTTCTCGCGACAGCTTCTTTCGTTTCTTCGGTCTGACAAGCGAATTGTGTTTTATAGTAAGGCTGTAGAATAATATAAGACCTTAAAATGATACAATTACCCAAGTATCAACGAAGCTTTGTCTTTTCCTTTCAACGTCTCTCAGCGCTGTCGTTACTCTCAAAGAGATGTCTTCGTAACCAGGAAGATCCGTAAGCAATTCCTTTCCTAATTTATTTAAACTTTCCAATCTTAATTCCGCAGATCTGGCAGCTTGAACCTCTTGAAGTATTCTCGGACTATCCAACAAGTCTGCCGTATCCGGCCCGGCCAGGCAATTCTCTTTAGATCCGACGATCAATGACGAAGAAAATGAGAAGTTAAAACGTAAGAAGGTGGACAGAAGGTTATAATATTGTAATCGAAATCATTTTGAATTCATTGGAGTCTCGATTCCTTTTCTCCTTTAGAATTACCTGTAAGATCCCCGTAAGCTGAGAGCAAAGCCTCCCGTTCTCCGCGTAAAGCCCTTTTTAAACCATCTCTCTTCAATAGTTCGAAGTACCGTCGAAATTCAGCGAGTAGAGAGTTTGGAGTAGTAGCATCGGCAATTTGTGACTTTAGTTTCTGCGCTACTCTTTCTTCAGCGGGCACCAGCCCTTCTTCGATCTTCCTCTTGAGTCGGTTCCATTCAACACACTTGTCGTCGTCATCGAAGACCACTGATGAACGTATAATTAATTGTGTGTCATTGCGTAAAGATAATTGGATAAAATAATTAATATAAGAAGCACCCGCCGCTAGATAGATTTTTTTCGTATATTTGTTAAATTATTTGTATGTTTCTTAAAATTTTATCAAGCGTTACTTTCACCATAAATCATTCTTTATGTGTGTATTGTTTATCGTTTTAAATACTCTTTCGACTAGCTTTGTATTATGTTCTTTCTTGGTAATTTACCATACATAATTGTTCTATATTAAAAAGATACTATCGTCGTATCCCTTTATTAGAATAATCATTGTTTTGAATGTTTAATAAATATACATAATTCTACATATTTTTGTTAATATTACTGAGGCATAATTTATCGACTTCTGAGCTTGCTGTAACGATCACAAATTACGCAATAACACGTGTATCTTTTGCAATAATTAAATGTTAACAATGCAGGGATACCTTTAACATCATCGAAACAATGCATCAAAGCATCCGTGTCAAGTCCAGATCTCTCATTAGGAGTCAGCAGTCTGGTTAATTGCCTATACTGAGCACGTAGCTCCCCAATCTGCCTAAATACCAAGAAAATCGCCCATTGAATCCAGGTACAAAGCAGGAAGAGCAAATTAATAAGAGATACCTGAGCCGTTTGCCAATACGTGAACATCTTTCCGGGACGTAACTGTCACCCTTCCACGGATGAACTGAATGATGAGGCCAAAATAACGTAGTGAATTTCTCCACCATGTCTGTCCATTTCTCGCAAATTCCTGCACCACTTGATATCGCTTCAATTTTCACTCGATCGTCGTTAGTTCGAATCTAGTTTGAGAATGAACACGAGCAACTTCAGAAAATTTTAGAAAAATATATTAAATCCGTGGAATTCTCTTTCGTAAATACAATGCTAATTAAAAAACCGAATTCAATCAAGTAAACTGATTTTTGAAAGATACAAAAATGAAATGGATAAAGAAAGTAAACTAGTTCTTAGCAGTTTCATTTAAACGTAATTTATCATAGAATATTAGTTGGGATATTTTACCTCTCCGATTGTGTTTCTTACGAGAGATACCACTTCGTCTCCAATAACATCCACAAAAGATTTCATACGTTCCTCGGTGTATATTAGATCTCCTAACTTCCACAAGTCGTCGGTGTAGCCTGATACTGCTTCAACAGCGTCATCCACGCTAATTAGCCCATCTCTGTGTACGAAAAAGAGGAATATAGCAGATAAAATATACCAAAGTGAAAATAATTCAATCTCTAATTGCAGCACTGGAAATAAAAATTCAGAAGTTCTCCTATACGTGGCTGTTTAAAAGAACAAAGGATCCCAAATTGTATTAATTTTGTATTAAGACTATAACCTATATACTATATCATAGAAAAGAAAAAGAAACGAAACTTTTTATAATACCATTAGGTAAATTAATACGCTTAATTTCTTATCTCAAGTTTTATATGCCAATTGTAACAGGAGTAATGCTTTCACGCGCAATGTTCCAAAGATAGCTAGAAAACGTATCTCCATAAAATTTCTCACGATCCAACTACCGAAGAATTCACTGAAATGATCTCTTTTTACGACACCTAGCTACCGCTGCGCTCTCCAACTCGGCTCGGATGCTCCTCAAGGTTTTTACAGCCTCCGCGTAAATCGTTTTGTCGTGCGATCGTTTCGCGTCCTCCCATGTCTTTCTCCAATAATTCTCCTCCTCGACGACGGAAGTCGTTGCTGACGAGCCAAGAAGATTCTCCTCCAGCTTCTTCAAATAGGATGAATTGAGACCAGAAGACCGAAGTGTTGGCGCCCATACTTGACGGAGAGCTTCGAGCAACGTCGATCCTTTTCCACTGCCGGTCGTTGTAACTTGAACGAGGTCGTGGAAATTCCTTTCTGTCACCGATGCTTCTGTTAACTACATTAAGCTTTCATTCATCAGTTCGTTCGACTTTCTACTTTGGAACGTATTAAGCAGTTTAAGATCGTTGTTCTCTTAGACGCTATAATTTTATTTAAACGACTTCACGCCAATGACAATGCAATAATTGTGTCGTTCTTATTGAAATAATTTGATCGAAACGTCGTACGTGTCGATAACAGGGAATACGTTGATAAAAATGGAAGAACGAATGTTTAGAAAAAAATTCAAATGACGTGCATTTTTATCGTTTAATGACATGTAGCTAAATAAATGACAAATAATATTCTACAATTCTTCCGTAACGCGTTAAGTAATCACGCTTTTTCTACCTTCTGCTTTTATTTTTTATTTACCTTGAAGAAGACCAGAGTGTTCCTCCCAACGGGTAACTCGTTACTCAACTTCAACCGCAGTTCCTCGTCTTCCGCATCCGCCGGTTGTGCACAGAGAATTCTGCACGCGGCTCTGTCCAAGAAGTTGTCCAACACTGTTTGCTCGTCCGCGATCGTCTCGTCGTCTTTCAGGGGCACGCCGAAGAAGTGGCCTGCGGTGGACACTATCAACGATCTACGCTTGTCGAGCACCACCATTTTTTTTCGTAAACAGTAGAAATTTCGTGTATTCTTGCTGCGAACGTTGTCGTCACGGTACCATTACGAAGTTTGCACGAAACACCGACGAAGTGGCCGTCCTTGTCGCGTGGTGATCGTTCGAGTTGTCATGACGACTCCCGGTCAACACAAACTGGCTGTCATAGCTGCCACGTGCTGGCGCAGTACGCGCAGATCGTAGCTTTCGATTCTAGTTAATGGAAAAAATACCGGAGCTGATATTTTTATTGGACGTGGCGGATTTGGAATCGTTCAAAGGGTGAACAATTTCTTTATACATTTTTTTAAGTAAAACGATCCTACTTAGAAGTATACGGACGTTTATTGATTTGATACAGTGTCTGTTATAGACCTTTCCAAACGAAGAACAACGTTATTACACCATCATGATGGAAAGTTTCCAAAGTTCCAGAAATCCATCGAACAAGTATAGCGTGAACACTGTGTCTTATAGAATTTTTGCAAAAATCATATCAATGCATAGTTTACGATTAAATAGAATTATTACACCGTATATAACTGTGGTCAGAAGATTCTAGCTGCTACTGAAGATGACAATCATTGTGGTTGTCGTTACTATAAAAATAAAAATGTTTACTTAATAGTATCATCTAGGATGTATTGCTACCACGATCTTTACACGCAAAAGAAATGTTCATTCCTTTGCACGTACCACTGCTTCTCATACTAAAATAATTCTAATAATAAAATAAAAAATCGCTCGTCTCTCAGGTATTTTCGTCTATTTATTTACAGTTAGGTATATCTATCTTCGGAATCTTTGTAGATCGCATCGTATTCATAAACAAATCGTTGGAAAACGAAGCGAAAATCGTTTAATTAATAGCTGCGCTGCAACACTGGCGCGCGCAACTCTAATGAAGGCGCGAGGATTCACGCATGCACGAAGTTACCGGCATTGTTAACGTTATTACCGCCGAATATTTGCATAATCGGAGTATAGCTGGCATCCACGCTTCGAATAAGCAATCGGAGTACATTCCGATGAGCGTCGAGGCCGATTTATGCGCTCGCGTGCATACGTATGAACTGTCCATGCATACTTCCGCTCGCAGCAAATGACGTGTACGATTGGAGAAGAACCTCTTGGTCATACCACTTGTCAGAAATATAATTAATGAAACAACGGTTAACAGTGACACATACAGAGATCAACGGAACAGTATTGGTGATGGCTATTCTTTCTTGTAGAACCACTTTGTAAAAGAAAAAAGTAAACGATACGATTCTCTGTGTAATTTTCTTGTAAAATGTGATTTTTTAGCGCCAAATGCGACTATAATATTAATTTCAGCCTTCAAATGGTTATGTAAAATTTCTAATGATTCGACTTTCTAAATGGTCGTAATGCAAAAGTGGAATTTTTGTTTCTGTTTATTCTATTGGATTGGCAACTAAGTGACCGCGGATTTTGTTATTAGGTGATAATCATTAGGTGGCCAATCCAATAGATTAGTCTTCCTAATTTTGGTCTCATTTTTCGTATTCGTAGCACGCTAATGGAAATCTTATGTTTCGCTAGAAACTGTCCACGTTACTTTCGTTATTTACCTTTAACGTGCAACTATTTAACGATAGTGAATTGTAATGTATTTAAATTTTACACTCGAAAGTTACATTCCACGTGGAATCGTATGTTTTACAAATTTATACAGTACCTTGTAACATAGTACCTAATTTGTGGGTACTTTTACTATTCACTTTGTATCATGGCGTTTGAAAAATACAGCTACGTGACGTCAAAAATTGCACTTTCCGTCAGAGATTTTTTCATTTAAAAAAATATCTAGGTAATGTTTGTTTCAACACATCGCCCATCGAACTTTTAGCCGTTGCGGATCAATTGCGTCAGTGGCATTAGTTAATTGACGCACCGCAATACGTATATACGTCAGTAGCAGCGAAAGCGTTATTTAATGTCATTATCTTGAGAAAATCGATCTACTTTTGTACTAAATAAAAACGTTCTGCTAGTTTGATTTTCATCTAGAATCCTTTGTCTCTCGTCGTTTCTTTCTACGGAAGTCTTGCATTTGGAAATATTTCCCATAATGTGGAAACTGAAACGCTGGTTCAGCGAAGTTTCTTTTATGCAAGATGAAGAAATAACTATATTAAATGAAATTTGTATTAGTACAGATCGTAAAATGCACAGCAAGATGTATGAGCGCAGACAATAAATTCATCGATGAGTAATTAATAATTATTCACCGTTGGGAGATATCGATGACTAAGTAACGAATCCTATCGCGTTTTCGCAAAGTACGATACGTTAATTGATTTTAAACATCAACAATTGTAGCCGACGATTTATAATTCGTAATAATTGACGCGCACAACTGCACGTCGCATACAAATATCCTTATCTTCTCCATTTTCACATGCTTAAAATTCTACGTACGAGATGATCCATTTGCCTTGATCGTTTGACATCATTTCCTAGATCTTTCGGGCAAAGGCTGCTTTCGTCCGTAGTTCTTCCTCTGTGTTGATCAAATTTAATATAGAGAAAGATATTGAAAAAGGAACGAGGCGCGAATCTTTGCTCTACATACAAATTTTCTAGAACCCGGCACTGTTTCATAAACTACGAAGCTAAAATTACGTTCTTCCATCTGCTTCAGCCGCCGCAGCAATTTCTTCCGCAAACGACCTGAAAGTGAACATACGCAAAACATCCAAAAAGAAGTCTGATCCGGTGGGAAATCAGTTGTCGCTGCACGAGGAAGTCGTGTTTCCGTACATAGCAGTCAAATGCCGGGGGACATTCGTTTTATCTCGCTCGTTCTCGACTGAAATTTACCATCAAAAAAATACCCTCGTTGGAGTGGAAAGAAGCGAAACACGAATTCTTGATACCAGGATCGGGCCACGTGGTCACGTAATCAGCGGCTACTCAACATCGAAGTACCGCTATAAAGCTCGCGGTAATATCAACGCATAGTTTAAATCGACTACGCCTTCATAAAAATGAGCTCGTTATGCGCAGCATAATTTACTCCGAAAATATTCTCCGATAAGATCGTCATAAATTAGAAGGAAATACCGCGTTAATATATTCGCTAACTGTTTGCTACGTTTACTTGATTTAATTGGTTTCGGATTATTTATTCGCCTTGCGATTATTCGATAAGTATTTGGCAATTTTTTTATTATTCCTTAACCATCGTCGTTTCTTCTTGAACGGTTAAAAATATATGACAAATCTTTCGTAACAATTGCAAGGTGATTAGGTATTATCTACTATGATAGAATTATGCAACCTCGAAAGTTGATGCAGCTTGTTGCTCGTATTTTTATTCGCGCGATAGGAAAGTCGGCGAGGAAGAAAACCGAGTGGAATAGAAAAACGTGGCAGGAAAAGCAGTATACATCGGTGGCACGCGATATCGCAGCACGACGAGGCGAACAATGGGTCCGACTCTGCAGGCTGCGAGCGCAGTGCCCGTTTTATACATGCGAAGAGAAGATCGCAGCGATTAGACGCGCCAAGGCCGCGTTTACTCCACGATTTTCCTCGCGTCATTCGTAAGAAGTATCGGCAACGCAGCGATAGATCGTTGCGACCATGCTAGGACGCGTGCTTTCAGTCGAGGCGCGGACGCCGTTCCGTGTTCTTCCTCTTCTGTGTTTTTGTCCGAGCTCGTTTTCGTTTTTTCAGCACGAACGGTCCACGTCGGTGGCCTTTCTCTTCGGAGATCCGATCCAGTGAGTCTGTGACTATCGAGGTGAGTTCCTAGATAAAATACACTTTCCACGCTTATTCTTTGGGTATTTTACGCGGTCGAGGGGCACGCGTTTATTTATCGGTCAACTGGAGTTATCGGAAGAAATGAAGTTTTCAGTTTCCGTAACAGTTTCTCGTAATTCAGTTTCTGGCTGATTCTTTCAAATTGTGTGATTTAAAACAGGTCGAAAACGGAATGCTATTTTGTAATTGTTTCGTTATCGTTCATAGAGATGTGACTCCTTCTTCATTATTTTTGTAGCATTGGGCCAAACATGACGAATGAAATATGGTCGATAATTTTGATTAAAAATAGACCACGTTTAAGAGTATCTTGTTCGTTCTTTGCCGTGTAACAGATAGTTATAGAAAGAAGTATAGGACATATGAACGTAGAAATTAACATATAAATGTAGAAACATCTGTATGAAGAAATACAAGTTTTAGACACGTACATATAAAACTCAATCTATAATTTCAATTAAGTTGCTAATAACATCGGAAATATGTATTAATAGCGTGCATGTAGTTACAGGGAATTTTCAATGTAATTATCGTTTCTCAGCTATGAGAGTGGAGAACAAAGTCCTTCTTAGCAGGATATATTTTTAATTATCTTTACATAATCAAAACATCAACAATCGATACTAACTAATCTTACGAACGACGTTACGTTACTCTGTACACACGTCCCGTCCGATAAAATTAAAACGAACTTGTAAAACCGATTTCCTAATCGAATCTCCAAGCTTCATTTGTAATTCATACTTCTCACAAGTTTTCTATATCAAATTAAGACGAGATAAAAATCTGTGCCCCGGTCACGATTTCAAACGACGACGGCGACGATTCTCCTCGCTCCGGACATCGTTCAAGGTACCCAAAGAATTACATCGAGTTAAGTTCTCGGCCTGCTCGAACAGCCTTTTCCTTTTCATTATAGTACAAGAGTACCGGTACCTTCGTTATCGCACGGCTATTTTTACACTGTCGCTTATGCAACGAAAGATTGGCGATAGTTTTCCGCAACTAGGTCCCCGAACGTGCCCCGTTTTCGATACAGTTACGCGTAAACGCGAGATTCGCGTGATACGCTCGGTATATTCACTCGAGCCGCGAAAGTGGAGCGTATCTGAAAGTGTGCCGGTCTGCGTCATCAACAACGGGCGTAATTATATTATGATAAACACGGTTTCACATAACCGTTAGATAAGTAGTGGATGTTTTTACCGAAAACTTACTTACTATTTGTCCATAGTGCTCTTCAGCTTCGGCGTAAACAGATAGTATTTGTGTATCGTTGATAAAGAAATCTTCGGTATGATATTTTTACGATACTATTATTACTACTCGTACAAAGTATTCAACGACTATTATCGCATCTACGACTCGAACAGTACGGATTAACAAAATGGCACACATGTTTGTATTCCACTCGCATATTTTCCCATTTACGTACGAACGTGTAAATTTGAATGGCGTTTCAAAATTTTCTCACGCGACTCGTAATCCCAAAGTCTACAGAAACGTGGGATATTTTCTTCGAATTTTACAGTTTTATACTGCGAATCAACACTCCTTCGATCTATATTTGTAATTTATTGCACTCTTAACGCATTCATAGGTATATTTGTTATATGTTCTACGATAATTGTACTCACAGCTGTCAGAGCATACGAACACGCTTCGTCGTGATATAATTTTAAGATTAGTGTTGCGGCACATTGTTTTCCTCCGCTTATTTGCGCACATCTTTATGTTTTCATAGCAAATCCAACATTACTCGATGTTAATCTTCCTGCAAACGATTACGTATACTGCAATCTCGTTTCCCTATCCGCGTTTATTAGTATTTTTTACTGCTTTCATGCCGAATTACAATGCCGTAAAAAGTTTCCTACGTTATGTTTATAATCCATGAAATCGAATTTTTCCTGCAAACGAGTTACAGGCGAAAACGAACATACGACGGAAGTTCTCTATCGATAAATTTAAGATATTACTCGATGTTTATATTTTTCAAACATCATATTTTTCAAACGCATCTTCGCAGAGTCCAGATCGATGCAATTATATTAATAGCTTTCCTTACATCACTTATATTTATCATTGAATCGTCGGTGTGCAGGCATACTTTAGTTTTATCGAATCGTAGTCGACACTTACGAGTGTCGTTGAACTTCTCATTCATGATAAGCCATTCATGAGCAGAATCGAGCAGAATTCATGATAAAGCACTAATTCGCAATCTTTTCCTTCTGTGCAATTAGACTTTCGCGTAGATCGTTTTTCTTTTCTGCGGTACAGTTTCGTACGATCATAGTTTGACCCAATTACGTTGCTAATTTCTACACAAAGATATTTTTGATTTTCGGAAAGAGACACGAGCATAAAATTAAAATGAGAAAGAACGTGCACGAGGAGCAATTTCTTTATGTGTTTCTTCGTATTTAAAAGATATTGTTAAGGGGAAGAGTAGATAATCGGGTCAAAAACAACTCGAAACGCGTCTAATTTGCCTCGTGTTAAATTACGATACGTTTGCCTCTTTTCATAATATCGACGTTTCACAGCTCCTTGTTATCAAAATTTGATATGCTTACTCCGAATAAGAGAATTTACAAATTTACTGCGGTATGATAATATTTATTGTACGAGTTCTGTAAAGTTTGATTGAATTTTCTCAAAGCTCGAGTTGGTTTAGAATACTTCAAAGACTCTCGGACAGCTGTAACATAGCAGAACTGTAGCAATAATCGACTCCCTCGATCTTGACAGACGTTCACTTAATCAGTGGCTTCATTGATCGCGCTCGTGCTTACGTACTGTCATAAAGGACACGATTTTCCGCGTGTTTGAACAAATAGAAGCTGAAAGAAACGTAGAATCATGTCGCGCAATTAGCAGTGAATCACACGCCGTGCATTTTAAACGATCGTAGGAGCAGTTGCGTCAAAAGACCAGCTCAGGAATTTATCGTTTTTCTTCTAAATCGAAGAAAAGGAGCTTAGTTCGTCTGAATTTTTAAGGACTCTATCGCCTATACGATACATCTGCTATCTTTGAAAACTCGAATATTTTATTATCCTTACGAAGCTAAATGATATTTTCGAATTTCTCGTTCAATGATCATTGACGTATCGTAATCTTGATCTTTCGAGTGTTAAATTACTTGCGATTTAAAGACCAAACCCACGCATATGACTCTTACTAATTGTAAAGGTGAACGGTTGAACAGGCTGATAATTTTACAAAAAATGAAAAACATTACTACGTACGTGGAAAATGTAGCGAAAAATTCATAAACCACTCCGATGAATTATACATAGCGGTAGACTTTTTCACTTATTTAAACGTTATAGAAGATATGTTTAAAGGTGATGGAAACACTTACAGGAAGACAAGGCAGTTAGAGATGGACAGAATTTTTGTTGGATTTCGATGAACAAAATTCACTGGACGTTCAGAATTTTCTGGACATTGAAAAACTTTTCTAAACTTTCGTTTCGAATTTGTTTGTTCATTTCATCGAATTTGTTTGCGACATTTTACAACGCTGCAAATTAAACTCTTTCGTGCGAGTCATAACGAATAGGCTGTTAATAAAGTCCATCAACGATCCATTTTCAAACTTAGATCGAAGCTCTGAAACAATCCAGATATAACTGAAATTGATTGATCGATCTAGCGGAAATCAAACGTTTTACCTGATCGACCACAGCAACTAACTGAACGTTCGAATGATAATATAATTTTTTAAGAGAAGCTCTTTTTAACCAGCATCTTCTAACAACAATTTTCCATTAAACATTAAAGTAACAATGTTTCTTGACATTTTGAAACGCTCTAATATCATCCGTATTTGTCTTATTTCCACTATTAATATATAATAATTCTTCCCACAGGTGGAAGGATAACAGCCAATTAAAAATGACGGACCAACCACCAGGCAAAGGACCGCCAAGTGCTATTATGCTGGTGTTTTCAGCCCTCACACATATCCTCCTATTGGCGCCAGTGATATACATTTTGGTTTTGGCCTTTGGAAAGTACAGCTTCTTCTCGTGGCATCCCATTTGCATGAGCGTCGGAGTAAGTAGTCAACTTGGCCAACGTTAATTGCACAATGGAACAATTAAAGAGGCACGTGGATCAGGAATGTAGTAGGTGCTTGACTCCTACGTTACATCGGTAACTCGATACGTTGAAAATTACATTGCACAAAAATTAGCGATTGAAGCAACAGGTTGGTTCTTATTCGAGAAGAAGAGTCGGTGCAACTCTCTTGTTTAAAGTCGACAAACATCCTGCAGCAACGAATGCGTTTCGTAATGCCACGGTGGCCATAAATCTTCTGTTTACACGCTGCGGAGTTACGGAAATTGATGTTTCTCAGTTTCGAAGCGAAGCTTAAGAGAGGAAAGCTTCGCAGCTTAATTCTCGAACGTCTTATGCTCTAATCTCGTTCTAGTTGACGAAAACGCCTTTAACGTTTTAAGAAAATCTTTAGCATAAAATTGAAGCGAAAAGTTACGCGTTATATCGATAACGTTACTTCCATATTTTCCTTAAGCGTGAAACGCTATTCTGCATGAAATTTCACTCCAAGTGTATCCTTTTATCTGGAAGTCCGATAACGCCAAACGAAATAAGACAGGTAATTGTTCTATTGTTATCCGATATTAAACGAGAAATAGAAGAGTAGCTGTTCGCGATATACGGCTGTTTAGAAATAACATCACGACGGTATCTTTACAGGACAAGAATACTAAAACGAAATTCTCATGGAGTGAAATTTTACGATAGCACCTAGTTTATTTGAGAAATTGAAGAAATTTCTTAACGATAGAAAAATAAAAATAAAAGTGACCCGAAGAACGCCGTGTTTACCGATATGAAAAATCTTCGATTGAAATGAATCCTTTTGATATAAGTTTCTGTTCAAAGAAAGCTGGCGAAACAGACGTTTATAGAAAGTGTGGAATATGAAATATCATCCATCGGGAGTAGAACGCGGAAGACAGTTTACGTGGATAACCGCAACTTTTTCATTTTGGTGAAAAGGCAATTCGTATTTCACACCAACTACATAACGAAGCATGTAATATGTCATAGAAGTTATCTTGCGATGTGTTTGAAATATCTTCACGACTAATTACAACATCGACGTACGCTGAAATCATTCGTATCATATTTTATTTACGATGAGGATTAAACATTTTTCTGTGAAACACAGAATCACAGCCGTGATTCATGGGGCTATTAAAACGTCGCGGGCATCCGATCAATTTTCTCGTAATTATTGTTTTCACGGTTGCAAATATCCTGGCGCGTAACATAACACAAAACTATCTAATATCATAGGTATACAATACTATTAATACAACTAATTAACACTATCGGTTAATAAAATACGAATACCTTCTTGTACGACTATACTTCATTTGTTGTACGATTATAATAAGTATGATGGCATGCGCACGTAAAATATTAAAAGTAATTTTCCACGACATTAATGAAAGAACAAATATGGCGAAAGATATCTGGAACTTACGGCATTGTTTACGTTTGCAAAGCTAAAAAAATAAAATGATCGTGTGTCTACCATTCTGAAGAGTTTTGTATGTAAAAGACATAAAATCCTAGACATGATTAAGCGACCTTCGTCCAAGTGTCTCAACTCTTAGATCATCCTCGTACTTGGAAGAATGCTGAGTTCTACTTACTCACAAGTGTTCCGAACAATGTTCTTAAATAAATCAAATATAATCGAATCTGGAGTATGCAGTATGTTGGTAACAAATGAGAAGTAAACTTAGCAAAGATCTGCAATAAAGGAAGAAAAAGAAGAAGAAACGAAACCACCCAACTTCGTTGATTAATCTAATCACTAAAATTCTTTCTTTTTTTGTCTTTCTTTCTAATGATATCATGTCGATTCATTATCTCCTTAAAACATCGTAGGCGTGCACACTTGTATATCCACCGAATTAAACGGTGAAGGAATCCACCGTTGACCCAGATCGACAAATTGGTTGCAACATTCTCTGAGTAAACTAAAACGATCGCTATTTTCTCTGTCGATTGCTGTCGATTGCTGTCGATTGCTCTGCCTATCAAATTCGTCAAACACTAAGGCTTCGTGTTAGAGCTCGTCGTTAGGCCGAGTTTATGACACGGCCAGGAATAATTGCTATTTTTGAGAGTTAGGACATAGCGCTTCTACCATCTGGGTATCAACATTCAGATGGTGCACTAACACAGTAAGTGATGTAAATGATGTAACGCTATAAATTGAAATTTTAAGGAACACGTTGGCTGCCACGGTGGTCATCACGTTATTAAGCTTTTTAGAACGATTGAAACAAGATCGTAAACCTAAAAATTTTCGACAGTGCGAGTGATTTACATAACGCTGTCGGAAAAAGTGGGCAAATACGACATAATAGTTTGCAAAAATTAAACGTTTAATGATGTACTATATTTCAATCTAGAACCGGCCTCTAAAAGACACTTTGCGACTCTCTCCCGATATACAAAACATTCGTCATAATCCAATGAAAACATATTAAAAACATAGATATTTTGGAATATGAAACTAACTAAAAGTAACCTTGACAATCACCTAAAACACTTCGCAACTCCGTTGTGGAATCTTACCTAACAATCTTCGCTAAATCTACTCAAATCCTATGAAACTTTCCACCTGATCGAACTGACATTCATTCCCACAGAAAAACTTATCTGTTCCCTTTGTTCCCATATAAAAATTCTTTAAACGCCAATCGATTAAGTAGCAACTTTTTCCTCGATACAGGTGGGTCTTCTGGTAACCGAGGCGATATTCAGCGTTTCCGGTGAGGCGTATATCGGCTGGAAGGTGTCCAGAGCCAACAGAGTAACGATTCACTGGATCCTGCACGCCACCGGTCTAGCATTAGTATTAGTCGGACTGATCATCATCGTGGTCAACAAGAACAACAACAACAATTCGCATTTTGTCACGCCTCACGCGATCCTCGGATTGGTCAGCATTATCTTGGCGTTTCTAACAGCTGCGTTCGGCATCGTCACCAACAATTCCAGGTGGCTGTATCCGCGTTTCAGGCCGGTTCTTCTGAAAATCATGCACGCGTTCGGTGGTATCATAGTCACGGTGCTCTTGCTTGCGACGTTGATCACGGGCACGTACTCGAAATGGTGGCCTGGTGGCTATACTGGAAGAAGCTTGACGTTCACAGCGTTCTTCATCGCGGGTTTCTTCATCCTTCTGAAGCCGGTTCTAGGAGCTGTTTCGAGAAGCAGAGTGGTTTTCGGTCCGCCACCTGCTACCACCTAATTACTCTGTATAATATCGTATATTACTATAGCAAACGTCTACGTACTGTAGCAAAGGGAAACAATTTCAACGCTTTTATCCAGGATCAACGTACCTTCGACAACTTGACTACGAAGGCACAGAATTTCAGATTTTCAAAGCCAATGAAAGATGTTAAAGATTTATGAAGTACATGGTAAACGTGATGTTCGTACTTGTCGATGAACGAGAAAGATTCTCATCCTTTTTGCATATGCGATAAGTATAGAGAAGCCTGAAGTAGATTCAAGAGCATAATTGTGTTCAGAGTTTGTTTGTAGTCTGTTCAATAAACGCGATTTATTTGCCTTACGTTACTCTAGATTCGATCAGAGATCAGCATAGCAATAGAGATCGATCTATAAAAATATTCTTATCGGATTAAGTATTTCGTGTCGATTACATTGACATAGATAAGACGTTTTTATCGTGTCACGTAGTAAGATAAGATTTAATCGAGTTAATTGCTACGATTGACTTTCGTTCGTGAAACATCGTAATCGAGATCTCTATACTTGAAATAGTTTTATTTTTCATGATTTCAAAATCCATAGTTTTCTTCGTTATAAGAATGAAAGGAAGAAATAATATTCTCTACTATTTAACGGTGTAGCAAGCATACTAGTATGGCATTAGTATGGCAGACAAAGCGTATTAAATATATTATCCACTAGAAATTTCACATTTTGAATTGTCATATATTTATTTTCTTAAAAAATTTAAAGTATGTATTTCTCGTACGTGAAGCAGGAAATGTACAGGATTGAAGAAATAATTATTTTCTAAATCGTTCATTCTGAATTATTTATCATTCTGTTAGAATGTCAAAGGGTTAGTCTACTTATAATTCAGACATTCCGTCCTCCAATGATTGTACAGCGATTACGACAGCATTTTTAAAGCTAGATTTAGATAATTTCTTTAATTCCTAAGATAATCATCTCGATTGTTGTTCACAGTATCAAGATGATGTTCAATACTTTTCAAATATCCAGCTACAAAACTCTATTAATGCTAATCGTAAAGTTCAAAATCAGGGCTTAAGTTAAAATAAACGAGTGATAATCTAAATCCGAATAAGCGATGTCTAACCAGATACTCGTAGAATTATTCATAAATGAACGAAAAGAAAGATTTGTTATACCTCGGTTGTGTTCATCGAACAGTTAACATGCCAAAAAACAAAAAAAAAGAAAAAGGAAAAAGAGAGAAGGAAAGAAATGAAACGTTTATATAAATGCACCAAAAATGCTTGTAAACTCACCTGGCAAGAGAGAAACGTATATTTTTAGATATATAAATAAGTAGTACATATAAGAAACGTTTACCAAAAAGATAATGCAGATTTGTAATATTAACTTATTAAGATATTATATAGTGTCGTATAATATTATTTAAAAATAAAATATATATATATATATTGAAATAATAATTGCTTGGGCATTTAACATAAGATTATTAAATAAACGAATAGAGAAGACAATAGACGCGGCGGCATTATCGTCAACCATATATATCAACACTTTATTAATTACACACGCATCATATACATATATATATATACATATATATATATATATATATAGAATTTACATAATGTATATATCTTCCGCAATGCAATGTACATGTATATTAATACAATTTCTTATCCTCGATATAATCTCATCGTCTCTTATATATCGTGTTTTTTCCACTTTCTCTCATCTTTTCCCATAATTTCTCCTTTTCTTGGACTAACTTTTAAAATTTCTCATAATCGTCAACGCACGATAAACATCCGAAATCGAACCTAATCACGCGTAAAACTTTCGTCTCGTAATCTGTTTGTGTGTATTATCGTTAACGTTGTGCAACAACACGTAATGTATTGTATACATGTATGTATGTATGTACATTCATGTTTGATGTACATATATACATGTGTATACGTATTTGTGTTTGCGTATTATTTAGGTGCACGTTTATTTGATATAGACAGAACACGACTTTGGATTTTTCGTTTAAATTGCTTTGTCGCATTCCTTCGCCTTAGAAGTTACATGCGTTTGATCATGCACTCGTCTATACGTTTCCCGTGTGCCTCTCTGTTTCATTGAAGATATACAATTTGATTGAGGTATACGTTAATTCTAGTGAAAACAATAGGATCGATCGAATTAATTAAATCTAATTTAAAAAATTCCAAAGTTTTTGATAAGATATATGTGTGTTACGTAATCAACTTGTAGAATATGTAAAAGCAACATTTGTAAACATCAGTTGTAAAGTTTCGTAATATTTTCTTATAGATTTGAAATATTTAAAGTCTACTAAATTAAAAATTTATTTGTACGTGTGATTTATCCAAGCGTTAGATGCAAAGATAATTAATCAAATCCAAGGAAACAAATGGCAAAATCTTAAATGTTTGTATATGTATCTTAAAACAATGGTAAAGTACGAAATAAAATTTTTATGATACAAACGAAATTCTCTTCTTACACATACATTGTGTGTAACGTCCAATGACAGAAGAAAATGGTATATCAACGCGAATAATGCGATATCTTCTAATAGCAGAAATAAAGCCTGTAGCTGTAGCAACTAAGAATTTCTAAAAATTTGATAAGTAATAGTATAAAGATATGTCAGCATTTTTTATTGATCAGTAGTATAAACTTATATTAACAAAATCACATGACAACAAGGAAATTGTAAAGTACCTTATAATGTAACTCGCAAAAATGAAATAAATATGAAAGATTTACAAGAATTACTTGAAGAAATGGAACTGAAAAGGTTTCTGAATCATAGGCTGATTTTAAAAGTAAACACTTTTACATTGATATTTTCTGAGAGACACGAGTAGCGTATCAGAAGCAAGCGTATTAAAATTGCTTCTCTTCGTCCAGAATAATTTTCCACAAATCGCAGTTTTAATCCTATTTCTTCAACATCCAACTATTTTCCATAGACACATGCTCGCCAACGTACAAAAATCTGTCTTATTAACGCGAACGAATATTAATCCTATCGTTTCCCATGAAACATAACGCATCTGCTACCGCCTAACGCTATCCTCGCTCTCGAACGCTTTTCTCTTTCTCGATTAGCTCTAGGACACGTTACTTTGTACTGTTCGCTCTACTGGTTGCTCTTGGTGACGTAAAATCCGAAACATTACTCGGTAACCCTGAATTCACGTATCGAAATCTTCGCACGAACGATCTCTGCAGCAATTTAGAAACGAAATAGCCAAAGGAAGATTATCTTTCAGTTCGAGTACTTTGAAACGTGAATCTTTTGATCGATAAACACTTACAAATCATATTAGATATCAAATATGATTTTGTTGGAAATTATACAGAGAAGATAGTTGCAATTATTTTCTTCTAATTATATTTAATTAATGAAATATTCAAGCCATTTAAACCATCAGCCTCTATACGTTTCATTGTAATAGCAACAAAGTTACCGCGATGTTACCGATAATTCTACGTCACCGAAATCTTAACCCTATCTAGGACAGTCGACCACGTGGCCTGACCGGTTTAAACCGGCAGCTAATGCTCTCTATTTATTAATTTATATTATTTAATTATTATTATTATTCATTACTTTTGTATATAACATAACTCTTTTTATAATAATAAATATTGTTATTGTTGTTGTCAATAACGCGCTAAATCTTTTGTTTAAATTTCTTTTTAAACCTGCATTAGATTCGCCTATCTAGCCTAAGGACATTAAAGTTCTCTCGAATGCTTATCTATCAGTCACCCTTTCTTCCCACGAATCCCAAGCACTTTATATCTTCTCTTTTCTCTCGCGATTGTTTCTCCGTACTCTTTTTAATCGCATTTCTTAAGCTGGCAAAATCTGCCCGAGCAATCGATCGTCAGGGTTCCCTTAAACGAAGAATTCTCGTTTCTTCTTTTCTTCTCTTTCTTTTTTTGTTTCTTGATTATGTCTCGGATATGGCTAGTTGGAGTGCGTTTCTCGCGTTCCTATCGGTATAATTTCGTTTCTGTCTAATCTGAATATATCAGTACGTGTACCTTCATTCAGATTAATTAAGTTACTTGAATTCCAAGAGGATTTTTGATGGAGAATAAAGGGAACGTATTTATGAATGTATGTCAAAAATATCGATTTGTAATTGAAAACATACATGCATAATAGAGAGATTTTATATATACGAAATATAACGGAATGTAAAGTTTAGAAGAAGAGGTATCGGTACATGTCAGTAAGTACTAAAAATAATCTGGAAATAAGATTACATTACTTAACAACTATTATTTTTTTGTCTTTAAGTCAACGAAAAACTGGGAGGTCTCGAGTTTTCTCTTAAAACCTGAAAGCATATTTAATTGAGTTTCGTTTAGTCAAGTAAATTCATTCGTATCGATATGTGAAATATTGCAAATCATTTGCTATCAAGAAACTTTGGTCATAGATGAGAACAAGCATAGAAATTCGAGTAAAATAGATGACAATTGCAGGCTGGTTTCGTATTACTCGAATTGAAATTTGTTGAATCGAAGTAACTTGACTAATCCATACGAAGTTTATGCGGTTAGTCTAATGCTTCTTCCCATTAAACGAACAGTAGCGGAAATATTTCGTTGAAAAGGAAATGAACGTTTCATCGAAAACAGACGGATCTTAATACAAACGATAGATTATTAAAATCTATGATACTTAATGGATAATTGTATACTTGGTATTTTGTTCACCGTGTTTTGTACCTACTCGTATGTTTGTAAAATGGAGGATTGACAGGATTTCGGGCATTCAATTAACTGAAAGACTAACTGGGATACAAAGTCCTGGGTTTCGGTATTTGAATATGAATCGATTCGATAAACTTTCATTGTCTTCAATGCGAAGCTAACGAGCCTCGATTGGATACGAATTCCGATCTTGGGATTCGAATATCGTTCTATTTAATGTTTTTTTTTTATTTTTTACTTTTTTGCCTATTTTCTGTGAAGCTCTGAGTATTAACAACGACTAGATTCTAAAATGTTAATTAGGTCACCGAGGATCCATCTTGTACGCCAATAGTGAGAATCCTCCTCCACTTGTTCATCCCTTTGAGCAAAGGATTAATGGCAAAGGACGAATATTTACTCTTAACGTCCACTTTCATTACTTACAAACCATATTGATCGCAGATGTAACGAGAGCTGCGACTTCTTACGAACGAGTCGTATAGTTGCAGGAAGCTTCGAAATTTTCATCGTTTGCAAATTTCATGTTTACGTGAATCTCGTGAAACTTATTCCAATGAAAACGGTTTGCTGAAAATTCCTGTAACCACGAACCACCGTATAAAAAAAAAAAAAGATTTTTAAGCGGCAAAGTTTCTTGTATTTTTTCCTGTTCGTTGAATTTAACGTAAACAACAAGTCAAAGGATTGTAAAACGATACTCTAATTTTAGCTATGGTCATTTTACGCGCAAACGAAAAATACTTCGACGAAGCAACGAGGAGAACGAGACCGGTCAATTTGTGATAATAAAAATTGTGTACGTTACCAATGAACGCGAACACGTGGATCGTTAAGAGGATAAAAAGTGGAGTTAGGCCCTTGTTACTCTAGAAAAGTACACTTACACACACTTTCCGCACTATTTTTCGTCGTGTTCACTCACTCAACGAAACGCAGCGAAAAAAAAAATCGCACCACACAGATTCTCACGCGCACGGATATGAATTAACACATTTTGTATGTCTGCCTTTTCGTAATTTGAACGCAGCGAGATTTTGTTTCTATTTTTCTCGGCTTTAATGTCTAGTTAAATTGTTTCGTGACGTTTCTTCGCTCGGAACCTCCCTCTTTCTTGCGGTATATCAAACGATGAATCGTGTCGTGTATTTTTTTATTATTTTCTTATGCTTGTCTTTTGTACACGTAATATAATAAACTATGCGACGCGTACACCAGTGTACAAGCGCCTATAAATATAATGTAAATATTTAATATACAATAATGTGTATAATATACTATATATGTATATCTTGTAACGTGTGTATATGTATATGTGTATATGTATATACATATATACGTAAAGTATACCGATAAATGTTATACATATGATACAGCTAACAACACTTTACAAACGGGGTCACATAAAAAATAAAGAATCACGATTTCTCACGTTTATTGACTGTGTACGTACGCGCGTAATTTGTCCGGTGTGCTCACGAGACATCACTGACTTAAACGTTTATTTTATGATTCCTATTTTTAGGTCTGAAATGATCCGAAACGCTTTTCTCGCTGAACCGTGAAACGACACAACCCTCTCCTCTTTCCTCCTTCTTCCCTCTTCGTTCTAAACACCTTCCCATCATCTCACTGTCTATGGTTCACACAAAAATAAATATATATGATATATATATATGTATATATACGAATATATTATATTATATATACATATACATATATATATATATATATATACACACAATACATGGTTTCTTCTTTCTCTTCATTTTCTTCTTTTTCTTCTTCTTCTACACTCTACGGAACAAGCGTTCGATTCTCAGAAGCACGCAGAACAGCTATTAGTCTAATAGACTAGGTGAAACCCTGAAAAGTTTACGTAGCTGGAAAATAGATATTATAATTGATAACGGGAACTGGAGGCGTTATACACGCGGAAACACTCGACAGTCGATCTACGAGAAAATAGAGTTCTTTTCTTTGTCTTTTTAAGTGTAACAAGGACAGATCAAGTGTTCGTCGTCCTCCAATTGTGGATACAATCGAATTGCAAGTTTAAGCGGGCGAAGTATTCGTTGGCCGAAAATATCGTACGCAAAGGATCACGACCTTTCCCTTTCTTTTTTCTTCTTTTGTAATTTTGAAGAAGGAGTTTAATATGTGCATATCTAATTTCTATACAATTAATAATATTATAATTAGTAAGTTTTTATAATAAGTATGTATATATATGTAAGGAAAATTAATGCAAAACTCGACGAAATGATTTGTAAGGAAAGAAACTAATAGGATTACAAAAAGCTCTAAACGCACATTATTTATTACTAATATAATGATTTTCTCAATTAAACTGGTACAGATACGACTTTGTATCGCTTATTTTCTGCCAACCAAAATTATTTAAAATGAGAGCATTTTTTAATGAGAAGTTCATATCTATTTTGGTATATATTTTTCATCTTGTCTTGTGTAAGGAGAAATAAAAGTGACTTAATAGCTTGTGTTATCCCCTTTACAAATATGGCTACCACCTATCTATATTAATAGCAAAAAATAAAAGGAACTCCCCTATGTTTCTAAGCTCAGTTTATAGACTACAGAATTAAACTATCGAAGCAGCTGCTTCTCCCTAAGTCTCTTAACCGAAATAACTCCTGCGTACAACGATCGAAAAATATAAGCTTTTAATATACAAGCCAAGCAAATAGTCGACCTGCTTATGCTACATGTGACAAATTTTAAGATAGAATCGAAGAAAACGTGATTCTAACGATATTATTAGCTGGGAATGCTTAATATTTGCAGGAATTAATTTCTGAATGTTGAAAGTAACGAATTGAATATAAAAAGTAACGGTAGCCACGTCGATATAACAAATGATTATAATTCTATAAATTTTGAAGATATGGAAGCTAATATAAATTTTAAAAAATTTGTAAATGTTACATTTCGCTTTATTTCTCTTTTCTTTCAGTATCTGAATATTAATTGCACAAGAAATTATTCATATTTATTGCTCAACAAATTATCCAGCCATAAATCTTTTTGTAGTACGTAATCCTATCGTTACAATATCTCAAGTAGCGTAGTTAATTGTTCATCGACACCTGTTTAAGGACTACATCGTCGAAGGGTAAACGTCGACCATTAACTTTACTATCCACCTGGAAATATGCAGAGCGGCATAATTCGCATCGCATCATCGAAACCTTTGTAAGTAATTGTCGTACTTCGTCCGTTTAAATTCGCTCTTTGACCTCCCACTTCCGATCATATTGCGTACATTATTATAACGACAAATAATTCTCTTCTATCGCTGAACATTATATATCTTTGACGCTCAACAATTTAATCCTTTAAGCATTGAACCACAATATTTATTGACTCTTTGTAAAAGCTTCAATCCCACTATCATCGCTATCGATAATAATAATTCCTAATTGAAAAGATGTCAATAAAATAGATCATCATAGTTATGAATTATTCTTCTCTATTTTCAGTCTGCGAAAATGGAGATAAAAATATTAAACTTCGATAAAATGTCATGTTAATCAGTCGTTGGAGATATCGAAAGAAGTAAACCGAAACCATAAATAGATACATGAATCGCTTACGCTATCGCACGCTTAGTACGTAATTCTCTTACGTAATTAAAATACCCAGAGATTTTTAATCTCACTTTAAATTCCATTGCTACGATGGTGGCAACGCTGAAAGGATTAAAACGACTAAAATACAGCAACAATCGCGTCTTTAACAAAAATATTCTATACCCCATCAACTAACGATTGTTGCGATCTCTCGTTTTTGGAGGACATCGACAGGTGAACGCAGGAAGAAGGATAGCGCTAATCATCCTCGCTTCAGCATGATAATACTGTCTAAGACCGCGTCATTTTTCCGCTTTCTCAGCACTTACAATTAGATCCGCTTCCTTCCCTTCTTAAATCTCCTCGACTTTCCAATTCCTCGAAATTTGCGCTCTTCAACGATCGCACTTATTCTCTCGATAAACGGTACAGCGTAGCTGGTACTTAGGTATGAAACATTTCGCGAGTCAACATCGAAAAAATACCGAACGCTCGCGTAACTAGAAATGGTGCTTTACAAAAAACCAGATGGTGGCGACTGAACGTGTCGGATAACAACAAATATTCTGCGACAAAATTGTCCAGTGGATTAATAGAAATTTAGCCTGTATTTTCTTCTCTCTTTTTTTCTTTTTTTTTTCTTTTTTTTTTTTGTTTGTTTATGGCGGGTGATACGAGATTACATAGATGTGAATTGCGACGAGGCGGAATTAACCGCGAACTCCTCTTGATTTTGACGGCTAAATCGAACATGCCTAATCGCACGGAACGTCTAAATTGATCCGCTCTGCAAGTGAACATTATCTTAGATAAGATACCTTACACGGGAGCAATTGAATCGTTCAGTGATTTCCACCTGAAAAAGGTGAAGTGTCATTGCTATATCTTAATAATTTGTATAATGACGCTTCAGCGTAGATAGCGATAAATACGTAACTTTCCTCGCTAGAATACGTTACAATTATTTAATTCCATTATTCCTCTCGTTATCCTCTTGTTATTTTACCGTCCGTGTGTAAGATTTTTTTTTTATCATTTTCTTTGTATTCTTCGTGTCCTTATGTATGTACAATCGAAAGCAGTGGAGTAGCGTAATTTTTCCTATCAGTTTTACATCGCAGCGCGCGTGCTGGAGTCGTGTCACAGTTTCTTCACGCGGAATCTTCGTCACATTGACAGTCTTCTATCTAGTCGCGATCGATAAATTTTTTTTAGTCCTTTTCTTTCCTACATTTCATGCGATTCGCTATACCGATTACAAGTTTTCACATACTATCTTACAACGAAATAATGGCCATTTAATGTTTAACGACGATAATGGTTAAATATTCTTACGTCTACGTTGGAACTGTGAAACTTGTAAAGAAAAGAAAGCAGAATATCAAACATCTTCTCTGGTAAAGCAAACGAGAATGAAAATGAAAATGAAAATTTTTAAATAATTTAATAAATTTCAAAAATATTTTAATCGTCATATAATTAATCGTAGATTCTATTGGAATGAAAGATATAATTTAATAGGATTGTGGGATTCGAGTATATGAAAAAATACACCGACTATTCCTCTTTAAAAAAATAAATCCGTAGGAATATCTCTCTTCTATTGGAACGTTCAATGCCATTCTTCGTTTGACCGCCACCCGATCGATCATCGATCGTTATTGAACCTATCTGCGATATGCAACTACCTGTTATTGGCCTGTTGTATCTTTGGCAATAGATTTCTGGGCAGATTCGTCTTTACAGATAAAATGAACATCGTGTCAGACTTGTTGGGATGTGATCAAATCGGTTTTACTAGAATTCTTCAGGATCGACGGTCCAGGAAGCTTCTGAGTGGTGCCAGACGTGCTCGAGGGTTGTACCATCATTGGCTGACCGTTTACCAGGACTATGGTGTCTCTCACGGAATTGTATCCTGCTGGTGGCCCTACGTTAGAATTATTTCATGAAACTTAGTAGATCTAGTAGATTGTAACATATAAAATGTCTGATTTTATTGTATCAATGTTTCCTAAATTTTCCTATTTCAACAAATGTCTGTATCTTTGTAGATGATTTTAAAACTAAAGATTTTTTATATCGTTTTAATTTTGTAATTTGTGCGTGTAGAAATGCATTTCTCTTAGCGTTTGATGAATATTAGTTCGTGTATGTACGTGTGCAAAGTTTTACTTGAAATTCTGTTTGGAATTCTCTAGATATGC